>NW_028227273.1:59599203-60249203 GCF_978045245.1 Mus caroli
GAAGGCAGAAGAAAGTTCCTGATGTCACTAAGCTCTGTGGCACTGCAGACCGTTGGTGACAATGCTGTTATCCTGCCCTTTCTCCGTGTGAAACTGCTCTCAGCGGTCCCCAGGTTAAGATCACAGAAGGACTGGGGTGCTGATAAGTGGCTGGAGCACTTACCCAGCATGCACGAGGGACTGGGGAGATCGCTCTTGCCACACAAGCATGAGGACCAGAATTTGATACCCAGAAGCCATGGAGAGGCCAGGAATACATGGTGGGCATTAGTAATCCCAGCCTCCTGAGGGGGGCGGGGGGCAGTGCTCCAAACAGGCTGGCTAGGGACACTAGCCAGAGAGTGGGCTCTGGGTTTGAATGAGACTGTCTGTCAAGGTGAGTGAGGTAGAAGATGAACGGAGGATGGATGATTCCTGGTGTCTACCTCCCACAAGGCTGTGCATCCATACTCATGCAAAAACATCACAAGCGTAAGTTAATAATCATTAGGTTTATAATAACTCTACAACGGAGACACGGCTGTTACCATCCTTTCCTTTACGGAAAGTTGACACGAAGGCACAGAGACAGTAAGTCACTCACTGAAGAGCACACAGGGAAACTGACAGTCATGCATTCCCGAGGGCTTTATCAGTACACACTCTGCTCTTAGAAATGATGTGGTCCGAGGAAAGAGCCGGCGCCTGGGAAGAACTTAGACTATGATACGATATGAAAAACGGAGGTGGCCTCACCAATAGCACACTAATTCTGTGAGTTAGCCTTAACCCCCTCCGCAACAACTCCCGTGTCCCACAGAAAGCAAGAATAAAATGTGTGTGAAACAGTTTAGCAGCAGCAGTCCTGTGCCGCTGGCTCCCACCATCTGCCCGGGACAGAGCCCCACAGGCGCCCTAGGAAAGAAAGTTCAAGAGGCCATTGGACGGGTTGGTGAAGGAACCGAGCCTCTTCACCCTCATGGGCTGTTCCCACTTCACTTCAGGGACTTACAGAGTTTGTCTGCGCAGAACTGGTCTGACCAATCAAAAGAGCAGCTAGAGGCTGGAGGCGGGAGCATACCGCCCGGAGCTCCAGTTTTCCCAGGTACCCGAGGGATGGAGGGAGCTAGATATTCCTCAAGGCAGAAGCCATGCACGGGTTCACTGGCAACAAAGCATGGGGGAAACCAAAAAAACACATACAATTTCCTCAACTGCTTTGTGAGCGGATTATTGGAAATTCTGCCTTCCCGTGCACAAGCTGATGGGATAAAAGGCACCGTCAGCTACATCAGCTCCGCTGAGACCAGGGAACCCGAGTTGGCTGAGGAGAGGGGTTTTCCCGTTTCCCTCCCTAATGAGCTGTGTCCAAGTTAAGGCATGCTGAACCTGAAGTGACAAGCCACTCAGGTCAGATCCAGAAGCAAATTCCAGGAGTTAAAAAGAAGGTACCGTGGGCTGGGGTGTGCTTAGGGGTAGATGCCTGTGGAGGGAGAGGTCACGCTGACATTAAGAAATGAAGTTTATTTCCTGGAAGAGGGAAGATATAAGGTAGTGGTTAGGAGGAGCCTGGGGCTCCTGATGAAGGCTCTTCTGGATGCAAGTCCAGGGACAGCGGAACCCTCAGCTGAGACACCTGCACGCTGGCACACACCCTGAGGGGTCCCTGGGACTTCGGCTCCGATGAGAGACCTTGGGTAGGCACGAGATGCCTGGACATCCCCGCTGGCCTGGCCTGTGCTGTTCCAAGTTCTCCTTGGGAAGAATCAGTCTGAAGAGAGAGCAGAGTGCAGGGCAGTCACCATAAGGAGCCTCTCCCTTCCTGAAGTGTCTTCCCCCCCTCCCCACAGCACTCCCAACGGAGTGCTGACTCTCTCCTTGTTCTCAGATCCCCTCATCCCCTGCTCCAAGCTGTTTCTGTGCTCCCAAATAGCTGTGTCTGTTACAGGGTCCCCAGATTCCAGGATAGAGCCCCAGCCTGCTGCATACAGGCCAAGTGGAGAATCCTGGCACACACCGATACAGCACTCTTGTCCCGGGTTCCCTGACCTTCCCGAGTGACTTACCACCTGAGCACGGTCTCTGGGAGCAGAGGAAGAAGACAATACCCATGATGGTGCCTAGCACACCGAGGCCAAAGGCCACACCACACAGTGCATTCTCTAGGAGATCCGAAGGCAGGGCGTTCTGGGGTACTAGAGCAGAAAGGCAGAGGTCATCCTGGAGGCCCAACTGGGGAGTACTCCACCCGAGGGACTTGGGTATCCGGGATAACGAGGAAGAATTGGATCATGGAAGCCCGAAGTTGGTTAGAGTGGAGACTAGACTCAAGGAGTCCAAGTAAAATTAGAGGGCCCCTCCCACAGGCCTGGACCTTTTCGCCCCTTGAAGGACCGGACTTCCACGGAAAAGGGTCTCACCCCAATAGGCAATTGCCGTGTAGCGGTCAATCTCGTGCGTCACCGTGCAGGAGTAAAGGTCAAAGGGTTCTGGTGTGAAATTTAAATAAGAGAAAGCCTGGAAGGTCAGCCCATCGACGGCTGAGATGGACGTGGGGCTAGCTCCCTCCACAGGGGCCGAGTGAAGCTGCCAGTTCACGGTCAGGGTCGGTGGAAAGAGGTTGCTGATGAAACAGACCAATGTGTTGGGCTTGCCAAACTCCAGGGGCTTCAGTGTGAATACCTCCGCCACAGGCAAACCTGGGAGGGGGTGTATCAGGAGAAGGGGAAAGTTTAGACAGTGCTACTGTTTGGAGAGTTGAGACGACGCGTGTAGGGGAGGGCAGACAAGGAACCAACAGAGAGATGAGGACATCTGGGTTCCAAGAAGGGTCTTCCTGGCAAAAACTGCAGCTAAGACACTGTGTGGACGGACCCCTCTGCCCTGACTTCCTGTCTGTAGCCAGGTTGGCATCTGACACTGGCTTCTTGTTAAAACACAAGCTCATCCCTCCATCTTGCCGGGCACGGTAATGAGAATGCATACAGTGGGGTCATGAAGTTCAATAGATTTCGATGCCTTCAGCTGCCTCCTCCCCATCACAAAACATGGTACAGACTGTAGCTGACAAGAGAAGTGTTGACGTAGAGAAGAAAAACCCAAACAGAGCCAGGAGGTAGGAAAAGTGAGAGATAGTGTGGAGAGGTTGGGGGGAGTAAGATGGCAGCCCTCCCTCCACCCCCAAATGCCACTCCTTGTCCCTGACCTCTGGACACTGGGATTTGACCTTCAAGCTGCGGGCTCACTTCCCGCATCAACATCTCACAGAAGCTTTTGTCAAATGCAATGGCAGAGGCATCTCCCTGACCCTGAGCCCACTCAGCAAAGTCAGGCAGTCGGGGCACTCTGGTGTTCTGGGAGAAGTCGAAGGAGAAGAGTTCGTCCTCGTCATAGGTCTCCGAGAGCCCTATGTTGGGAATCCCGTCCTGGCAGAACAGAGTGTGCCGGAATGTGTGGTTCTGTGGGCCATCCCACAACACTGGGGTAGACGCTGCAAAGAGACAGTGAGTTCAGGGCTTGGACACACACACAGTGAGGCCTCTATATTGGGGGTACAGCAGAAACATGACCAACCCCCCTACACCTGCTGCTTAAGTTCCTCCTCCCAATGGGAGGAGGGGGAATCAAGGAATCTTTCCAAAGTTCCTTACACATACAAAAGCAACTGTGTACACCTGGGAAGTAGAGTCAGGCATGGTGACTCACACATGTGATGCCAGTCCTTGGAATTGTGGGCAGGGGATCTAAAGTCTAAGACCACCCTCAGCTACGTACAGCCAGACTGGGGTGCACCAGTCTCCGTCTCGAAAAATCAAGCAAACAAAAAAAGAAAGCAAAAGTGTCCGGAAGGCAGCAATGGGCCAAGCCCTTCTGCTGCTCGAGTCTGTGCACAGCTCAAAGGCACCAGCCATGGAGTCAGCCTCAAGTCCTCTCCAAGCCCAGGACCACAGCACAGTGGACACCCTCACCTAGTCCAGAGGCCACAGATGTGATTCCCACATTGAGGGGTGTGGGGAAGGGCCATGGCCTCCCTAAACCATAATGATGTGGCCCCGGGCTACCCCAGACACAGTGTAAAAGTAAGCCAGTCTCTGGACCTGCTTGGCCACTTCGGCAGCACCTGGCCCTCTCTGACAACCTATTCCCTGACCTAAACACTCCAGACCTTACACTGACAGAACTGGGGGGCCTGAACCCCTGGCTGCAGGAAATAACAATCTTCTTTGAAACTCCTGACAGGAATCCCCCAGACAGCAGACTTTTCAGCAAACACCCAGAAGAGCAAACACTGTGAGAGGGACCTTCCAGGTTGTTCTTACATCCTGCCCCATCCTTCCTGGAGAAGAAACTAAGAGACAGGTCAAGACTGTGGGATGACAACAGACTATGGTAGGATCCTTATTGGAAAAATGTAAATTATTTCGCAAACTTTTGAGGCTGAGTCTTGCTATGTAGCAGAGGTTGGCCTTGAACTCTTGACCATGCTGCCTCCATTTTGACGGCTGGGATTACTGTCCTGCACCACCACACATGGCTTGGCAATAACTCTTATTTTGCTCCAACCCCAGCTCTGTCATTTCCCCACTTGCTGAACGTGCCCAGGTCCTTTAAGTCAGCAGAGTCTCATTTTCTTCGTTTGAAAAGTGGCTAGCACATAGACGGAGAAATACATGGTTTGCCTGCCATTCGTGAACAGCAGCCCTCTCCCTCAGGGTCTGTTACCCTTTCCACTGCCACAGAGCCCCGCCCAGCATTCAACAAGTCCAAGGATCATCTATCTGCTCTGTTGAGTCCCCTTGTCTCGACCGCCCTCAGGACGCACGCAAAGGGCAGCCAGCGTCTTACCTTCGAGCACCGCCCAGGAGTGGGGCAGCAGCCACAGAAGGCGCAGCAGCCTCAGCAGCACAGCTCCTGACTTCTGCTCATGCTCCATACCTTAACACCCACAGTAAATGGGAGCTACCACTCGAGTCTCGGGTGCCCAGCTCCCTTCCAGATCCATCACGTTTCGACAGAGCATCTCCAATAGCAGCCCGTCTTATCTCGGCTAAACCAATCACAGAAGCGAATAGTTTGACATCATCAGTCGCTGAGGAGAAGCTTGGGTCCAGGCACCTCTTTAAGACTTGGCTCCGAGGCCAGCGGGGCCCGGAGGGCCTCTCTGGAGACCTCCGCCCCCTGGTGGAAGGTCGGGCTCCAGCAGGTAGCTGCCTGGCTCTTCAGAGCAGCGCCGCCTGGCGGCAGAATTCCAAAACGGAATAGAGTCTTTTCAGCACCATCCGCATGGCTCTCAGACCCTCCCAAGTCTCCTTCCAAAGAAAGTTGGCATTGAATGTGAGGCTACAAATTCCAAGAGGAGCGCAGCAGGTCACTCGTTTTAGGTTGCATCTTCCATAGCTGAGTACTTGGAATCAACTTCAGCCTGCAAATATCGAGTAAAAAATTCCAGAAAAAATAATTCGGAGGGCAGGGGTGTTTTGTTGTGTTGTTTGGGGGAGTGGGGTTGAGGGGTGGCAGGGGGGAAGGGGAGAAGTCTCATGTATACCAGGCTGGTCTAGGATTCACTCTGTGTCTGAGGATGACCTTGAACGTCTAATCCATCTGCCTCCACCTCCCCAGTGCTGGGATTACAGGCAAGCACCATTACATCTAGTTAATTCTGTGCAGGGGAGTGAACCCCAGGCTTTACAAGAAGGGTTGAGACAGAGTCTCACTACATAGCATGGGCTGGGTTGGAATTCACTGTGATCTTCAAGCCTTCACAACCATAGTTGGATTACAGACAAGCACCATCGTGCCTGTTTTAGTTGGTGCTGGGAATTGAGCCCAAGGCTTGAGGAGGGCAGACATGGTCTCACTATGTGGACAAGCAGGGCCTTGAATTCAGTGATCCTCCTGCCTCACATTCCTGAAGCTGGGGCTACAGGCATGGGTTACCACACCCAGGATAGCAAGTTTTGGATTTTGCACTGTTTTGAGCCTCCTAGGGCTCATCTTGCCTCATGACATCTCCTGCCCCAGATGTGAGTCATCTATTTCCCTGGTGTCTCATGCCATACTTGCCACCCGCTTGTGTAGTCACTGAGCTACTACCTGGGCTGGACTGTCACTGCACTGAGTGCTTGTGTTCTAGTGACCCTTGTTTTAACTAAGAGTGTCCCCAAAGGGCAAGAGGAGGAGACTTGGAAACACTGATGGTGGAGCTTTAAAGTGAAAAGGTGAGAGCTGTAGCTTAGCAAAGTAAGGAGATGTGGGGTTGGAGAGGTGGCTCAGTGGAGTGGTTAAGAACACTGACTGCTCTTCCAGAGGACCAGGGTTCAATTCCCAGCACCCACATGGCAGCTCACAATGTATGTATGTCTGTCTCTTTCTGTCTCTCTCTCTCTCTCTCTCTCTCTCTCACACACACACACACACACACACACACACAGGGGAGGACAGACAGACAGACATTGGTTGTCTCCTTTCACTGTGAGTTCTGGGAGTCAAACAGCTTAGCAAGCTTTACCCAGCACACACTTTGAACACTCAGATCTGCTGAGCCACTTTGCTGGCCCCTATCTTAACTGTTATAACGTGTTGTTGTTGCTGTTATTGGTGTTCTTATTTATTAACGCTTTATCACATATATGAAACACAGTGCATGTGTGTACACGTACACGAGGAAGGCATGAGGCCCTGGGTCACATTGAGTCAGCAAGCAGAGAGCAGTGCCTGCCACCTGCTAGCTAAACACTGGTGGGGTAAAGTTGCTCTTGGCTCTCAAACCCCATTTCTTCCGCCAACACCCCAAGAAGGTATTTCTATTTCTCCCTTTTATCCAATCAGGGAGCCCAGCCCATACTTAGAGCAGGTCATTCTTCTCGACTTAACCTTTTCTGAAAACACCTTTATAGGTGCACCCATGTGTCTTCATGGTGATTCTAAACCCAGGCACACTGACAAGTCGCTGAAACTACCAACAGCAACTGAGTGTGGTGAGGGCTCGGGTCTGCTGTCAGAGCCAGGCCGTCCAAGCGTCCAAGCGTCCTCTACAGTGCATGCAGATCTTCAGAAGACCGCAATCATGGTACAGTGCAACCTGCAAACAGCTTTATTGAGATGAACAGGCGCCCCTGGTGGTGATGGAACCACACACTGAAATACATTACTGGAGCTGGTCAACTTCTGGACAGGGAGTGGTTTGCTGGTGAAGACATCCAGGTGGTGGTCATGTGGCTCAGATTCATGCTGTCCAACAGTCCGTATCCAATGCCCTGGTGGCCTAATACCAGAAAAATGTAGACGAGGATTCAAAGAAGATCAACAACATCTTTGAGGGTGAGAGGAGACTCAGCTGTTAATAGCACCGCCGCCGCCGCCGCCGCCGCCCTTCTACAAGACCTGAGTTCAATTCCTAGCACTCTGGGAGCATACTGGTTCATAGTGGCTCTTAACACTACTAGCTCCAGGGGATCTAACGTCCTCTTCTGGCCTCCTTAGACACCAAGTACAAACACGGTGCACAAGCATGTGGGAAAACACTACACCCACACTCACGCCCATGCCCACACGGTAAAATTAAAGAGACGCTCTCATGCTGAATGAGAGGACTCTCTTAGTAGCCAGCGTGTCACTGCAAATCCAAAGGGTTTGGAAGTCCATGCTTGCTACCAGAAATCCTACTGATAGGCCTATCCTGAAGACCAGGCTTTCCCTGTGTGACAGACGCTGTGGGATTTGTTTGTTTGTTTTTCGAGACAGGGTTTCTCTGTATAGCCCTGGCTGTCCTGGAACTCACTTTGTAGACCAGGCTGGCCTTGAACTCAGAAATTCGCCTGCCTCTGCCTCCCGAGTGCTGGGATTAAAGGTGTGCTCCACCATGCCTGGCTGACACTGGGATTTTAAAGTTCCCAGGGGAATTCACCACCACAATAAGTGTGTGTGTGTGTGTGTGTGTGCGCGCGCACATGCGCGTGTGCATGAAATGTCTGTTGCTACAAAATGTCTGTTGCTTTAAGCATTTGCTGAAGTCTTGAAATAGATCTCTTATGAATAAGGGATCCGCCACCACCATCTTTAAAATGTCCCCTGGCAGGTGGTGAGATGGCTAAGAGCACTGGCTGCTCTTCCAGAGGTCCTGAGTTCAATTCCCAGCAACCACATGGTGCCTCACAACCATCTATAGGGGGAACTGATGCCCTCTTCAGGCAGGCAGTTGTAAATGCAGCAGAACACACATACATTAAATAAATGAAAAATTTTTTAAAAAGAAATTTAAAAAAGAGAGAGAAAAGAAATGTCCCTGAAGGCTCCTGTGTAGAAGGCTTGGCCCCCAAGTTGATGAGGCTATTGGGAGGTAGCAGGAACATTAGATTGGAAGACCTAAGTGGAAGCAGGAGTCATTGGGAGCATGAACTGAAAGACATCACAACCTTTCCCTCTCCCTCTCCACTACTCAGCTACCCAGCTCACACCCTACCGTGTACCACCTTGCCATAGGCCCAAATGATGGGACCAAATGACCGTGGCTTGAAACCAGGAGCAAGAACAAGCCTTCCTGTTAAGTGATGTCATTTGTCACAATGCTGGAACCCTGACATGTGCGAGTCCTGCAAGGCATATTCTCAGGAACTTAAAGTCTAGCAAGGACCAACTAGCTATAGATACATTGTCTACCTGAGAATGCGGGACTGGGGGTGATGCTCAGGAGAACTCCTGCCTGGCGTGCCTGAGGCCCTGGCTTTGATTCCCTGAACCACACAGCAGGGATGGGTGGAGAGTTTAGGAGGTTTTAGGAAGCTGGGGAACAAAGAGGGCATTGGGCAACTTTTAGGAGCTGTGAAGGTTCTTCTTGATTGCCAGTTTGATGGATTTAGAATCACCATGGAAACAGACTTTTAGATGTATCTGTGGGAGAATCCATTCTAGGTTGGATTAATTGAAACGGGAAGGCACTCTGAGTGTGGCTGGCATCATACACAATGCTGGGGTCAGAGAGGAAAGCGCTAAATACCAGCATATCGGTCTTCCCTTGACTCCACGTATGCCATAGCCAGCTGCCCCTCACTCCTGAGGCCCCAACTTTCCCACTATGGTGGCCTGTCTCCTCAGACTGAGCCTCAGGATGCTCTGCCTTCCTTAAGTTGTTTTTGTAAGGTATTTTATCATGTCAGTAAGGAAAGGATCCGACATGAGAGACTGGAAGGAACAGCAATTTGACCAGAATGTGAGAAAGGAGAAAAGCATTCCAGGTCAAAGGCGGCCTCTCCTCCTTTTCAGCCTCCGTGACGTTCATGTGAAAGGCTGTAAGGGCTGCCCATGTGTCCCTAGAAATCCAGAGTAGAGTTGGCCATGTAGGCCCTGACACAGCACGAAGAGGGTCTGACTGACTCAACTGGCAACACAGAAGACACCAGGAAACACTCCACGGATGGATGCAGCTCAGTGGTAGATGCTTACCATGTGCTGGTACTGAGCTCAATGTACTGTGTGGCAGAGAGAGAGGGCGGGGAAGGAGGAGGAGGAGGGAACAAATAAAAAGCCAGAGCATGACGCAAAATAATACCATCATCACCACCATCATCTATTTTAAGAAAGGCCTCACTGGCTGGCCTGGAATTCACCATGTAGACCAGGCTGGCTTTGAACCCATAGAGATGTGCCTGCCTCATACTCCCAGAGTGCTGGGATTAAAGGAGCTAACTTGAGCATTTCGAGTGGTTTTGATATCTCAAACCACTGCAACTTGAGAAAACCTAAAACCACTGGCTAACTGCTCCATTTGTCAGGAATGAAGCTGTTAATGGGCCTTCCTTCCGATCACGGATGAGATGATGAGGAAGTTGGCTCAGAAGGGCTTGGCTACCAGGGTCTTACTGAAAGATGAGGCTGAGCCTGGTGGTGCAGACCTGTACTCCTGGCTACTCAGGGCCTGGAGTACAAGATCGCAAATTCAAGGTGGGGCCAGGAAGAGGAAACGTCTAGTTTCTTTGGAAGGTTAGTTACGTCAAATTACGTTTTGCTGGGGCACACAGGTGAAAGGATGTTTTATTATAGCAGACTCGTGAAAAGAGCTGTGATGAAGGAGTATAACTGTGACCCCACAGTGGGGGAGGAACACTGAGCACTGGTTTGGTTTGCTCCACCTCATTATTCTTCACTAGCAACACACATGCATTGGTTCACCTTACATAGTGTTGTTGAGCTCAACTTGTGGTAACACTGCCATTGAGAGAAACTCACCCAAGAACTGCTCAGGAGGTTCCTGCTGCAGCTTGCTGCCTTTGGCAGCCTCACCTCAGGCTGGTTGGTGAGCCTGGCGATTTCTTCAGGCTTGAACTAGCGCTGCCTGGTGTCTGCTTGATGAAGGAACTGGACTGTAGCTGCCTGTTCGTGTGTGCTGTCTGTCTGCCTAGAGGACTGGTCTGTGGCTGCTAAGTCATATCTGGTGTTTGCTCTGGGACTGAACTGCCAAAGATCAAGACGATTGAGCTCACCCTCAAAGAACTATTGCTGAACGGGGACACTTCCCCCATGTCCTAGTAACCTTTCTCTTCGCCTACTTCTGCTGGGTGGTGGTTACAGGAAAGGTTGAGCCCTTATTAAAAGGGGGTTGCAAAAAATCTGTCTCCAGGGCTACCCAAAAGTCAGTTTGAGTCTCAGAACTTGCCTCAAAATAAATAAATAAAAATAAATAAATAAATAAATAAATAAAAGGTAGGTTAGAAAAGTCCAGTAGCAAAGCCTTGTCTAGAATGTATGAGGCCCTGGGTTGCGGGAGGGAACAAAGGGGAGGAGGGAAGGGGAAGAAAGATGGGCAGGGCGGGCAAAGAGAATATGATCTTAAATGCTTTAAATTTGGAGTGCTGTGATGAGGTGGAAGATGAGGGGACACCCGGTGCAGCTGATGAGTCTGATTTGGAGAGCCATGAACACACAGGATGCAACAGAGGGTAAACCACCAAGTCGACTACGCTGAAAGTAAACAGGGTAACCTCATTAGCTACCACCCAGTGCCCAGGCAGGAGATCGAGCCACGCCTGGAATCCAGGCTGGTTTGTTTTGTTAAGAAAGACAGATGTCCCTATGTAGTTGAAGCTGGCCTCAAACTCATAGCAGAGCGGCCTTAGCCCACAGTGCTGGGCTTGCAAGCACACTAGACTGAGAGAACCGGATATATAAAATCAGTTTCAAAGATGTTAAAGAGGCAGGAAGAGCCCAAGGGAGGAGGCTGCCTGCAGCTGCGAGAGATGGATGTGCAAGATCAGACACTGCCCAGCCCCTGAGCCAGGACCCCTGTCTGTATCCGCTGCAGCCCTGTAGACACCGGCAGGGGCAGCAGCAGCAGTGGAGGAGATTCATCTGCTGAGAAGCTGCCACCAAGCTCAGGATCTCGGGGGAGCTTCTCCCAGGAAGCTGTCCAGACTTCTGCAATGGGTACCTCCACCAACAAGGGCCACAACTGTCAGTCACCCGACTGGAGGCTGAAGCATTAAGTTTCTGGGGTTTTCCGTCGATTTTTTTTTTCAGAGCCTACTGCTGGCAGAATCCACAAGGAAGCCAGCCAGGAGGGTGGTTCTTCAGAGAGTAACTAACACTATATATGCTAAGAATCTGGAGGTGCTGGGAACGTCTAGCAGGGGAAGGATGGAGGCTGCCCCAGGTGATGGAGGCACACAGCAGGTAAGGCGCTAACCGGCCCACTCTGGATGCAAGAAGGGCTGAGGAGTATCAGATCTGCAGTTATAGATGGAAGGCGCATTTACTGAGAACACTCTCCGAACTGTAGTAGGAGTCAACTCCAGATTGTGGTGGGCTGTGGAGGGGGTGGTGAGGAAGAAACTGTCGCTGTGTGTGCGACAGCGGAGACGGAGGGTGGGGGAAGAGGCAGAGAAAAGATCTAATGCAATGAAGTAACCTAAGCAGTTCATCTTTGTGAAAATGGTGCTTCTGAGGCTTGTGAAACCTGTGCCCAACCCCCTTTTTAATTTATCTATTTTTATTTTATATATATTAGTGTTTTGCCTGCATGTATGTCTGTGTGAGGGTGTCAGACTCCCTGGAACTGGAGTTGCAGACAGTTGTGAGCTTCCATGTCTGTGCTGGGAATTGAACACTGGTTGGTCCTCTGGAAGAGCGGCAGCCAGTGCTCTTAAACAGTGAGCCATCTCTCCAGCCCCATCCTGTGGCCCATCTGATGAATCACAGTAGCAACTGTAGCCAAACACAAAAATAAAACAACATGAAGAGCTCCTGATGTTGTAGAACAGCAATCTCCTTCTATTTGTACGTGTCTAGGTGGGGAGATTTCAAGAGATTGTTTTTATCACTCCGCAGGGGGGACACTCTACACTACTTTCTTCCACTTACAGTTCTGGAGGTGGAACCCAGGCGCTCACATCCTGGACAAGCATTCTCTGTGGGAACACAAGCCCAGCCACCCACCTGGAATTCCAGAGTCTGCAAGCCTTCTGCAGGCATTTAGGCCAAAGAGTGACCAAGACTCTGCCCTTGTCCCTCCTTCCTCAGGCTTCCCAGGCTGCTCTACCTCCCTCATAGACCCCTCTGCTCTCTACTGATCTTCCCTGGAGTTCTGTCCTTAACTCTCTTATTTATGGATACTAAAATGTGAATTTCACAACATTTCCATGTTTCATGAAACATTCTTGCTTTTAAAAAAAATCATTTTAAAAAATGTGAAGCCACTCTTAGCACCCAGGCCATAGGAAAACAGTGGACTAGCTTTGGCCACAGGGCCGTATTTTGCTGAATGCTAGTCTGTGTGTGGTCAGAATCAGGATGGAAGCTCCAAATACAGTCACCTTTTCTGCCTTGCGCTTAGGAACTGTGGCCCGGCACTAAGCATGGTGTATTCTGCAGACAACAGGGAGTCCTGAGATCTTCTGGGCAAATAGCAGCAGTGAGTGGGCGGGCAGTGTGGGAGGGTTTAGGAGCAGGTGTGGCCAACTGTGGGGCAGGAGGAACCAGCAAAGGGAAGCCAGCCTTACCTGGAGGCTGCAGGCTAGCCAACCGTTCTCCACTGGCTAAAGTGGGATACAAATAGCAACAAGCCCGGCCATTTGTAGCCACTCTACCAACAATCTCCACCAAAGGTATCTGAGAGCCCCCCCCCAAACTGGCACAAGCCAATGTGCAACTGTGTCCCCCACTTTTACACTTGCTGAAATCCCCTGCTCTCCACATGACACTGTTAGTATTTCTGTGCCTCTCACCGGGTGGACTTGAGCAGTCTGCACATCTGACACTGTTGGCCCTGTCCTCTCTCCTACTTGGTCTGGGCCCCGACTAGCCTGGAAGCACTCTCTAGTTCTCCCTCCGGCCTCCCGACTCTGGCCTCTCTGGTGTTCCCTTTTCACAGCTATTCTTCCAGCTGCTGCTTGGTTTTTCTGAGGTGGAGTCCTGTTATAGCCCAGGCTGCAGGAAACTGTGTAGCACATGCTTTGTACTCAAATCAGTTCCCCTGCCTCAGCCTCTCAAGTGCTGGGATTATAGGCGTGAACCACCACACCTGGCTTTAAGGACTCCCCTGGGGCTTTGTCTTCAACCTTTGTCCTTCTTGCAGGACGCAATTGCCCTGAACGGTATTTATGGCCTCACCCCCTCCCTCTCCCGTTCAGCACATTTGCTGGCATCTTCCAAACTCAGAACCACACAGGTTCTGATCTGGAATCCACCCTGACATTCCTCCGCGTGTGGCGGCTTCCACTCGAAAGTTGGGCAGCTCCAGCTCTCAGAATGTTTTGTCTGAAGGGAATCCTGTTCCCCGAGGAGTAAAAATGCTACCTACCTGTTAAGTCGACTTCAGCAGAATACAGTAAAACGAGAGACGTTTCTGGCATGGAAACCAACCAATTCTGGAGGCCAATCTGGTGGTACATGCCAGAAATCTCAGCACTGGAGAAGCGGAGACAGGAAGGTCATGAGTTCAAGGCCAGTCTGGGCTAATAGACACTACCTCAAAATAGAACAGAACAGGATGGCAAGGATGGGAGAGAGAAGCTAACCCTGGTTAATGTGATATATAAGGTGTTACAGGCTCAGGTTGTGGGACTCGAGAGTGACCACATGGGCCTTGAGCTGTCACTCCTAGGCCACAAAGGCCTCCAGTCTGCGTTCAATTTCTCACTCTTTCAGAGAGGATTCGACTGGTTCTTCTTGAATTAGTTATGCGCCCATTAGGCCCGACAGTGGCCAAGCACAGTATCACCTCTTAGTATTGCCAAAGAACAGAGAATCGCCGGGCGGTGGTGGCGCACGCCTTTAATCTCAGCACTTGGGAGGCAGAGGCAGGAAGATTTCTGAGTTCAAGGCCAGCCTGGTCTACAAAGTGAGTTCCAGGACAGCCAGGGCTACACAGAGAAACCCTGTCTCGAAAAACCAAAACAAACAAACAGAGAATCCTCACCAACCCCTCAACACCGCCATCTTCAACATAGCCAACTGCATGAGATCACTCTAGGCACGCAGGTTAGGCTGAATCGGTGTGTTAGCCGGGTGTGGTGGGTCACACCTCTAATCCCAACAGCACCAACACATTAGGGGTCTACAGAGGTCTACTCACCAACACTAAGCATTTCACAGGCAGATCAGCTCAGAAACCTTATAGTTCCTTCCAATGGCAATAATCCGGGGCTCGGGAATGACACCATTGGCAACTCAGTCACCCAAGTCATCAGTGTGGAAGTTATCCCAATAGATTAAACTTTCTCAACTGAGTTCTAGCAACTGACCTGTAATCTCATGAGTGAGAGTGCTCCATATACCCCCCTTTTTTGTTAAGATTATTTTAAATTATGTAGGTTATGTGTGCAAGTGAAAATGGATCCCTGTGGCCAGATATCTACAGCTACCCTCTAGGTTGGTCTTGAACTCCTTATCTCCTACTTCCACCTCCCAAGTGCTGTATTTAAAAGCAGGTGCCACAGCCGGGCGGTGGTGGTGCACGCCTTTAATCCCAGCACTCGGGAGGCAGAGGCAGGCAGACTTCTGAGTTCAAGGCCAGCCTGGTCTACAAGTAAGTTTCAGGACAGCCAGGGATACACAGAGAAACCCTGTCTCAAAAAACAAAAAGAAACAAAACATAACTCAGGAGCTGAGTTCTAGCATAGGTCAAAAAGGAAAGCCCAGGGAGCCACCATCTAATACGCAATTTCAGGGTCGTGGACAAAACCCAGTGGCAGAGCACGTGGAAATATGGCTTCATGTCCTAACTACTAGCCATGCCTGGCCACTGAGAACTTGAAAATATGGCTGGTGCCACCATGAAACAAATCTAAACAGCATGTAACAGATTTAAATTCAAGTTGCTACTGCACAGGACAGTAGCTTAGGCCTTTAACAAGTCCAGGTGATGCAGCAGACACAGGCACGATTGCCTGGTTCTTCAGGACACAGCAGTGTGCATTGATAGATGAGGAAGGGAATGGTAAGCTCAGGTGGATATAAAGTTGTAAGGAGAGGTGAGGACAACATGCATGGACAGAATAACAGCAGCAGATCCGATGCGCCGGACAGCACACATCAATTCTGAGCATGCTCCAGTGTCTGGGGTTATCCAGGCAGGAATTTTTAATAGGAAGTTCCACTCAAGAGAACTGTCTAATCTAATGGTGGAGTTGAAAGGCTTGAGTCATTGAAGATGTAGAAGCATTCCAGACAAACAGCAGGAACCAGCTACCCAAACGTACAAAGGGGAGACTGGGGGTCGGGGACATGACAAGCATGGGCAATGTCAGGGAGAAATCAGAAGTGGACCCTGGGGTGGACAGCTGGGAGGTCCGGCTAAGTAGGGTGGTGAGGTCACACTCTGGGGCTGCATGAAGTGGGAAATAAGAGAACTGGGAGGAGACAAGCAGGGAGAGTCTTGTAAGTCCAGGTCCTGCTGTGCAAGGAAGTTGAGAAAGCCACGGAGTACTTACAGACAGGGTAGGTACCGAATAGGGTTTTCTTTTTGGGTAAGAGAGCAAAATGGACAGGAAGTTACTTAGGTTAACAGAGAAAGGTGACCAAGTCAAAAGCAATTTCCTTCAACTGAGAAGCCCCGATAAAATAAGAGACATGCCCTGTTCTATACACGGAGAATACAGGTGGGCTGCTGGTGCAGAGTGGAAATTCAGACCATACCTTCAAAGACAAAAGACAACAGAGATAAACGCGAGCTTCGCACTTTAAGTCAACTGCATTGTTTTTAAGTTGTCACCCTAAACTTTAGTAGGATGAATTCAAGACTGAGAAACAAACTAGTAAGACCGGTCACAGAAACTCTTAAGAGTATAGACGATGTCAGGAAAGAACCATGATCAAAACGAGCAGAATTATCAAAGTAGAAGCTCTATGTTAATAATTGGTCTACCTGTACAGGATCAGAGAAAGAAACACGGGTGGTATACTTCGAAGGCAGGATTCGGCTATTTTCAAGTCTCAAAGAGGAAAAAAACAGTTTAAGAAATTCGAGGAACCCCACAACTCCTCCCGATTAAAACGTCAAATCGAGCGCGCAACATCCAAGCGGACCCCCCCGTTCCAGGGAGGCTCGCCCTGCAGTCCCGCTGCTGCAGCCAGGACCCGCGTGCCTCCTGGGACCACAGCATGGGGCCGCGCGGATTCTGGCCAGAAAGTGCCAGGCACCGCCTCAGACCGGAGCCGGAAGAACCTATTCCCCCCGCCGTGGTGCGGGGGGGGAGGGGGGGGGAGAGGCCACCGGGGCGCAGGCCCGCGCGCTCCCGCCACACCCATCGCCCAGCGAGGTGGCCCCGAGGCTCGGGGCACACTGAGCCTGCGCACCGCGGCTCTCCGGGCGACCCGTGCCTCCCCTCCCCCGCGACCAGGCACACCCTTGCGCATGCGCTCTGTGCTTCGTAGGGCTGCGGCAGCCATGCTGAACCCGTACCGAGAGGCGAGTGGGGGGGACGGGGGCGACCACAGGCGCGCGGGAGGCCGGGGACCTGGTGAGGCAGCAGCCTTAGCGAGGTCTGGGGTCTCGGGACACAGGTCTGGGCCTTGCAGTCCCTGTGACCCCGTGCACGACCCTCCGCAGTGTTCGGAAACCTCGCCCTCGTGGCCGTAGGGGGGGCAGACACGTGACTCGCCCCAGCCAGTCGGAGCGCTGCTGACGTGGCCGCGCGGCCCCGATGCTTTCCCCCACCCCCAGCGGCTAGGGAAGGGAGGGGCTGGGGGCTACGCCCCCTCCCCCAACGCCTTCTCGGCTTCCGGGGGGGTTGACACCCCGGATTCCGTGCTCCCCCCCAGCCGGGCTGAGGGCGACTTTCGAGGGCCCCCCCGTGGCTCCTGGATCCAGGTGAGCAGGGGCCCCTGGGGCGGGGACGCCGTCGGTCATTTAAATGCATAAGCAAAGGTGGGGAGTGGGAAGAATTCTTGGGGTTCAGGAGAAAAATCCCAAGGGGGAAAGACTTGTCTTTCAAACACCTGACAGCCAATGGGAGTGTGGACTGGGGCCAGCGCAAGAGGGCCACTGTGGGGGAGGGGAATGGCCAACCTCGTGCCTACGTACCCAGCGGAGGGCAAAGGGGCGAGGCTGGCGTGTGCCCCATGCACCCGTCCCGGGGGGTGGGGGGGAGTCAGGAATCGGGAGCCAGGTGAGATGGGATGTTTTGAGCGGGCGAGGGGAGGGCGACCCCGTAGGCTGAGTGGGAGTGTTGGTCGTGGGATGCGAGAGCTTAGGAGTTGGCAGCTCTGGAGGTGAACTGGTGTGGTTCCATGGCGCCGACTCCCTGCCTCCCCAGGGACTCCCTAAGCTCCCTTTGTGTCAAGGGTAGCGGGCTCGCCGTCGTCACATGGCGTGATGGAGGCTCGGCCGAGTTTGTGTGCTTTTCACGAGGACGCGGCCTGTGGGGCCTGCTGTTCCCAGCTGCGCAGCCCCTCCGGGCTCTTAGCTGTTTGTCTCTGCCCCAGGGTGGGGAGGGCTCAGCGGCCCAGAGCCTGGGGGCCGCCTGCGAGCGCAGTCCTGGCCTGAGGTGGGTGCTGGGAGGGAAGAGCCAGCGTGGTCCGAGCCTCCCAGTCTCCGAGGTCTAGGGTTTCTCCGGGTGGCATGCTCTACTGCCGCCCTCCTCCCCTCCCCCTGCCTGGAACAGTTGCCTCCTTGTGTGCTGCGGGGGAGGGAACGGAAAGGAGGAAAGAGTTACTTTTCCAAATTACTAAGTAGCAGCAGCCTCCCCTGTGACTCATGTGGGGGCAGGGAGGGCTGGGAATGACTGGGGCGCAGTGATTTTCCGGAATGCAGGGAAACGGGAGCGTCGTCTGGCTACCCTTTCTCTCTAAGGCCCAGCAGTTTCCCCGCTCCCCGAGTTCTCTCCCCACCCCCACCCCACCCCACCCCCGTCGGGCTTCGGCCCCGACCCGCCAGGCCCAGGTGCGGAAAATCCAGTTTGGAGGCCGGGCCGCCAGGGGGAGGGGAGAGGCCTCTAAAGTTGCTGTGTCATTGCCCTGCTCGCCGCAGCCACCCGGGCGGGGCCGTGCGCACTCGGGCGACCGGGGCCTGGGCCCCGGCGGGGAGTGCAGGGTCTCTGCTTCCCAGGCGCACTTCCCCCTTGCGGGGTCTGCGCTTATCTTGCGGTCCAGAAGACGGGAGCTTGGCCGCCATGTTAAGTGCAGTGACTGAGGTTCGAGGTCGAGGGCTCCTGTGGAGGGAGGGTCGCCTGGTTGCAGTTCTAGGACCTAGGCCAGTTGGGGCTATAACTGGGGGATGGTGAGCCCGCCTTACAGCCCCTCACCAACGTTAATTTACTTGCCCAGACGTGCACACCTGTCTTTCTAGCCAGGGAAAGGGGAGTTTGGGAGCGAGAGGTGTGTTCTGGGGGGATAGACGCTTTTACTTTCGCGCGAGGGGCTACCCCAGAGTTGCTTTTGCCATCTGACCTTGAGAACTGGCTGGTGGTTCCTACTTAAGTCTCGTTTCGAGTCCCAAGACAGCGAGGGGGGAGGGGCGAGACAGCTCCCAAAATGGCTCCTGCCCCTCCTCGGAGGCGTCCGGCTGCGGGCGGGGGGAGGGGAGGGAGGAGGGCTGCAGAGCGGCGCCGCCGCCGCCTCCTCGGCTCGCCCTCCTCCCTGGCGCTGACCGATGGAAGAGGCGCTCCGTGGGGAGGACTCCCGGCCCGATGGGGGCGGGGGGCGTCAGCTCGCCCACGCTGGGGCGAGATGGGGCCAAGGAGCCGTGCGCTGCGCCCGCTCTCCCCACCCTGACGCCGGGAAAGTTTGCCGAGGTCGGTTTTTAGGGCATGTGGACGCCTTGTGCGTTCCTAAGGCAGGTAAGTGCGCGAGAATCTGCAAATGCGGGCGGGCAGGGTATGGGCCCCGGGGGCTCGCAAGACGGGAAACACTCGGGGTGGCCTCGCATCGTTAGAGCTGAGGATTTTAGGGCAGAGCGTGGCCTTTGCTATCCGATTACTTTGGTTCGGGGAAGACGAGGTTAGCCTTAGAACGCTCCAGTCATGTGTTGGGTCAGGGGACGTTAGATCGCGTCGCGGGGTTACTGTGGAGCGCTCAGAGGTCTCAGCCGAGAAGCAGGCCGCGACTTCTAAGATGGCGTCTGTCTTCCTTGTTTCAGATTCTCCACTGCGGCGGCCTCGCAGCCAAGAACCTTTCGCCGGCCCCGCCCGCGGGACTCGTCCCACACTGCGCCCCGCCCGCGCCGCCAATGGAGAAGCTGCAAATGGCGCGACCAGCCTGCCGCGGGCGACCGGCGGAAACTCGGTGTGTGCAAGCCCGGGAAGGCTCCGTCAGACCTGGAGGTGGGGACAGCGTGTTGCAGGCCCCGGGGAGATGGCGCCTACACGCCGTTCGGCCTCCATCTCTCCCAGGGCTCGCCAAGCCAGGGCGCAGCCAATTGGCTCGGAGACATGGCGGGGTGCCTTTTCGCCTTGGCTCTCTGCGGCACTCTGCTGCCGATAATGGACGCCTTGGAACTGGAGTTTGTGACGTCATCCTTCAAGCGGACCAATAGGAAAGGCTCCCGCGAAGAGGCGGGCCTGCCCCCTCGCCTTTGCTTCTCCAGGCGCGTGAGCGGGCGAGCACGCGCAGAGGGGGCGGGGGAGCTTGCGAGCAGGGTGGCGCGCATGAGCAGCGAAGCTCCGCCCCTCCGGCTATATATAAAGCGCTGGCGCGGGGCTCGGCGGCGCCATTTCGCGCTGGAGTGGAGCAGCCTCTAGGACGAGCTGGAGGATTGCGCCTACTGACCCAGCGTCTCGGAGCCTCTGCGGGCCGCCAGTACAATCCACGTCCATCCGCTTGGAAATGGACTTCGTCCGGGCCCGCGACCGCTCCCGGCGGACAGTGCAGACCCCATAGAAGCCCCCGAGGCTCCCCTTTCTCGGGCCCCGCCCAGTCCTCGGTGTCTGTCCACCCCTCTACTCCGCCCTCAAGAGGATTTCAAAGATGGAGGCGGCGGCTCTCTGAAACCCCTTTTTGGTGCTCATCCGCCTCCATCGGTGGTCTGAAGGGGCTCTCGTGACCCCCCGGCGACCGCGGCGGGAAGAGGGGACCCCTGTCCACCGGCGGCAGGCCGAATTGACGACGGTGTCCAGTTTCGGGGACTGCCGGGTTTGCATACTGCGTTCTCCTGTGGCTCTCCGGCCGGCAGAGGCCGCCGCCATTTTCCTGCTGTCGCCGCCTGCGGAGCGCGCCAAGCTGCCGGAGTTGCGGGGAGGACGGCGCAGGAGACAGCGTTCGCGCCGGTCCCGCAACGAGGCTGACGCCTGGAGGGCCAAGGGCAGCGGCCTTCCCCCCACTTCCCGGGTTATGCTGGGCCCGGCGGTGAGGGGAGCCGAGGCTACCCGGACTTCACGCAACTGAGCGGCGGCGGTTCCCTGAGGTCAAGATGCTGCAAAACGTGACTCCCCACAAGTACGTCTCCGCCAACCGTGTGTGGGAGGGGGGTTGGGGGGCGGCGTTCCGGGGAGCGGCGGGCGGGCGGGCGAGGCGCGCTTCCGCGCCGCAGCTGTTGACGCGAGCTCGCGGAGGGGGCTGCGACGGTTTTGAAGCGGTGGCGGCGGCCCAGGTACTGCGTCTGAGCAGCCTGTCGGTTTCCGCGACGCGGAGGCCCATTCGGCCAGGACGAGCGGGACTGCAGGGTGGTGGGGGGGTGTGCGCAGATCCAGCCTTGATTTGTCATCGTGCTTGTGGGGGGTCTTGGCTGCTTCAGTGCCGGTAGAGTTGCCATGGTGACAGCTTGAGGGTTTGCCAGGGGGATTCCCACTGGGTGGAGGGGTCATCACGCCCAAGACTAGGTTTCTGCTACATAGGTACTGGCTGCCGTTGAAGGTCTGCTTTCCTTCGGCGGTGGGTGTGTTTGGATAACGTTGAGCTTCATTCAGTGGGGAGGAGGTGGTTTCGAGACTCAGGGCTCAGTTCACTGCAGATGTAAACAATGAGATCTGGGTCTAGTGTCTTAGCCATTAGGAAACACCTGGTCTAGACTAACCACAGGGAGCCTGTGTGGTGATGGGAACCTCTGTTAGCCTTTAGTCTGAGGTACAGTGGGAGTCGTTAGGGACACTGTTTTTGTAGGGGGGGGGCGTGCTATCTAAATTAGGACTTGCTGACGCTGACCTTGACTGTAGGGTGCTTTTTGTTGTGCCTTTTGAAGGAGACTTGTTTGGTTGATACTTGATGGAGGTCTGGCAGTTACTATAGAAGGGATATTTGACATGCTTCCTTTCGTTTAGTTGAGGTTAGGTTGGTTTTTTGTCTGGTTCCTATTATGGTCTTGAAGCCCCCCAGAGATTGAAAAAGATAGTACGATGAGTTCTTTTAGGTGTGATGATATTAAGATTTATTCTCCCTTTTCTTCACTGTCCTCTCTGTCTCAACCACCATGGCAACCATTAAGTCCCTAGTGAGGATGAAGCTTCACTTTCCTAGCTCCACCCATTTTTGCTTCAGATTCTTCTCCATAAGGCTAGAGTTGTCATGTGACATTGGTTTTGTATTTATTTTAACCAAGCAGCTCGGCAAACTACACGGTGTAAGCTAAAGATGGACAAAAACTATTGTTTAATTAACTCTTGGCTGGTTGCAATTCACTTCACTTTTTTTTTAATTAATTTATTTATTTACTTGTTATGGAGACAGTTTCTCTGAATAGACCAGGCAGAAATCTGTCTTGTCTGCCTCTGGCTCCCAAGTGCTGGGATTAAAGGTGCGTGCTATCACTGCCCAGCCAAAGTCTGGCTTTGCAGGGTTGCAGAGTGCAAGTTAGCAACATTTTCTTGATCTTTCATGTTATTACCACATCTAATTCTGCTTCCCCTTTTTGCAGGCTCCCTGGGGAAGGGAATGCAGGGTTACTGGGGCTGGGCCCAGAGGCAGCAGCACCAGGGAAAAGGATTCGAAAGCCTTCTCTGTTGTATGAGGGATTTGAGAGCCCCACAATGGCTTCTGTACCAGCTTTACAACTGGCCCCTGCCAATCCACCACCCCCTGAGGTGTCCAATCCCAAAAAGCCAGGACGGGTAACAAACCAACTGCAGTACCTGCACAAAGTAGTGATGAAGGCTCTGTGGAAGCATCAGTTTGCATGGCCATTCCGGCAGCCTGTGGACGCTGTGAAGCTGGGTCTGCCGGTGAGTAAGAGGCTGGATGGGCATGAGCTGGAATGCGTGAGTTGGGGGTGGGTGACCTAGCATAGGTGCTGCGGCCCCTAGGGAGTTCCCATTCTCTTAGAGCAAATAGCCACCAGAGTTGTAGATTCTTGGTCCTTTGTGCTTGTTATCTCTATCTTGGCATTTCTCACCTTGCCTCCATGTGTCCCTTAACTTTTGTGCCCTGGCTCCATTTTACAGATTCCCACCCCTGGTTGGGAGAGGACCACGGTGGCCAAAATTCTTAGCTTCTTCCTTTCCCTCATGCAGCCCATGGATAGCCATCCCCAGAGGTAATGTCACAGGATGGGAAGTTTGCAGAGTGGGTGGGAGGTGGGTGGCTAGAGAAAAGGTATCAGAAACCTCCTAGTGGGAATTAAATTACCTTTTTCTAGACTGTAGTTTAATTGGGGCCGCAGTGTGGGCAATATTCCTTAATAGCTAGGGTGTGCGTGTGGGTGTGTGTGTTTTGTCTGTTGGTAGTTGCCCTACAATAGACATTTTCCTGTGGCTCTGAACTGGATTATTTTTTTTTGTTTTTGTTTTTAGGATTATCACAAAATTATAAAACAGCCTATGGACATGGGTACTATCAAGAGGAGACTTGAAAACAATTACTACTGGGCTGCCTCAGAATGTATGCAGGATTTTAATACCATGTTTACCAACTGTTACATTTATAACAAGGTAAGCTTATGTAGTAGCTGCTGAAAGGCAGTACTGGTCCTTAGTCCCAACAGGGCTGGAAGTGCTATCCAACTAGTTAAGGTCTAAGGAGGCCTGACCTCCAAATGGTGTTGTTAGATGTGGCTTCAGTGTTCCTATAATTAAGTTATTTAAGTAGAACACATTTTCATATTTGGGGATGGTGGCCCTGTTTCTCAGAAAGCTCCAGAGACCTGAGAAAAGCGGGATCTGTAACTCAGAAGCTCTGCTCTCGTATTTTCAGGTTGTAGGGGGTTAGTGTGGTATGATGACCTTAAGTACTAGTGAGGGTATGGTGTCCTGGAGCTGGGAATTCTTGTGGGGATGTGGTGCTTGTGCTAACAATTGAACATTTCTGTGCTTGTTCCTGCAGCCCACCGATGATATTGTCCTAATGGCACAGACACTGGAAAAGATCTTCCTACAGAAAGTGGCATCAATGCCACAAGAGGAGCAAGAGCTTGTGGTGACCATCCCTAAAAACAGCCATAAGAAGGGGGCCAAGTTAGCAGGTAGGAAGTGGTGACCTAAAGACAAAGCTATTCGGGTGACCTGAAGATACGAATGAGCAACACTTACCTGTTTATTGTTACTGTTTTGTAGCACTCCAGGGCAGTATTACAAGTGCCCATCAGGTGCCTGCTGTCTCTTCTGTGTCGCATACAGCCCTGTATACACCACCACCTGAAATACCTACCACTGTCCTCAACATTCCCCACCCATCAGTCATCTCTTCTCCTCTTCTTAAGTCCCTGCATTCTGCTGGACCCCCACTCCTTGCTGTATCGGCAGCGCCTCCAGCTCAGCCCCTTGCCAAGGTATACATCAGTAGGTTGATTGTTCAGGATGACTAGGAAGAAAGGGGTTAAAAGAAATGGACCAGAATGACTGATTCCCTCCATCTTTCTACTACAGAAAAAAGGCGTTAAACGGAAAGCGGATACTACCACCCCTACACCTACAGCCATCCTGGCTCCTGGTTCCCCAGCTAGTCCTCCTGGGAGTCTTGAGCCAAAGGCAGCAAGGCTCCCTCCTATGCGCAGAGAGAGTGGCCGCCCAATCAAACCCCCACGAAAAGACTTGCCTGACTCGCAACAGCAACACCAGAGCTCTAAGAAAGGGAAGCTGTCAGAGCAGTTAAAGCACTGCAACGGCATCCTGAAGGAACTGCTCTCAAAGAAGCACGCTGCCTACGCCTGGCCCTTCTATAAGCCAGTGGACGCTTCTGCTCTTGGCCTTCATGATTACCATGACATCATTAAACACCCCATGGACCTCAGCACTGTCAAGGTACCCACTGCATGGGGCAGATGGGCTGCTCAGGCAGGGGCTGGAGCCTGGGGACCAATAAAGCAATACCCATGTCTCCTCATGGGAACATGGTAGTTTTTCATTCTGTGTATCTTGCAAAGTTGTACAAGGTCACATACTTTGAAGTCCTTGTTTTTTACAGTTAAGGATAAGAGTGGGGTTAGGGAAATGTAATGGAGGAGAGATGGCCTTGGTCACTTAGAAATGTTTTCTTCTAGACATAGATATTTCTTCAAACCTACCCCAAATCTTTGGACTTCAAACTTGAACCCCAGGGCACAGATCCCTAAGGTCATCCCCACTTGTTTCAAGAGAGGGCTGCTCTTGAGTCGGGTTGGCAGGGAAAGATGAGACTCTGCCCGTGCAGCTTCTCATGCTGCCTCCTTCTGCAGCGGAAGATGGAGAACCGTGACTACCGGGATGCACAGGAGTTTGCTGCTGATGTACGGCTTATGTTCTCCAACTGCTATAAGTACAATCCTCCAGACCATGATGTTGTGGCTATGGCACGAAAGTTACAGGTGAGTGTAAAAGCTGCAGTTGAATTTACTCCACAGTAACTGCCTATAGGGAGAGTTTAATTTTTGCTGTGCAGTTAAACTTGTAACTTTGCCAATCTTTTATCAAGTTGGAGCTGGTGTGCTGGGTGGCTGGGCATTAAACACAGTTTTGAGTCTCCCTGTCTTTTTTAGGATGTGTTTGAGTTTCGCTATGCCAAGATGCCAGATGAGCCACTGGAACCAGGACCTCTACCAGTCTCCACTGCCTTGCCTCCTGGGTTGACCAAATCCTCCTCAGAGTCCTCCAGTGAGGAAAGTAGCAGTGAGAGTTCCTCTGAGGAAGAGGAGGAGGAGGAGGAAGATGAGGACGAGGAGGAGAGTGAAAGCTCAGACTCTGAGGAGGAAAGGGCTCATCGCCTAGCAGAGCTGCAGGAGCAGGTAGCTCATTGTGTGTGTTGTGCTCTGTAATTGGGTAAGAACTTGGACTAAGTTAAGACCAAGAAACAATTGGGATCAACAATTTCACCTTTTTCCTGTGTAGCTTCGGGCAGTTCATGAACAACTGGCTGCCCTGTCCCAGGGCCCAATATCTAAGCCCAAGCGGAAGAGAGAGAAAAAAGAAAAAAAGAAGAAACGGAAGGCAGAGAAACATCGTGGCCGAATTGGGATCGATGAAGATGATAAGGGGCCTAGGCCACCTCGCCCACCTCCGCCCAAGAAATCTAAGAAAGCAGGTGGTGGGGGTAGCAATGCTACTACACTCAACCATCCTGGCTTTGGAACTTCCGGAGGAAGTAGCAACAAGTAAGGATTTAAGACCGTGTCTTAGGGTATTGTACAAGCCAGCTTGCATGGAGTAAACTCCTTACTGACAATTTCTTATTACCCATAGGCTACCTAAAAAGTCTCAAAAGACAGCTCCACCTGTCCTTCCCACTGGCTATGATTCTGAGGAGGAGGAAGAAAGCAGGCCCATGAGTTATGATGAGAAGAGACAGTTAAGCCTGGATATCAATAAGTTACCTGGGGAAAAGCTGGGTCGAGTAGTACATATCATCCAAGCCAGGGAACCCTCTCTACGTGATTCAAATCCAGAAGAAATTGAGATTGATTTTGAAACACTCAAGCCGTCCACACTTAGAGAGCTTGAGCGATATGTTTTATCCTGCCTTCGAAAGAAACCCCGGAAGCCCTACAGTGAGTATCAGATGATTGATGTCCATCAGTTAACATTGCAGCACAGTAGCACTTGTGAGGACAGCAAGGGGGGGGTCTGGGGGGGGGTGCACGTGTGTGTTTGTGGCAAGCAGCATCCAGGATGACTGGGCTGCTTCAGGAATGGAAGTTGGCTATTCTGGGAAGACTCAATAGAGTAAGTCCTGACTTTCCCCCTCCAGCTATTAGAAAACCTGTGGGAAAAACAAAGGAAGAACTGGCTTTGGAGAAGAAGCGGGAGCTAGAGAAGCGGTTGCAGGATGTCAGTGGACAGCTCAACTCCACCAAAAAGCCTCCCAAGAAAGGTATTTCAGACTGCTAAACGTTATATTCACTCTTTCTCTCCTTAAGTTGAATGCTGGGACTTGAGCAGAGGACTGGCTAGCTAGCAACTAGCCCTTGTGACTACCTGACAAATGAAAATGTCACATCTTCTACCTTTAACTTTACAGCGAGTGAGAAGACAGAGTCATCTGCACAGCAAGTGGCAGTGTCCCGTCTCAGTGCTTCTAGTTCCAGCTCAGATTCCAGCTCCTCGTCGTCATCTTCCTCTTCTTCAGACACCAGCGATTCAGACTCGGGCTAAGGGGCCAGGCCAGATGGGGCAGGAAGGCTCCGCAGGACCGGACCCCTGAACCACCCTTCCCCACTTTCCCTTGCTGTGACACTTCTTCATCTCACCCCTCCATAGGAGAGCTGGCTCTGCAGTGGGGAGGAAGGCAGGGACATGGACAAAATACGATGGAATTCCTAGCCCTCTTGGGTGTGGTGTCCCTGTTGAGGATGATGGGGGTGGGGCAAGGGTATGGGTGGGAGTGGGGATAGGCCTGGCATAAAGCCCCCTGAGCTGTAGCTGTCCTGTTCACTTCTAAGGGCCCTGTTTTGAGGTTTTAATTTATTTAAGCTATGTGGTAAGGCTGGGGGTGTGTAGCCATGGTCCTCCCTCCAGCTTCCATGGGGAGGGAAGAAGAGGGAGCTTTTTTTGTTTTTTACATTGACTTTTTTTTTCTACTTTTCCCTTTTACTTCCACTCCATTTGGGGCCTGGGGATTTTAGTCACCTCTCCAGTTGGCCCCAAGACTGTCTTTTCTTTCTTGAGTCTAACATGTAAATAAAGAAAATATTATTGAAGTTTTGAGTTAGTTTTCTTAGTGAGATTTTGTTTCTGTGTTCAAAGTGGCTCAGAAGAAATGGTTGAGCCAGGCGTGGTGGCGCACGCCTTTAATCCCAGCACTTGGGAGGCAGAAGCAGGCGGATCTCTGAGGCCAGCCTGGTCTACAGAGTGAGTTCCAGGACAGCCGGGATATACAGAGAAACCCTGTCTCGAAAAACCAAAAAAAAAAAAGAAAAGAAATGGTTGAGTATTATTGGTGCTGGGGTGGGTGGCAATTGTTCTGCTTGATGCGGTGCTGGGTATCACATCACCATTAGCCATATCCCCCAGTTGGCCCCTAGGTCTGGTCTGTCTTTTAAGAGTGCCAAGAATTGAAGCCTAGAGTCTCAAACATGCTAGACAAGGACTGGTACTAAGTACATATCAGTGACCAAACAGGTAAGGGGATAGCTTAGCAGTTTGAGTTCAACCAGGTTATAAGGCACTCCACTCCATCTTAAATTCCAAGTCTTCATTCAGGAGCTGTGTGATGCACAGCTCTTCGAAGTGAGGCTTTAGTACAGTGGGGTGGGGAGTTTAGTGTACCAAAGGAAATGGGAGCAGAGGCTGAGGAGTGTCCAAAATCGTGACAGTTCATTCTGCCACAAGTGAATCAATCTATACCTGCAAGTGGAGAGAGAAGGTGGTGAAAAACAGTAGTTAACCTCTACAGGAAGGAAAGCTAGCTAAGCCTAGACCTAAGAAGGTGAATTCTGAGGTTTTTAAAAGTGGGAGGAATTTCCCTGGGATTGTGACAGGAATTTAAAGGCAAATGGAATGGAGTAGGGATTTCAATTGAAATTTGAGGGGAATTTTATAAGGTTTAAAAGTAATTGGAAAGGGCTGGTGAGATGGCTCAGCAGGTAAGAGCACCCGACTGCTCTTCCAAAGGTCCTTAGTTGAAATCCCAGCAACCACATGGTGGCTCACAACCATCCGTAACAAGATCTGACTCCCTCTTCTGGTGTGTCTGAAGACAGCTACAGTGTACTTACATGTAATAAATAAATAAATCTTTAAAAAAAAAAAAAAAAGTAATTGGAAAAAGAAAAGGCCAGGAGTGGTGGTGCAGGTCTTTAATCCCAGCACTCTGGCGGATTTCTGAGTTCGAGGCCAGCCTGGTCTACAAAGTGAGTTCCAAGACAGCCAGGGCTATGCAGAGGAACCCTGTCTGAGGGGGGGGGGGGAGGGGGTCGGTTTGGAGGTGGGAGGGTGAGAGACTGGAGAGAGATGGCTCAGCAGTTAAGAGCACTGACCTTAACAGAGGTCCTGAGTTCAATTCCCAGTAACCACATGGTGGCTCACAACCATTGTGTGTTTGAAGACAGCACAGTGTACTTATACATAAAGCAATTTTTTTTAAAGTAATTTGGGGAGACTAGAAGTGGCTTAATACCTGCTTTGCTTAGACTAATAGCTAGGTTGGCTTCCAGCATAACTTAGGGTACCTTAAGAACAACCCCCAACAACCTTAAAGCAGTTTAAGAGAAGAAAGGCCTGGGTCATCCTCTCTGGAACTAAAAGGTCCCCAAACATGTGCTGCACTCCCAGGAATTTCTGGTCAGTTTATCTCCCGAACAGCTTCCTCCTTCCCCATCTGGTCAAAGGTCCTACCTTCTCTTCTTAGGCATTCTCTAAAGTGTCTGGACTTCATCTGGGTGGTTTTAGGGTTTTGTTTGTTTGTTGTTTTTTTTTTTTTTTCTTCGAGACGGCTTCTCTGTGTATCCCTGACTATCCTGGAACTCAACTCTGTAAACCAGGCTGGCCTCTGCCTCCCAAGTGCTGGGATGAAAGGCTGCCACCGCCCGGCTCATCTAGGTTTCTAAAGCTCTTTGGTAAGGAGGCCAGGGTTGATGGTGGAATGCTGGGTATTTCCTTCTGTGTTGGTTTGGAGTTCTGCCTTCCACAGCCGCTGCCTTTCTGGGATCAGCCTGGCACTGGGAAGGAGCTGGTGCCTGCTGTCTCTTACATCCCAGTCCAGCTCTCATGGTTTTGATGGAAAAACTCCCAGGACAAGTGTCAGAGCTGGTTAGAACTGCTGATTTAGCGGGACCAAAGAGCAGATTGGCTTGAAGGATAAGTGCCTAGGAGGCCATGGTGTGGGTCTCTAGCACTGCCAGCCTATTCTCTGTGTACACAGGACAGCACATTAGTTAGACACAAGATGTGGCTGGAGTAAGCTTTCTGTGATCAGAAAAGAGGGGGCTAGAGATGGTAGAAGAAATGGCTTGAGTAAAGTCAAGCTAAAGCAGGAAAAAAATGGAAGATGAGTGCTCACCCACATGGCCAGTGGCAGCTCTATAAAGCAGGCATCTCCTGATAGTTCACAAGGAACAATTAGTGTGTGCCAAGCACAGTGCCAGAAACAATCTGGTTGTCATGGTAACCTTAGACAAGGTATGTATTGTAATAACCTCTCAGTAGACTGGAGGGAGGGGTGCTGGAGTGGGAGGGAGGCCAAGAGCTAGCTAAGCAGTTTGCCCCAAGTCAGCATAGTCAATGGAGGTATAGGATTTGACAAGGCAGCCTGGCTCCAGGATCTATACCCTCTATACTGGGCTTACAAGGGCTTACTTACTGCTGTGCTCGGAAAGTGGGTGAGGAGACCGCTGTCTGTGTATAGCTGCAGCTACTGAGGTTGAAGCAGCAGGTGGAGGTTGATTTCACTGCATTAGAACAGGGAGTTTGTAGATAAAACAGCTTTCCCAGCAGTAGAAAGCTGGTCTGACTGAGGGGCTGCTCGCTGCGCTGGCACACACTGAGGTACTACTTACCTGAGACTGGGATTTTTGGTGCCATCTGTTGGTCATGCCTGTGACTTCCACTTAAATCTTCATTCATTTCGTCTGTGGGGTCTCTTCCATGTTTTAACAGGAGCGTTCACTCTTGTACTGTGGAGGATCATAGATAAGGTCTTAGGCCTTGTCTCTCGTTACCTGAGCCCTTGCTGGAGAGAGCCTCAGCTTCGAGGAAGATGTCCCTTGTTACACCTTGATAACTCTGAGCAACTATCCAGTCTGTCTATAGACCTTACAGTCCAACTGCCTGATGGTAGTGTTCATAGGGCTGCTAACACTCAACATGTCAAGCACAAAGACCTGCTTTCCAAACATGCCCCTTGATAGCAGGTATCACTGAGGTACATCCCTAACCTGGCAAGTCATCTGTGTAATAAGCATTTCCATGTGCTTACACACATGCGCACCTCTACAGTCAGTTGTTAATCCTAGAGGTCGGGATTTATCATGCAAGCTTCAGCCTAGTGACACTGGCTTGGTTTCTCTCTTGTTCCCCGGTCAGGTTAGGCCTTGCTGGTCTAAGTTGTCCAGCTAGCCACCACGTTTCAGGGCCCATCCTCCTCATCTCATTTCTGCTTGCCTTTTTAAAGTCTTCCCTTTCTGGGGTACTAAGTCTGTAACTTTAACATGGTCAAGATAACTTCTAGCCTTTCCTTGTTAGACACCAGACTACAGACTCTTAAGTGCTTTTGTTTCTGTGTCATGCAAATACAGAAGTATTCCTATTTGCCAAGTGAGAATGCCGAATACTGTCAGATGAACTAGCATTTGAGTTGAGGTTGGAAAAGAAAAGGACCTATTTAGCCTCGAACAGCATGAAGCTTTGGGTAGTATTTGGGAGGGAGGGGAGTTACCAAGCCCTGTTCTTTATAACAGGGTCTCTGTGTACACAAAGCTGGCCCCAAGTTTGTCCTGATCTTCCTGTCTTACGAGCTGGAATGAAATGCTGTTGTTAGCTGCAGCTCCCCCACCTCAGAATCAATGCCTATGAGGAAGCACTGCTCATTTATGAAATACTTTCTTTCCACTGGCCTTTCCTTTTTTTTTTTTTTTTAGATTTATTTTATGTATATGAGTACACTGTAGCTGTAGCTGTCTTCAGACACACCAGAAGATGGCATCAGATCTCACTACAGATGGTTGTGAGGCACCATGTGGTTGCTGGGAATTGAACTCAGGACCTCTGGAAGAGCAGTCGGTGTTCTTAACCTCTGAGCCATCGCTCCAGCCCGTGGCCTTTCCTGAAGAGGTGAATTGTGGTGAGGATTCCTGCAAGCATCGTCATTTCCTTGGCCAGTGTAGTTCTAGTTTCTCATCCGCCATTGATACTAAACTGAAGACAGCCTCGTTCCTCTTGCTTGAAAAAAAATATTTTATATATTTTCAAGGTTTTAGAATTTGCTTATTTGCTTTCACTTAAGATATAGCCATACAGGAATAAGAGCTGAAACAGCACAGGCTACATCCTTACCAGCAGTAGGCAAATGATGGTAATCTATGGTACCCACAGTACAGGTCCTCCTGTGGCAGGCTGGGTTCTCAGATCCCTGGGTCATCCTGCTCTTATTTCCCAAGCGCAAGTATAGGATCACACGTGTGTGCCAAGTGCAAGTGGAAGATCACACGTGTGTGCCAAGTGCAAGTGGAGGATCACACGTGTGTGCCAAGTGCAAGTGGAAGATCACACATGTGTGCCAAGTGCAAGTGGAAGATCACACGTGTGTGCCAAGTGCAAGTGGAGGATCACACGTGTGTGCCAAGTGCAAGTGGAGGATCACGTGTGTGCCAAGTGTAAGTGTAGGACCATGTGTGCCAAGTGCAAGTGGAGGATCACATGTGTGTGCCAAATACAAGGGGAGGATGACACATGTGCCAAGTGCAAGTGGAGGATCACATGTGTGTGCCAAGTGCAAGTGGAGGATGACACATGTGCCAAGTGCAAGTGGAGGATCACATGTGTGTGCCAAGTGCAAGTGGAGGATCACACATGTGTGCCAAGTGCAAGTGGAGGATCACGTGTGTGTGCCAAGTGTAAGTGTAGGACCATGTGTGCCAAGTGCAAGTGGAGGATCACTTGTGTGTGCCAAATACAAGGGGAGGATGACACATGTGCCAAGTATAAGTAGGATCACACGTGTGTGCCAAGTGCAAGTGAAAACCACTCGTATGCTGCTCAGTCCCACATTCATTCCTGATGTGAGAAAGAGTAATGCTGCCCAGCATCCCTGGTTCCAGCTTCTGGTTGCACCTGTGACTAACTCTCCCTGCCTATCCCGCAAGTCCCTGGTGTCTGATCCCGACCTAGTCCTGAGAACTTTCTAAGCTTTTGTGTTCTCTGTACTTTTTTTTTTTTTCTTTTTTTGCCCTGGACCTGTTTTCACCAAGTGACCTTAGTCACAAATCTCCTGCTGATAGCCTGCCTCTTGGGCTAACTCAGCACGTGCTCTCTCAGCACCCCAGAACCCAACTGTGATTTCCCCAGCGTCTTCAGCTGAGTGTCTGAGAAAAAACTCAGGGCCAGAAAGAATGAGGACAGATATTGCTTCTGAGAGCAGCTGGGTAAATGGAGGGCAGGGGCAGCCAGGGCTGCTGTGGGCAGTACAAAGGCACCTGTCCTAGCCGGGCATGGTGGCACAAGCCTTTAATCCCAGCACTTAGGAGGTAGACGCAGTCGGATTTCTGAGTTCAAGGCCAGCCTGGTCTACAAAGTGAGTTCCAGGACAGCCAAGGCTACACAGAGAAACCCTGTCTCGAAAAACCAAACAAACAAACAAAGGCAGCTGTCCTGAACTTTAGAGTGCATTGTAATCTAAACAATGGGTGGTGCGGTATTGTCCAGGAAGCTGAGAGGAAGTGCAAGCCGAGCAGAAGTCTAGTCCTGCGGTGTAGTTGCTAGGGATTGTGTAGGACAGGGGACTACTGGGCATTGAGCTACAGCCTCACATACTCTAGAAAAGAGCTACCACAGACCTACAGCCCCAGTTTGTTCTGAAGCAGGGTCTCATCAACGTTCCCAGGCGAACTTTGAACTTCCTGTGATTCCTCCACTACTTCCGCCTCCCCACGCAACTGGGATTACAGACCTGCCTGCCAGACAGGTGATGGTCACTTCTACAGTTAACCTCAGTGGATGAGCCAGGATGAGTCTGATTTCAAAGTTATACTCTGTATCGGAACTTTCTGGTGATGCCCTGGCGATACAGGCAAACACTGCAGATGAGCCGCCCCACCCCCACCCAGATTCAGGGTGGGGGCGGGGCTTTTGGGGGATAGAGCAGCTAGAGATACGGGGTCTGTCTACATTTTTTAAATTTAAGATTACATACATATGTGTGTGTCGTTGTGATTGTGGAGGTTGAAGACAACTTGCAGGAATCAGTTTCTCTACATGTGGGTCAGAGACATAAGGATACCAGACTTGGCAGCTGGGTCGGAGTGCGCCATCCTGCTGGCCCCCGACCCTTTTAAATATAGAATCTGCCAACTATTATTGTGTAGTGTTGGAATGTTTCACAAAGCCCAATCAAAGGAATTTAGCTGGGCTGGTGAGATGGCTCAGTGGGTAAGAGCACCCGACTGCTCTTCCGAAGGTCCAGAGTTCAAATCCCAGTAACCACATGGTGGCTCACAACCATCTGTAACGAGATCTGGCGCCCTCTTCTGAAGTGTCTGAAGACAGCTGTAGTGTACTTATATATAATAAATAAATAAATCTAAAAAAAAAAAGGAATTTAGCTAAAGAACTGTTAAGAAGTGGGGAGGCACAAACGGAATGCGGTTGTTCTACAAGCACGGGTAAGGGGAGACCCCTACTGTTGGTTTCAGCTCAGCTGTAGGACAAGCTGGACGGAGGGGGAATTCTTTTAGACTGAGTTATGAGGTCCCAGTAACATTTTGGGAACATTTTGCCTTTGCTATTGTCTTTTGTTAGTCCTGATGATTTTGCTAATTGGAATTGACCATATAAATCTCAAACATAGAAAAGAAGTTAGCCTGGGCAGTGGCGGCACACACCTTTGGTCCCAGCACTAGAGAGGCCGAGCCAGGTAGATCTCTGTAGATTTAAGGCCAGCTAATTCCAGGACAGCCAAAGCTACACAAATCCTGTCTTTAAAATAAAACAACAAAAAACAAAAAAGGGGGAGGAGGAGGAAGAGGAGGAGGAGGAAAAAGAAGAGGAGGAGGAGGAGGGGGAAAAATAGAAGCTAGTTGCAGAAAAAGGATTTGATGTTCATATTTAATAATAGAGGAAATTAAAGGCAAGAGAATTAAAAAAATAGCTAAAAGTCAACACAGTATGCCCCTCCCCAAATGACCTATTCACAGTAATGGTCCCTAATGAGATCTACTTAGATAAAATTTTAAAAAGAATTTAAAATGGTTATAAATCTATTCAGGGAATTTACAGCTCAGCAATGAACTGAGGAGTGGATCCCAAGGGAACATAAACAACTGAATCATCGATCAGGAAATAAGAACAATTCAACAGAAAAAGACCACAGTGATGTGAAATAGACACTTCAGCAGGGCAGAAGCTCAGTGGGAGGGGTCCCATGCAGGACAGAACACCACCTCTTGAAGACTTGACAGGGATTTTCCACTAAGGAAATGGTAATCTTTAAGAACCTCCTGAGTAGGACAATGAGATCTTTGTGAGACCACAAAAGGACCAGACCACGAACTGTGGACATAGAGGAAGAGAATTCCATACCAAAAGCATAGAAAATATCTTCAATAGAAATCTTTTTTTTTTTTTTTTTTTGGTTTTTCGAGACAGGGTTTCTCTGTATAGCCCTGGCTATCCTGGAACTCACTTTGTAGACCAGGCTGGCCTCGAACTCAGAAATCCTCCTGCCTCTGCCTCCCGAGTGCTGGGATTAAAAGGTGTGCACCACCACGCCTGGCATCTTCAATAAAATCTAAAAAAAACATTCCCAACTCTAGAGCAAAAAGGCCCCATCCAGACATAAGGGAATGACAGAACCAACCAAATAAAGGAGAAGGGAAAAATCAAGTGATGGTCGACCCACTAAATAGATCAAAGAGCGAATAGTGAAAGCTGGAAGAGAGAAGGACCATTCACACACTGTCAGCTCGCAGCTGATTTCTTTTCCAATGGAAACTGAAAGCCAGAACGTCTCGGGAGGACGTTTCAAGTTCTGAGAGACTGCAGCTGCCAGCCTAGACAACTACACCAAACAAAATCATAACTGGGGTGGGGGAGGAATGAAACTTCCCTGTCAGAAGCAGACTAAAGGACGTATGGCCACACAGACAGCTCTACGGAGGATGATAGAGTACTGTAGGCAGGAAAGAAGGGCATCTTCGAGGCTACGGGGCAAATTAGGAAGATGCCCTATGAGAACGCGACCCACAGAATCAACTCAGCAGGGCTCATTTTTAAAATGAGACACCTTAGCAGCAATAATTGGGGATTGGGAAAACACCACACACTACAAAACCCAGCAAATTGACAATTAGCACACATCTTTAAATAACGGGATCTTAGTGGTCTCTGTTCACCATCCAAAAGACACAGACCAGCAGAGCGGCTCAGAGCACAGGAGCTTTGCTGCATGCCAAGGATCACACTGGAGCATCAAGCAGGAAAGGTGGGCATAGGGATCCCAAGCAACAAGCAATGGAGTTCCTGTTCCAATATCTGACCAAACAGGCTCCAGACTAAACCCATCAGAAGGAATGAGGAAGATCACGCCATGCTGATGCAAGAAACTATTCCTCAAGCTGGCATTCCGACTCTAAGTGTGAAAAACCAGCAGTACTCTTGGTTTCCTAGAACAAATACTACCAAATAAAAAGTGAAACAGTGGGTGACGTAAATACCCCACTGGCAACAAGGGGCAGGTCATCCAGGCAAAGGAGTTGAAGGACATCTACAGTACACTCCACCCAAACAGCACAGAACTCAGTCTTCTCAGCCGGCCACAGGACTTACTCTAAAGAAGAAAGTCTACACACATAAAGAAAGGTAAATTGCTCCATTTTCCATTTGTATTCTATTCTGGAACGAAGCTAGGAATCAACCACAAGAAAAACTACAGAAAAAATAACTTGGAGATTGGATGAGTAAGTCATTGAAAAAATCAAGAAAAAAATTAAAGTACTAGAATAGAAAAAAGAAAAATGAAGGCTGTCCTGATTGGAAGGTTTCCACTCTGCCTCCGCTACAAAAGCAGAACTGTCCCAAGCAGAGCCGTCCCAAGCGATACCATGAACCTTAAAACATTGGGAAAACAAGAGTGAACTTAATCCAAAGGCAGTAGAAGGGAAATTCGCAGGAGAGAAATGAAGAGAATGAAAATGAAACAAAAAGCAACAAAGAGTTGGTTCTTTAAAAAGATAAACAAAGTTGACTAACCGTTAGCCAAATTAAACAGAAGGAAGGAAAGTCCCTGTTTAGTAGGCTCATAGGTGAAAGCGAAACATTACAACGGATGCCAACAATAAAGATGTAAAGATGTACTACACTTTAAAGAACTGTGTTTGGTCTGGAAATGATCCTGCACGCCTTTAACACCAGAACATGGGAGGTGGAAGCAGGGGAATCTCTCAGAATTAGGGCTTAGAATGGTCTAGATGGAGAGTTACAGGCCAACCAGAGATACATAGTGAGACCCAGTGTAATTCCCAGCACCCACACAGAGCAGCTTGTAACTCTAGCTCCATAGGGATCTGATGCCTCTGGCCTTTTCTAATATTTGTTTATATTTGTATTTATATGCACATACAATTAAAATAAACATTTATGAGACCGGAGAGATGGCTCCGCAGTTAAGAGTACTGTCTGCTTTTCCATAAACTTAGGATTCAGTTTCCAGTACCCGTATGGCAACTCCCAACTACCTGTCATTTGAGTCCCAGGGGACCTGACCTGTTCTCTGTCCTCTGTGGGCACCCGCTGGGCTCCTGGGGAGAGGGGCAGGAGGACTGCATGTGATAGGAAAAGGGGGGAGTGATAGGTCTAAAAAGGTTGAGATGAGAATGGCAGTGAGGATGAGGGAAATGAGAAGACTTTATGGGTGGGGTGTGAGTCCAGCACTCGGGAGGCAGAGGCAGGGAGATCTCTGTGAGTTCAAGGCCAGCATGGTCTACAAATCGAGTTCCAGGACAAACAGGGCTACACAGAGAAACCCTGTCCTGAAAAACAAAACTAATAATAATAATAATAATAATAATAATAATACAACCACTTAATGAAGTAACTAAAAGATACAATTAATTTTTGAAGGCTTGGCTATATCACACAGAGATGAATAATGCCACCCCTCAGAAACCATAGATCTCTAAGCCGAAATCCCATTGCCAAGTGTGGGTTATCTCCCTGTGTGTTGCTGGCCAAGAAGCCCTGAGAAGCGCTCAAGACAGGGCGGCTACTGTCATCTCTCTCCGTTCCTGTTCTACTTTTCTTCCTGCTGTTGTGATCAAAAGCCCCATGGGGAGGAGAGACTTTGTTTCAGCTTGTACCTGAAGGCCACTGTCCGTCATGGAGGGATGTAAGAACGGGAATTCAAGCTGGAGCTCCCAACTGAAACCACAGAGGCACACTGCCTGCTGCCTCACAGCTCTCATATACAGGCGAGGCCACCTGCCTTAGGATGGCCCTGTGTCCCTGGGCCTGGTGGGTTGATTCTATGCTGTGTCAAGTTCATTAGAGCTACACTTGCGAGCGCCCCCTGGTGGGGATTTATTGCTAACATCAGCTAAATGGTCCCAGAGCAAAGCTGCTTTCAAACTGCATTTAGGTTGCCAGACTGGTTCTGCCCGGTCTGTGGCCAGAGAAGATGCCTTTCATGGTAGGCAATGGCCAGGACATACTCTTAACTGGACAAAGTTCTGGAACGAATGACAGCTAACGGCTCAGCCCTAAGAGAGACATTGATATTATGCCCCTCCAAGCCTAAGGGACATGGTGGAACGGGGACTGAAAGACTAAGGTAAGAGCCTGAGGCTGGGGTTGAGGGAGGGCTATGAGCCACCACCTCGTGGGTATGACATCCTGAACACACGAAGGCTGTCATGACTGTTTCCGGGCAGTGTGTAAGAGGGGACCTGGAACAGACTATGCTAAAAGCCTGAGAAAGAGTGGCGGTTGGAGGATGGAAACTAGGTCTGACTGGCGTAGGCGGGTAGTTTTCAGGCAACAGGTATACCAAGAGGTGTCTCTGAGGCCAGGATTACCTCTACTGGAGGCAGTCAGAACCTACAGTGATCTTGAACCACAAGATGAAGCCAAATCCCAAACTGCCGGAGGCAGAGTCCCAAGTGTGGTGAAGGGATGTGAGGGGCAGAGCCAGCCTTAGTGGCTATTCTAAGAAGTCTGACAAGGGGACATCACAGATGAGGCGGATGGGGGAAGTGCATTCAGTCTCCCTGGTGACTCCAGGACCTGACAGTTTCCAATGTCACCCATTTCTTCCCATCCATTCCTGCTGAGCCTGCCAGCAGGAGTCACGTTCAGGAAGGGACAAACATCCTGGGCCTTTGCCAGCACTGCTGCTATGTGTCCTAGCGTCATGGTGACTCCATTTGCTATGGGTAGCAGGGGTGCAGGGGAAAGGTGCACCTAGCCGTCACACAGAGCTTGACAGCCATGCTGTCTGTCTGACAAGCTAAGTCATGTGAATGACACTTTCCTCCTATATAAAGTGACGGTGGTTGTGAGGAAAGAGACTGGGGGCCTATAAGGCAGAATAACACTTCTCCTTGATCTTTCCTTGGATTTAGGCTTCTGGCACAAGGCAACAGTGATGTCATCTCAGAGACCCTTCCTCTTCTGGCTTTGAATCTCCCAAATTTCCCCTGCTAACTACTAACTACATCAGCTGTCCCAAATATGGGTAAGGGTACTGGAACACAAGGCAGCTAGGGGGATTCTCCTAGCCTAGAGTGCACTACAGTCTGTAGGTCTTAAGAACCCGCTGTCCTGCCCCATGCACCCAAGGAGCCCCAGGGGAGAGGGGGGACAAGGCCGGCTACACCTTTGCAGGAACCACCTCTTACCAAAGGCTCCTCCTGCCTCATATCCAGGAAACAGCAATGTGAAAACCAAATCCAAGTGTTTCCTCTCAGCCCCCGCTCCCAGTATGATGACTCTGAAGCTAATTATTTATTAACAAATGCCTACGCCATAAACGTCGGCTTGCTCTCTGACTTGCTCCTAACTTATCTCTTTTCTTCTATTCTGTTTCCCACATGGTTAGTTACCTCTCCTCAGCTTCATGCCTCCGAGTCCCAGGGCAAATCTCCTCTTTATCCAATCCTGAGTTCAGCTACCTGCCGGTTTCGGTCTGTCCATCTCCTCAGCGTTCCTGGGCGAATGTCTTCTGTATTCTAGCCTCCTTTCCGTCAGTCCCGGACACTTCTTCCTCAGCGTCTATCCTTGAATCTCTCGTGCCTCTATCTCCCAGAAATCTGTCTCTCTTCCTGCCAATATTCCACCTCCTATTTCCCACCTCCGATCATTGGCCAGAGGCTTTTTTTATTGACAGGTGTTGCTTGTAAGAGTGGCTCTACACAGCAACAAGTAAGAACCGTGCAGGATTGGATACAGCATCCCTGCTTGGAGTAAACTTCAGCTTGCTGGAATAAGCACTTTGGCCAGAGGCCAGAAAAGGCAGGGGGGGGGGTTCTCTGGGGCCTCATTAACTTTGTGTACTTTGAGGCACACACGGAGCCTTTAAATAACCATGAGAAAGAAAGGTCCCAACTGTGAGGAGCTAGCAGTAGCTCGGGGTGGTTTGAGCCAGCTTTAAGATTTAAAGATGTTTCCAAACTCTTGACTTTATAAATATGATGTAAAATCATTACGTATGAAAAGCACTCACCAACCTGGGCCTGAAACCCCAATTACTGGAGGCTGAAGCAGGATTTCACGTTTAGGACCAGCCTGGGTTTCAAGGAGTAGAAAGCCAGCCTGAGCAACTTAGGGAGACAGCTTGGTGGAAGAGTGTCACCTCGTGTGGCTTTGTTCCAGTGAGAAAGTGACCTGTGAAAAAGTGACCCCTTGATCACATGTCAGCTCGGTGAAACCAGTGCAGACCAGAGAGAGCAGGCTGAGGTGGGAACAAGTTAAGCAGAATTAAGCACACTGTGTCAAGTGTTGGGATACCAAGCACAGACTTTCATTGTTACAAAGGCGCAAGTAGTGTAAAAGACAGACAGACACCAGGGCGTGTTGCGTTCCACAGTGAGAGTCAGAAAGGATGGGGCGGGGCAGAAGGTGTCACAGTACTGACGTTTAATCTGGGCTTGAGGGACTGGCAGGCAGGATCTGGGCACACAGCGTAACTTACGCAAAGTCAAACATACAAGGGAAGGCTGTGACTTACACAGCGACTATTTTCGTGGCGTTTCTAGAGCTAAGGTTAAAGTTGTCAGGGTTTGAGGAGGCTCCTCACCCTGTGGGGAAGGGAGCGCAGGTGTGACCGTGAGACAGGAGGAAGGGAAAGTTCTACCCAGACTCACACGGAGTTTCAGAACTCCCACATCTTTTGGCTTTTCAGCTGGAAGCTGAGTGACTCGAGGCATTTGTTAGATGTCCTCGGGGGAATTATTTCCAACCTTGACCTTTGTACCGTCTGTAATGGCTATTCCTGGTTGTCAACTTGACTATGTCTGGAATGAACTACAATTCAGAATCGGAAGGCTCAGCCGGGCAGTGGTGGCGCACGCCTTTAATCCCAGCACTTTGGAGGCAGAGGCAGGTGGATTTCTGAGTTCAAGGCCAGCCTGGTTTACAGAGTGAGTTCCAGGACAGCTAGGGCTACACAGAGAAACCTTGTCTCAAAAAACAAACAAACAAAACAAAACCCAAGAATTGGAAGGCTCACCTATGTTCCAGATCTTGAGGCTGGAAGACACAAGTTTCTGACCTGGATCTTGGCATGGAGATCTTGAGGCATAGTGTCCATGAAAAGCTTAGGCCCAGGCAAGGTCATACATGCCTTTAGTCCCAGGAGACTGAGGCAAGCAGATCTCTGAGTTCAAGGTCAGCCTGGGACAAAACAAGTCCCAGATCCAGGCATGGTGGTACACACCTTTAATCTGGGAGCCACACCTTCTGCTGGAGACCCACTTAAGGACCTTAGAAGAAGGAAGACTCACTTTTCTTTGCCTGCTTGCACTTACTTGCCAGCACATCTGTAGGAATCTACTATCCTGGTGGGACCGAGCAACTACTAGATCCTTGGACTTCCCATCCACAGCTGACCATTGTTGGGTATTGAACTGTATTGACTATAAGTCATCATAATGAATTCCCTTACTATAGAGACTACCATGAGTTCTGTGACTCTAGAGAACCCTGGCTAATAGGCCGTCCTAGGGTGAGAGTGGAACGAGACCATGTTCCTCCACCCACATAGAATAAAGTTGGCTCCTTTGCACGAACTCTCTGAAACCGAAGGAGTATGTGCCCGGATAAAACAAGGCACCAAGGCCGGGCGTTGGTGGCCCACGCCTTTAATCCCAGCACTTGGGAGGCAGAGGCAGGCAGATTTCTGAGTTCAAGGCCAGCCTGGTCTACGAAGTGAGTTCCAGGACAGCCAGGGCTATACAGAGAAACCCTGTCTTGGAAAAACAAAACAAAACAAAACAAAACAACACAAAAACAAGGCACCAAACCGTAGAAGAGAGGTGACAGGGAACAAGAAACGAGAGATCCGGCAGAGCAGACAGGTGCATCCTGACAAGATGCAGATGGAGGTGACAGCCGAGTCACCAAGGACTAAGAGCAGAGAAAGTTCTGGGAGGACACACAATGTGTGTCAGAATTTTGATTGGCTAGGAACAAATACAACCAAAGTCAAGCAAAAGGAAAGTGAACTAAGCCCCCAGGGAGAACAGGACGTCATCTAGGGACGGAGAGCTGCCAGCTGGTTCCACGGCTCACCCTGTGTGGGCAACCCTTGGCCAATCAGAGTCATGAACAAAATTGTTGAAAGTGTGTGTGGTGTTGGAAGGGGGCGTGTGTGATCCTCACCACGGAAAAAGCAAAGCAGAACCCCAGCTCCTCCTCAGAGCCCCAGCTCCTCCTCAGAACCCCAGCTCCTCCTCAGAGCCCCAGCTCCTCCTCAGAACCCCAGCTCCTCCTCAGAGCCCCAGCTCCTCCTCAGAACCCCAGCTCCTCCTCAGAGCCCCAGCTCCTCCTCCTCAGAGCCCCAGCTCCTCCTCAGAGCCCCAGCTCCTCCTCAGAACCCCAGCTCCTCCTCAGAACCCCAGCTCCTCCTCAGAACCCCAGCTCCTCCTCTGCCACAGTGGCAGGAGAAAAAGGAAAGCTTAAAGACCAACATCGGGATAGGCCTCTGATCCCAGTGGAGACTGACGGGTCCCTGGGAGTTCGAGGTCAGCCTAGTCTACATAGGAAGTTCCAGAACAACCAGGCTACATACTAGGGCCCAGTTTGAAAACAAAACAAATCTATCAAGATGTAGCAATCCATCCCATGTGGTGTGGATAGGAGTAACATTATTGTTAACTGCTGTAGTCCTCTTTCCACTAACAAAATGTTTTTTTTTTTTAACCTTTAAAAGATTTATTTAGTACATGGTTCTAGAGAGTCAAGAGCACGATGCCAGGCTCTGGGGAGGATCTGAAGTATGGGGATACCCCCATGGAGGGAGGATGTGGGAGGAGGAGAGGGCATTGCCAGACAGGAAGCCACAGGGCAGTTGGGGATCAGGCTGTCTCTTACAACTAGCTAACCAGAGCTGCCTTAATCCCTCCCCAGGGCAATGTCCCCAGTGATCTCAGAACCTCCCTTTGACCTCATATCTTAAAGGTCCCTGAACCCCAACATCACCAGCACTGAGGATCAAGCTGCCAACACCATAAATGTGGGAGGGAGCAATCCACGATGAATCACACACACCTCAGGGTCTGTTAGGACAGTTGAAAGCAATTGTCCCTGAGGGTGAGGCCGAGGTAAGGGAAGGGCTTGGTCATGGATCCTGTAGAGCTCTTTTGACTCTTAGGCTATTCATGGAGGGATCTGAGGAGGCCAGCACGGAAATCTCAGGGAAACTGGTTGGACACTGGAGGGTTGGCTGGAGGGTAGAGGGGGAGGTTTTCTGTCATTACGTTGAGAGAGGCGACCTGATTGTTATCTGTAGGAAAGTAGGATGCGGAGGGTTGAAGCCCTAAGGAGAAGCAGTCTCTGATGGCCGGGTAGCTAGGTGTGAATGCATGACAAATTGGGCAAGGGTAGTGGCAAACTGTGATATCTTCCAAGAGCTGGGCTGTCCTCACTGAACCTCAGGTAGGAGCTCAGTGGCTGTGCGATCTTATCCCCTGCTCTGAATACATCGGACCGGCATGGATGCCCACCCCAGGTTTAGCTAGCTGTTCTGTTCGTTTTTTCCAAGGATTTGAAAGTGTGACTGGGAGACAGTCCCGGGGGCGTGGCACGCATCGACAGGTGCAATAGGAGCTCAAGAGCTGGGAGAGGTTGGCCAGGGAAGTCAGTGCACGGAGGACTACGGCTAATATGCAGGCCCTGCAGCCCAACAAGAAGATGAGCTGGGTTCTGCTGCCTTGCCCCAATGTGTTCCCAGGAGACAAGACCAACCCCCAACCCCCTGGGTTGTGTGTACCACCCCGAGCCTTTATGGTAGTAGTGTGTTCTTGGTGTACCGGGAAGACCTTGCCGTTGCTGGCAAACAAAGCCTTTGACACCTTTTCCCAGACCCAACATTTTGTGGTTGGCTTCTACCAGTTTTACTCTCTCCCAGGAAGTCTGAGAAGTCTTTGCCAACCAGTTCTTTCCCAGGACCAAACTTACAGGTCAAACCACCATTTTGGCTCTATTTATCTATTTATCTTAATTAACTTTGATGCTTTGAAAAACAACAAACCCAGTTTCTTCAGAAAGCAGTTTTGGTCCAACTCAGACCTCAGGGTCCTCCTGCCAGTGCCTAATATGATCCATACCACTGAAGGAAGTGGCCATGCTGTGTCTTAGGCAGCTGTCTGTCAGTCACAGGATGCCAGGAAATGTCCAAAAGAGAGGTGGTGTTCAAGTAGGAGCAGAGTCCCTGTGAGCCCTCCTCCCCGTGCCCTACAAAAGCCCTTGATTGGGGGAGTTGCAATAATTGGATACTCTGTGCCCATTTCCTTGAAGCCTGAATTAGGAGACGAATTTTGTGAAGCCCTTATGCAGTGGCCCACTGACAAAGTACCACCCTATGGGTCAAACAAGGCGCAGGTGAGATGGCATAAAAACATTTACTAATGTGGCCCCGCTGGGTGATCACCACCCAGAACTCCTCTTGATGCTCAGGCGTCCCTGACCTGTAAGTACTGACCCTGTGAAAAGGACACACACAAGGACTCTTAAGAGAATTTAGTGCGGTTGCCAGAGCTGTGGATGGCACTGGAGCTATGAGTGAAGTGGGGTACCAGGGCAGTAGACTGCGCCCACAATGTTCTACTGGGATTTGGTGATCAGAAAATAAGCGATCTATAGAACAGAGGTTGATGCCACTCGAGGTCAACACTGTCACAGGCTGCCGCTGAGCACACAGAAGCTTCCAGAAGTCCGCCAGGAATCTTCTCTCAAGGGTTTCTCAGAAGAGAAGTTACCTAAAGTCGCGAAACCCAGGTGACCGAAGCCATTCACATTCGCACACCCACTTCTCCAAACTCCCGCTTTTCTAGCTCCTCCCCCTTCCTCTGTCTCCCTCCACCCCCCCCACCCCCCCCCCCACCCGCGTCCCCCATCTGCTCTCCACACCTTCCTCCCTTTGCCCACAGACTCCCGGGGCTTCTGCACCTGCGGATACTGGGCATGCGTGTGCCTGTGATCATGAGCACGGTGCCCAGGAGGCAGCCCATAAGGCCAAGAACCAGGCCCAGGCCACAGATCAGGGTCTCTATGGTGTCCGGTGGTGGGGTAAGCACTTGGGGTTCTAGGAAAGAAAGCAAGGGTCAGAGGACACAGGAAGGGATCTGGAGTAGTGGAGACACAGGCGTGAACAGGCTGGGGCAGGGTGCTTCCTACCCCAGTGCTGGAGGAGCGGTGTATCCAGGCCCCAGTGCTCCACCTTGCAGTCGTACACATCCTCCGCAGAGGGCACGAAGGTCAGGTAGTGGAACTTCCGGAACCTGTGGTTAGGCTGAGAGTAGAAGCTGGTCTGGGCCACTCCCTTAGTGATGGGCTGGCTGTTGCGCAGCCAGGTGACATTGATCACAGGCGGGAAGATATCATCCACGATGCAGATGAGGACGTTGGGCTTTCCGAGCTCCACACGAGACTTGGGGAGAACGGTCACTCTGGGAGGCACTAGGAGGAATGAGAACCTAAATCCCAAAGTCCCGTCCCTCACAGCTCTCGGTCTTACTAGAGCTGAGATTAAGGGATACTTCCTCCCGTGTGGCTACCTGCAGAAACGTTCTGGGATCTTCCTGGGGCAGGAGGGGAGGGGAGGGGAGGGCAAGACTCTGAAGAGGGGTTGGGGATTCTGTCCAGCACCTTCCCTGCCTAGTTAGGTGGGTTGGAGGGAGGGCCAGGTACCGCTGACGGCTCTGGTTCGGTTGGAGCGTTCCACCAAGATGTCCAGATGAGCTCTGATCATGGAAATGCTCATCAGCCCACTCTGAAAGTCCGAGTGTGCGAAGTCTCCAAACTCAGGAAGACGCCACACGACCTCCTCGTTCTTCAGATCCACAGAGAAAATTTGTTCCCCGTCAAATTCGTGTGTGAACTGTCCAGAAGCACCGTAAGATTGGTAGAAGGCGGGTCCATAGGAGCCCACGTGGTCGGCTGTATTGGGTGAGGGAAGGATGAGAGAAGCGTGTCTCAGCTTCTGAGTCTCAGCCTGGTCTCACCCTGGGCTGTGGGGTGAGGACAGCCCTGCAAAGCCATAGCAGCCCCTTGAAAAGTTCGAGAGACACGAAAGGGGGAGGGCAGAGGGGGCGTGGCCACTGCATGCTTGGGTGGAGCTGACAAAGCAGGCTGGGAAAAGGAGAGACTGCCCACAGGAGATGGTGTCAAGTTTCCAGGCCTCCATCATCTGCAGTAGCTGTAGCGGCAGCCACCCTGTCAGATCTTGTGTGTAAGATGGTAAATTTGGGGCAAGGAGAAAATGGTTAAGGGGAAGGGAGCTTTTGGGAAAGAAAGCTAGCATAGGAGTGGGTGAGGGACAGTGACAGACAGGAGCATGGTTTAATAATTTCCATGATTCAGAGACCAGGGTGAGGGAAAGGGCCGCTTTCCACAAGCCAGGCATGACAGCACATCCCTACAACTCCAGCACAGAGAGGGTTGAGACAGGAAGATCAGAAGTTTAAGACCAGCGTGGGCTACCTAGTTCAATGAAACTCTGTCTTATTAACACATGGAGGGAGAGAGAAGTTCCCAAAGTATTGTAAGATAACACTGGACATAAAGTCAGATGTTCAATCCTGGCAGCGGCATCGGCAGAGGCACACTTGAGAGGCAGTGGCAGGCAGATTTCTGAGTTTGAGGTCAGCCTGGTCTACAAAGTAAGTTCCAGGACAGCCAGGACTACACAGAGAAACCTTGTCTCAAAAAGCCAATTTAAAAGAGAAAACAAAAAAACAAACAAACAAACAAACAAAACCAAGATTCAAACTTTACATTCCACCTTCCATCTGGGAGTGTTGATTAATAGGTCTCACCCTCGACAGAATGCTGTTTCCTGGTGTCAGGGCTACATTTCCACTGGCTCTTTCAGAGCTCTACACTTCTGAGGAATGTAAGGGACTGTCATGAGCCCAGTGTGACAGCAAACAAACGGGGAAAACCAAAGGAGGTCACATGTAAACACAGCGGTGGTGGACGCTGCAACAAAGCTGGATGAGAACTGCATGTTGCAGCCAGGAAGTGGTTCAGGAGCCAGGGTGCTCTGAAGTGAAGCGGGTGAGGGCACGGATCTCAGAAAAGAGGAAGAGGTGAGGGGGACTCTGAATGTAAAAGAAGCCCAGAAGAGACCCAGCCTCAGCCCAGTGGTTAGGTCCACAATGGAGGTGGCAGGGATTTGTCTGCAGGTGGAGGGAGTTGCCATATATCCGACACAGAGAGAGACACTTTCCTCTGTGCTGTCCTCTCCCACTCCCAGGTGTCCCCAGCACTTACCCTTGATGGCCCTTACTCCTCGGGGACTCAGGAAGCTCATTATGGTTAGGAGTACCGGGACCAGCTCCACAAAAAGGACCATTGCTGGGGTGAGTGGCTCTAACAACGTCTGTTTGGGAAGCAAGGGAGCAAGATGGAGGTAAAAAGAAACAGAGTCCAGGTTAGGGGAAGACCCTTGCGGTAAGCAGCCAATCAGAGCAGTTCTCTGAGATAATGAGTTTGTTGCTGGGCAAGGAAGTAAAGAGTCTGGGTGAGAAGGTGGAGGGTGGAGGCCATGGGTCATCTGTCACTTCACCCTTCAAGAAGGGGCTTCAGGAAGGAGCAGAGAAGCCACAGAGCACCAAACGGCTGTGCTGGGCAAAGCCTCCATCTGGTCCATGATAGAACCTGATTTTCCCTGTGGGTCCCTCTGGAAATTTGGGGGGTAAAATATAAAATAAAACACACTAAGAACCTTTAAAGGGAGATCATTGGGTATAATAAATCACAGCATAGAAACTCTTATATTTGTAAATCATTTTCAAAAACATTATTTTATTTTATCCTGTAAGGAAGAATGTGTAACGGCTGAAGATGCTCCCCCTAAAGGAACACTACAGGCAGTTCCTACAACTGACGTGGGGTGGGCAGAGGGCATTGGTGGTCTCCATTTGTCCCTTCTAGTCCCCAGACACCCTCTTGTACGCTGGCCAGAGGTTGACCAGGGTCCGCATGCACCTAGCATTTGCCTATTGGTGAACTCAGCCAATGGCTGGCACTGGAAGGACTCAGTGAATACAGTAAATAGAGAGATTCAGGCCATGCCTTTAATGCCAGCACTCTGGAGGCTGAGGCAGGTGAATCTCTATGAGTTCGATGGCAGCCTGGTTTACACAGCAAGTACCAGACCAGCCAGGCTACATAGAGAAACTTTGTCTCAAAAAAGAGAAAGGAAATAGAAATGGGTAAAGGGAACTTCCATCAAACTTGTGGCAGCCATCTTCCAAAGAGGCTGAAATCAAGGGTTTTCAAGCTTGACTCTGTCTGAGAAATCTGCGAATTTGGCTCCAGCGAGTTGCTTTGGCTCAGTGGAGTTTGTAACAAATACTCGTTCCTGGTGCTGCTGAGGTGGCTCTGTGGGTAAAGTACTTGCCACACACGCACAAGGACGTGAGTTTGGATTCCCAACACACCGAAAAAGCCAGGCATGGTGGCACATGTCTGTAAACCCTCAGCCCTGGCGGGGCAGAGACAGGGAGATCTGTGTAACTGGCTAGCCAGCCAGTCTAGCCAAACAGGTGAGCTCTAGGTTCAGCAGCAGAGCCATCTCAAAAGATGCAGTGGGTAGGCTGGGAAACACTCAGCCTTAAAATCCCACGCTGTTCTGCCAGAGGACCAGAGTTTGGGAAACAGCGCCCTCAAGAGGCTGCTCACGACATTCTGTAACTGCAGCTCCAGGGGACACAGTGTACTCTCTGGCAGATGTCTGCATGAATGAGGGGACCTACTCACAGCCTTGGTCCAGCCCTGGACCAAGTCTCTCTTCCAGTGACAGTGCAGCTGGAGTCCCAGGTCAGCGGGGCAAGAGATGGGTATGTCTTAGAGAAATCATGGCTACCTCGGTGGCTTCTCTGTTTAGTAATGGCTGAATAGAGCGGAGTGATTTTGAGATGGGGTCACCCAGCAACTCATCAAGGGAGGCTGCCCAAGTGCGTTTTTATTTCTAAATATGTGAAGGCTTTTGAGCCAGGAGTCCCAGCCCACACCCATAATCTCAACACTGAACAGGCAGAGGAAGATCGCACAAATATAAGACTAGGTTCTGTCTCAAAAAACAAATCAAGAGGGACTGGAGAGATGGCCCAGAGGTTAAAAGCACTGGCTGCTCTTCCAGAAGTCTCAGGCTTGGCTCTTAGCACTCACTTGGTGTCCTACAACCATCTGTAACCCCAGTTATCGGAAATCCAGTGATGCACAGACATGCATGCAGGCAAAACACCATGTACAACGAAGAAATACATCTTTTTAAAAATAAAACAACAGGATGAAATAACAGTAAAAAATGTGAGCCTCCTGGCCACTGCCCCTCAAAGTGAACTGCAGACTCAATAAATCTGTTTTCTGCCTGAAAAATGGAAATTTTGTTCTGCTTTGAGGTTTTTTTTTTGTTGTTATTTGTTTGTTTTTAATTTTTTACATTTATATCTATTTTGAGACAGGATTTCTTTGTGTAGCTCTGGCTGCCTGGAACTCACTCTGTAGACCAGGCTAGCCTTGAATTCACAGATATCTGCCTGCCCCTACCTCCGGATCGCTGGGACAAAAGGTATGTGCCACCACTGCCCTCCTTTTCTTCTTCTTCTTCCTCCTCTTCCTCCTTCCTCTTCTTTTTTTTTTTTTTTTTTTTTGTTTGTTTGTTTTTATCGAGACAGGGTTTCTCTGTATAGCCCTGGCTGTCCTGGAACTCACTTTGTAGACCAGGCTGGACTTGAACTCAAAAATCCGCCTGACTCTGCCTCCCAAGTGCTGGGATCAAAGGCGTGCGCCACCATCCTCTTCTTTTTAAAAACGTATTTTCTGTGCACTGGTGTTTTGTCTGCATGTGTGTCTGTGTGAGGGCGTCAGGTCCCCTTGAACTGGAGTTGCAGACAGTTGTGAGCTGCTATGTGGGTGCTGGGAGCTGAACCAGGTTCTGTGGAAGAGCAGCCAGTGCTCCTCTTCAGCCCCTGAGTCCTCCTCCTAATACTGTGGTATGTTTTACTGTCAGTCACCTTTGACCTCTGACTTTGGGTGAACCAAGCTTTTCCCGCTCTCCCGTGAGCTCAGGATCATCACAGGGCATACAGATTCACAGTGTGGGGTTCATCTGCAGGATAAAAATCACAGCTTTTGCCAAATCCCAGCACAGAGGCAGGCGGATTTCTGAGTTCGAGGCCAGCCTGGTCTACAAAGTGAGTTCCAGGACAGCCAGGGCTATACAGAGAAACCCTGTCTCAAAACACCATTAAAAAAATAATAATAAATAAATAAAAATCACAGCTTTTTAAAAATGTAAACTGAAATCATATTTCCAAACTGAAGGAAGCACAGGCTGCCGAGTCTTTCTGCCACCCAGAGACTGAACCGACTTTCTTAGATTTCATAACTCTGCCCACAACACTTTGACCTCAGGCGTCATGAATATGAATATTAGCATCCACAAGGAGCGAGGACTTTTCTTGTTTCCATTTCCAGTTGTAAATAAAAAACGGTCAAGCTGGGCACGGTGGTGGTGCACGCCTTTAATCCCAGCACTCAGGAGACAGAGGCAGTGAATCTTTGTGAGTTTGAGACTAGCCTGGTCTACAGAGCAAGTTCCAGGACAGCCAGGGCTACACAGAGAAACCCTGTCTTACAATTTATTTTAAATAAAATAAAACATTACCCGTGAGACTCCACCTCAGTTTTACCTAACATATTAAGAAGAAGCGAAGGTTCGTCAAAAGATGCTTTATTACAGTCAACTAGAGGGGGTCTGAAGCTCTTCCTTAGGAACTCCAACCACTGTGGCCCTCAGACTCATCCAAACGAACCTTCATCCAAGTCAATTTTACCATTGTCCCTCTCCAGGGCCAAATCTAAATTCTCAACCCCGCCCCCAAGTAAGATCAGAGCCCTCAGAATTACTTCCATGGTGTCACTCGAAGTCACACTGCCATGCAATGTTAGTCACAAACGACTTGGCCCCAGACATCCAGTAAGAGCAGTCTCCTAGCTCAGAGACAGGAAAAATAGTTCTTGGGCACTCCCTGGAAGCAGGCAGCAGTGTCCATGGTGGAGCTCAGAGCTGGGGAGCCGAGGATAGGAGCCAAGGGCAGGCGTCTAAGCTGGTGCCAAGCACAGCAACACCCATGTGATATCATTAATTTATTGGTAACGATGCTAAGAGCTGAGCCCTTAAGTCCATCAAGGAGTAGAGCCCTCTGTGAGTTCAAGGCCAGCCAGGTTACAGAGCTCCAGGACAGCCTGGGCTACGTAACAACAGTTACGTACAGAAGTTCAGGACATCTTCCCAAGGCTGTGTTCCTTTCAGAAATATCATCACCTGCAGCAAGACGCACACAGTCACCGTCAACCTCGGGTTCAGGATGGAGTCTAAGATCCATCCTGCCTTCCCCTTCCCTTTATATATGGCTTTCCACAGTTTTTCAGCCCGTGAAGCTTCACTGTAGCCTTGCTCGAGCTGTCTATGATACACGCTCTCTACCATGGTGACAGTTATATAACACAGGCATGCTATGTTCTAGGGACGGTGCCACAGAGCTCATCATTGTAGTCTAGAGCTGGCACTCAGCCTTCAGTACGCTAACTGTATTTGAGGAACTAAACAAGCCCATGTCGGAGTAATAAATAATCTCTCCAGCAAGTCGACAGACGCTTATGGAGGAATTACTAAATATCAAGATACGTGCTAACCTCTACAGATAAAAAACACTAAGGAGGGGCTTGGAGGTGCCTGGTGTTGATTCCAGTGTTTGAGAAGCAGAAGCAGAGGCAGATGGATCTCTGTGAATTCAAGGCCTGCCAGGTAACTTAAAGAATTCCAAACCAGCCTACTGGGCTACATAGTGAAATTCTGTCCAAGAAAAAAAAAAAAAAGAGGAAGGATGGACAGACAGACAGACAGACAACACAGGCTTCTCGTTATAAGGCTACAAGCTAGGAGAAGTCCCAGACTTCTCCCTTCACCAAGTTTGCACACAGGAGACAGCAGGTTTTGGTAGGGGAGTGAGAGGTGGTGAGGTGGGGGGTGGGGGGTGGGGTGGGATGGGGGTGGGGGTGAGTCTGGCTGGTGACAGGGAGCAGGATTGGCAAGGTGACAGCAGGCAGCACTGGGCTTTTGCTTTTGTCTCCCTCCCCTGTTGCCCCATGAGAAACCTACTGTGGTTTGCATAGGAACGGCCCCCACTGACTTACGTATTTGGTATTTGAATGTCTGACCCCGGGAGTGGCACAATTAGGAAGTGTGGCCTTGTTGGAGTAGGTGTGGCCTTGTTGGAGTAGGTGTGGCCTTGTTGGAGGAAATGCATCACTGTAGGGGTGGGCTTTGAGGTCTCCTATGTTCTAACTCTGCCCAGTGTGCAATTCCTGTCCCCTCCTGGCTGTCCACAGAAGGCAGTCTCCTGCTGGCTGCCTTCAGATTTAAATGTAGTACTCTTGGCTCCACCAGCCCCTCATCTGCCTGCACACTGCCATGTTCCCTCCATGATAATAATGGACTGAACCTCTGAAACTGAAAGCCAGCCCCAATGAAATGTTGTCCTGTAGTCACGGTGTCTCTTCACATCAACGAAACCCTAACTAAGACATCTATCTTCCCTGGAACCTCGGGGACAGAGTTAGCAGCACATAAAACATCCTGGTTTGGCAGGAAAACATCCAGAGAGAGACAAAGCCCTGCTGGGTGATGACTTCACTTCAGGTCTGGGAACTGAGATCCACACAGCCATGATGATGGGCAGCACACGGTCAAGGGAAGAAGCGGCGTGCCCAGCTCCCAGCAACTGCGTCCCGGGATCCATGCATTCCAGAGATACCGGTCCACATGAGAGAGTCAAAGATAATCAGACACACCCCAGGTACCCCAGAGGTACCTGTAGCGACAGGTGGATGGTTAGAGCAGAACCATAGCGAACAACCGAAAGCAACAGACTAGAGGTTCAAAACCAGGCGTATGATAATGCCATCGGAGCTCCCTAAAACTGCAGATGTGGTGAATACTTCCACACGGTGCAGATAGTAACTATATGTAAAAAACAAACAAGCAAAAAACAAAAACAAAAACAAAAACAAAACTCACTCAATCCAATTACGTATGGTGTGGGGGGAGAGGTTAGAATAAGAGAACAGAGGAACAAATGAATCCAGGGTCAGAACAGGGATGTCCTGACAGTCTGTAGGGCCTCTGTGGAGTGGTGGCGTAACTCTCTCCCACCTTTTCACCCTGGTCCAGAGTGAATAATGACGTCAGTCAGTATGAGAGAGACGCAGATCATCATGGAGAGATCACTGTCCAGTGGGAGGAGAATTCAAAAGCATTAGTATTTGAAATATAAATGTTTCGATAAATAGAAGCCCAGAAGAGAATTTTTATGCGAGCTTTGCCAGCAGTGTGTCCGAGCAGAGATGGAAGCTGCACGTCATCCCCGGCCCACTATCCGGGACGCATGCGCAGGACAGACTGGGTTCAAGCACGGCTGAACTTAGTCTCTTCCATAGGGAGCTGTTTCGATCCAGACAGTCTAACTGTGTGGCTTTGGTGAAGGTGCTTAATGCTCTTGTGCACATAGATGCTATAAGCGTCTCTCATGTGTCAAAGCCACAGCGACTTTAGTACTGTCACGCAGATCTTAGGTGAGGGTAACAAGGGCGCAGATGCTCAGGGCAGGGCGTGAGTCTTAGGTTTTCAGTGTTGTTTCTACAAAGCTCTGCCCTGTTTACCCCCTTTCTGCACAGCAGGTGTAGATGCCCCCCTCTTTCATCTGACTGCACCCTATCTCCACAGTTACTCATAGGGGTTCCTGGGTGCGGGGAGTTATGGCTGCCATGTGGAACCCTTAGGATGAGCGCACTGCCAACCACGATGCCCATGCCCATCAAGCCCTCCACCAGGCCCAGGGCACAGACCGCAGTCTCCATTGTCTCAGATACCTGGACTGGCTTCTGCGTTTCTGAGGGAAATGAATAGATGCAGTTAGTATAGCAGGATGCTGGGGTACCAGGTCCTGGGAGCAAGGGTGTGTGGAAAGGGGGTGCTGCTTACCCCAGTGCTCCACTCTGCAGTTATACACATCCTGCGCCGTGGGTATGATGGTAAGGTAGTGGAACTTGTGAAATCTGAGTTCTGTGCTGGGCAGAAAGACAGTCTCAGAAGTTCCCTCAGTGACCAGCTGCCGATTACGTAGCCATGTAACATTCAGCACTGGTAGCAGGGCATGGTGGCACACGCCTTTAATCCCAGGCAGGCAGATTTCTGAGTTCGAGGCCAGCCTGGTCTACAGAGTGAGTTCCAGGACAGCCAGGGCTACACAGAGAAACCCTGTCTCAAAAAACAACAAAGAAACAAAAACATTCAGCACTGGGGGAAAGAGCCTATCGATGTGGCAGATGAGGACGTTGGACTGGCCCAGCTCTACCGGGTTCTTGGGGAACACGGTCACCTTGGGAGGCTCTGGGAAGAGACAGAACCCGATCAGTTCTGAGTGAGTCACAGAGATCCCACGCTGGGTGTTTTCTGTCTCAGGCTCAGAATTCTTGACACCTCTGAGTCCAGAGAGGGCCGGAAGACTCCTTCTACTGAGCAGCCTCAGTAGAGCTCAACCTCTCTTGGGTAAGAAGAGGAGACACCAGCCCCCTACTATACAGCAGGGAGTTCAGGGCCGCTCCAAGGAGGGTCCCTCAGCAGAGGGCATCTGTAGCCCATTCTGAGTGTGGACCAGGGGTCCTCCCATCGTTGTATCTCTGGATCAAGGCTCTCAGGTTGTTCTTCAGGCTGATGATGTAGGGCAGAGCTTCCTGGGCGTCAAATGCATAAACCTTGCTGAACTCCCGGCAGGTCCCAGACCGTTTCCTCCCTGTCAAGATCCATGTCGAACTGCTCATAGCCATCAAACGCGTACATGCATTCACCGGATGGATGTTGTGTCTGTACAAATATGCCATACATTGCTACGTGTTCTGCTGTAGAAGCAAGATAAAGAAAAATGAGACCAATATAAGAACTATCGTGTAAGTGGTAAGGCAGGGGAATGGCTGGATTTATTAATAAAGTCAGAAGAGACCAAAAAAAAGGGGGAATAGGGGAGGAGAAACAGCAGACAGGAGGCAGTGTGGGGTGTTGGGGAGAGGGAAGAAGATAGACTCTTCAGTCCATCTGCCCCTGCCCACTCCCAGGTGGAACCCCATGGATCTGGGCAGGGTGTGTGTGTGTGTGTGTGTGTGTGTGTGTGTTTGACAGAAGCCTCTGTTGAGCACTCGCTGAGTGCCAAGCCTGTTAATAGGCTACATGTTTGACACATGTTAATGCTACAACAACCTTAGATGCAACCAAGGAAGCACAGAGAAGGTCGGTGACTTGCCTCAGGTCACACAGCAATGCACAGCTAGGAGAGAGACTTTGCCCTCCCCACAGCTCCGGGTTCTAGGACTGTAGGTGTGAAATTAGGTTTAAACTCGTGGAGGTGGCAGGGCTGGCATGCTAGTGTCTATTACAGAAAAGGTGGGAAGCTCGCTGCATTGTAGTGATCCAGTTGCTGAGTTTCTGTGTTAGTTCATAAATTTGCACCTGCAGCATGTGCTAATTCTGTGACTCTGTATTTTTTTAATCTTAAGCATATTAAATCCAACAGAATGGATTTTGACAATGGTTTCAAAAAAAAATTTTTTTTTAATTTAAGTTGATTTAAAGAACTTTTAGGGCTGGTGAGATGGCTCAGTGGGTAAGAGCACCCGACTGCTCTTCCGAAGGTCCAGAGTTCAAATCCCAGCAACCACATGATGGCTCACAACCATCCGCAACGAGATCTGGCGCCCTCTTCTGGAGTGTCTGAAGACAGCTACAGTGTACTTACATATAATAAATAAATCTTTAAAAAAAAAAAAAAGAACTTTTAAAAATCTCTTTTAAATGTTTGCTTTTGTTTTAAGTGGAATTATGGAAGTTGTTGAGTTTGAAATCCCTGTGTGGTTTTTTTTGATTTTGTTGTTGTTGTTGTTGTTGTTTCTTAGTCTTTATTAGTTGGTAAGAAATAGCAAACATAAAGAAACTATCGTTAGTCGAAACGTTATAAACGGTGTGAGCATTCTGGACTTGGAAAGGGCGAGGAGAACCATGGGAGGATTTGGACCACGCCCCTCCTCTTCCCTGTGGATTCTGGGCCCCAGCAGGTAGGGGTGTCTATGCTTGGACCAAACAGTATGGAGAATGTTCTCGAAGAAGGATTCTAGGTTCCTTGTGAGCTCAGAAAATTCTTCCTAAAACACGGTGAAGATAACAAAAACCAAACAAACAACTCTCTGTGGTCTCTGCTTCAGTTCCTCCCTGGTTCCTGTCCCGATTCTCCTTAGTGGCGACTGTAAGCCAGACCGTCAAATAACCCTTTCTTTCCCAAGTTGTTTTTGGCCACTGTGTTTATCACAGCAACAGAAGCAGGCGGCACCCCAGGGAGCCTGTGTAAAGTGAGAACTGAAAAGGCGGGAGGCCACAGCAAAAGGGAGCGACAGCTAAGCAAGCCATTCAAAGGAAAGTGAAAAGGATGCTGGGAAATGGGGTGGGGGATGAACAAGTTCAGGGGATCCTTTCTGAGGTCCAATAATAGGAAAAGTGAGTTGAATTCAAGTAGTCTGGACTTGGTGGTATGGGCATGAAATTCCAGCACAGTCAGGAGCCTGAGGCAGGAGGATTGAGATTCAAGGCCAGCCTGAGCCACATAGAGAGACCCCACCTCATTTGCTCCAAACCAAAAGGCACCCGCGGGTATGGTCTCTTACGAAGGATATTGTCGATACGCACCCGCGGGTATGGTCTCTTACGAAGGATATTGTCTATACGCACCCGCGGGTATGGTCTCTTACGAAGGATATTGTCTATACGCACCCGCGGGTATGGTCTCTTACGAAGGATATTGTCTATACGCACCCGCGGGTATGGTCTCTTACGAAGGATATTGTCTATACGCACCCGCGGGTATGGTCTCTTACGAAGGATATTGTCTATACCAGGACCATGTGACTCCTGCCAAGGAGAGCCCCAGATGTAGAGTGGAGCTAACCTAAGAGGAAACTTGTGTGTGCTGTGGATGGCAGAACACCTGTGCACCAAATACCCTGTTTCCTCCCTAAATTGCTTTTCACTAGGGTATTTCCACAACAACAGAGAAACTAGAGCCAGGTGTATTTGTTACAGAGCCTAGTTTTGTTGGTTGGTTGGTTTAATTGTGCGTTTGTGTCGGAGGCTTGCCTTGAACTCCCAAACCTCAAGCCTCAACTAGGATTATAGGTGTGCACCATCACACCAGCCTGTGCTGTGAATTCTAATCCTTCCCATCTCTGCATCTTTGGACGGGTGCTTGGTGCTTGGTGCCAGATGGGCTTGGTGCTTCCTGATATCAGCAGGAGGAGACAGAGCACCATCATGGCTTATAATCTCAAGCGTCGTCTTTATGGCCATCCAAAGTCCACAACGCTCCGTGCAGTAAGAGCTGCTTGGCTCACTGGGGATCTGACTCACAATAACAAATCATGACACTCTGTTTGAGGGAAGAAGGCATGAAGAAGGCACAGAGATCCTAAGAAGGCCATAAGATCCTGGGAGACAGGATCTGATGCTCTGCTAGGTCCCAAACACAGCTCCATAGAGGCAGCCACATACAGCGGGATGGGGTCCTGGCGGGGTTCAGCTGTAAGGTCTGCATGTGCAGGGTCAATCTGTGGTCAGAGGTGTGGATGAATTCGAACCTTGAGTCCTGACTAGGTGAACTACTTTGGAACATGTTCTAATCTCTTTAGCTCCAGTGTTTTTGTCTCTCAGAAAAAGGCAAAACTATTTCCACAGATGGTTCCTGTGATGTGTAAAATGATGATTGTGAATGCTGTCCTTTTAGATTCCTTTATTTTTATTTTATATTGAGTGTTTACCTGCATAAATATAAGTGCAGTGCATGTGTGCAGTGCCTACAGAGGCCAGAAGAGAAAAATCAGATCCCCTGGAGCTGGAGTTACAGATTGTGAGTGGCCATGTGGTTGCTGGGGATTGAACCCAGGTAGGTCCATCTGGAAAAGCAGGCAGAACGCTTAACCATTGAGCCATCTCTCCAGCCCAGCTGCTTTTTTTTTCAATGCTTATTAGAGCAAGATGAAACCAAGTAAACTTCACATAAGGGAGTGAGGAGAGGTGAGACACAGAGGAAATGGACAGAATCCTGAAAAATCTCTCATTCTAAAGGAAGCACGTGGCTGTCTATTCCCACCATGTGATCCACCCATCCTCCTGACCTTTGATGGCTCCAGATCCCGAGGAGGCTCAGCAGGAAGGCCAGGAAGGAGGTTCTCAGGGCCTCAGCTTTAGTCTGCAACATCCTCTTTTCAGAGCACAGGTTGGGGAATCTACGGCTGATGACCGTAATCACAGGACAACGGTGAGGAACTGAGGCAGAGTAAGGACACCTGAATCTCCCAGACCTGGTTCTGTAGCCTGACTGCATAGACCAGGGGAAACCGGCAAGGCTGAGTCAGCCAATCAGAGAAGCCAGACAGCTGATCTGGCTGTTGCTGGGTAAAGGGGGCTAAAGAAGAGGAAGCACTCTCAGAAGCTAATGTGGCCATGACACTTCAGCCACAGTCTCCGTGAGGGGTAGAGAATTGAGATGTTTATACTGATTCTCTTTGGTAGAAATCGTCACCAACACCATTCCCAATCATGAGTTCCCAACATCACTGACACTTCAATGTCAGATTATCTCTATTGTATCGAGTTTGTTTGTTTTTGTTTTGTTTTTTTTTTTTGTTTTGTTTTTTTTTTTTTTTTGGTTTTTTCGAGACAGGGTTTCTCTGTGTAGCCCTGGCTGTCCTGGCACTCACTTTGTAGACCAGGCTGGCCTCGAACTCAGAAATCCGCCTGCCTCTGCCTCCCAAGTGCTGGGATTAAAGGCGTGCGCCACCACGCCCCGCTGTTTTTGTTTTTTTTTAAGATTTACTTTATTTATATGAGTACACTGTTACTCTCTTCAGACACACCAGAAGAGGGCATCAGATCTCATTACAGATGGTTGTGAGCCACCATGTGGTTGCTGGGATTTGAACTCAGGACCTTTGGAAGAGCAGTCGGTGCTCTTAACCACTGAGCCATCTCACCAGCCCTTGTCTTCTGTTTTTAATACCTTTTTATTTTATGTGCACGGGTGGTTTGCCTGTGTATTCTGTGTGCACCACATGCGTGCCTGGTGCCCACGGAGGCCAGAGGAGGGTGCCAGATTCACTGGAACTGGAGTTTCTGACACTCGTAAGCCACGATTTGAGAGCTGGGAATGAAATTCAAAGTCCTCATGAGAGCAGCAAGTGTTCTTCAAGTCAGCTCTTCAGTTCCTCCACCTTATTTTTGAGTAGGTTCCTCACTGAACCGGTATCCAGCAAGATATGCCTGTCTCGGCCTCCCTGTCACTGGGATTACATGTGTGCCAGGGATTCAGGCTCAGGCCGTTATACTTTTGTGGCAAACACTTTACTGACTGAGCCATGTCCCTAGCCCCTTCCATGACTCTTTTTTTTTTTGTTGTTGTTGTTTAGTTTTTGAGACAGAGTTTCTCTGTGCAGCCCTGGCTGTTCTGGAACTCATTCTGTAGACCAGGCTGGCCTCGAACTCAGAAATCTGCCTGCCTCTGCCTCCCCGTGACTCCTGCACTATGATTTGGCTGTGTCTCTTCAGGTACATGACCTGTGCCTTCTTCAGTTGCACAGTGTGGGTCTGGTTGCTGCTGTCTGCCTCAACTGCGCTTCCTTCTGTCTGTCGAGGGGTTGGGATGGGGCTGGCTGAATTATTCCAGTTTAGGTCATGGTGCTCCCTGCATTAATATTCTGCTTTTGTTTTGCCTCCAGCAGACACCTGGCTTTAGGAGGGCGTCGGGGTCACGTGGTTGCCCTCGACTGGGTGACAAAGAAGCTCATGTGTGAGATCAACATCTATGGAAGCAGTGCTGGACATCCAGTCAGTGTTTCCTCTGTTGGCGGTGGATGGGAATGGGCCAGCTTGTTCCCTATTGGATGGTGCCCTGTGGTCCTGTCTCCCATGAGCCCCTCCTCCTTTCTATCCAGCCTCTGACAGTCATCTCATCTGTATCACGCACTAGGTTGTCAGTCCTCTTACCTTCATCAGCCCAGTAACTGATGACTCATAGGAAGCTCAAGCCTCATTGGTTCTTTCCTCAGCCTCTGTCCAATGGGATCATAGCAGACAACTTCAGTCATAGGCGCTGCTGTTCATTCAGGAGTTCAACTTAAGGAGTCCACCATCCCCTGACCTCTGCTTTCCTCACTTCAGCAACCCTTCCAGCTCCACGATGGTCCCATGGGTCCCTATGGTCCCCTGGACAGCAGCTCTGATGGTGTTGCTGAGCAGAGAGACCCAAGGTGGGGCCACTCCAGGTAAGAGCGGGTACTCTGAAGAGCCTGGCTCAGGACTTTCCTCTTATAGGACCACACTTCTAGAAACAGTTGGGCTTCTCCCACAGCTAGAAAAGCAGGTTCATACCCGCATTGCTTTTTTTTTTTTTTTCAGCCAGTTTTTCCCAGTCCCGGAAATATAGAAACCGTGAACCCAGCAGAAACGCTAAGGGGTCTGCATGCCACATTCTGTGGACAACGGGCCTGGAGTTCTAGAATAAGTTTGCAGGGCAAGGTTACAGAGCGGTCAGAAGGCTCAGCCTCCTGGGTTTCCCAAACCTCTCCATCACAGCCTTGAGGGGACGCAGGTCACATGACCGACTCAGCTTTAAGAGAATGGCTTCTGCTCACCCAGAGTGGGATAGAAGCCTTGTGCCTTCTGTGGTGCCATCGGATGCACGGTGAGCCAGGAGCCTGTACATTGGGTGCACTTGCCAAGGAGGGAGAAAGAACTTGTCCTTGATGATCATAGAAGGCTGTGAGACCCAACTAAGGGACAGCTCAGCTGTGGGAACTGTACCTTCAAGGTCCAGGGAATCAGAAATGGATGGCGCCAGGGACAGGCTTAGCGGTGTATCTGGGACACTGAGTGACCGCGACAGGTGAGGGAAACCCCCACAGTTCAGTTTTGCCTCCTTCATGGATAACTTCCGCTTACAAAAATTAAGTGTTGCCAAAGGAACGTCTCAAAATTGTTTTCCTTGCTTGTACAAACACGAACTATTCACAAGGGAGGAGAAATAAAAACTAATAATTAAAATGACAAGATTCATATGTGGAGGCAAGGAGAGGCAGGTGGGGAAGAGGGAGAGAGAGAATGTTCACGGGAGGGGGTCGGGACCTGGGCACAGGGCTGAGTGAGACACAGTGTGGGTTGACTGCTACAGAACCCCAAGGCCTTCCCACACAACCCTTGTCCTCCGCTCCAGCCGGGCAGGGCCTCCTGAGCACACCAGGATGGGCCAGTTGTTCTGGGGTTACTATGGTGACAGAGGGAACCATCAGAACACCCCATAGTCATCTCTTCCTGCACCTGCACCCCAGGTTGTGTGCTCCCCCACCTCAGGAGGGCTTCCCAACGTCTGTAGCTACAGTAACCAGGGCAGGTTTGTCTGGAGCTGGGCTCCTGTCTCTGGCTTTAGCGCCTCCCAGCTTTAGCTCTCCTCCCACCCCACCCCCTGACATGGTAGATAAGTTAATTAATGAGCATCTTATGTCAAATGCACTGGGAGCCCCAGCAGTGTGTTAATACTGAGGCCTCAGAAGCTATGTGATGAAGAAGACTTAGCCCTTTAACTTAATATCCTCTTTGTCTTAAGATGAGAGGCCAGGCCGGCCTCCAGTTCTCCACAATGCCCCTGCCTCAGCCTCTCAATTGCTGGGATTACAGGCATGCATCCCCACGGCAAAGCCTAATATCCTTTTATGTGAAACAATAGATTATTTAGTTGAATGTGTTTATTACCTGCAATGCTGGGAATGGAACCCAAACAACTTCAAGCCTCCCTCCCCAAGCTGCTCCCAGCCCCAGGCTGCTGGTTAAAAAACGCCCTGTCTCGAAAAACCAAAAAAAAAAAAAAAAAAAAAACGCATTAATAAACCGGCCTAGAGCGCCCTCTTGTGGTACAAACAACACCTGCCGTTTCATCTTCGGATCCGCTTGCCTGATCAGGACAGACTATATTGGAACTGGTTGTTGGACTGGAAAAGGGGCAGGATATGCTTTAAAATGCTAATATTCAGGGAGTGGAACAAGAAAACCATCTTCACTGGTAAGAACAGACAGACCCACAGAGGCTCCCACCTCTCTTTTGTAACAACTACCCAGCCAGTGCTTCTAGGAACGAGGGAGCCCACTAGGGCTTCACGGAGGCGATTTTCAGTGATTAAGGTTCAGAACAGTGCCTACCCGAACCCCATTAGACCAGGTTGTCCCAAGATTTGCAGTAATCCTCCTGCCTCTGCATCCTTAGCCCTGGGATTTCAGATGAGAGCTGCCGTTCCACATTATTTCTAAGGGAATTTATTATGTTCTGTATTATTTTATGTGAAGGAATGCTTTGCCTGCATGCTCATATGTGGACCATAGGTCCTCCTGGGACCCACAAAGGTCAGAAGAGGGTATTGAATCCTTGGAACTGGACTTACAGGTGGTTGTGAGCAACCCTATGGGTGCTAGGAACTGAACCCAAGTCCTCTTATTAGGAGCTAGTGCTCTTAACTGCTGGTCCACCTCTCCAGACGCTAGTTAACTTTTTAAACTATCGTGCCAAGTGGTGAGCTTCATCATGGTGTTTCTACATATGTAGTCCACGCCTTTTAAGACTAAGTCTTCCCACATGGATACTTGAAGATGAAATAGCGAATTAACTCTTACGTTAGGGTTTAGGGGGTTTATTTCACATTCCTGGCGCATGGGACAGGACATACAGTGTGTAGTACAGCATGCAGGAGTATTAAAGATGTTGGTTCAGAAAGGAGAGCACCTTGGTATGGGGAGGTGACATTTGAGGTCTCCAAGTGGGCTGGTTCAGACTCCACAGATACGGGATTCAGTACGTCTCCCAAGGCCCCGCCCCCACCCCGCAGCTCCACTTCTGTAGGGACTGCCAGACGCAGGCTTTGATCTTAAACTGGAGTGGGAGTTGTCATATGAATTCTGGAATTCAAAGCTGCCGGTGCTCTTAGTCACCCAGTCTTCTGTCCAACTCCATAATCGCTCCTTTTTGAAAGTGATGTCATTAGTACGTGTCCAGTGCGCCAGTGGATGGGACAGCAGTAATTGAACTTAGAGGAAAAGAGGAGGAAGAGGAAAAGACAGGGTACAGAGAGAGGAGGAGGGAGGAAAAAAAGAGGGAGGGGGGAAGAAGGGGAAGAAAAGGGAGGAGGTAAGAAAGAGAGAGTAGAGAGAACCTGAAGTAGGGAGGGGCCATGTTGAGATATTTGCAGGGAATTGGAGGGGCAAGTGGAGGAGGGGGTAGATATGATCATGTCTAAGTCTCAAAAATGAAGAAACATCAATCAATAAAAATAGTATTCAAAGATCCAGACTGAGAGGGAAGCTGGCAAAAGGCAGCCAGGCTGTGAGCTGGTGGCTAGGGGTGGGGGGTGGGGCGCTCAGTGGGGTGGAACTGGGGCTGGTGGCATCCCAGCGCCCCAGGACTCAGCTACCTGCTGAGCACGCTGCACGAGTGCTACGCGGAGAACAATCAGATGCATCTTCAACCCCGAGGAGTTCATGCGCTTCGACAGCGCGGTGAGCGAGTTCCGCGCGCTGACCCCAAAGGGGCGGCTGTGGGCCAAGTCCTGGGACAAGCAGAAGGACTACATGGAGCTGCGGAGGTCTGAGGTAGACACGGTGTGCAGATACAACTACGAGCTGACCAGGGCTTCACGGTAAAACGCTGAAACGCCGAGGTGAGGTCCCAGAGGAGAGCAAGGCCAGGCAGCGGCCCAGGGGACCGACAGGGTGGGATGGGGGTGGGGGGTGGCAGGCGGAGACTTGGGGGCGAGGACAAGGGCACAGAGGTCGGACTAAGGAATCTCAAGACAGACAGTTATGAGCTGCCATGTGCAAGCTGGGACTTGAACCTGGATCCTCTGGATCCTCTTAGCGGCCGAGCCATGTCTCCATCCCTCCCGGATTGAGAAATCATCTCTATAACTCTGGCTGCCCTTGAGTTATGGGTTTTCCTCCTTGTATCCTTGGGTATTTAGCCTTGGGTGTACAGGGTGTATCACTGTACCCATCTGGACTAAGTCTCTAGGGTGAGTAACTGACAAGACTTGAAAGAACCTAGTGGGGAAACCCCCACCCAACTCCCGATTCAGCGTGCACCCAAGAATCACGAATAGAACACAAAACCTTGATGTAACAACACGAGGTATTTTAATGGCGGAGCTCCGGGTCGAAACGTATCTCACACAGGAGACAGTGGATTCGACCACGAGGCTTGGAAGCTAGGGGTTTTTATAGAAAAGGAGTGGGGCTGGGGGAGGAATTGGCGCGGTTTCACATGATTGGTCCATTTAAACATCAGCAGCCTGAGGTCAGAGGGGTGGGAGATAGGGAAGCGATGGGCCTGCCTGGGCATGTCCTGGTCTGTTCTGCTATGTTCTCAGCCCCAGGTTTCAAAGCTCACAAACAACTCTTTGGGCTATTTGACATACATTACATGAATCACAGGTCTCAAGTTTTATTTCCTTTCATTCCCCTCTTCTTCTGTTTAGACTAATTCTAATCATAGAATTTTAGAGATTGGTGTCCTCTAACTCTTCATCTACCTGAACTATAGGTTGATATTGCCTTTGAAGAACCATGAGTTTTACTGTATCAATTCTACTCTGGATAAAAGCCATTCCTCTATTTATTATACAGGGGCCGAAAACTAAAGCTAAGCATATCATAAGGATTGGTCCAGCTACAGCGGAAATCAAAGAAGTTATCCAAGATGGTCGTGATTCAAACCACGACTCAAACCACCCCCGTTGAGCATCCCGTTCCCGTTTCCTTCGCTCTAATCTTTCTCTCAGTTTCTGCATAGAGTCTCTAACTATTCCTGTATGATCTGCATAGAAGCAGCACTCTTCTTTAAGGGCAGCACACAGTCCTCCTTCCTTTAGGAACAACAAATCAAGACCTCTCCTGTTCTGCAAAACTACCTCAGACAGGGAGGTCAAAGATTTTTCTAAAGCGTCAATGGACTTCTCTATTGCCGCTAGGTCTTCATTGACAGCATCCCTCAAAGACTGAATTCCCTGTCTTCCTTCTATCAAAGCTGACACTCCTGTCCCCACTCCTACTGCCATACCTATTCCCAAGAATGCAGCCAGGGTTAAAGTAATTGGTTCTCTTTTCGACCGCCGGCCAGCATAGCTTTCTTCTAAACTGGATGCAGGGTGATAATATACGCGGGGTAACAGCTGGATCATGACACAAAAATCATGAGATGAATTAAAAACCTTAGTTGATACACAGGGAGTAAGTCCTGTATTGCAAGCCCACCATCCAACCGGGGAAGGTACAAGATAGTAATTAGCTTCCGTTCTGGACACGGACTGAATTTGTCCGCATAGGTGTTTGTGAGTGGAAGGTGGGGTGCCTATACAGAGACCTGGACTCCTCGCAGATACTTCAGTCAGGGTCAGTTTTTGTCCTGTTCCCCAAGAGCAGGAAGTATGGCTGCTGGTTCTGTTGAAATCTCCATTGAAAGCAATTCCTTCATAATAAGGCGGACCCGAGGTCAGGCATAGCCAGCAGTCCTCAGTAGCCCTTGGATCAGTTCTATTAAGGGCATAAAAGGCTCCTCTCACTAGGTTAAACATCCTCTGTCTTGTTGAAGGAATCTCAGGGGTAATAATTAGAGGTACCTGAGGAGTGGGAGGTTGGGTGGTAGCAGCCATACTAAGAGGGTCCGCAATCACCGGAGTAGGCTGAGGAATAGTATGGGTGAGGGGTGTGGACTTGGTTGGGGGGCCTAAAGGATTGTAGGGGGTCTCTACTTTTAGTCTGATGGTGAACAATAATCCCTCATCATATCTTTCCTTGTAAATCCTAAGACCCCAGGTATACCCTTTTGTCCATCCCAGAGCTCTTTTCCCTGGTTCAGTAAAGGTGACACGGAGCGGATGGCACCAGTCAGTACACTCGTCTAGGTCGAATCCTCCAGGTACATAAGACGCTAGGGAATAGTTGGCTGTTACTCTAATATAGTCCCAGCTTGAGGAGGGCTTCCAGTGGGCTGTACCTGAAGTCTCGCAACCCCAGCTCTTGCAATAGAAGTCAGCCTTACCTCCACATGTTGGATTAAGGGATTGACTTCGGTGGGGCCCGGGACAGACATAGAAGGGATGGGTTCGAAGCATACTTCTATCCCTTTGGTTAGAGCAACCACCCCATGGGTCTCTCGAATGTTTTTCTACGTACGGAGGGGGTGTTAAAGGTGCCCTCTGAATGTCAGAGTACCCCTCCAAGTCCCATCCAGGAGGGGCTCCTATAGCCAACTTACAGATGTCAGGGAAAAGATCAGGCCACCAAGTCCACAGAGGGTGTACCTCGGCGATTGTCCACACAGCCCTACCCCCCTCATTGAGTACCTCCCACGTTTGTTGAACAGGACTGTGGGGGTTGAAGTCCTTTGGGATCGCTCTTACGAAGCAGGCGCAACTTAAAAGGGTTAGTAGTCTTCTCCAAAGTCCACTCATCATGGCTGACTCCAGGGGGTGCTCTCTTGACGTGGGATGCGTGGACCCAAGTGGGGATTCCTTCCACTTTGACCGCGGTGGGCGTTGTCAGTAGCACCAAGTAGGGTCCCTTCCACCTCGGTTCTAGGTTTCCCGCTCGGTGTCTCCTCACCAGGACTGCGTCTCCTACTTCAAACTGGTGCGGCACCTGTGTGTCACCAGCAACATAGGTTTCTTTTAGCTGTTCCCAGACCTCTTTTCTTACTATTTCGAGAGCTTTTAATCGAGCCAAAAGACTAGAAGAAGGAGAGAAAGACACATCCGGGTGATTCCTATCCCCTACAGTCATAAAAATGGGTGGGGGTGCCCCATACATTAATTCAAATGGAGTTAGGCCAAGGGGTCCAGGTGTATTCCGAACCCTGAACAAGGCATAAGGGAGAACGGCTGTCCAATCGCTTCCACCGGATTCTAAGGCTATTTTAGTCAGAGTCTCCTTTAGCGTCCTGTTCATCCTCTCTACCTGTCCTGAACTCTGGGGTCTGTATGCACAATGTAATTTCCAATTTGTCCCCAGTTGCCTGGCCAATCCCTGACTTACCTGGGAGACAAAGGCAGGTCCGTTGTCTGACCCCATTACCTTAGGTATCCCAAAGCGGGGAAGGATTTCTTCAAGTATCTTCTTGACCACTACATTAGCTGTTTCTTTCTTGGTGGGGAACGCTTCGACCCATCCTGAGAAGGTGTCTATAAAAACTAGGAGATATTTATTTCCATACCTAGCCGGTTTCACCTCAGTGAAGTCAGTTTCCCAGTAGGCTCCAGGCCTGTCTCCTCGCAGTCGTTTTCCTTCCTGGAGCCTGCTAGACCCAGCATTGGTAAGTGCACAAGCACGGCAGTTTTTTACTATCTCCTGCACAATTCTCTTTAATCCAGGAATGTAATAGGGGGACTTACTAACCAATTTTAGTATTTTTTTAGTTCCTAAATGAGTCAGATGGTGTATGTTAGCTAAGTAATCTCGCCCCTCTTCTTCTGTGAGGGTTCTTTTATTAATTTCCTCAGCAGTGGGCTGTTGGGTTCTCACCACCAGAGTCATTGGCCCTTGGGCTGCTTTTTTAGCTTCTTGGTCTGCCATTTGATTTCCTTTTTCAACGGGCCCAGTTCCCTTCTGGTGTCCTGGGCAATGGATAATTGCCACCCTACGGGGCAGATGAACAGCTTCTAATAAGCTGAGAATTTCTTCTTTATTTTTGATATCTTTGCCGGCAGACGTCAGCAGTCCACGGTGTCGGTATATTGCTCCGTGAACATGAGCCGTGGCAAAAGCGTACCGGCTGTCAGTATAGACATTAAGAGTCCTTCCTTCTGCCAGCCTTAAGGCTTGAATTAGTGCGATTAGTTCTGCTTTTTGAGCTGATGTACCCTCTGGCAGGCTGCTGGCCCATATGACAGACTTTCCATCTACTACTGCTGCCCCAGCCCTCCGCTTACCTTCTACCACAAAGCTGCTTCCGTCTGTGAACCAAGTCATCGCCCCTGGCCAAGGTTGGTCTGTGAGGTCTGGCCGGATTCCAGTCTCTTCTGCCAGTATCTCTTCACACTTATGTGCAGGGGCCTCATCAGCCTCAGGTAGTAAGGAGGCAGGGTTGAGAATGGCTGGGGGTGCGAAACTTACTCGCTCTGTCAGCAATAGGCTCTGGTAATGCGTCATTCGGGCGTTGGTCAACCAGCGGTCCGGTGGTTGCCTGACGATGCTCTCAAGAGAGTGTGGGGCCACTATGGTAACATTCTGGCCCATAGTCAGTTTGTCAGCATCTCTTACTAGCACAGCCGTGGCTGCTATCGCTCGCAGGCAGGAGGGCCATCCACTGGCCACAGAGTCCAGTTTCTTTGATAAGTAGGCTACCGGGCGCTTCCATGGTCCCAAAACCTGGGTAAGAACTCCCCTTGCCACTCCATTTCTTTCATCAATGTATAGGGTGAAAGGTTTGTTTAAATCTGGCAGGGCCAATGCCGGAGCCTGCAGCAGTGCCTTTTTGAGAGTTTCAAAGGCTAGCTGATGTTCCCTGGTCCAGGTGAATTCCCCTTTCTCTTTGGTTAGTGGATACAAGGGAGCTGCCAGTGAGGCAAATCCGGGAATCCAGAGTCTGCAAAACCCGGCAGTCCCCAGGAACTCTCTTACCTGGCGAGCAGTAGTAGGGGCCGGGATCTGCATAACAGCTTGTTTTCTGGCTTCTGTGAGCCACCGTTGTCCATCTCTCAGGACATATCCTAGGTAGGTCACTTCTATCTGGCATAACTGAGCCTTTTTAGCAGAGGCCCGATACCCCAGCTTACCTAACTCGCCCAGGAGGTTATGGGTCCCAATTTCACAGTCCTCGCGTGTTTCTGCAGCTAGGAGCAGGTCATCTACGTATTGCAAAAGAGTCACCTGTGGGTTATTGGCTCGGAAAAGAGCAAGATCTCGGTGTAGGGCTTCATCAAACAAAGTGGGCGAGTTCTTGAATCCCTGAGGCAGCCTCGTCCATGTGAGCTGTCCGGCTTGTCCACTCTCGGAGTCTCGCCATTCGAAAGCGAACAAGGGCTGGCTGTTGGGGTGTAACCTCAAACAGAAAAAAGCGTCTTTGAGATCCAGGACTGTGTACCATGTCCGACCAGGTGGCAAGGTGCTGAGGAGGTTATAAGGATTTGGCACCGTGGGGTGTATGTCCTGAACTCTCTTATTGACTTCTCTAAGGTCCTGGACTGGACGGTAGTCACTGGTCCCTGGTTTTTTTACTGGAAGTAGAGGAGTGTTCCAAGGGGATTTGCATGGAACCAAAATCCCTTGTTGGAGCAGTTTGTTGATTTGGGGGCGTATACCCTCTCGAGCTTCTCTGCTCATGGGATATTGTCGGACCCCTATAGGGGTGGCCCCGGACTTAAGTTCAATCACCACGGGGGGGACCAGTTTTGCCATCCCCACTCCTCCCGTCTCTGCCCATGCCTGAGGGTATCGATTCAACCAGTCCTGTAATCCCTCATGGGGCTTTACTTTATTTTGGTAAAGTCGATATTCCTCTCCTAGTTGTAAAGACAGCTCTAGAGTCTGGGGCACTTTTATTCCCCAGAAAACCTCCGGTCGATGAGAGGTGAAAGTTATTTGTGCTTTTAACTTGGTTAGTAAGTCTCTCCCCAATAAAGGCATAGGACACTCTGGAATGACTAGAAATGAATGAGTTACTCGATTTCGCCCTATGTCTACTACTCGGGATGTGGTCCATGGATACAACTTTTGTCCCGTGGCCCCAATCACCAAGGTTTTTTCATTTTTTTTCACTTTTCCTAGAGGTGTTTTGAGTACTGAAAATTCGGCTCCCGTGTCAACTAGAAAGTCCACAGGGGTCCCCTCCACTTCTAAGGTTACCCTAGGCTCGGGGAGGGGGTCCGAGCCCCGTTCCCCCTAGTCTTCATCTTCTCCAAGAGAAAGTACCTTTACCTCTTGTTTTTTTTTCGGACAATCGCTCTTCCAGTGGCCCATTTCCTTGCAATATGCGCATTGGTTCCTCTCCAGGCGCTGCCTGCCTTCTCGGGGTCTCCTTGGTCCCTGCTGTCTTTTGTCTCCCAGGTACCCTGACTGTCTACCTTTTCTTCCGTTATCTCTTTCTCCTACTGCGGCCAGGATCCTAGTCAAAACCTTTTCTTGCCTCCTGTCTCTCCTATCCTCATCCTCTCTTTTCTCTCTTTTCTCTCTCTCTAACTTTTCATCTTCTGTTTCTCTCCTATGATACACTTTCTCTGCCTCTCTAACTACATCTCTTATGGTGTAATCCTGCAAGCCCTCAATTCGCTGTAACTTCTTCCTAATGTCAGGAGCCGACTGGCCAATGAAGGCCATAATTACTGAGGCCCTTTGACCCTCAGACGTGGGGTCGAATGGGGTATATCTCCTATAAGCCTCCATGAGCCTTTCGAGGAAGACTGAGGGGGGCTCAGTTGCTCCCTGCATAACCTCTCTTACCTTGGCCAGATTCGTGGGCTGCCGGGCAGCGCCTCTGAGACCCGCCACTAGGACCCGGCGATAATTGGACAGTCGTTCCCTACCTGGTGCCGTATTATAATCCCATCGGGGCCGGGTTAGCGGGAATCCTTCATCTATTTCAGCTGGAGTTTGGACAGGGCGCCCAGCCTCGTCTCGGACGTTTTTCCGAGCCTCAAGGAGAATTCTCTCCCTCTCCTCGGTTGTGAATAGAGTCTGCAGAAGCTGCTGGCAGTCATCCCAGGTCGGCTGGTGTGAATACATTAATGATTCAACCAACCCAGTGAGTCCTGCAGGGTTCTCTGAAAAAGGGGGGTGATTAGCTTTCCAGTTATAGAGGTCAGAAGAGGAAAAAGGCCAATACTGTAGGGGCTGTAGACTGTTCGGATCGGCAGGGGGAGCCCCAATAGCCCTGAGGGGGAGCGCCACGGTTGAATCCGCAGGCCCCTCAGGGGTGACTCCTCGCCGGCTCCTTGTTCCTGTGGAGGGACCCCCTCCTCCGGCCGGGGCCTGAGGCAGGGGTCCGGAGGGAGCTGAAGGTTGGGGCTGGGAAGCATATGGTGGGGGTTGAGGGGTGTCGGGCCATTCAGGGGGTTCTTCAATCTCTGGATAGATCTTGGGGGGTTTCGTCACTGGTGTGCTGCGGTCATCATCTCCCCTGAGCGGTGGTTTCGGTTTCTCTTTCTCACCATTTTCTCGGATGGCTAGAATCTTGGTGCCAGGGCGGAGAGGCGGGAGGAATGGGCGAACCCACGGGGGTGGGTAGCGTGCCAAGTCCTCCCATACCGTGATGTACGGTTGCTGCTCTGGATACGATCCTGGCCCCTCCTGAAAAACAATGGCCTTCACAGCCCTTATGGTGGGTAAGTAAAAAGTTCCTTCTGCTGGCCAACCTACTCCAAAAACAGGCCATTCTGAGGAACAGAAAGTCATCCATGGCTTTTTTTTCACTGTTACTGACAAATTTCGTCCTCTAGCCCTAACGTCCGTCCAATGGTCCTTAGTCAAAGATAAAGGAGTAGACACGGTCTGTCCCATAGTGAAGAATAAGAATAAACACAACACAATGACAGAGACGGAAAACACTAAGACATCCAAACACACTCGTCCGCGTCTGGACTTATACAACCAGCCAAACGCTACCTCTGACGGAGTGGGATTCCGCGTCCACTCCTCTGGCAGGAAGAGCACTCACTCTTCTTCACTCTGCCGGGCAACAGCCAGGTCCTCCTGACTGTTCCGTACCCTGGGCACTCCAGGGTCTCCCTCGGAACGTCTTCCAAGGTTGCAGCCCGTGGGGAAATAGACCGTCGTCTTCCCACAGCCACTAGGGTCCTTACGGTCCTCAGTGGCAGCTGCCAGAATACAGAAAACCAGAACTGGTAACACAGGTGGGACTCAAACCCACAATCTCAGAATTGAAAAACCAAGACACAAGTTCAGCGGTTTCACACTTACACACTTAGACAACAGACAACATACAAGACTCACACAAACAAACGTACCTCCAAGGGGTCCTTCGGGGTTCTTGGGTGTCACGCAGATCTCGGTGGGACCTCCAAATGAAAGAACCTAGTGGGGAAACCCCCACCCAACTCCCGATTCAGCGTGCACCCAAGAATCACGAATAGAACACAAAACCTTGATGTAACAACACGAGGTATTTTAATGGCGGAGCTCCGGGTCGAAACGTATCTCACACAGGAGACAGTGGATTCGACCACGAGGCTTGGAAGCTAGGGGTTTTTATAGAAAAGGAGTGGGGCTGGGGGAGGAATTGGCGCGGTTTCACATGATTGGTCCATTTAAACATCAGCAGCCTGAGGTCAGAGGGGTGGGAGATAGGGAAGCGATGGGCCTGCCTGGGCATGTCCTGGTCTGTTCTGCTATGTTCTCAGCCCCAGGTTTCAAAGCTCACAAACAACTCTTTGGGCTATTTGACATACATTACATGAATCACAGGTCTCAAGTTTTATTTCCTTTCAGACTCTAGAAATAATCATACGGATAATTAATGGCCATTCCGCGTGCAGCCTTAGGACATTGGAAATCTTTTTTTTTTCTTTTATTTTTTTCTTTCTCAGTCTCCTTCCTTCCTTCCTTCCTTCCTTCCTTCCTTCCTTCCTTCCTTCCTTCCTTCCTTCCTTCCTTTCTTTCTTTCTTTCTTCCTTCCTTCCTTCGTTCCTTCCTTCCTTCGTTCCTTCCTTCCTTCCTTCCTTCCTTCCTTCGTTCCTTCCTCTCTCTCTCTCTCTCTCTCTCTCTCTCTCTCTCTCTCTCTCTCTCTCTCTCTCTCTCTCTCTCTCTCTCTCTCTCTCTCTCTCTTTCGGTATTTTCTTAATTTACATTTCAAATGCTATCCCAAAATCTTTTGTCATTGTGAAATATATGAGTGTTCTTTGGGCCTGTAGATTTAGCTCCAGAGCCCCCTAGAGGTCAGTTGTATAGTGCAGGCGTGTTGTATATCTCGCGGTATGTTCTAAGGCAAAACTAACTGACTAACCTGAAGTCCGGGTGTTCAAATGGAGGGAGACACATCTTAATTCATAAATCACAATTCAGGAAGGAGTTTACTGAGGAACTATCAGTTCATAAAAGTGGCCAAGTGGGGACTGGAGAGATGGCTCGACAGTTAAAAGCACTGGCTGCTCTTACAGAGGTCCCAGGTTCAATTCCTGGCACCCACGTGGTGGCTTATAGCCTTCTGCAACCCCAGGTCTGAGAGAACCAACACCCTCTTGTGAGCTCTGAGGACACATGGTGCACAGACATGCATGCAGGCAAAACATTCATATACATAAAATAATACAAATAAATCTTTTTGTTTGTTTGTTTTGTTTTTTTGTTTTTGTTTTTTTCGAGACAGGGTTTCTCTGTATAGCCCTGGATGTCCTGGAACTCACTTTATAGACCAGGCTGGCCTCAAACTGAACTCAGAAATCCGCCTGCCTCTGCCTCCCAAGTGCTGGGATTAAAGGCGTGCACCACCACACCCGGCCAAATAAATCTTTAAAATTAATTTTAAAAAGTATTTGAATGAATCTTGTGTCCTTCTCACCATGACAAAGTGAGAGACTCACAGCTGGAAAACATGTCTCACTATGTGTTCCTGGATGTCCTGGAGCTCACTCTGTAGCCCAGACTGGCTTCACACTCACAGAGATCCACCCACCTCTGCCTTCTGAGTGCTGGGATTAAAGGCGTTTACCACAGAATCACACTCTCATATGACACTTCTTTTCCACTTCTAGTCCAGCCTAAGGTACATGTGTCACCTTCCAAGAAGGTCACCCTGAAGCACCATGACCTGCTGGTCTGCCATGTGACAAATTTCTACCCAGGCATCATTCAAGGCCATTGGTTCTGGAACAGCCAGGAGGAAACTGCTGGGGTCCTGTCCACCAGCCTGATCTGAAACGGGGACTGGACCTTCCAGATTCTGGTCCTGCTAGAGATAACTCCACAGCGGGGAGATGTGTATGCCTGCCACGTGGAACACCCCAGCCTGGAGAGCCCCATCACAGTAGAGTGGAGTGAGTCACCCCTAGGGACCCTTCTAGATCCACATCCTTTAGATAAGGCAGCACCTGACTTAAGACCCACTATCCTGCCCTAGCTGTTTATACACTGGGGCCTGATCACCCCAGGAACTTCTGGAGGCCCCTGACGCTGGTTCTGAGCTAGAGGCACAAGAGGAGAGCCTGTTCCTGGTCTGGGGATGTTGAGGATATGGGATCTGGTTCTGTCAGGAAGTCTAGGGAGGCAGATATCCCCTGCCATGCCCCCACAGCGAGGTCTGACCTCCATCTGCCTTTTTGTCTGTCCTTGTTTGGAAAGGCAGCTGTCCAAATCCTCATGGTGATTATTTGAAGACACTAGCCTAGGTCTACATCTCTGAGTCCTTCCACATAGTCTCCCCTACAGTGAGTCCCTCTCAGTGATAATCATGTTGATAATCCGCATTCCTGCCAGCCACTAAGGAGTGTTGTGCCTCAGGAGGGGACATTAACCCAGAATTCTCTTCTTCCCAGGGATCCAGTCTGACTCTGCCCGAAACAAGATGCTGACTGGAGTGGTTGGCCTGGTGCTGGGACTCATCTTCCTGACAGTGGGCATCATCAGGCACAGGAGGAGCAAGCAGGGTGAGAAGAGTGTGGAGGAGCAGCCTCCAACTCCAGCACAGGCAGGAAGGTCGCAGGTTCAAGGCCTGCCTGAACTACACCCAGTCCAGACATCAAAGATATGAAATAGAGAATCCTGACAGGTGGCTGGGGCTAGCATTCCCCCGATAAACTCTCCTGTTCACAGACGGGCCTAAGGCAGAAAGGTGATGCTAGAGAGTTCTAGAAGCCACTGGAACCAGTGTCAGAGCAAAGTTGTCCTATAGGACGAGAAGAAGCCCCAGCCAGAAGTCTGACCATTAGACTACAAGGTCCCCAGGTTCCCAGGCTTCTGTAGGTGAGGTGAAGAAGAAGGAGGAGGGATGGAAAGTGTCTCTCACTCTCTAAGGAGATTTTAATAGCTGAGTGTGTACCCTTTCAGCCCTCATCCAGCTCAGCTGAGATCTCCGGGATCTAGATGAGCAGCTAAGATATTGTGTTTGTCCTGAGGGCTCCTCTGCATGGTCAGAAAGTCTCAGCCTGAACTTCCCTCGCAGTCCCGAGGGAGTGTGGCGGAAGAGTGAGGCTGAGGAAGGGAGCTGGGGTAAGTTGTTCTAACACTTGGTCTTTTCAAAGACTAATTGTTTAGTTTTATTTTATAAGAGAGAGGGTGGGGGAGAGGGAGGGAGGGAGGGAGTGAGGGAGGGAGGGAGGGAGAGAGAGAGAGAGAGAGAGAGAGAGAGAGAGAGAGAGAGAGAGAGAGCTCTGTGCACAGTGCCTGCTGAGGCCAGCAGAGGGCGTCTGATCCCCTAGAACCGCAGTTACAGACAGCTGTGAGCTACCATGTGGGTGCTGGGAACTGAACCTGGGTTCCAGGCAAGAGCTGCAAATGCTCTGAGCCGTCTCCCCATCTCCTGAACACTTTCTCACAGGGTCATACTTTCTATGTCCTGGGTCATAGAGGAGGAGGTGCCAGCAACCTACAGTGGCTTGTCTTCCCTCCATACTGCCCCTGACCTGATCTCGAAGACAGTGTGTGCTTAGAACAAGATCTGTATCACACACACACACACACACACACAGTGGGGCCTGGGAACTAGTTATTCCTGTAAAGAAACTATCCTCACCCTCTTTCTTCCTCCAACCAGGTTACACCTCCCACAATTTCCACCAGCTCCCAACAGTCCATGAACTACAAACCCATGAACAGAGGCTGGAGAGATGGCGCAGCAGTTATGTATGCACTTGGTGACATCCCAGAGGTCCCCAGGTCAGTTCCCAGCACCCATGTCTGACATCTTCCAGCTGCCTCTAACTCTAGCGCCAAGGGATCTGAAGCAGTCTTCTGCCCTCCATGCACACACATGTACACATAAATACAAATATAAATAAATCCGTCAGGGCTGGAGAGATGGTTCAGTGGTTAAGAGCATTGGCTGCTCTTCCAGGGGTCCTGAGTTCAATTCCCAGCAACCACATGGTGGCTCACAACCATCTGTAATGGAATCTAATGCCCTCTCTTGGTGGTCTGAAGACAGCTACAGTGTACTCATATACAATAAATAGATGAATAAATAAATAAATAAATATTTTTTAAAAATCCACCAATGGATGAATCCACTGACAAGCTCCAGGTTTGCTGACTGCTCACCTCTGAACTATAGTGCATCAGGGACCAAGCCATCAACCCATGAGCCTCTGGGAGAGCATTCCAGATCCAAACAGTAACCGTAAGCACGGCCATCAGAGAATGCTGAGAGCACCCTCCCCAGCAGAAGTCTCCGCTGTCAAATGTCTATCTGCGTCTGCCAGCATGGAGGTTGGGAGCTCAGACACTATCATGCTGTCCGATTTAAATTATTTAAATTTAAGTGAAGCCATGCATGATCAGTAGCTGCCATGGCAGGCAGGCTGAGTTTATAATCTTTGTCTAAGGCTCTCTGAGTGACTTTTGTGGGGCCGTCTGCAGAGACAACACTAGAGAATTGGGCAAATAAAATAATTGGAGAACTCGGGCTTAACCGGGGAGCCGGGGAGGTAAAGCGTCTCTTAGCTCTCAGGATATAACATCCCCAAAGCATAGCAGACCCGTTAGCAAGCTAATGAAGTTACAGAAGAAGCGAGCCCTAAGCTGTCAGAGTAGCAAACGCTGCCTGCCCAGCTCAGTAGACACAGAAGCCACCGAACACCACAGAATCACTGTATGGCTGTGTCCCACATGGGCTCCCGTATTTGTACACTTAGCTCCCAGCTGGTGCCATTATGTTATTTGAGCCCTTACAGAAGATAGGTCTCTTCTGTAGGAGATAGAGCCTTGCTGGAGGAAGTGGATCACTGGAGGGCTGGCCATGTGGTTTTACAGCCCAGTACATTTCCTGTCTGTCTAGGTCGTGACTGCTGAGGCAGTGTGACCAGTTGCCTCATGCTACTGCCATGCCTCTTCTGCCATGAAGTGCCAGATCACTTGGAACTGAAGGCCACACTAAACCTCCTCCTTCCTTATGGTGCTTCTTGTCAGGGCTCTGGCCACAGCACTGAGAAAGAGAATGAATAGAAACTCTAAGACAAAGATGGCGTAAGAGCAAAGGACTCAGCTCCTGGGGCTGAGAGATGGTTTGGTGGTTAAAAGCACTTACCGCTCCTGCAGAAGACCCAGGTTGAATCCTAGCACTGGGTCAAGCAGATCCCTGTCACCTGTAACTGCAGCTCTGGGGGATCTACCTTTTGGCCTCCACAACGAGATGCATGCTCTTGGTGCACATAAACTCACATGTGCACACATGCTTCCACACATATGAGTGTGCACACACGTACACACACACCCTTGATAAGAACACACCTCTCTATACTTCAGTGTCTCCCTTAACATATCCTCTGAAGTCAAGGGGACCTTGTTTACTACTTCCTTCGATTACTTTGTCTTTGATCTAAGACCTGACCATGTCTTCTGGATATAACAGGGTGTGCATTCTCTTTCACCTCCTGTACTGGGGAAAGCAGCAGACAGCTCGGGAACAGATCAATGTGTAGTGCAGAATCGGCGGGGTGTGGGGGGGGGCTAGGATGATAGAAAAGCAGGCTGGAGAAAAATAAATCTACTTCAGCCTCAGCGCTGGCTGGAGTCATGGTATAGTGTTGTCTTTGTCTTTTCAATCCTCGCTCTCTCCCTCGAGACCCTGTTGATGGACTGAGCTGGCTTGGTCAGCCTCCATTTAAAAAGAATAGAAAAAGCAATCCCCACTGGACTGAGGTAAACCTTCAGCAAGAACAGGTGGCTTCCACCTGATTTGCATGGGGCGATGTGGACACAACCAGAGAGCGTGTCACCATGAGCCCCACACTTGGTGGAGTATTCGTGCCTTCCGAGCCCTTCACAGATGAAACAGCGAGGCTGCATACCAGAGCTGCCAGAACAGGAATAGGATACATCCTTTCACCTCCTGTACTGGGGAAAGTCACAGACCGCTCAGGAACAGATCAACGTGTAGTGCAAAATCAGCAGGGGGCTAACATGGTTGCATCCACCAAAGGAAGCAAGCTACTTTGTTGCCTTTCACTGAGGCCAAGATCTGGTTTGCTTGCGCATCTGGGCTGCTCAGGGAGGTATATATCCCTGGTACTTCATTTAAGGTATTGCATGATGCCATTCCCAGTGAGATGTGAATAAATTCCTACTTACTTCAGATAGGGAGCCAACAACAGAGCAGAGTAAGAACACCACCAAAACACAACTCAGGGCATCAATGGGTTAAGTCTATAGTGTTACTGTGGAGTGTGGATGAGCGATTACTTATAGGAATCAGTGACAGCTACACTCAAGAATGCACTCCATCTTGGGCAGTGGCTCATGAAACTGGAAACTTGGAGTGAGATTGTTTCCAGAAGCTCAGCAGGTCCGAGTGTCCCTCAGCAATTCTTTTTTTTTTTTTTTAAAGATTTATTTATTATATGTAAGTACACTGTAGCTGTCTTCAGACACACCAGAAGAGGGAGTCAGATCTCATTACGGATGGTTGTGAGCCACCATGTGGTTGCTGGGATTTGAACTGCGGACCTTCGGAAGAGCAGTCAGGTGCTCTTACCCACTGAGCCATCTCACCAGCCCCGTCCCTCAGCAATTCTTTCTGCTTATGCACTTGGGATGGGAAGGACCTAGTGAGTCTGGTCAGTTTCAGGAACTTCCTGGAACTTTTGAGTTGTTCACTTCCTGAGTTTTAAGGAGTATCCCTGCAGGATGGAATGTTCCCATCCCTTTAGACCAGCCTGAGTCTTAACAGCTTCCTTACAAGTTAGAATGCTACACAACAAAGGGCAAGAGACACAGTAGTCAGTACACAATGCCACTTCCCATGAAACTGATGTGAAAATGAGAATATTAGTGTCCAATAGGACACTCAGGAACATCCAAGGTGGAGTGGTGTCTCCTTCCCTCAACAGACTAGAGGCTCTCAGGAGCCCTCCAGGAAGAAGGTGGCATGTGACCATCATAGGCCTGCTCTACCAGCCTCACAGGAACAGGGGCCACACCCTTCAGCCTGGGTTTTTACTCTGCCACATAAAAACTTCCTTCTGAGGCAGCTCAAGTCTTGTTCCTCGCTCCCTTCCCTCTCCTATCCATTCCCACCTAGTCTGGCCCTGTGTATCTGCACCTGTGTATGTAACAAACCAAGGTCGAGAGCAGTGAAGGCCACAGCCTTCTAGGGTCTAGTGGTCTCAGGACAGTGGCCCAAATGTATTCTTCATGGTCTTTACTCTGTTATGTCTGTTTGTGATGGGATCTCTCACTATAGCCAGACTCACTACATAGCTCAGGCTAACCTCAAACTAAGCAATCCTCCTGCCTCAGCCTCCCCAGGATCTGGACTTACAGACATATGCTACCACTCTTGGCTTACAAGATTATTTTTAACCCATAGAAACCCAAAGCCAAGAAGTGGCTTCAGGGGTGTGACAGGCCCCAGGACTTCCCCTTGGCAGTTTCCCTCCCCCTCCTTGTTTCTCCTCCTCCTCCTCTGATCCACCAACAGGGCTGTGGGTTGTGCAGCTGTGTCTCCATCTTCCCTACAATTCTGTCCTATTCTTGCCTGTTCTAGTGACAGGGATGCAGCATCCCTCTAATTTGGGGTTTCAGCTAAACTTGGAGACTGAAATCTTTCTAGAACTGTCACCTCCTATAGCAGCTGGTATGCTCTGTCTCAGTCAGACCCACTGTAGGGCCTCAAAGCCTTTGATAACTTGCTCTTTTCTTTCCTGGTTCACACTGACACACACAGAGACACAGACACACACATGCAAGTGCACACATGCACACACACTAGAGCACGAGAGAGAAAGAGAGAGAGAGAGAGAGAGAGAGAGAGAGAGAGAGAGAGAGAGAGAGAGAGAGAGAGAGAGAGAGAGAGAGACTTCTGCCCTAAGCCATCAGGGGCACCCACTTGCCTACATGCCAGGGCACCCACATTCCCCAGCCCTACCCCAGAAGATCCACCTCAGAACCTCTGCCCTCAACTCCTCCCGCACCGCCTGAGAGCCAGGCCGCAGGTTCCCAGAGGAAGGAGAAGCTGCTGCAGGGAGGGGCTGTGAACCTGCCACTTAGCTGCCACTTGGCAGAGTGGCTCATGAACTGTCAGATAAGGTTGGCTGGCACAGTAATTTAATAGCCTGTTGTGGGTTGGGGACCTAACCTTCAACTATAAATGTTATTTGAGTAACTGTGTGACATTGTTTCCATGGAGAAAATCTCAGAGCAAAAGTGACCTTTGGGGACACTCCCCTTTGTGCTCTTGGGGTGACCACTGTGGTTTAGTACCAGCTGCAGAGAGCCCTAGCCAAACCTCAGCTCTGGCCCAACCCCGCTGGGAATGAGTCTGGGTGGGGAGGGTGAGTGTCTCTGAGGCCAGGGAGAGGAAGATGGAGGGGGCAGTCTCTCTCAAGACTTGACTATAGACATGGAAAGGCAGACAGGATCCCTCAAAGTGTATCCACTGTGTTACTCGATAGATGAGATGGTACACACACACACACATACACATACGGAGATACTTCAGCTCCCTTAAGGTTTGAGGAACAGGAAATAAGAATTTGATGGGTGAAGAAGGAGAAAAGATTTAGTGGTATTGTAGGGACTGCAATATTCTGGGTTGTGTTTGAGACAGGGGCCTCTATATAGCCCAGGCTGTCATGGAACTTGACTCAGAGATCTACCTGTCTCTGGCTCCCAGTGCTCAGATTTTAAAGGCACGCACCACCACATGTCCATCCAGGAACTGTATTCTGATTACTTTGCAATGGAGAAGACAATTTAAGTAGAAGACAGCAGAGACAGAGACAGAAAGGCAGAACTGTGGCACTCAGATGCAGGAGGGGTCTCCACTGGCACTGAGTCTGTACGAGCACTGGAGCCTGCACCTGCACTGACGCTCCACCTGCACTGACGCTGCACCTGCACTGAGACTGCTGTAACAACACTGACTCTGCACCTGCACTAGGGTCTTCACCTGCACTGAGTCTGTACCAGCACTGAGTCTTCACCTGCACTGACTCTGCACCTGTACAGGGGGATCTCCACCTGCACTGACTCTGCACCTACACTAGGGTCTTCACCTGCACTGAGTCTGCAGCTGCACTGGGTCTCCACTGGCACTGAGGTCTCCACCCGCACTGACTCTGCACCTGTACAGGGGGATCTCCACCTGCACTGACTCTGCACCTGCACTAGGGTCTTCACCTGCACTGAGTCTGCAGCTGCACTGGGTCTCCACTGGCACTGAGGTCTCCACCCGCACTGACTCTGCACCTGTACAGGGGGATCTCCACCTGCACTGACTCTGCACCTGCACTAGGGTCTTCACCTGCACTGAGTCTGCAGCTGCACTGGGTCTCCACTGGCACTGAGGTCTCCATCTGCACTGAGGCATCTATCTTCACTAGGTTCTCCACCTCCACTGAGTCTGCACCTTCAGTGAGGTCTTTACCTCCACTGAGTCTGTACCTGTACAGGGTGGGAACCTCCTGGGATCAAAAATGAGTGGGGTCTGAAGTCCCATGGTTTTGTCCTTCAGCAGGAACTATCTAGGTGATACGGTCTGGGACTCACCACAGGGAAGTGTTGGGGATGAGGTGAATGGAGGATGCAAATGAACGACATTCAGCCATCCCATCCCATGGGCTATAGACAGGAACTAGACACACTGTAAGGAGGGGCACCCCAGTTGGATAAGGCCCTGGAGTAACCCTCAACCTCCACTTGACAGACCAGAGCAAGCAAGGCTGTGTGAAGATGGGAAGCCCTTGGAAAGCAGGAGGCCTTCTAGGGGTGGCTAGAGCAGACCTGAGCTACTGAGCAAGTCCAGAGAAGGGCATCTTGAGAAGGAAGGAAGTCAGTATCCCTAGGCAGAGAAACCGGGGTCTATACACATGCCAAGCCCCAAAGAATAAAGATGCTTACATGCATATGTATATGTAAAAGCATGTGCCTGTCGGAGGCCTGACTTCAGTTCTGGTTTTTGACAGTGTTGCAAGCCTGAGGATACATTGTGTCTTGGGAAAGAAGCCACGAAAGTGGACACAGGTAGAGTTTAGACGGAACCACTCAGAGCCTTCTAACCTTGAAGACCTGAGGACAGCTGGATTTGAGGGGAAATGGAGGAGGCAAAGTTCACAGCGCCAGTGGCAGCCCTGCACTGGACCAGAGCCCTGTGCATGATGTCCCTGGAGTGTCCATTTGGGGGTCTGCTCTTGCCACCCTGGGACCCACTGGAGAACTCCTGTGTGTCAGGTGAAGCCAGGCTCTAGGGGACAGGAGCTCTGTGTGAAGCTTGGAGACTGAAATAACAACACAAGTACCAGCACACACCCAGGAGGAGACAATCACATTGTTTAACCATCAGTCAGCAGGGACGTTGGGCATAGGGCTAGAGGGGTCCTGGGAGTCCCTTCTGGCCATAGGCTAGACCTTAGCTTTCTTTCCAGAATCAGGGAAGGTGAGGAGGTGTGGCCAGGACAGTGGCTCAGAGCCACTGGCAGAACTTCAGTATCTTCATAACCTGCCAGAGGCAGGTCCTGCACAGCCCTCTGGTCTGGTCTCCCTTCAGGGAGCGGCCTGGTCTTAAGTAGCAGGTCATTCCTCCAAGGGACAGATGTGTCACAGAGCTTAGACTCTGGGGAAAGAGGGCTGGAGTCCTGAAGCAGGGGAGACCATGTTCCAGCATTCTTAGTGCCCCAGGTGGAAGGAGAGGAAGGAGGGGTTCATTTTAGGAAGCCACACCCACAGGCACTAGGGAAACCCTGAATGGAGGATGGGCTGCAGGCCCACCCTTGCAGCACCTGTCCCCAATATCTGCTGGGATTTTTGGCATTTCTCTCTTTATCTTCTTTGTTACTTTGTTCTTCCACTCTTTAAATAATTAATATAATTATTTTTTTAAATACAAAATACACAGTGTCCTTTCTCTTCCACTTATTTGGGGTGACAGGGAAGTGTTTTAAATAAAGGTCTCAGCTCTCTAATGGGTCATAAGTGGGAGAGCTGGAGGCCCAGGTACCACCCTCCCCCTGGGCTATCCCGGCACCCACTGGTTCACCCCAGCCCTGTGTGCTGCCTGACTTGAGGCTTGAGATGCCTGGCCCAAGGCCCTCTAAACGATGAGAGGTCCTCACGAGAGGTGACATGGAGTCCATGCTGTGTGACTCCAGCTGGACCTGGTTTTGGTTGACAGCGTCAGAGACAGGCCTAGCCCATGAAGCAGACAGGCCCCAGAAGCACCCCTCCCCGTCTTGTGGGGGCTCCCAGGTCTGCGAAGGAGGCATCCAGCACGGGCAGCTGCTCCAGTACAGGCGTGCGCACCTCCAACACCGTCCGGCCTTGCTGGGTCTTCACAGGGGAACAGGGAAGGAAGATCTGTGAGCACGGTGAGGCCTCCCTCAATGGACCCCTGACCTCAGCCTCTGGCTCGCCTCTCCTCTGAGAATCTCACCCACATGCAGATGATTCTGGATGCATGGCCTAGTGTGTCAGTGTGTACCCGCTCTCAGGGGCATATGTTTGTAACCTCTCTGTGCCTCTGCTGGGCATCTGGATGTGCACAGTTGCACGAGCTTGTGTAACTCCATGTAAGGCAAGTGTGTGTGCAGCCATGAGCCCACACAAGCTTGGCTTCCATTTTCCCCACCCTCCTCTTTAGCCCTGTAAGCTCCCTCCCCTCAGGTGCATCTGGCACTGGGAAAATGTACTCCTGCCTGCTAGGTCTCTAGGCACCCTGCTGAGAGTGTTTCCCTCTCTTCCTGTAGCCCAAATCTGGGACCTGCCACCCACCCAGCATTTCTGGTTCCCACCTGACAGCCATCTCTGAACTCCTTGACATAAGGGCTGGTCTCAGGGCTCAGCTCATCCTCGTTGGCTCCTCGGAGTTTCAGGGGACCATCCTGGGATACTCCAGAGCAAGGGTAGGAGACATCCTGGTGGGCAGAGACGCTGAGCAGCCGCAGGAAGGTGAGCTGGACCACGCCCACTGGGGAGCCCTCGGAGTCCACGTAGGAGAACTGGAGAGAGAAAAGAGTCAGGGGTGACAATGACTGCTCTGGGGAACAGCCACAGACGGGATAAGGACTGGCAAACTGCTGTCTGGGGATCCAAGGAAACGTGACAAAGGTCACACAAAACGATGGACAAGGGTGGGCAGACTGAGGGCCAGCAGCTCGCACCTGTGTGACGTCATCCCTGGGTGTGACACACGTCTCCCCTCCTGCTGTGAAGTTGCAGAACACCCGGAAGGCATCCCGAGCACAGCCCTGGTTAGGGTCAACCCAGTATTCTCCTGTAGAGGGAGAAACATGGAGGTCAGGGTTACAGAGGTCTCATGCTCTAAGAGACCCCTCTCTCTACAGACTTCCTTCCCTTGCTCTACCCCAGTGTCCCAGCCAGACCCACAGCACAGTCTGCCACTGCTTTCCCACTCTGTCCATCCTGAGCACCTTGCAGCCCTCCCCGATCTCTGGTTGGTGCCTGCATCTCTAATACTGACTCTGGGCTGCCCTGCAGAAGGACGGCGATGTGTAGATGTAACATGTAGCCATCTATGGATTCAGGTGCACATGTACACGTATATGTGTCTGCTCTCATGGACACTCGTGTTCACAGGCAGAGCCCTATTGGCTGCTAGGACCCTGAAGCACATCACCCCACTCCTACATCTTCATTAAGATCCCACTCCCAGCCGCCACTTCTCTGTGCCCCGCCAGGCCCAAGGCTGGTGCTGACCATCAGGAAGCTCTGGGTGGCACAGCTTCAAGTCCTGGCAGGTGCGAGCAGGGCTGTCCTGGGTCCCCGCCGGCCTCCTCATCTGCTCGATCTCCTCCCGCAGAGAGTCCAGTGAGCCAAAGATCTCCTCCAGCCCCGCAGGACTGCCCGGAGCACCGCCAGTGGGCACAGCCTCCTCATCCTGCATCAGTTTGCTTCCGTCCACGGAACGGCGGGTCTTCTTGGGCATCTGGATGGGCAGGGGCTGGATCACCTCTCCCGGGGGGCCCTGGGTGGAGACAGGGGGAGTACAGTGAGGTCCCAGTGAGAGTAAAAGGTAGGTACAATGGGTGGCTTACAGCCAGAGCAGCAGGTACCGCTGGCTCCTCACTCACCGGGTGTCCTGGAGGGCCCTGGACACCCTTCTCTCCCTTGGGTCCAGCCGGGCCCTAACAAAAGAATTAATAAGATCAAGGAGGGGTCAAGAGATCAAGTATAGGATCAGGGTCACAAAAGGGTCAAATTGGTCTCTTGGCAGAAATGAGGGATTCCCCACTGAGACAAGAGAATGTGAGGCTGCCCTGGAGAGACAGGGTTAGGGCCAGATCAAGGAGGGCAAAAGTCAAGGCTAATAGATCACTTACTGTGGCTCCTTTGGCTCCTTTGGGGCCAGAGGGTCCCTGTAAATGAACAGGAGGGGTCAGCTCAGGAAAGGGCACAGGACTGGACAGACAAAGTCATGAGTCCAGGAGCAACACAGAGACATAGACAGGAGAGACCGTGGCACACAGAGGCCTGGATGGGGAGTCTGCAGTAAGCTTACAGGATTACAAGGAGGAGATAGGGTACTTACGGGCAGGCCAGGAGGCCCTCCAGGACCGATGGGGCCAGATGCTCCTGGGATACCCTAGAACAGCACAGGGAGAGGCTGGCTCTCAATCCCTCCACCCCACAGACCCGTTCCTGTCCCCACCCCACCCCTGACATCTCTAAGCATAGCATAGGGAGAGGATGGGTCCTTCAATCCCTCCACCCCATAGACCAGTTCCTGCCCCCACCCCACCCCGACATCTCTGAGCCACATCCTGTACCCACCGTCTCTCCCTTCTGTCCAGGTGAGCCCTGAGGTCCAGGGAGGCCACGGTCGCCCTTCTCGCCTTGCTCTCCAGTCGGCCCAATCAGTCCAATGAGACCTGGGTGACCCTGGATAAGGGGAAAGGTGGACAAAGAGATGCTAAAAGAATGCACTCCGGTAAAGAAGGGCAAGAAGGCAGAGACAGACGCAGGCTCTGGAGAAAGCTTCAGCTAGAATAAGAACCCGCGGTCTGGGCACTGGAGGCCAGAAGCAAAACAATGGGCACTGAGCAAGCATCCCTGTGGGATGTGGGGCTGAGGCATGTGACCCCGTATCTTCTCTTACCTTCTCCCCCTTGGCTCCAGCATCACCTCGGAGGCCAGGAAGCCCTGGGGGTCCCTGTGGGGAGACAGGAAGTCACTCTCCTCAGAGGTGGATCCAAGTTCACTTTCTACTCCCTCCCTGGCTCTGGCCAGTCCAGGAGACCCAACCCACCCATATAGTGAGTCGCTTACCACAGGACCTGGGGGCCCAGCCTGGCCTGTGGCTCCAGGGCGGCCTTGCTGACCCTATAGATTAGAAAGAACACCCCAGGGTCGGGAGGATTGTTGATACATTATACACCGCCCATGGCCGGCACCCTCCTCCCAGATCCTTCACGCTGCAACTCACCACTGAACCCGGGAGCCCCCGAAGACCATCAGGGCCGGGCTTTCCTGCTAGGCCTGCAGGACCCACAGGGCCTGTCTTTCCCGGGGCCCCCACAGCACCAGGGTCCCCCTGAAACACACAGAAAGAACTTGTCCTCAAAGGCAGAGGAGGAGACAGAAGAGGAGTAAAGTGGAAAAGTTGGAGCTCAGGAACAAGGGTAGGGGCTCAGCACAGAAGAGGTGGGTATGAGGAACATCTGAACACAAGTCTGGGGAGGAGAACGCGGGCTAAGTCCCGGCACCAAGGGTGGCCTGTCACCTTAGCTCCCTTCTCTCCTTGCCGTCCTTCTGGACCAGGAGTGCCAGCAGGTCCCTGAGGAAGAGAGCAGGAAAGAAATGTTAAGGTGGTAGCCAGCCCGACTCAACTCAGCCCCTCCCATCATTGTGTACATGCGTGTGTGTGCACACATACACACTAACATGCATACACACACATACTTATGCTCACATGCAAACATGCATACATATGTGTGCACACACACAAACGGACATACAAACATGCACACAGAGAGGACCATTCACAGACAGTGAAGACAGGAGCAACCACGCCCACAGTTAAAACAGAACCTCACTGCCTATGGTGAAGAGCCGCTGGGCCACTTTCCCTCATCCCACCGCCTGCTCCAGCAAACTAAGAGGCTAAGCCCTTCATCCTGGACCCACCTTGATAGGTCAGTAAGTAACACCGATCAAAGCCCGGGGACAAAACCACACCAAAGATGGCCAGCTATGCATACCACACCCCAGCCAAAGATAACCAGATACCAGCATCTCCCTGCCCACCCCACCCCCCACTGTTGTCTCACCTCTGTCCACCCAACCCAAGGACGGGCAGCTGGATCGACTTACCCGCTTTCCGAGGGGTCCAGGGGGCCCGTTCTCCCCGGTGGGACCAGGGGATCCCTGAGGAGGGAAGACGAAGAGAGTAAGTAGGCCTCAGTCAAGAGACCTCTGGGGACAGGTAAGGGGAAGAGAGGGTTCACTGGTCACTCACAGGCTGTCCTGGCTCGCCATCCTCGCCTCGGTCTCCCTTAGCACCATCCTGGCCCTGAAGGGATGAAACAAAGTCAGAGGAGGATCCCCAACATGGCTGACACCTGAGCCAAGGTTCACTCCTGCCACCTGCCGAGTTACCATGCCAAACCCTGGCTCCTCGAGACCCAGGCCCACCTACCACACAGAGGCCAACCGATGATGTGCCACCATCTTAGCCTCTACCCCTCCCTGGATAAGACTTACCCGTGGGCCAGCTTCTCCAGGGGGGCCAGGGTCCCCAGGAAAGCCAACAGGACCCTAATCCAGAAGGAGAGCAAGGTCAGCACCCTAGCTCCCTACAGTCAGTCAGGGCCCTCGTCACGCTTGGAAGACAGTCACCTGGCCCCTCTTCCCTGCCTCATCCCTTGCTTTACTCTGCTTTCTCCCCCAGGAGACCATGCATTCATAACCTCGCTCCCAGGCATCACCCCATCCCTGGGTCTCCACGTTCCAAAGTGCCGATGCCCACACCCCCCAGTATTCCAGGGTCTCCCATTCCTAGAGCCCCCCATTCAGCCCCCAAACTCACAGGGTTCCCCTTGGGGCCATCGTCGCCTGTAGGGCCTTTGGGCCCCGGTGGTCCAGCCTCTCCCGCCTGCCCAGACTCTCCTTTCTCACCACGCTCTCCACGTGGACCCTGTAGAGCGAGGGAAGGGGTCTTGATGTCAAAGACAGCCTCAGCCACCCCCCAGTCACTCGATAACAGCGGGACAGTCTGAGTCAGGCCAATAGGGGGTGTCCTGGCCCCTCCTCCCTTCAGGGAAATGGGCATGAGCCTGAGAAGGTGAGGATACAGTTGGAGGGCAAAGGGGTTAGAGAGCAAGGCCTCAGAGCTGTCACTCACCTTGACGCCCGGCTCGCCCTGGACGCCTGGAGACCCTGACTCCCCCGGTTCGCCCTGCAAACAGATGAGTATCCAAGTTTCCCTCCCAAATCCTGACAACCCCACGTCTCAGTCAAGAACAGGCAGAATTCTGACCCTCATGCCCTGTCAAGTCTAGTACATTCACCTCTCCCCAGTTACCTTTTCTCCAGGGGGACCCAAGTTTCCAACACCTCCAGGGGAACCTTGTGGGCCCTGGAAGAGGAAGGAAAGCCATTTTTAGGAGGTGCAGAGGCCTGACTGAGAGCCCAGCAGGGAGGCAGGGTCCCAGCACTGTGGGGCTCCTCTTGGTGTCTGAGATGGGACTAGGGTTTACAGTGTAGGGAAAAGGAGGCAGAGGATGAATTGACTTACATCAGCACCATTGGGTCCAGCGGGGCCTCGAGGTCCTGGAGGGCCAGGGGGTCCCTGCGTGGGTGGGGTATGAATGCATTAGGGTGGGGCAGAGAGGGAGAGGAGGGTCTAAGGATGAGCAAGGTGGGTGAGCAGAGATGCAGGCAGAGGGCAGATGGCGGGGCTGCATGCACATCATGAGGTCAGAAGTGCAGCCTCAGGCTGGGGACTGGCTGGGTGGTGGGGGAGGGGAGGAGGGGGACTGGACAGGAGAGGGTCACACTCACCATAGGCCCCCCGTCTCCTGTTTCTCCCTTCTCCCCAGAGGGTCCTGGCAGGCCCTGTGCAGGGACAGGAAGCACAGACGCAGGTGATCAGTCCTTGTCTCTCAGCCCCGCAGCAGCGGGTGGATCCTCTGTCCCTACCTCCCAGTCACCACCAGCAGGTGACTGGCAGGTGCTCCCAGGCCCACCCTGAGCCCACCTCTCAGGCCCTGTCCCCAGTCCTGCTCACCTGTAGGCCGATGGGTCCCGGGGGTCCATTGAACCCTCTTGTTCCTTCATCACCTTTGGCTCCAAAGTGTCCCTGGGGTCCCCGAGCTCCAGGCTCACCATCAGCTCCCTGGAGCAGGACACAATGGTAGGTCATGGGTCAGCTGTCCTCCATCTATAAACCCACCCAGACTTGAGCACCAGGCACAAGGAAGTGTGGGAACCGAGGCAGGCTGGAGTCCAGGGTGTGAGGGTGGGGCTGTGTGGAAAGCCAGAGACACTCACTGCAGCTCCAGGTTGCCCCACAGGACCGATGGGACCAGGAGGTCCGGGAGGGCCCTAGGAAGAAAGGAGAAATCAGAGATGCCAGGACAGGCAGGAGTGGGTGTGGTGGTAAGGGCAACAAGGGAGGGATAAGGTTAAAGGCCAGGAGGCCAAGTGTCAGGGTCACAGATACTTACATGTTCACCCTTGTTTCCTTTGGTTCCCTTCTGTCCAGGGTCTCCCACCTCACCCTGCAGGAGAAGGTAACGGGATGGATGAGAAAGGAGATATGCAAATTAATAGAGGTCAGAAGGTCAGCAGTCTCCAGTGGGGAGAAGAGTGGACACATCTGTAGGTTCTGGTTCCCTCACCTTGTCTCCATCCTCTCCAGCCACGCCTGGGGGTCCTGCGGGACCAGGAAGCCCCACGGGGCCCTGCACCCCATCACGACCAGTGGGACCAATAGGGCCTTTCTCACCCTGCATGAAACAAGGGAAGAGGTAATGGCTTGGATGCAGCCTCACCTTCAAGTTCCCCCCCACAAAACACCTTGGTAGCCATTACTCCTCAGGCTACAACTCACAGCCTCCTGCCCCCAGGCTCACCGGCACGCCTTTCTCTCCTGCTGCTCCAGGAGGACCTTGTGGGCCTGGACGTCCCGGGGGACCAATGGGGCCCCCTGATCCTGCTGCACCTCGCTCGCCAGGAGAGCCCTGAGAGAGAGATGGAGTCAGACCCTCCAGGAAGGGGGACTCCAGGACCCCTGACCATAGATCTTGGGACAACAGAAAGTTGAATGCATCCTGACTTACCCCGAATTCCCTCATGTGTAGGCCCATGGTTCCTGCCACAACCTGCCCAGAATCCTCCCTCCCCAACCCCTTTTCTGGTTCCTGCCCACTGTCTCCTGGGAGCCCCAGACTCACTGCGGGGCCAGGAGGGCCAGCTGGACCTTCATTTCCTTTCAAGCCGGGTCCGCCCTATGAACCAGATTTAGGGTAAGTGGTGAGTGAGAAGGCAAGACTTCACAGGCACGGGGCCCCAAAAGACATCCTGGGAAGTTTGGGCTTTGGGGAGATGTAGGCCCAGTGAGAGAAGCGGGGTATAATATCAAGGGGCCCAGGGATGAGTGACCATATCCATAGGCTGTTAGCTTTGGGGGTCACACTCACAGCAGTGCCTGGAAGGCCTCGCTCTCCTGGGAAGCCTCTCAGACCAGCAGGACCATCCTTCCCTGGGGCCCCAGGAGGACCAGGGTCACCCTGAAATGAAAGGAGGGATGTCAAGTCATAAGTTGAGCAGAGATTCTGGCCCCTTAGAGCCACACTGGCCCATGCCTTGCAGCCCCCTTCCCAGCTCCTCTCCATCGGCCCTCACTGACCTTGGTTCCTTCTTTCCCAGATGTTCCAGGCAATCCTTGCTCTCCAGGAGGTCCTGGGGGGCCAGAGTGACCTCTCTCCCCCATGGGACCACTTTCTCCAGCTGTTCCCTGGGAAAATCACAGTCTAAACTCAGTTCCATCTGCCCTGAGACCCCACTCTGCATCCTCCAAAGTGCCAATCGAGGGCCCAGTAGTCTTGCCCAAAAGCCACGGGGAAATTGTTGATGCTCTCCTGGCTGCCACTGGGGCTTCCCACCCTGGTGTGGAGTGGCCATGCCACCTTGTGTCACAGCCAGGAAAAGTTTCAGGAGAGACAGAAACAGAGACAGAGACACAGAGAGACAGAGAGAGACACCTGGGAAAGAGCTGAAATTTGGGGTCTCTGCCCAGGCAAACAGGTGTCAGAGCTGAGTTACTGGGGGAGGAGGCCCGAACTCCAGTCTGGGGTGCATTTTCTCCTGGGGGAAACATACCTGAGGTCCCACCACTCCGGGCGGGCCTGGGGGGCCGGTCTTTCCTTGGAATCCCTGAGGGGAGAGCCAGAGTGACGTCACAGCCAGATAGGACAAGTGTGGGAGACAGTGGGGCAGGCCCCAAGTTCTAGGCTCCCAGAGGAAGCACAGCACCAGGGCAGCTGACTCAGCAAGATCCAAGCCCCTTTCTCCCCACACACCTGGAATCCCCTCCTTTCCCCACACCCCAGGATCACTCACCACTTCTCCTCTCTGGCCGGGGTGTCCCGGAAGCCCATCCTTCCCTGCAGGGCCCTGGAAGGGAGGTTTGGGGTCAGAGGGACTCTTGACACAGAAGACGAATGAGGGAGAAGGAAGTGATGTGGGTCACAAGTCAGCGGTCACCTTACCGGAGGGCCTTTGGGGCCAGGAAATCCATTGGGGCCTTGAGGTCCAGGAAGACCCTAGAGACAGAGATGGGATGAGTGGAAGACAGGTTCTGGATAGAGGAACGCATGTTTCTTCCCCAGGGAACACGGGAACAGAGCCTTTAAGCCACACTCACCCTCTCTCCGGGTGGCCCATGGGGACCGTCACCACCTGATGTTCCCTGTGAGGGAGAGGAAGTCAGGGAGTGAGACGGGTGTTTATCAGGCATCCCCGAGGAAGAGGCAGAGTGTGGAGGGGAGGGGTGTGGAGGCTCGGCATCAGGAGACAGATTCAGCCTTGCAGAGCCCACTCACCTTAGCTCCAGATTTCCCAGTGGCACCTCGAGGTCCCCGCTGACCCCTTGGACCCTAGGTAGACAGAAGGCAGATGTCAGAAACATCCTTGAGTCTGGAGGAGCTCACCATGTCACTGAAGGTGATCTTGAACATCTGATCTTCTTGCTTCTACCTGATTCTACCTTGTCACACTCAACTGATGGAGTACTAGGGATGAACCCAGGGCTGTTCACACTGTGTGGGACTGGGGATGAACCCAGGCTTGTTCACACTGTGTGGGACTAGGGTGAACCCAGGGCTTGTTCACACTGTGCAGGACTGAGATGGAACCCAGGGCTTGTTCACCCTGTGCTGGACTGGGGATGAACCCAGGGCTTGTTCACCCTGTGCAGGACTGAGATGGAACCCAGGGCTTGTTCACCCTGTGCAGGACTGAGATGGAACCCAGGGCTTGTTCACCCTGTGCTGGACTGGGGATGAACCCAGGGCTTGTTCACCCTGTGCTGGACTGGGGATGAACCCAGGGCTTGTTCACCCTGTGCAGAACTGGGGATGAACCCAGGGCTTGTTCACCCTGTGCTGGACTGGGGATGAACCCAGGGCTTGTTCACCCTGTGCAGGACTGGGGATGAACCCAGGGCTTGTTCACCCTGTGCAGGACTGAGATGGAACCCAGGGCTTGTTCACCCTGTGCTGGACTGGGGATGAACCCAGGGCTTGTTCACCCTGTGCAGGACTGAGATGGAACCCAGGGCTTGTTCACCCTGTGCAGGACTGAGATGGAACCCAGGGCTTGTTCACCCTGTGCTGGACTGGGGATGAACCCAGGGCTTGTTCACCCTGTGCAGGACTGAGATGGAACCCAGGGCTTGTTCACCCTGTGCAGGACTGAGATGGAACCCAGGGCTTGTTCACCCTGTGCTGGACTGAGATGGAACCCAGGGCTTGTTCACCCTGTGCAGGACTGGGGATGAACCCAGGGCTTGTTCACCCTGTGCAGGACTGAGATGGAACCCAGGGCTTGTTCACCCTGTGCAGGACTGAGATGGAACCCAGGGCTTGTTCACCCTGTGCAGGACTGGGGATGAACCCAGGGCTTGTTCACCCTGTGCAGGACTGAGATGGAACCCAGGGCTTGTTCACCCTGTGCAGGACTGAGATGGAACCCAGGGCTTGTTCGCCCTGTGCAGGACTCTACCAACTGAGCTACCGCCCAGCCCACCTCTTAGATTTTGAGCCTCTAGGTAACAGGTGTCAGCCCATAGCACTCACCGTGGGGCCCCGTTCTCCCCGAGGTCCCGATTTCCCAGACAGACCCTGGTGGGAATAGAGTCAAGCAAGCATTATACAAGGCAAGACTCCCACAGTGGCCCCTAGGGCCCCCTCTGGCCCCCTCTGCTTCCTCCCTGTGCATCCTTCCCCCTCCCCCCAGCTTACCCGAGCTCCCTTCTCTCCACTGGCTCCAGGAAAACCAGGGAAACCCAGAGATCCCTGGACAGAATGGAGAAAGAAAGAGGGGTAAGGGGGGGAGGAGCCTAGGAAAGGCCAAAGCAGGGGTGGGGGTGGGGGTGGGAAGAGAGGCCATCAAGACAGCAATGGCGCTGCCTGGGCCCTGCCAACAAACAGGTTGCCTTAGGAAGAGCCCTACCACCCACAGGCCTCTATTTCTCATCTATTCAATGGGAGTCAGTCAGCTAAAACCTCCCTAGGGAACCCCACTCATATATGGTTCCTGGGGTCAGAGGTCAAGGAAGGGGCAAAGAGGAGCATCACGGCACCTTGGGGCCCTGGCGTCCAGGGTAGCCAGGCAGACCAGGAACACCTAGCTTGCCCTGTGGGAGGACAGAATGCAATCAGGAAAGACAGGGGCCACAGACATCTAGCAGCAATACTCCCCACAGAAGCCCCGCCGGCTTCCTGGCTCCTTCGGTGTCCCACGAGTCCCCCAAGCCCATCTCTGCACCTCAGCTCCTCTGTCTCCTCAGCCACTCCTGCTCCTTCTCCAGGCCCACCTCCCCCCAGCACCCACCACTGTACTACCCAGCCAGACCTCTCTCCCTGAGGGGGAGCACCAGCCCAGCCCCTCCCTGAGATCCTTCCCTCCTAGTGCTCCAGGCACTGTCTTGCCCGGGAGGATACAGAGCTGTTGTAGGGAACAGGGGTTCTGTAGCTCATAGCCTGGCTCTGTCCTTCACTGGGGTTCAAAACCATCCTAATCACCCCCCCCACACACACACACAGCTGCAAAAAGCCTCATCTAGGAAGCTGACTATCATGGGGCTACCCATAGAACTGACAGGACAGGGCCACGCCTTCCTTTCCTCCTCGAGTCCCCTCCTCACATTGTCACCCCAGCTCGCACCCCTAGCCCCCCCGTGTCCTCCCTGTGCCTGTCATACTGATCATTTTTCTTGACCTCCTATGTGCCACCTCAGGCCACTGGCACCCAGCAGATACCATGAGTAGAGAGGCACAGTTAATTCACAGCTATTTTTGATCAAGCACCAACTTCTAGTTGGCACCCAGTGTGCCAAGTGACAAGGCACTCTTTCCCATCATCACCTTCTCACCCATGAGCCCAGTGGGCCCAGGGTCTCCTGTAGGTCCAGTGCGCCCTTTTGGCCCTTCAGGGCCATCTTCGCCCCTGGAACCAGGGACTCCAACCTCGCCCTGAGAGGAAAGTGGGAGGTGAGTGTTAGGGAGAGATGGGTCTAGGCCCTCCATAGAGAGGTGGGCCCCAGCAAGGCCGGCTGGGATTGGCAGGTGTCTGAGAAGACACTGCAGGACAGCAGAGATGCACAGAGGGAGCACTGTGGCTGGCTAAGGCTGCCATCTCCCTGGGGCCCAGCTCTAAAGGGGGCGGGGCAATGGAGGGAAAGCTTCCATTTCAAGGGAGCACAGGATGGCTCAAAATGGAGAGCGGTAGGACAGGAGATGGGGAATCGGGTGAGGACAAATGGACGGACAGTCAGACATCTACTCACCCTGTCTCCTTTCACTCCTATGTCACCTTTGAACCCAGGAAAGCCATCCTCGCCCTGGGAAAGACAGAGGTGAGAGGGCACCACAGAAGGTGAATGGTGGGGGAGCTGGGTGAGGTCAGAGGACAAGGGTAAAGGGTAGATTTCAGAGATGAGGGCAGGGGGAGCACTGAGGAAGAAGAGGGAGGTGGAGCACTGAGGGAGAGAGGAGGGCAGGGGAAGCACTGAAGGAGAGAGGAGGGCAGATGGAGCACTGAAGGAGCAAAGGGTTGATGGAGCACTGAGGGAGAGGAGGGCAGGGGAGCACTGAGGAAAGGGAGGGCAGGGGAGCACTGAGGAAAGGGAGGGCAGGGGAGCACTGAGGAAAGGGAGGGCAGGGGAGCACTGAGGAAAAGGAGGATGGGGGACACTGAGGGAGAGAGGAAGGCAAGGGAGCACTGAAGGAGAGGAGGGTTGGGGGAGCACTAGGGAAAAGAAGGGTCAGGGGAGCACTGCAGGAGAGAAGAAGGCAGAGGAATACTGATGGAGAGGAGGGCAGGGGGAGCACTAATGGAGAGGAGGGCAGGGGGAGGTACGTGGAAGCCAAGAGAACACTGCTTACCTTTTCACCCTTGTGGCCCTTCAGGCCCCGAATTCCATCCACACCCTAGGAACAGAGGGAGGGTATAGATAGAGAGATCAGCTAAGTTAGGTACTGAGTTCTAGCGTCCTGGCCCCCTTTGTCTTATTCCCTGGTAGACAGTTACCTTGACGCCTCGAGGGCCTGGGTATCCTAGAGGACCCTGTGGTCCAGAGGGGCCCTGCAAAAAGAAAGGGGGACTTAGGAAGGGCCTGGGGATGCCACCACAAGGGCCTTAGGGGGAGGGGGAAATGGAAACCCAGCAACCACACTGGGTGTTGGGGTCACAGGACTCAGATAATGCTCAGAGCCAAGTGAAGAATGAGACAGGAAATCCCAAGGACTCTGAGCACGTGCTCCCCAGTCTGAAGACACCTCAGACAGGAAAAGGAAGTGTGGAGGGAGGGTCTCACCTGGTTCCCTTTGGTTCCAGGGGGACCTTCCTTCCCTGGGTGACCCTGCAAGAAGGAGGCAGAGAATGTAACTGCTGGGCCGTGTCAACCTCCCAGGAGTCTCTGTGCTCTTCCAACCCAAATTGCTCTGTCAGCCAACACAGCAAGAATCACAGCAGGCCCCATGAGTGACCTTATAGCCACCCGGAGTGACCTTCCAGCAAAAGGTACACACTGGACAGACAGTCACTTGCACAGATGAAGCTTGCAGGCTGCATACTGGGGGGAGTAGAGGCAAGGACCACTCACCGGGAGTCCATCTGATCCAGGCATGCCAGGGAGGCCTGGTTTCCCACGAGCACCCTGCAGGAGGAAGGGCATGCTCACTAGAGGGATTAGCTCTCCACAGCTAAAGTCCCAGGAGAGAGGGAGCGCTCCTCCCTAGCCCTAGAACTTGATGCCCTGAGACTCAGTCACCCACCTTCTCTCCATGAGGGCCGATGGCTCCCTGAGGTCCGGGGAGGCCCTGCAGGTAGAGAAAGAGAAGTCACGGGAGCCTCAGGGCTGAGATGTTCTCTAAATCCCTAGTAAGTGCTGGAGCAGGAGGGCCCGATGCCCTGTCCCCACCCAGAGTGTGACCCGGGCGAGGCCTAGATGATGTCACTAAGCTTGGGAAGACAGGACCACTCACCTGGGCCCCAGGAGTACCCTGTTGTCCAGGAGGTCCTGGCTCTCCTTGAGGTCCCTAGAAACAAACCAGAGGGGGCCAGACCCAGCCCAGGCAAGGGTCAGGCAGGGGTCGGAGGATGGTGACAAAACAGAGAAGACAGAAAGCTTCCAGGGTGGTCCAGAGGACAGGGCAGGAAACAACGGGAAGGGGTTCAAAATGGCAGCCAACAAGACTGGGTGGGAACCTGCAGGGGAAAGGGGGGGTTCTCTCTGCCAATCACTCACCAAGCTCCCTTTGGGGCCATGGGGACCGTCCATGCCTCGGACTCCCTGAAACACAAGACTGGGTAAGCAGGCTGGAAGCTGGGGCCAGGCCAGGAGCACTGTGGTTTCTGGGAAGCCTGGTCACCCCAGAGGGTGGACAGCAGATGCCCGATCAGACCGCGCATTCATCTCAAACCCAGTCTGGCCCAGCCAGCCAGTGCGTGTGGATCTGCAGGGTGTGGGTCTGTGGGTTTGAGGGCTTGTTTTGTTTTTCTTGAAGATTTTTGTTGTGTTTGGCTACAGTCAGAGCCCTGGTGCACTGCACCATGCGGTCCACCAAGTGCTTCTTGTGGGGAAGCTAGAGCAGAAATAACCTGGGCAGGAGTGGGAACCATCACAGACAGAGAGGAAGAAACAAAGTATCAGGAAGGGTGGGGAACTGGAGAGAGCAGGGGTAAGGTCGGGGCTGGAAGCCCGGGTGTCACTTACCGGCGGCCCAGGAATACCAGGCGGGCCTTTAGGGCCAAGGAGTCCTCTAGGTCCCTGCATTCAGAATTGACAGGGACAACATCAGTGGGGTGACAGGGAAATGTGTTTCCCTTTGTGCACATTGTTTCCTGTGGCTTCCCCAGAGCATCTCAGACACTCACCGACTCTCCAGGCAGCCCCCGTGGCCCAATCTCTCCATCATCACCCTGGAAAAGGAAGGCATACGGCGGAATGAACCAACCTGGCTTCTAGACTTCTCCTGAGTCCAGCCGCTGCACTGACCAAGGCACTTACCCTCTCTCCATCCTCACCAGGAGGCCCAGGAAGACCCTGAGCACCCGTATCACCCTGGAAACGGAGAGAGCAGTGAAAGGGGACCCCAGGTCCCTCATAGGGGCAGATACTGATCCCTTCCCTGAGCTCCCAGCCTCCACGACTTACTCTGAGGTCCCAACTTCCCCTCTAGAGATCAGTCCCCGTCACTCCAGCCAGCACCCTTCACACTCACCCTTTGTCCCTTCTCGCCAGGTAGCCCTGGAAGTCCGTCGAAACCTCGGTCACCCTAGGAAGAAGAGGGAAAAATCAAACGGAGGGTCCAGCCCTGTCCCATCCCTTCCTACTCAGTCCTGGATGAGGAGGGACTGTATCCCACGAGGAACTCATGAGCCCTGGGGGTGGGGGGGCAGGCAAGGCAGATGCAGGCATCACAGGAGGATAAGCGTGCTACCTTCACGCCAGGTTCTCCTGGCATCCCACGGGCTCCATCAGCACCTGCTCGGCCCTGGGGGGGGGGTGCAAAAAATTTGTGAGAGCGGGAAGGGACATAGCCCCCTCTCCTCTGAGCTCCATTTCCATCCCTAGAGGACTCACCCTTCGTCCAGCCTTGCCAGGAGGGCCTGTGAGGCCCTGAGGTCCTCTGGGGCCCTGGTGAAGGGAGAGACAGGGATGGTTAATGGGCACAGAAGAGAAACACTGGGCTGAACATCAGACGTGGGGGTGGTCACCTGTGGGCCCAGGTCTCCAGATTCTCCCTTCAAGCCAGGGCTCCCAGGCTGACCCTGTGAGAGAGACGATAAACTCGTGGAAGGGCACAACCAACAGCTCCCCACCACATCTCCCCACCTAAGAAGCAAGTCAACTTCCGACCTGGTTCTTTGACCGGATTATCTACAACTGTGCACACCAACAGAGACGCCACTTTAACATCCAACTCACTCACCAATGGTCCAGGGCGGCCCGTGTATCCCATGGGGCCAGGGGGCCCACGGAGTGCCAGCTAGAGGAGCAGGAGGGACAGAAGGGGTGAGGAGGAAGCAATGTGACCAAACCCCCAGAACCCCAAGTTTGCCTGTCCTCCCTCTAATCTCCCTGTGACCTTCACTCTCCTCCATCTCCCCTCGGCCTCAGGAAACCCACCCTCTTTCCACACCGGTCTTCCCTTTCCACCACATACCTCCCTCTACCAGTCTGCACCCCTACCCTGTCCCTGCTCACCCGTGCCTGCTGCAGAATCGCCTGGGCCTGGGCCTCCTGGGCTGCCACCACGGGGCCCTTGTCACCCCCACTGCTGCCAAACCGGAACTGAGGGGCAATGGAAGATTCAAGTTCCCCTCCAGAAAATCCAAGGGCCCTCCAAGCCAGAGATGCCCTGCAGTGTCTTGGGTGTGCCCTGGCTCTGGCACAGCACTCAGAGGCTTCTAGAATCTCACTTCCTCCCACCCTTCTCCCCACGGCAGCCTCTTCAAGACCCTCCTCTGGTTCTTCACCACTTAAAACGTGAGATCTTTCTGCCCTGATTTAGACGACCCATGTTTGCTTCCAGGTCCAAAGAGACTGTACTCTTCCCACCCCTAAAAGATCAGCTGCTTCGGCTGACGCTATGAGCTCCAGGTCCTCCCACTGTCATGGTCCATGCACTGAGACTTCAGGTGTGCACCGTCATGCCCAGCTTTTCCTCCACAGCGTTCTCCGTTAGTTCTTGGTGAAACAACCCTCCGCCCCCTACCCTGAACCTGTCCCAAAGCCCAGAAGATAGCTCACTGGAAGCATCAGAGATGTGCCGGGAGGACCAGGGGGTCCGTCTGATCCAGGGAGCCCTGCTCGGCCAGGGGGGCCCTGAGTGGGAAGGAGGGAGAAAAAGGGGGAGCCAGGATCAAGTTAGGGATGTGACATCATTTTGAAATTCTTCCCTATAGGACAACATAGACATCTCTAGATCTCTTTGATGCTCTGCCCTATGAAGAAAACATGGAGGGGGATGCTAGATCACGTTCTCTCCAATCAGAGAGGGCGCCCACACTTTAGGTTGTGGGGAGTACAGTCAAGTCTTTAATTAGCCAGTTGATAGGGGATTACTGAAAACAGCAAGTGCCCCAGGGGTACAAGTGGCTCTTTGCAGCTACCCCAGCCCCCAAAGCACTCACTTACCCTCTCACCGGGGTCTCCAACCGGGCCTGGGTTCCCCTGGATGCCAGGGGGTCCAGCTAATCCCTGAAGGACAGAAAGAAGGAAAGTCAGATGTGCACATCAGACAGAAGGTGGCGCATGCGGCTGGGGTTCCACAGCAGAGGTGTGGGAATCCGGGGCTTGGATGGGAAGGGCTCTTGAGAGTGGAGACTTGGATGGACCTAGGCAAGCCACAAAAGGGCCTGCAGGAAATGTCTCTAGCAAAAGAAAGGGCTGCTAATATAATATACTCACCGCTGGGCCTTCTGGGCCTGGGGGTCCCTCTACAAACATACCCTGTGGAGTCAGATATCCAAAGTTAGAGGCCTTGGGGCCAGCACCTATCCTATTACTTCCTCCTCCTATCCACCCCCCCTCAGTTCTGTGACCAGTGTGACTTACAGGCTCCAGCACTGCAGGCTCTCCCTTCTCTCCCTTTAGCCCCCGGGGTCCGTGGGCAACCTGAGGGAGACATACATGTAACCCCCAGTGGGGCCTGTGAACAGCCAGGACACCAGGATGGATCCACCCCAACTCCAGCCTTCACTTGCAGGAACTCCTGCACACCACCTCCAAACCCTAAGCCCTGGTCCCTGGTCCACCAAAGCAAGCTCATGCTGCCACCCCAAAAGTCTTGCTCCTTTGGATTCCAAACCCCAGCATTCCTCTTATGGGGGACCCCACCCTGTCACCAAAGGCTCCTTCTGACCCCAGGAATTCTTAGATTCTTCTCCATCCTTACCCTGTTTGTCAAGAAGTGGGTAGGTTTATTTCTTGGGTGTAAGGCAGGGAACCACATGACAATCTGATTTTAAAAGCCATGGGTTTATCTCCAGAAAATAAAAAGTGTGTGCCCTAATGTATAGACAAGGTAAAATTGCCCAGAGGGGCTGGAAAGACGGCTCAGCAGTTAAGAGCACTTTGTTGTACTCACAAAGGATCCAGATTTGGTTCCCAGCACCTACATGGTGGTTTGCACCATCTTTAACTCCAGTTCTAGAGGATCCAACACCCTGATCTTCTGACCTCCATAGGCATCGAGTATGCATGTGGTGTGCACATACATACAGACGTATACGTGTTTGTGTGTTTATATTTATGTGTGTGTAGTCGAAACACACACACAAAGGAGATCTAGAGAACCCTTGTCACTGATATCCCAGATTCTAGCCTCCTGACTGGACTTTGGAAGAATACAGCTCTTGGGGTCAGTTAACTAAACTTTAGAAGTAACTCCCATAATTCCCTAGCTCCCTTCCCGGCAAGAGTTCTGTGCCTCCCTTCTCCTCCCTTATGATATACCACCCCCCTTACGTCGGCCAGTCCCTCCCTCCCACTCTTCCACCCCAATTCTCACTCTAAGCGCTAGGCCAGACCAAAGATAGCAACAGAGAGGAACAAGGTCATTTGCTACCACTCCACACCCCCCAAACCTCCCTCAACCCCCCCCCCCCAACGAAGACTGTTAGCATCCTCCCCTCCACCCCTACCTTGGCCAGTCAGGCATGATCAGTTCCCAAATTCCAGCTCAACCCCAAGTACTCAGAAAGAGGCACAAGGCAAAAGCAGCAAGGGTGGCCATAAGGGATGGGCAGGGCACAGCGTTAGGCAGCAGCAGCAAGGGGACAGCTGTGGCAGCAAGGCAGGCAAAGGACAGAGCGGAGCCAAGGGGAAGCAGTCCAACAGCCAGGGGTGTTTGAAGACCTGGGAAAATCACTGAGGAGGCAAATAAAGGGACACCCACTTATGCCAGAGCCAAGAAAAATTAAACATGGCCAAGATGGCTAGAAAACACAGTGAACAGACAGGAAATGCTCAGAGAGACAGGAAGCAGCCAAGAAAAAAGAATCGAGGAAGTGGATCTTCAAAAACAGCATGGCTATCATGACCAAGAGAGAAAAGAAATTCAGAAAAACAAATAGAAAGTGACTCTCGCAAAGAGAATTAAGAAGATGAAAGGCAGGGTCCAGAAAACACACCGACAGCAAGGTGAGGACACACAGGAAATGGCCATGATAAATATCTAGGTCCACAATGGATAGCCTTCTAACTCTGATCATCTGAAGTACCCAGGAGTGGCTTATTGTCAAAGAAAACGGACACAAGACATCAAGAAGATCAGAACACAAACAAACAATCCCTTTAGTTCAGCCTCACACAGTCACCAAGAGGGACATTAAGGCTACAGAAGACAGAGAAACACAGACCAGAAGTGGCCGCAAAGGTTGCAAGCTGCCACAGGGAAAGCTAGAAACTCTGCCGTCACCATGGACACAAAGTTGTTTTGACCAAGAAGAGATGAGTGAGACAGATGGGCACTGGGCACAAGCTTCTTATTGACTGAACAGGTTTGTAACATCCATCTTGAATTAGACAAAGAGTGGCCAAAAAAGAAAAGAAGTAGCCGTGGGATTGAAAAAAGTCCACTTGCCACAGACAGAGGATCTACAGGGAACCACGGGTTAAGACACGGGGCAAGAGAAAGCAGAAAGTGATCTTCTCAAGCAACACAGACATCTCATGTGACAGGAATGTGACAAACCAACAGGAAGTAGCCCACAGCCAACAAGGACCAAACAGGAAGTAGCCCACAGCCAACAAGGACCAAATAGGAAGTAGCCCACAGCCAACAAGGATCAAACAGGAAGTAGCCCACAGCCAACAAGGATCAAACAGGAAGTAGCCCACAGCCAACAAGGATCAAACAGGAAGCAATCCATGTCGCATCTCCTGATGGCAAAGGATGGACCAGGAGCTGCTTCCACTTACGGCTCCTGATTGAGCTGTCTCCGCAGAGAGGGCAGGGCCAAGCTCGGTCTCCTCACGATAATCATCCCCATAGCCATAGGTGTAATCGTAGAACCCTGCTGGGGAGTCTGTGCCTCCCTCCCCATATTCCTCTGCCTGGAAACTGTCAGCTGTTGGGGAGACCTGGAGATCTGTCTGCTCCTTCCCAAGGACCAGGAGGGAGGAAGGATAGATGGAGGCATTAGACCTGAGAGCAGATGTCCTCTGGGTCCCAGGGTTTGAAAACTTCTAGCCCAAAGGATCCTGAGGGTCGCTGGGTCTGGGGTGTTCTTCCCCAAGGGATCAAGGGGAGACTGAATGGAAATGGGATGACTACTAACCACAAAGTGGATGTTTGGAAATGGGTGTGGTTAGAGGAAACAGTAGAAAACTAGGATGGCCGGAGGGCTGGACACAGGACAGTCCATAGACATAATGATAGATGAGGAGTCCAAAACCAAAGACAGAGAGAAGAAAGTGAGAGTGCTGGACAGAAAAGGGACCTGAGAATGGTGAGAATGGTGAGAATGGCACCGTGGCACAGGAGGAACTCACTGAACACCAACATGGAGAGTGTACTTTAGAGTCAAAAGACAATGAGGCGGCCATGACATCAGAAGAATTGGCCATACTTAGACAAGCAGATAGAGGTCTAGAGTGACCGGAAAAGTCTTAAGTAGGAAAATGAAGAGCCCTCCGGCCAAGGAGGCATGGCTCCTCAAAATGCTGTGGGGTTTGGGGCCCTCGGCTGGGATGAGGCTGGGGATGAAGTTACCTCTTCAAGGAATGGCAAGGGGCTGGACTCCAGGACTCCTTCCTCTTCGCCTGGGGTGGGGTACTAGCCCCAAGGGGAGGGGGAGAGGAGTGGGGGGAGGTGAGAGAGTAGCAGAGAAGAAAGCAAAGCTGCCACCTGTCCTCACCACAGGCAGGATCTGGGATGGGGGTGGGGGAAATCGCAGATCTTGCAGCCCCTTTGAGGAGAATCAATCTCCAGTGTCTATAAATTGGGGGCAAAGATCTGGATGCCCCGTTCTACCTGCCGATAACCGCTGCCTCTGGTCCTGGGGGAAGCCCTGGCAGTGGGGGAAGCTGCCCGTCGAGCTGGGTGTCGGGAGGGGGGAGGCTGGCCGAGGGCTTTGCCAGAGCCTCCAGCTGGAGAGGGCCTCCGGGCTGGTGAGGGGGGCGCCTGCCTGGTTGTTGACCTCTTGGCAGGAGGGTTAGACTTTCTGGGAGGGGTCCGACGCCCCCTAGGGGAAGGGGGAGCCCTGTGGTTGGAGCTCTGAGGACGCTGCAGTGGAGAAATAGGGGGGCAGGCAGTGAGCAAGTGACCCTCCATAATCTAGTGTCCACCCCAGAAGCTGGGGTACAATGGGGTGTTAACACAGAGGACACTGATAGGGAGAGAGGTGAAGGGGACCCTCGAGGTTACCTGATAATCAGGGGCTGTCCCCGTAGTCATCACATCGTAATAGGGGGGTTCGTAGTCATAGTAGAGAGACTCAGTGGGCTGGGAGCAGGGAGAGGGACAGACAGGATGGGAGATTGGGGGGGATAAGGTGATGGTGCGGAGGTTGGGAAAGGGGGTGCAGGGTTGGAGAATGAGGGTTGTAAACAGAGGAGAGGTGACAGCAAGGTAGAGAGAAGGGGTGGGGGGGGGGAGAAGAGAAAAGAGGAAATGGGTTCCCATGTGGATGGAAGCAGACATGATTAAGAGATTGACCCTTCAGTCTTCAGACTATCCCAAGAACACATCTGTCACCTGAACTCCTAGGCCCTCCAACCCACACTTCTGTCCCTCTTCCCACTGTGTCCCCGAAGCACTTGGTGAGCCACAGACACTGTTCCCTGAGATCCCCTCAACCCCCAGTCCCTCCTTACCACCACCCACCCCCCCGCTTGGTACCACGGCTCAGCTCCAGTTACCTGTCCCCTCCTCCTCGGGGCTCACCTGTCCCCCTATTATTTCCCAATCTCTTAATTCAAGAAAGAGATGGGAAACCTGAGGCAGATAGGAAGAAGCTATCACACGGGTAGAAGCATGCAGCTTCCACCAGGGATTCTTCTTATTATCCTTTTTATTTTTAAATGAAAATAAAAAGGCTGATGACTGAGGACTGGGAGGAGGGCATGATGGGAATGGGGAAGTACAGCTGCAGACTAACAAGAGGACGGGATGGAGAATGGACCAGTGAGGATGGACTGCTATGGGGGACAGTCCTAGAGAAGCCCAGTGCCCTCCCCACAGGCTGCAGTTTCTGTTTGCCCAACTCCCTCACCTGCTTCTGGGGCTCCTGGCTCTGTGGCTTATGAAGTCTTGCTGGTTCCTTCTTTGGAGATCTCTGGGCTCTGTGAGGCTTCTGAGTCTGAGGGCTGTCCCTCTGTTCTCTCTCACATTCCAGATCCTTCTGCCCACAAGACTGATAGGCAGCTTGGACGCCTGGGACAATGAGGAGCTCCTGAACATCGCCCTGCAGAGATGAGGAGGGAAAAATGACGGAGAGATAAAAGCGGGAGCTCGGAGAGGTATTGGAAATGATCTGGGATGAGGTCTGGGTAGACGGTCAGGCAAGCAAACAAGGCAAGGTGGTGCAGCGTGTACATCCACAGGTGGGTCAGTGGGTGTCTGTGACTAGGCGGCCGGGTAGGTGGATGAATGGAGAAATTGGTTGAAAGAATAGATCGAGTAGTGAACAGGTGGTGTATGGATGGCTGAATAGCTGTATAACGGTCTGGGACTAAGCTGTGTCGTGGGAGAAGGTCAGGATCAGCTTCCTGCAGGGATCTCCATAACACTGAGAAGTCAGGAGGACGAGGACCTTCATCCCTTTCGATCCCATCCATAAGGGATGCCTTGGGTTTCATGTCTTAGACAGTCACTGATGAACCCCGGGTCACTCAGCATGACAGGTCAGATCTAGAACTCAGGCCTTCCAACTTCAGACTGAACACAGGCCATGTGGTCACACATGGGCCTCTCCACAGTGGCTTCTATAGACAGGTACAGCCTCGGGTGCTCCGCCTTACAGCATTAGTGATGGTGGAGGTGTGGGGGGGGGGCGTCCTTGGACAGATCTCTAGAAATGAAGAATCTGTCTCCTTCTGAAGCCTAGTGGCAATTACTTGCATCCACACATGGTGCTTATACACAGGCTCATCTCAAAGCAAAACCAAGACCTCCCCAGGATGTCAGGGACCTTGTACAACTGTGCTGTGTTTTCCTTCACCAATATTCAGAAAACAGTAGCTGCTTATGTGAGTGCTGGGTGACTAGATGGGTAGACGGATGGACAGATGGGGTGGGAGGGTGGATGGGTCAATAGATGTTCAGGTTCAAGAGAATGATGGGGGATGGAATGGATGGGTGGCTGGATGACAGACTCGTGGATTGAAGGAGGTTTGGCTCTATAGGCAGATGACAGATGAGTGTGTCAATATATGTATGAGGAGAGAGCTGTCTGGGTAGATGGTCAGGCAAGCAAATGGATGAACAGGCTAGGTGGTGCGTGCATCCGCAGGTCGGTCAGCGGGTGTCTGGCGAATAGGTGGCTGGCTGGGTGGATGAACCGGAGTTGGGGGCTTGGATGCATGCATGAGGGGTTGTCTGTGGGTGACTGGATAGTGGAGCATGCACATGAACAAGTAAATTGATCGAAGGGGGCTGGTGAGATGGCTCAGTGGGTAAGAGCACCCGACTGCTCTTCCAAAGGTCCAGAGTTCAAATCCCAGCAACCACATGATGGCTCACAACCATCCATAACGAGATCTGACTCCCTTTTCTGGAGTGTCTGAAGACAGCTACAGTGTACTTACATGTAATAAATAAATAAATCTAAAAAAAAATTGATCGAAGGAGTAGATCTATTGGTGAACAGGTAACATATGGATGACTGAATAATTAGCTATAAACTATATCTATATAAGGGGGCCTCTTGCTGTCCACTGAGAAAACCCACCCTGAAGACAAATGGAAATAAAAAACCATGGGAAGAGAAATGAAGGTTTAAGCCTAGGAAGACAGAGGGCTGGAGCCAGAAGCACGGCCACGAGACATGGGGATGGCATCACTCTTCTCGGACTTACTTCAAAGACTTCGTCGTCGAGGATGTGGGCACCAAAGATCACCACCCCGTGGGTGTCCAATACCGGATGCACACTTCTGGGAAGGGGCCGGGTGACTCGCTTCTTACAGTCCACAATGAGAGTGACAGACTGACCCTTCACAGCCACAGCCACGTGGTGCCACCTAATCGTGGGGTAAGAAGTTCACGTGGTTTACTTGTGAAATTGGGGAGTCGGCAGAGCTGGGCCACAGCAAGTAAAAGACTTGGCAAAGATCATGGGACTAAGAATCACAACGGTGGGGCTGGAGAGATGGCTCAAGGGTTAAGAGCACTGACTGCTCTTCCAGAGGGTCTGAGTTCAAATCCCAGCCCCTATATGGTGGTTCGCAACCACCTGTAACTCTAGTCCCTGGGGATCTGACACCCTTTTCTGTACTGTGTACTGGTACCAGGCACACACATGGTGCATGGACATACATGCGCGCACTAGTCAAGCAATATATATGGTGGGCATTTTCTAGTTGGGGAGACGTGTGATGATCTATGTCTTACAGACATAGAGACCGAAGGTCAGAAAAGTTAAGTAACTTTCCCACTGTATCAACGAAGATACCTTTTTATCCCAGTTCCCAGACACTGTCTTTGAGACCCTAAAACTGATTAAGAAGTGACAAGTTCAGGGGATGGCCAAGTGTGCCCAAAGGTCCAGTAGAGGTCTTCAGTTTAGAAACTGGAGGCTATGTGTCACTTTCCGCCGAAGGTGTGGGCCAGGCAGGACAAAGAGACAAAGGGACAAGGTGACTTACTTGCCATCTGCTAGGCTGAGGCCTCGGAAGATGGGCTGAGCGGAGGCTTGTGGCCGTCCCCTCTGGTCCTCATAGAGAAAGCGGACAGGGCGGCCGAGCTCCAGGCCCAGCTGCTGGACTCCCTGGGCGCTGTATAGAGTCAAGAGGGGAGCCTGGAGGCCAGGGCGGGTCCGGACAACCGTCAGCAGAGAGAAGTCTTTGGGAAAGCCTCCTGGTACCCCAGAGAGAGACACACACAGATGGAGTGAGAGGCAAGAGATCCCAAACCTCATCCCACCACCTCCCCATCTCGCTGACCAAACCTGGGAAGAGCTGGCGCGTGGGTGCGCTGAGCTGGGCAGGCCGTGCCACACGGTAAGCCACATCACCCGGACAGACCCCTTTTGATCTCCGAACACCATCAGGAAGGGAGGGGAACCTCAGGGCACGAAGCACATCCACAGAGGGACCACCTGGGAGGGGCAGGGTTAGAGTTAGGAGTGAGAACACGTCCCAAGGAGGGTCTAACCAGGCAACACCCAGATCTCAGTCTCCCTGACATTCTCCTAAAGGGACCTATATTTCCATATAGGAAGCAAAGTGATCCAGAGGGGAGGTGCACCTAGCCGGCTGGCATGCAACTCCACACTCTCTCTGCCTCCCTCTGTCAGCATCTGTGTCTCAGACTCACTGTCTCTGTCTTTCAGCTGTGAGTCTGCTAGGCTCACACTCTGACTCCCTGCTCCATTCATCTCTCCTGCCCTCTGCCCCCTGCTCCCCCACCTGTGCACCTGCTGGACCCTCCCACACCCTCTTTTCAGTTTTCCCATCTCCCTGACATCCTGTTCACCCTTTTCTCTCCCTCTTTCTCCCTCTCTTCCCTTATCTCCCAGTCTTTGGCTTCCTGGCATCTGCTTGGTCTCTAGCACAAACAACATCTGGGCAATCGATCATCCTGGGCACAGGGGAGGCAGAGAGGCAGCTGTAGAAGAGAGGTCTTCCAGTTGCCACAGAGACTGGGTTGAGGTGGGGGCAGGGGCAACTCTGCCTGTGCTAAGGAAGGGCATATAAGAATAAGGTGGCCCAGAAGCCTGTGCCCTCAGACTTGGCGAATGGGTTCGAAGAGGGGGAAGGGGAAACTGAAGCTGCCACACAGACCAGGAGCAGGTCCAGGGCCCCAAGCCACACATCTGTAAATGCTATCAGAGTTCTTGCCCAAAGCCCAGGCAAGCTCCGGACACCTGGAACTTCAGTCCTGCCCTGCCATCCCCCACCACCTGAATCCCAAGATTCAAGTCTCAGGCCATCAGCCAGGTCTCCTTAGGCTTCCTGGGCCCAAACTTGATGATGGAAAGAGAAAGCTTGCTCCTACACTTCCCACACCATCTCCACAGCAGAGAACTCCCACAGAGAGTGCTTGCAAAAGTGTTGGTAGAAGTGTGGGGCGGGGCAGAGGCCAGGGCAGTCAGGAGAGCAGAGCCTGGTGGGGTGGATGAGGTGGGGCAGGCAGGAGAGAAAAGGCCCTTTGAGTCCAGGAGCTGAGGAAACCGCGACCTTCCCCCCGCCCCTGAGGAGCCTGGCCCCAAAGTGTAGCAGCTTTGCAAACACTGACACACAAGGGCAGCTTTGAGAGAGTACAGTGAGGGAGACAGAGACACAGAGACTCACAGAGACCCCGGGCAAAGGAGACCTGAGAGGTCCCCACCCTCCGCCAAAGCCTGATGGAGGACAGTTTCACGCCATGCTCACAGCCCACCCACCTCAAGCCACATACTAACCCCACTGTCTCAGACCACTGCCACTCCACCTATCCCCTTGAGCCCCCAAATGCCCTGTCGTATACCCTCAGGAGTTCTTAGCTAACCATCTCCCTGGAGCCCCCCCCCCCCCTCAGTTCCCAAATGGAGACAGTTATCTTGGTCATCCCCCTGCCTCAACTCTGTAAACACCGTGTACTTCGTTCAGCTTCTCTTTCTTTAGTCTAACCTAGATCCTTTACACGGTCATCCTGCCAATTTTCTCTCTTGAGCAGAGAAAACATGAATAATGGAGATCTATACAAAAATCAGACAGACAGACACACATACACACACACACACACACACACACACACACACACACACACACACACACACACACACGTATTCCAGGAGAGAGGAACTGGTTCCTTCCTGCTTAGATCCAGTTATCAAATCCTCTTTTCTAGGAGGCTTTCCCTTCTAGGAGGTAAAAAGGGGAAAGATGGGGCCAGTGGACACCAAGGTCCCACGGGAGTCCTGCTGGCTAGAGGGGAGGGGCAGGAATGCAAAGAGTTGGCTCTGGCCTCAGACACCTGATCCTGGCCTGTCCAGCGGCCGTCCTGTTGGCAGCCAGCCCCCAGGCTCCCTAGAGCCAGCCGCGTGGCAGCATCCAGGGCACAGGGAGGGGTTGGGGGACCCAAAGAGGACGGGACAGTGGAGGTAGCTTTCTTCTCTAGCCTTCTAGGCTCCAACCTACAGACGTTCACCCCATTTCCTCTACCCATCAGTCCTGGTATTCACTACCCTGACATCAGCAAAGCCTGGGCAAAACCGGCTTTGGCCATCTCAAGTTCTTCTAAGGACCCAAACCAAGAGTCCAGCCTACTCAGGCTCTGGACGGTGGCTCCTGTTGGCCGGCGTCACCTGCCCTCTGCCAGTCATTTCAGAGAGGGAGACAGTCCTATAGTGGCTCCAGGGAACCAAAAGTGTCATGCCCTTCATCTAAATCCTGGTGCCCAAAACCCCTTTCTTAAGGCTCAGACGCTCCTACTCCAGGCATCAGAGGTCCCTTCCAAGCAGATGCTACAACCTCCAACTGACTGACACCCAGGCAGGACTCCTCTTACCTGCCCATCCCGGGGCAGCACTCAGACCCAGCACCAGAGGTAGGAACAGAAGGAGGCGGTGGCAGCGGCTGCACCGCTCCATGGCTCAGAATGCCAGATCCCAGGCAGTCCTGGTGCTGACAACAGACAGAAGCCAGCTGAGCCTCCGAACCAGGACCCCTGGATGTCAGCAGCTTTCAGTAGCCCAGCTCCATGCAGCAAGGTGCCGTTGTGGGGGTACCTCTTCTTGTCAGTGCTGCTTGCTCTTTGGTGGCCGCTACTGTGTGCCCCTGGCCACCCTGGCAGCTCAGAGACCCCAGCTCGCCCCCGCCCCTAGGTCCAGCTCCCGCCTCCTGCCGCCCGCCCACAGCCACCAAGGGGAAACCCCACCCCGATCTCCACCTGGGCAGGGGAGTGTGAGGGTTGGAAACCTTCCTCACTCGCTAGCCCTGGAATTGGTACACCCCTACTCCTGGAGGGATTAGGTAGCCCGCGTGCCCCCTCAGATGGCATTTGTGGGAATAGAATACATCTTCTCCAGCCCCTTCACTTTTATGATCCTATAGTCCTTTCACATCACTGTAGCTGCCCTTGGGGGCCCAGAGCCCTTATGCAGAGTCCGGGGAGGGACTCAGGGTACAGTGGGACAGAAGGGGCGGGCCTACGGGCGACCGTTCCACGCCCACTCGTAATCAGGTCTCTATAATTACCTCCCTCGTCCTGCCACATGTAATTACAGAGCAGTCCTGGGCGGGGTGTTTATAGACCCAGCTATAGTGACCCAAAGGTGGGGGGCGTAGGGTCGCCCTGCGGAACGGAGAAAGCTCAGAGATGGGTGACATGCTAATTGCCCCAAAAGATAAAAATACTGGACTAGGTGAAGCAGAATGAAAAGGGGTGGGGGTGGGGGGCAATGCTGATGGAAAGGTCTGGTGAGAGAGGGTCACTCAGGGTCGTGGCCGTTCTAGGAGGGCACCGCTGAGAGCAGTGTGCCCCTAAGCGTGGGCACAGTGCCGGGTCTGCCAGGAGCCTGTGGCGAAGCTGGGGTGAAAGCTGAAGTGACCAAGACGCCGCCGCCCGCTGGCGCTGGAAGGGCACCGGCAAACAAGGCGCCTTTGAAAAGCAGCCGCTCTCCCTCCTCCCTGGGCAGCCCCGCCCCCAACCTGGCACACCCTCTCCCCCTCCCGACAAAGCGCGCCTTGTGTCCCCCACCCTGCACCGCCTCTGTAGGCCCAGGGAACCTCAGGCCATGGCAGCATCCAGGGAGCACGTCAGGGTTTCTCAATGGATATCCCCACACGTAGATGCCCTGGTGCCCACCATCCATACAGTTATCTCAGTCCAGAAAATGGCTATTTTAACTGGAAAGCAACTTTATGTGCAAGTGAAAGATGGGAGGGAACCCCCAAAAGAGATCCAGGGCAAAAACCATGCAGCCCAGCACCCAACTCTGCAGGCTGGCCACCCCCATCAATGTCCCCACTCGCTCCCAGCCTAGCTGTGCTGAGGACTAGGGAAGAGCTGTAGGGCCACCCGCCTCACAGCCCAGAGCTGTGAGAAACATGAAGGCAGAGCCCAGAGGGCTCCAGGACAGCCCACCTGAGGGGCCTCCTTGCCCACATGCCATCTCCATTTAAGTCAACCTGGGGATGTACAGTACTTCTTTGAGTCTAACTCCCAGTCTCTCCTCACAGGAAATTAAAAAGAGCAATGGGTTCCTCCACCTCCAGCAGCCCCTTCACTACCCCTTTATTCTTCAGTCTGACTGCAGGAGGGACTGTGGAAATGGGGCTGACAGGAGACAGAGGCAGGTCCCTCCTCTGCCCCATCTGTCAAGTCTGAGAGGATAAAGGCTGTCAGAGCCCTGCTCTCACGATCATCAGCTTGGGGGGCCTGCCCCACAACACCCCTTTCTGGGGGAGCTCTGTTCCACTCTTCAGAAGGGAGTGAGGCCAAATGAGAAGGAAGCAGGGCAGTGCTTTGTGCTGGGGAGCCAGGATGAAGAATCACCTGCACCATGGGAGACCCCGACAAATTCAGAGACTCAAGGCCACTGAAGGTAGACATATAGTCCTCACAGGGATCTGGGGTCCCCTGTGACTTGGAGACCAAGCGAACCCTGCTAAGTGTTGCCAGATCCCTGGCAGGCTGGGCAAGTGCCCTCCTGCTCTGCACCTGTCCCACGGCTCTGCCCCCTGCCCAGGCTCAAGTCCTCCTCAGTGACACTCCGTGTGCATCTGGGCTCAGGCTAGCTGGTGGGGAGCCTCAAGCATCTCCATGAGGAAGGTGTCAATGGGGGTGTCGCCAATGAGCTTGAAGAAGAACAGGTGCTCCAGACACTTGAGGCCGATGGAGCGGAGGGCAGGAAGACGTAACAGCAGCTTGGCAAACCTGAGGTGGGGAGGGAGGGAGTGAGAGCCAGCACCACCCAGGCCCTGGACATACCCCATCTTCACAACCCCCACTTCCCCCTCGAGGTGTCCACAGCCCTGAGGCCCTCACCGGCCCTGCTGCTCAGGGTACTTCTGCTTGCAGTAGGTCTCCAGTGAGGCGTACACCTTCTCCCGAAGGATCTCCACCTCTCCAGGGTTGGAGAGGCCCTTGGCATCTGGGATGGTGAAGGAGGCAGAACAAGGGAAGACGGCAGGTGAATCAAGTCAGGACAGACAGACATGCAGTGTGGCCCTCAGGGTGAGGGAAATGAGGCCCACTGGGTTTGTGGGGCGGGGTGAAAAGGGAAGGCACTAGTGAAGTGGCCTTTTCAGGGTCAGCTGAGATTTCTGGGCTGAGGCGGGGTGGCCTCCTCTCACCTGGATTAAACAGTATGATTGCCCGCAGGCAGCCAAGCTCTGTCTTGTCCATCCTCATGTCACGCATTTTGGACACTAGCTCTGTCAGCACCCTGGAGAGGGACCTGCAGGTCACTCAAAGGTCACAGCTCAGCCAGCCTTGGACACGGACCAGCCTATAGCTCCACCCCTTCTAGCCACAGGCCAGCCTGGCCAAGGGCCACTGACCGATCAAAGATGGCTCCCACGCCTGCGGAATGGGCTGAGTTTCTGTGCACATGAAGACCCGTGGCCAGGAGGATGCCATCTCGGACATCAATGGACCGATGGGAGAAGGACGCAATGAGGAGCTCGTTCCAGCCTGGGGGCCAGAAGGCACTGAGGGTCAGCAGCCAGACACCAGGCCACGGGAACCCAAGTACAAAGAAAACCGAGGCAAGGTAGCCAGCTGGGCTCCCTGAATATGCACGAGAACGCTGCTGGGGTCACTGAAGGTCAAGAGACTAGAGAGGTTCAAAGAGGTCACTAACCTGCCCGCAGCAGTATGACCTGATCGTCCAGAGGTAGGGAGGAGAAGTGTGGGATCCTCTTTGCCCACTCAACGAGTGTGAACAGCTGTTTGTCAGCTGCCTGGCAGATGTTAGTCACTGGGTCATTTGGCTGCAGAGACAGGGGGGGAGATGCATGGGAAGGGGGAGACACCTTCTTTGTGAGAGGTGTTTTATACTCCTCTCTACACCCTCATTCCCTGTGGGAATCCAATCCACCTCTGCAGTCCAGGCTCCTCTCAGGGCAGGCATAGAGACCACTACCAGTCTAGGACTGTCCAGTGGGAGCAGAGAAGAGGGAGCTTTCACCCCGTGTCAGAGACGAGACTTTCTAAGACAGAGTCTCACTATGTAGTCATGACTGGCCTGAAACCTGCTATGTATACCAGGCTGGCCTTGAACTCATGGAGATCCACTTGCCTCTCCCTTCCCAAGTGCTGAGATTATAGGCATGGATCGCTACACCTGGCTCACCTCAGATTATTGAAAGGCCTTTCAGTTCAGTGCAAGATAAGGAGGGACTGAAAGAAGGGAAGAGGGGAGATGGAAGATACCCAGACCCCTTCTCCCAACCCCCCCCCCATCACTCACGCTGCTGCCACTACCCCCGGTGGCCCCAGGCCCCTCAACGCCTTGGTCACTCTTCTGCTCCACAGCAAGCTCTGCCTCCAGGATCCTGTCCACAGGCATCTCCTCAGGGGCTCCCCCAGCCCCGTCTCCATCCCCGTCTTTGTCCTTCCCCCGTTGACGCTCCTCCTGAACCGCTGAGGGGTGGGGAAAGAGAAGTGCAAAATTAGAAGCCAACTATGGGGTTGTCTGAAACTCGCTTGGGGCCTTCTCAGGGCCAATGTCCCTCGAGATAAAGCGACCAGGGAGGTAATTAGAACAGAAGGGTAGAACAGTCCAAAAGCAAATCTGTCCAGCACACACCAGACCCTGAGCTCTGGCCCCACCGCCACAAATAATAAACACACGAAAAGTAAACGAATAGGCAGATAAAAAGAGAAGGGTGCAAGAATCAAGGATGAGGGCTGGAGAGATGCTCAGCGGTTAAGGATGAGGGCTGGAGAGACGCTCAGCGGTTAAGGATGAGGGCTGGAGAGATGCTCAGCGGTTAAGAGCACTGACTGCTCTCACTCCTTTGCTCTCTTGCTCTTACTCTCCTCTCCTCTCACTCTCCCCCTCTTATTCTCTCTAGCCTTTCCTCCCCCCCCTCCTTTCCCCCTTTGTCTCCTCTTGGCCATAGCCGGCCTCTCTCTCTTTTACCTTCTCTCTTTCCCCCTGCCTTTCTATAATAAAGCTCTAAAACCAAAAAAAAAAAAAAAAAAAGCACTGACTGCTTTTCCAGAGGTCCTGAGTTCAAATCCCAGCAACCACATGGTGGTTGACAACCATCTGTAATGGAATCTGATGCCCTCTTCTGGTGTGTCTAAAAACAGCTAAGGTGTACTCATATATAATAAATAAATCTTTAAAAAAAAAAAAAAAACAAGGATGAGCTGGGCAGTGGTGGCGCATGCCTTTAATCCCAGCACTTGGGAGGCAGAGGCAGGCTGATTTCTGAGTTCGAGGCCAGCCTGGTCTACAGAGTGAGTTCCAGGATAGCCAGGGCTATACAGAGAAACCTTGTCTTGAAAAAAAAAACAAAATAATCAAGGATGAATCCACATTTAAATAGGCTAACGATGTACTAAAATACACACCAACACACTTTAACATTCATTGGAGAGTCCTAAAAACCCAGGAGGTTAAAGACATTAGTCTCCGAAGTTCACACGCTACACGGCCAGTTACATATTTGGCTGCAGACACTCCTGATGGCAAACCCTAAGCTCTGCTAACTAAAGAGCAGCAGCAGAAAGAGCCTGGTCTGGTCTGGTCTGGGCGGTATGTGTTCTGATGCTGGTCCTACCACTCTGCTGGGGTGACCCTGGGAGAGCTGACTTTCATCTTTTTTAAAGCAGGAATTGGACCAAAATGAGCTCTAAAATGTCTCTTAGAATTCTAGGAGTCAGCTTTACTTAGATAGAGACAGAAGGAGAGACACCAAGTCCCAACCTCTTCAGTGATTCTGTAGTTTAACCAGGTCCAAGGAAAGACTGGGAGACTAGGGAAAGAACATGGCGTCAAAGAAAGGAAAGGGCTGTATGCAGTGGAGGAGAGGAAACAGACCCATGAGAAAAGAGGTCACCTCGCCCTAGGGCCAAACTCTTGGAAGGTGGATGAACCCTGAGATGCAACCATGAAGACAGAGACAGAGACACTGAGAGGTACCAAGCTGTGGAGGACAGGAAAGAGAAACCCAACTGCGCCCCCTGGAGGAGAAAGTGAGCAAAGTCCCAAGATATGGAGGCCATGGGGCCCTCAGCAGTCTCCCCTGTTCCTCCTCAGGGCTCTCCCACAGGGTTGGAGAAGGGCCTGTGACTGAGGCCTGGCCAGGGCAGGCCCTTACCCTCCCTTTTCATGCCAGTGGCCAGGCACTTCTGATAGCGACAGTACTGACAGCGATTCCGCTGGCGCTTGTCCACTGTACAGTCTTTGTTATCACGACACGAGTAGGTCAGGTCCTTCCGAATGGTGCGCTTGAAGAAACCCTTGCAGCCCTCGCAGCTGTAAACCCCATAGTGCTTGCCTACGAGAAAGGTTGGCAGTTAAGACAGTTTTGTGGAGACCTCCTTCTGCCCAGAGAGGGAACACAGTCTAAATCTTTCCTGTGTTTCACCCAAAAAAGGTGACTCAGCCTTCGGTGACCAGAAACCCTGTAGCACCCCCATTCCTGCCCCTCTCTGCATCTGACATGAATCTAAAGGTCCCATAGGCCTCCTTGCTCTGACCAGCCTCAAGAACCCTTGGGAGCCCCATAGGCAGTGGTAAACAGCCCCGACGTGCTTTCTTCTTCTGCGGCTGTGCTGAGCCCCATACCTGAGCTTCGGTCCCCGCAGATTGCACAAAGCCGTTTGCCAGCCCCAGGACCACCTGGAGGGGGTGGACAGTGCAGGCCCCGGACCCCTAAGACCGGTGGCTTCACATCTTCAGGGGTGCCAGACCCACCCCCAGGGAGCGACACTGTGGAGTTGATCTGGGATGGGGGAGACAGGGAAGTCACAGGAGACTCTCTTATGTCAGGCAAACCACTTCCTGCTTGTGAGCAAGCCCTGTACTATTCCAGAAGGTACTGAGGACACTATGGTCTAACGTAAAGGGCCTTCCTTGCGCGTGACACCAAGAGTGATGTCCACCCTTCTGTAATTGCGCTACAGTGGCCCTGAAGGGCACAGGTCTTAGAAGGGCAGGCATATTGAAGCGAAAAGGGCAGCAAAGCCACCGTGAGCTGAACAGGACATCAAAAATATTCCCTGCAGGCTTAGGGTTTGTTTTCAAAACAGAGCTGATGAAGCATGCACCCCCACTGACCACCCCCTTCAGGAAGGGGGTCCGAGACCACAGGCTTGCTAGGATTAGAGAACTAGAAAGATTAACGGGTTTTGGGGAAGTTCACCCAAAGATGGGGAGTAGGGGTGAGAAGTTGAGAACAAGGAACTGAAGGCACAGTGGCAATAAGCAAGCCACAACCTCTCTCTCACCTGAGGGCTGCTGACAGGCCCGGAGAATCCTGGGGGAGCCGGAGGGGGCAGACCAGGGGACCCCATGGAAGAACTGATGACTGGGAAGGGGGAGCCCAGTGGCGGGGGTGGCATTGGAGCTGGAGGTGCTGAAGGGGTAAGAGGTGGGCCAGGAGGAGAAGACGGACGGATCCCCTGGGAAAGGGGATTTGGGGAGGAGCTGTCTGGGCTTCGGGAATCTGAGAAGTGGGTACGTACAAGGCAGACACACACGGACAGGAGAGACAAGAAGAGAAAGTGAGCCTTTTGATCATCCAAATGGACACTTTAATTCTCCCTGACCCACCACAGCCCGCATCCCTGGAGTTCAGAAATACCAAGTGGCCAAACAACAATTTCACTTCTAATAGTCGTGAGAGGAGGCGGTTGACAAAAAAGGGAGGCAGTACAGGCGGAGCCTACTGGGTCATCCCAAGCTGACCTCGGGAGGGGGGGGGATGTGAAGCAGCACGTGGAGGTGCAGCAGCGAACCCCTCGTCCAACCCCAACTTAGAACATTCGGGGCAAAGAGTATGGCAGAAATACCAGGTCCCAGAGCGTAAGCTCAGCCTTCGAACGCCCAGAGTCCTCCAGCCCAAGGGGAACGGTGTCCTTCCCACGCCCGAGACCGCGCACGCAGGCCCCGCCGCAGCCCCGAACCTGGAGGGCGGAAGCTCCCCCGCCGCGCCCCGCCCCGGGGGAGGGCGCTGGGCCTCGGGACGTCGAGGGCGCGTGTTTACAAACAAGGGGGCGGGAGCGCGGGGAGGGGGCGCGAGGGGCGCCGGCCCGGGCCCACGGGACACTCACCCCGCCCGCTGTCGCCCATCCCGTCCCGGCCAGCCTCCCCCGGCTCCGGCTCCAGGGCTTGCTGCTCTCCGGCCGCCGCCGCCGCCGCCGCCGCCGCCGCGGGATCCAGCCAGGGCCGCCGCCGCCGCCACCGGGACGCGACCCCACAATGCATCTCTTTTCTCACCCCCACCGGCCCACACTGCCCCGCGGCATGCCGCGGCGGGAGGAAGGGCGGACGAGTGGCCCAAGACATGACGCCGGGGCCGAGGGCGGGGGAGCCGGAGAGGCGCCAGGGACGCGCAGGGGGGACAGCGGGGGACTCCGGGGGCCGCGGAGGCGCGGAGGCGAGCAGGCCGCGGCCTGTGGCAGCGCGACTCAAGAGCCGCGCTCGGCTCGGCACTGAGGTGACAGCACCGGCGCGGCCGCCATCTTTGTACAGACGGGAAGTCTCGCCTTGAGCTCCCGCCCCCTCGCCGAGGTGGAAACGGAGGAGGCGGTGCCCGCCGGCCGTCCCCTCGGATAACCCCCAGCTTTGCGCATGCGCCCTGACGCCGTGGCCGCGCGGGGCGCCGCCATGTTGGTAAAGGTATCGGGGCGCAGGCAAGAAAGGGAGCTTCCGGATCTCGCGGGAGCTCGAGGCGTGAGTGCCACGTCCCAGCAAACCGAGAACCGAGAGGATCCCGGAGCGGGTGAGAGCTCCCTGCTGCTCCCTTACGGCGCTTTCCAGGCCTTTACCCCAACCAGTGGGCCATAGAGACGCGGGCCCAGAGAGACCGTAAAGTTGCTGATCAAAGGCTAGAGCGGTGTCGGGGGGTGGGGGGTGCTGCATCCAGGAAGGGTGTTGGAGATGAGGTGGACCGGCCTTAGGGACAATGTAAGAGCGGAGCAAGTAGTATAGAGGAAGGGCTTCAAGGGACGCGGATCCCGAATAGGTAGATTGAGAGTCAAGTCGAGTCGTCTCTGTTCCTCTGGTCAGCGTGATGGCCACGGGCCTGCTAGCCCCCCACTGGGTGGCTGTGGGACTGCTGACCTGGGCGGCTTTGGGGCTGCTGGTGGCCGGACACGAGGGGCATGGTGACCTGCACAAAGATGTGGAAGAGGACTTCCATGGCCACAGTCACGGGCACTCACATGAAGATTTCCACCATGGCCACAGCCACGGGCACTCGCATGAAGATTTCCACCATGGCCACGGCCACACTCATGAAAGCATCTGGCATGGGCATGCCCACAGCCACGACCATGGACACTCACGTGAGGAATTGCACCATGGTCATAGTCATGGCCACTCCCACGATAGCCTCCACCACGGAGGACATGGACATGCCCATCGTGAACATAGCCATGGGACTTCTAGGGAGGCTGGGCCTCCAGGCATCAAACACCACCTGGACACTGTCACCCTCTGGGCCTACGTGAGTCGCCAGGGGATGTGGGGAAGAGGGACTGGTTCTTAATCGGTGGGAAGCTCCATATTTGCCTTCTGATTGTGCTTCTCCACCAGGCCCTGGGGGCCACAGTGCTGATCTCCGCAGCTCCGTTCTTCGTGCTGTTCCTCATCCCAGTGGAATCTAACTCTCCCAGGCACCGCTCTCTGCTCCAGATCCTGCTCAGTTTTGCTTCCGGGGGGCTCCTGGGTGATGCGTTCCTCCACCTCATCCCGCATGCCTTGGGTAAGTAACTTGTGGGCTCCGCCTCAAAGGCTTAAGCGGTTTTGTTCTAATCCCCTGAGCCAGGTATTCCCTCATCAAGCCTTTTCTCCTACTTCCCGCAGAACCTCATTCTCACCACGCTCCGGAGCAGCCTGGACACGGACACTCCCACAGTGGTGAGAAAAACCAGGGACTGGCGTGCTGGGAAAGGGCAACCTCTCCATTCCCGTGCTTCGCCTCTTACACTTGAGTCTGCGTCTCCCTTCATGCTTTACTGCCTCCGTTCCAGGCCAGGGCCCCATTCTCTCTGTGGGGCTGTGGGTTCTCAGTGGGATTGTCGCCTTCCTCGTGGTGGAGAAATTTGTGAGACACGTGAAAGGAGGACACGGACACAGTCACGGACACGGAGACAGGCATGCGCATGGAGACAGTCACACCCATGGACACAGCCACGCGCATGGAGATAGACACGGTGAGCCCGCGTTGACTGCTCTGTAACACACTCAGGGTCACCTTGTGGAGCAGGACACATGCGAAAGCTCTGTTCCCCACTCTGATCAACTCCTGCCCCCCTCAGAGTGCTCTTCAAAGGAAAAGCCCAGCGCAGAGGAGGAGAAGGAAGTGGGCGGCTTGCGGAAAAGGAGAGGAGGAAACACGGGGCCCAGAGATGGCCCGGTGAAACCTCAGAGCCCTGAAGAAGAAAAAGCAGGCTCGGGTAAGGGATGAGCTGATAGGTTGGCTGTGGGTGTGTGGGTGACGGTGGGAGTCTAGGAAATGGGGGCGAGGGGGCCAAATGTGAACCTGCTTGATGGACACTCTCAGTCATTTTTGTCTTGTCTCTTTGCAAAAAGACCTGCGTGTGTCTGGGTACCTGAATCTGGCTGCTGACTTGGCACACAACTTCACAGACGGTCTGGCCATTGGTGCTTCCTTTCGTGGGGGCCGAGGGCTAGGGATCCTGACCACAATGACAGTCCTGCTGCACGAAGTGCCTCATGAGGTCGGGGATTTTGCCATCCTGGTCCAGTCTGGCTGCAGCAAGAAGCAGGTTGGTGCCGACTGCCCATCCTTGGTTCCTAACAAGCTACACTACAGTGAGCCGTTAAGAGTCAGGGAAAGTTGTGCCTTTACCTCTGACTCTGTTTTACACTGCAGTCCTCACCTGTGTATAGTCCTCTTTGATGGCTTAAGGCTCTCAGGAGATGTTTGTTCTAGTACTCCCTCCTCAACCTGGCTGTTTGGGGGGCTGTGGGCCTTAGGTGTGGTCCTGAGGCAGAGGGAGCCCCAGGCAGCCCAGACAGCTGTCTGACTGCTTCCTGGTACTGGTGCCTGGGATCCAGATTCCTGTCCTCGTGCTTGTGCAGCACACCACCTTTGAATCCTTCTCCCCAGCCCCTCCTTCCCTAACACTGGTCCCACCTAACTTTAGCTGTCGATGGTCATGTTCATGTCTTTCTCTTTTCTGCTCACCAGGCGATGCGTCTGCAACTCGTGACTGCAATTGGAGCATTGGCAGGCACAGCCTGTGCCCTTCTCACCGAGGGAGGGGCAGTGGACAGTGCCGTGGCAGGTGGTGCAGGTCCCGGCTGGGTCCTGCCATTCACTGCAGGTGGATTTATCTATGTAGCAACAGTGTCTGTGCTGCCTGAGCTATTGAGAGAGGCATCTCCACTGCAGTCACTGCTGGAGGTGCTGGGGCTGCTGGGGGGTGTTGCCATGATGGTACTGATCGCCCATCTTGAGTGAGGGCTGGGGTGACCTGTCCTCCCCTAACTCCTAATAAAGGCACTTGGGAGTCCTGGCCAGTGCTAATGCCAGAAGGAGTGTCAGCCTTGGAGATTAGCAGAACCTCTGTTTGAGGCCTTAGAGGTATGAGGATCATATGGAGCATGAGAGGCCAGAAGGACCACAGAGTGGGAGACTGCCCAGCAGTGTTGTTGCTTTTGGAAAAATCAATGGGACCATGAAGAAGACTGGGAAGACGGTAGCCTACCCGATGGTCCCTAGTCTACGATTTCTCAGCACCAGCGTGCCACAGGGGTCCCTCCAAGGCCCATCTCCCTCTGAACTAGTTAGTGATGGCTTCAGGGAAGACCTGGCAGAAGGACTGGGGTAGACATCAATCGTGTGTCCTGATTTGAAGGGGGAGGGGGGCTCCTTGGGAAGATGTCTCAGCCTGATTTTTGTCTCTACTCATTTTATACCACTGTTTGAATGGGTGCGGAGGAACGGTGACCAGGAATAAAAGACCTTGGATCTCTGCCCCACATGCAGCCTTTGTCTTTTTGTGGGGAACTGGGCCCCTTGGCTCCTGGACTCCCTGGGTCCCTAAGTAGTGGTGGATGGTCACGCCCCCGTGTTGGGAGGTCGCGCTGGTGGCTGCCAAAGGCCTATGACTAGTGTGGTTTCTATTGGGTCTGTACCGGGCCTAGCCACGCCCCCGGCGTGCTCAGATTGGCCTGGGCTCAGGGCACGCCCACCCACAGCCGCCATGGCGTCTCAGCTCCGGCTCCGCTCTGCGCTGGCCCTGGTCACAGGTTCAGGGGTTCCCTCTCAGGGTGGGTTGGGGTGCCCGGGCCATGTCAGCGAGAGCCACCCCTAGAGTCCCTGGCCCTGTTGTCTGAGTTTCAGTAACTTTGCGCCCCGTGACCTCTGACCTCCTCCCGTCTTCTCCCGCTTCCGCGGACTCCCATCTCAGGTGCCGGTAGCGGCATCGGCCGTGCGATCAGCGTGCGCCTAGCGGCAGAGGGCGCCGCCGTGGCCGCCTGCGACCTGGACGGGGCCGCGGCACAGGACACGGTGCGGCTGCTGGGAAGCCCGGGGAGCGAGGACGGGACGCCGCGCGGCAAGCACGCTGCCTTCCAAGCGGATGTGTCTCAGGGCCCCGCAGCCAGACGCCTGCTGGAGCAAGTGCAGGTGAACCGGACGCCGCGCCACACACCCCTCAGCCCGGTCCTTTGTGGTCTTTGGTGTTAGCCTCCCCCCTCCCTCACATAGGCCTGCTTTTCTCGCCCGCCATCTGTCGTTGTGTCCTGTGCGGGCATCACACGAGATGAGTTTCTGCTCCACATGTCAGAAGAAGACTGGGACAGAGTCATAGCTGTCAACCTCAAGGTGGAGATCTCTAAGCCTGTGACTTGTGCCCGCCCCCAGCCTGCGGAAGTACTTGGAGGAAGGCTGCCACCGCAGCTGATCTTGCCAACCTTGTTACCCTCTCGTGCCAGGGCACCTTCCTAGTCACTCAGGCTGCAGCCCAGGCTTTAGTGTCCAGTGGCGTTCGTGGCTCCATCATCAACATTAGTAGCATCATTGGAAAGGTCAGGATGAGTTGGGCCAGGCCAGCTAGCCACGTGGGCGCTGGGAAGCGGCTCCCCTGTAGACGACTCCTGACTTACTCTGGGTCTCTGACTCACTGTAGGTGGGGAATATCGGACAAACAAATTATGCGTCGTCCAAAGCAGGAGTGATTGGGCTCACCCAGACTGCGGCCCGGGAGCTTGGACGGTGGGTCAGACTGGGGACCTTGCTAAGGGAAGAAGTCAGTGTCCTTCCCGGGGTCAGCATCCATTCTTCCTCTCACAGACATGGAATCCGATGTAACTCAGTCCTCCCAGGGTTCATTGCAACGCCCATGACCCAGAAAATGCCAGAGAAAGTGAAGGACAAGGTAGGCTGTGGGTGGAGGGCAGTCTGTCAGAGGTCTCTGAGGGAGATTGCTGGGCACAGATGTGTACATAATGAGGGATGAAAAAATAAGGGTGGGGAGCCCATAAAAGAAACTTCTACCCACGTGAGTGTTTCCTTACAGGTAACTGCAATGATTCCGTTGGGACACATGGGGGACCCTGAGGGTGAGCATGGATTGCAAAAAGGGTCTGGTGGGGGCTTGAACAGAGCCTTAATTCTGTAATAGTATTGAAAAGGTCGCACAGAGATTAATGATTGGTATAGGTTTAGGGTTTTTTTTTGGGGGGGAGGGGTAAGGTAGAGGGGATAGCCAATCTGTATCTAAGGAAGTAAGACTGCCCGTCACCCACCATCCCCACAGATGTGGCAGATGTGGTTGCATTCTTGGCATCTGAAGACAGCGGATACATCACAGGGGCCTCCGTGGAAGTCAGTGGTATGAGGCCTTCATGGGGAGGAGGACGGGAAAACAGAACCCAGGTTGTAATAAGAAAGTGAGGGGGACCCTGCAGCCTGCGGAGCAGAGATCCCTTCTTTAGACCAGGGACAGAAGTGGGTGCCTACATCCCCACCCATGCACCTGTCCCGATGCCTCTGCCCCTCTCAGGAGGTCTTTTCATGTAACTGCCTGATGGAAGCCGGACTCTGCTCACTCCCCCACCACTGCCTGGCCCTCCTGCTGATGAGGACGCTAAGTTCCCAGGCTACAAAAGAGATGGCAGTGTGTGGCTCAGGCATGCTGAATATGGAAGGCAGGGGTGCTTGTGACCCTAATAAATTCCAAATCCTCTTCCCTGCCACCTCCGGTTCTTCTTGTGTCCAAGCCCTCAGACCCTTCCCCACCTCCCCCTCTCTCCCCTTTCCAGGGATTGTTCCCTTTCACTGCCTGGTCTCCCAGGGCAACCCCCGCCGCCGGGTGTGAGAGGAAAGAGTGTATGTCACTGTGTATGCGTGACACTCTGGGTCTTTTCAGAGGGAGGGGATTCTGCCTCCACCCCCTCTCATTGGTTCTGCAGCACCAGTCACCCACCCCCATTCCCCGAGTTCCTTATGGACCCCAAGGGTGATTTGTTCTTGGCCCCATCCTGGTGTCCAGTCTGGCCTTGGAAGGGGGTCTTGGAACAGGTGGCCCTCCCCCACCCCTCCTTTCTCTTTTCCCCTCCCTTCTCTCCACCTTACAATAGCTGCAGCCGGCCTGGGGTCGGATGGGGGGGGGATTAGGGGAGGGGGCCAGGATTAGGGGAATGGACTAACAGATGAAAGGGGCTGGAGGAGAGCAGAAGGAGGGGGCTGGGAGGAGGAGGAAGGGGAGGGGGTCCTTGCTAATCGACTCTGGTGCCCACATAAGGACTGGCCACGGACTGAAGGAGAGAACAGGGAAGTAGGGGGTAACTGGGTTGGGGGGCGAGGGGACCCACTGCTAACTTGTCCCAGAGATAGGACACCCCCTGGCAGCCGCTGCACAGGCTGGCGGGGGGGACGAATACCCATCACGGTCTCTTCCTCTGTGCCCCTTATTCCCGACTCTGAACCGGCTCTCAACCGGTATGGCCCTGCTCCTTCCCCTTCTCTTTCCTCGTCCGCTTCCTTCACTCCGAGTTCCGGAGTGGCTCTGACTACTTTCCCACGCCAGACATTCACTCGTGTGCTCCCCGACTTCCCCCAGAGGCCCGCCCCATCTGGTGTCCCCGCTTCCGCGCGGCGTCTCCATCACCGGTGCCTCCGGTGCGCTTCTCTCCCCGTCCCGGGCCGCGGCTCCTGATTGTCCAAACGCAATTCTCGAGTCTCTGGCTCCGGCCGAGAGTTGCGTCTGGACGTCCCGAGCCGCCGCCCCCAAACCTCGAGGGGGAGAGGCCGGGCGGAGCGCGGGACGGTCCCCGGACACCCGGGACCCCGCCGCAGCCCTAGGATCTCAGGGCGCGCACCCAGCAGCAGAGGTGCAGCTGCGGCCGGCTTTCCGGGGTTCCAGGCCCGGCTTGAGAAAAGTTGGGGATCAGCGCCACGGAGGAGATCCTCCGCCCTCGGGCTCTCCACATGCACCAGCACCCACCGGGCCGGCTCACCGCGCGCCCGGCGGGGGAGGGGGAACCCGGTTCCACGGCGCGCGTGGCGCGCGAGGGCGGTGACGTCTCCGTCGCGGGGTGGGATACAGGGAGGGCGGAAGTGACGTTGAGCCTCGGCGCCCGGGCCATGGCGGCGGCGGCGGTGGCAGCAAGGGTTGCGGCGTGAGTGGCAGCTGCGGACCGAGCGGACCAGGGCAGCGGAGCCCCGGGGTCCCCGGGGAGAGGCCCGCAGCAGGGCAGCGCGAAGGCCGGAGCTGGGTGAGGGGCCGCGGGGCGCACGCCCAGGGTCAGGGGGCGGGGTCTGCAGAGGGGCGGCCCCGACAGCGTCTCCCCCCCACCCCTTTCCGCAGACCTCTCTCAGCGGAGCCCTGCTTGGAGAGGGGGGAGGTCTGTGCCCCGTCACCATGACGACGCCGGCGAATGCACAGAATGCCAGCAAAACGTGGGAACTGAGTCTCTATGAGCTGCACCGGACCCCGCAGGTGACAGGGATCTTCCAGCCCCAGCTTACCCTCTCCCACCAGCCCTCTCCCTCCCCCGCCACACTACTCTTGGCCCGACTCTGTCTTTGAATCACCTTTTATCTTCTCAAAGCACTAAAACACCTACCTCGTTTGATCCGATTTAACCCCTCAAAGTGGCCATAGCAGAGAGGTACAGCAGATATCACTGACCACTCAATCACTTAATTGAAGCACGGTAAACAGACGCCAGAACTTACCGTCCCGGCCCTGACCCATCTCAACAGCCACATGTCAATGTACACATATATTCATCCTGCGAGCTTAAATATAATTCCCTCTCCAGTTTTCTGACTCACGTGCGCTGGGACGACGTCGGAATCTGTTTGACAGGCACCCTGAACTTCTAGTCTAGGAAGTCTTGCTCTTTAGAGTTTTAAGAAAGCCTGTTGAGGCCGGATGTGATGGCGAAGTCCTTTAACCCCAGCATTCCTGAAGCCAGGACAGGTGGATCTCTTAAGTTTGAGGTCAGCCTGGTTAGAGGCCTGCCAGGAATACATGCATATGGAGACCCTGTCTTGAAAACAGCGAACAAAAAATGAAGACGTCTGTAGCATAAATATCCCAACCCATAGATCTGTGCCATTCCCAACCCTAGTCCTCTCAACAAACCCTGGCCCTTCTGTTTCAAAACTCCTTGTAAATGGGCCCTCATCCCTTCTGTTCTGGTCATTTCCAAGTCATTGGTCTCCTCCACCCCAGAATTCCCATCAGTTTGGTCAGCATGGCTGTCCAGGTTCTTACCTTTCTCAAAGCTTGCCTCTAAAGTCCCCTTCCCCCAACCCACTGCCACCTTCTGATGACCCAGGAAGCCATCATGGATGGTACAGAGATTGCGGTTTCCCCTCGGTCACTGCATTCGGAGCTCATGTGTCCCATCTGCCTGGACATGCTGAAGAACACAATGACCACCAAGGAGTGCCTGCATAGGTTCTGCTCGGACTGCATCGTCACCGCCCTGCGGAGCGGGTAACAGGAGGGACATGTCTGCCATGGGGCCAGGCGGGTCAGCCTGGGCATGGCATCCATGATGGGAGCTGGCCCTACAGAGCTCCCTTCCTCCCACACCCAGGAACAAGGAGTGCCCTACCTGCCGGAAAAAGCTGGTATCCAAGCGGTCCCTACGGCCGGACCCCAACTTCGACGCCCTGATCTCCAAAATCTACCCTAGCCGGGAGGAGTATGAGGCCCATCAGGACCGGGTGCTCATCCGCCTCAGCCGCCTGCACAACCAGCAGGCGCTGAGCTCCAGTATCGAGGAGGGGCTCCGGATGCAGGCCATGCACAGGTGTGGAGAACCAGAGACCTTATTACCCATGGGTCTTGTCTGGAGTACCGGCCTGATAGTCTGCATTCAAGCTGCCAGGTGGTGACCGTGCAGCTGATGTTGGGATTTGAGGGCAAGTGTCTGTTCTCAAACAAGCTAACCTCTGCCAGCCCTCTTTAGGCCTGTGTCTCCAGCCATCAGATAGAAGCAGGAAGCCTCACTAGTAGGGCCTCCACGGCCTGGGGGGGATCCCCCTGAAGTTTTACACTAAGGGCTTGAATCCTGCTCTTTGTAACCTGGAGTGTTTGTTTCTGCAGGGCCCAGCGTGTGAGGCGGCCGATACCTGGATCTGATCAGACCGCCACAATGAGTGGGGGGGAAGGAGAACCTGGGGAGGGAGAAGGGGATGGAGAGGATGTAAGCTCTGACTCCGCCCCAGACTCTGCTCCTGGCCCTGCTCCCAAGCGACCCCGCGGAGCTGGTGCAGGGGGCAGCAGTGTAGGGACAGGGGGAGGGGCTGCTGGTGGGGCTTGCGGGGGTGCCGGTTCCGAAGACTCTGGTGACCGGGGCGGCACCCTGGGAGGGGGAACCCTGGGCCCCCCAAGCCCTCCTGGGGCCCCCAGTCCTCCAGAGCCCGGTGGAGAGATTGAGCTTGTGTTCCGGCCCCATCCCCTGCTTGTGGAGAAAGGAGAGTACTGCCAGACTCGGTGAGGAGCCCTGCCTTTGCAAAGCCAGACGACCTGGAAACTCGAGCTCAGAAATCTGTGTCAGAAGGGGGCTTCGGGCCTGGGGGTGTAGTTCAGTCAGTAGGGTGTCTGTCAAGCATGCATGCATGAGTCCCTGAGTTTGCTCCCCAGCAACATATAAGCCAAGGGTGGTAGTGTACACCTGTCATCCCAGAGGCAGTGGTATGAGAAGTCGAAGGTCATCTTCAGCTACATAGCAAGGTAGAGGCTAGCCTGGGGTACCTGAGTGCCGCCCCCAGCCAGAACTTTTGGAGAAGGCTGTGCACTCAGGGACTCTTGCCCCCTCCACCCCCAGGTACGTGAAGACTACTGGGAATGCCACAGTGGATCATCTCTCCAAGTACCTGGCCCTGCGCATTGCTCTGGAGAGGAGGCAGCAGCAGGAATCCGAAGAGCCTCGAGGGCCTGGTGGGGGTGCTTCGGACACAGGCGGACCTGATGGGGGTGGTGGGGAGAGAGGGGTTGCCGGAGGAGGCGAAGGTCCTGAGGAACCTGCGCTGCCCAGCCTGGAAGGTGTCAGCGAAAAGCAGTACACCATCTACATCGCTCCTGGGGGCGGGGCGTTCACGGTGAGCATCTGCTGATGGTAACAGAGAGCCAGGGTGGTGACCCCTGCTCTGTCCCTCTCCAGGGGCTCCTGTTGGGCCACACCCCCTCTGGTTTTCAGGATATTTTTTTATCCCTTCCTCTCCGCACTCCCTTTTCCTCTTGTCCGTTTCCTCTTTTAACTTCCCTCCCCCTGCCTCTCTCTCCCCCTCCCTAGACACTGAACGGCTCACTGACCTTGGAGCTTGTGAACGAGAAGTTCTGGAAGGTGTCCAGGCCCTTAGAGCTCTGCTATGCCCCCACGAAGGACCCAAAATGACGTCCCAAGGGGACAGCCGGAAGATGGGGACCACAGGGTGTCTCTGTGTCCCAGCTCAGCCTGCCAGCTTCATCTCCCAAAGCCCCCCAGCCAGACAGCAAGAGGACAAAGGAGGACAAACGGCTTTTATACAAAGTATCTATATTGAATTAGTCTATATTGGACAGCACGGGCCCTGTACCCACTACTGCCTTTTCTATGGACCCTAGCTTCCCACCCTGCTGGTGAAGGGCAGGGTGGACAAGATCCCCTCCCTGCCCTCCTCCCAACAACAAATTTGCTTATTTCTTCTTTGAAACCTGCAGTTCTTTGTGTGTGTCTCTCAGGGGGAGGGGGCTGGAGAGATGGCCCAGTGGCTAAGAGCACTGGCCTCTCATGCAGAGGACCCATTTGATTCCTAGCATCCACACGGTAGCTTGCCACCATCTGTAACTCCAGTGCCAGGGCTTTGGGTGCCCTTTTCTGACCTCTGCAGTTTCCAGGAACACGTGGTACACTGACTGGTGCAGGCAAAACAACCAAACACAGAATTAAAAATAAGCTAGTTGAGTGGGCGCACACCTTTAATCCCTGGGCTTGGAAGGTGGAGGCAGGCCATTCTCTGCAAGACTAAGTAGTGAAACCCTGCCTTTAAAAACAACCAAGGGTTGGAGAGATGGCTCAGTGGTTAAGAGAACAGACTGTTCTTCCAGAGGTCTTGAGTTCAAATCCCAGAAACCACATGGTGGCTCACAACCATCTGTAATGGGATTTGATGCCCTTTTCTGGTGTATCTGAAGACAGCTACAGTGTACTCACATACATAGATAAGTCTTAAAAAAAAAAAAGATAAAACAAAAACAAAAACCCCAAAACAACAAAAACCAACAGCCAAAAAACAAACAAAAACCACTTTTAATTGGGAAGGAAGGCTTCAAACTCACAGGAAATCCAGGTTGTAAATAGGAAGGTGATACCAGAGCTTAACTCCTCCATAACTCCATCCCCTTCTTCAAAAATACAAATGAGAGGGAGGAGCCAGCCATTGTAGCAAATTCCTGTAATCCCCAGCTCTGATTGGCAGAGCCAGAAGGATTGCCACTGAAACCAGCCTGGTCTAAGTGATGAATTCCAAGCTGGCCTGGACTAATTACACCTGATCCAAAAGCAAACACCTGAAGAAAAGGGAAGTAGTGAGGAGAGAGGATGGGGTTCCTCTGGGAGGGCAGGAGGAGTCCAGTGCTTATTCTGCACAAACCCAATGGCAGATCCCGCTAGCCTGGGGAATGGGCAGGGCAATATCTCCATGGTAAAGTCGGCCAGACAACTGAGACAAAAAGCCAGGAAGCTTGAAGGGAAAGATTCTGCTGCTGGTGTCAGAAATGACAGGGAATGGGGCTGTGAGAACCAGTCGCCACCTCAGTCTGCAGTCCCAGACAAGTCTAGGGTTGCCTGGACAGGCTTTCAGCAAAACGAACAACCCCTCTCCTTCCCACTGCCCACCCATCCTGCCCAGCATCCCTACCCCCTTACATTTGGCAGTGCCAGGGCCTCAAGATGCTGCAGGCTGGATGGCCTCTCCTGGGTTTTCCTGTGTGATCCCTGGTACTGTCAGTTACAGCCCACCCACAGTCCCCATGAATATGGCAGATGACCTGGAAAAGTGCCACCAAGGCCCCACAGAGGTCAAGATGCTCTCTCACCTCTCCATGCAGCCCCATTCTGCAGCATTTGTCCTGGACCCCCCCCCCCCCACACACACACCTTCTTTTAAAAAGATTTATTTTATGTGAGTACACTGTAGCTGTCTTCAGACACACCAGAAGAGGGCATTGTATCCCATTACACATGGCTATGAGCTACCATCTCTTGTGCAGTTGCAGGGATTTGTTTTTTAGATTGGTTGCACTATGTCACCCTGGCTGCCTAGGATCCACTACATAGACCATGCTAGCTCTGAACTGTCACAGCTCTGCCTCCTGAGTGCACCCATGCCCAGTGACATTCCCTTAATTTGGAGCCCGGGATGCACGGGTGGAGCAACCCAGTGGGCTTTGCCCCAGGAGACTTGAGGTAGAGAAGGAAGGAAGCCTGGTGAGACACTGGTGGAAGCCTGGTGAGACATGGGTGGAAGCCTGGTGAGACACGGGGGGAAGCCTGGTGAGACATGGGTGGAAGCCTGGTGAGACATGGGTGGAAGCCTGGTGAGACATGGGGAGAAGCCTGGTGAGACATGGGTGGAAGCCTGGTGAGACATGGGGGGAAGCCTGGTGAGACATGGGGGGAAGCCTGGTGAGACATGGGTGGAAGCCTGGTGAGACATGGGTGGAAGCCTGGTGAGACATGGGTGGAAGCCTGGTGAGACATGGGTGGAAGCCTGGTGAGACATGGGTGGAAGCCTGGTGAGACATGGGTGGAAGCCTGGTGAGACATGGGTGGAAGCCCCTTTAGGCAGTGAATGAACACTCCTGCCCACAGGCTTCTGTCCAGATTGCTGCCTGGCTCCCTCTCTCACTCCAATACTTCTCGGGTTTCCCCCTCTCCCTCCCTGACCCTGTGTAACTATGAACTTCATAGACATGGCTTCCTACCTTGGAAGCATGTGTGGGCCTGCCCCAGGTCTCTCTGGCTAAGTGTCTCCCACCTCTGCCAACCAGGCCTTCCTCAGTGCTGGGAGGAGGAACATTTTACCAACCCCAGATAGGGTATTTTCTCCTGACATCCTCTTCAGACGAGGTAGCATTATGACTCTGCAGGCTGAGAGATACAAAGTATAAAAAAGGACAGCTTGACTTCCCTGGGAGGCAGAGGTGGGGAAGGATGAAGGAAGAGGCAACAGTGGACAGGGTCAGGGTCTGCATGCACAAGGCTCTGAGTCTCTCTGTGGTGCCCTGGCACCACATGAGGAGAATAGGTGAGGTGACAAATACCCATTATCCCAGCACTTAGGAAGTAGACAGAGAAGGACGAGGAGTTCCTAACCAGCAAGTTCAAGGTCAGCCTGTGTGAGGCTGTGTGATGGATAATATTTGTAGAATCACCAAGTGCCTTGGTGGTTCTTGGCAGATACTGTGAGTACTATCAGGTTGTGGTGACACACACCCTTAATCCTGGCACTCAGGAGGCAGAGGCAGGAGGATCTCTGTGAGTTCAAGGGCAGTTCTACACAGTGAGTGCCAGGGCAACAGGGTTATATAGAGAGACGCTGTCTCAAAGGTTAGCCTTTGAGAGTGTCTGTGAGGGATCATCTTTATGTTAATTGATGTGGAGGCCCATCTTAACTATGATGGGACCATCCATTCCTTGGCAGGTGAACCTGGACTGTATAAAGTGCAGAAGTGAGCTGGTTATGAGCATTGGCTCTTTGCTTCCTGAGTGCACATGCGATGTGACCAGCTGTCTCAGGGACCGGCCACTTTGACTTTGAGGCCCACAATGACCTTGCACTGTAAATCAGAATAAGCTCACTGCTGCCCCCCTTACATTGTATCTTTTGGGAAAGAAACTAAGATGTTTTGTCTAAAAGAGGGCGAGGCAAGGTGGTCTTTACCACAGTGCTTCTCTCAGGGGCCTTGGAGGTCATCATGCCAATCATGGGTCACCTAAGCAGAGCCTATGGGAGCCATGGGGTCATTCCTTCAGTCGAGGAACCAAATGAGTGTGCGGCAGTGAGTGAGACCAGGAGTTAGAGTCAGGGAGACCAGATCTAGTACAAGACCAGGCTATGGCTTCTTCATGTCACCTTGGAATTGTCATTATATTCCCAAGGTAACATCCTCTTCCCTAGACTCCTGGACCAATGGAACAGAAAGGAAACCAAATTTTTTTAGTTTAAATGAGCAAATAATTGGTCCCTGGGCAATGTTCCACCCCCTACCCCCACCCCCCACCCCAGCCCTCTATCTGAGGAATTTAACACTTTAGACTTGTGTTGTGATGGATCAGATTCCCTGGGATTTTTCCCAACAAGGTCATTATAAGGAGATAATTGTCTCTGCATCTCCATGACAACCGCTTCAATCAAGTCCTAATCTATTTACCTCTCTAGAGGCAACAAGACCTGGGAGAATGGAGCTTAAAAATGAGGTGGACTGAAGTCTCCTGCAACAGCCAACGTTATTCAGAGCATCAGACAGTTTATACTCTGAGGGTTAAGCAGAGTCACACGGGTAAAGTGTCCAAGCACAAGGAGAGGCCACATGCAGCAGACACGTGTTTTTCCATAGAGGCATATAAGCAAATATCAATAGCCAGCTGTAATGAATAATCTGAAGTAAACTCACTCCTATCCGCTACGCCTGGGATGAGCTTCAAAACACATTCCAAGAACAACTCCACATTTTGAAGAAACAGAACTTGTTTTCTTGCAATTTTCTCACAAGCTCTCAGAAGTCTCCTCACATGGCTCCATTCTCTGACCATGTCCTGACACTAGTTCTCAACTGACCCACCCAACGACTTTGCTCAGAAGCGAGGTGCACATTAGCACCTCCACCTAACAATCCCACTGCCTGTGCCGGTCCATCCTGCCCCTGGACTTCCTAAAAGCCTGCTGTGCTCCATCAGAATGGAAGCTCAGAGGGCAGCACCTCCAACTGTTCTAGAGGCTTCTAAATTAAAAGAAGAGCAGAGAAGGTGTCCCAGCAAAGGGGTGGGGGGGGGGGGAGGAGAGGCAGAGATAGGAAGAAGCTAAGAGAGTGTGGTGGAGAAAGTGAAGGGGGTTAAGAGAAAAGGGCGCTGAGGAAGGCTCACTACAGTCGATATGGTGCTCCATCCTGTAATCCTAGTGCTCCACAGATGGGTGCAGGAGGATCAGAAGTTCAAGGTCATCCTTGGCCACACACTGAGTTCCAGGTACATGAAGCCCTGTGTCAGAAAGAAAATTCTCAGTATCAAAAACAAAAACAGGGCTGGGGAGATGGCTCAGTGGGTAAGAACACTGACTGCTCTTTCAAAGGTCCTCAGTTCAAATCCCAGCAATCACATGGTGGCTCACAACAACTGATAATGAGATTGATGCCCTCTTCTGAAGTGTCTGAAGACAGCTACAGTGTACTTACATATATTAAATAAATAAATCTTAAAAAAACAAAACCCCAACCATCTGTAATGGGATCCATGTCCTCTTCTAGTGAATCTGAAGACAGTAATAGTGTATTCATATACATTAAATAAATAGATGTTAAAAACAAACAAATACTTTAGGAGGAAGCATAGTTGGTGGGGCTTGCCCACTTTTTCTCCAGTTACATCTACCTAAAATGTAGTTTGGCTAAGAAAGAGATTCTGCCAGAGGTAGTGGCTCACACTTTTAATTTCAGGGCTCTGGAGGCAGAGGCAAGCAGGTGGCTGTTAGCTAAGGCCAGCCTAGTGAGTTCCAGCCAAGTTACAGAGTGAGACCCTGTATCAACCAAAACGAAGCAGTTACCACACCAAGCAGTCTTGGTTCAGGAATCCACACTTCCCAGAAGAACCTTCTGTAGGTCCAGAGGCTAGCTCTGAGCAAACTTGCCCAGCCATCCCCTCCACCAGGCCTGGCACTGAGGAGGGAGCCCCTGTTTTCACCCTGGTAGGGGGTCAGTTCCCTTAGGGAAGTCACTGGCTTAGGCAACAGATGCCACTTTGTTCCCATCACAGGCCACATAGGACCTCAGTACTTGCATCAACTTGCCCCACAGTTAACCCTTTGAAGCCCGGCAACATTTCCCCATGATCCCTTAGAGGGTGATGGGTGACAGATCTAAAGGGGATGCAACACTTTTAGAGGACAAAGGTGGTGGACAGGTCACCCCAGGTTCACCCATGTGGTTTCTTTCCACAGAGTCTCCTGGGCAGCCCTGGCTAGCTTGTGCCACACAAAATACACAGTTCACACTTCAAGAGGGAATAGGCGATAGCTTAGTGTAGAGCCAAATGTGAATGACTACTGATTTAGGTGACCCCAAATTCCCTCTTCCAAAACAGAAACAGTTTTATGAAGCTTTCGTAGGAGCAGAACAAAGACAGCCTTAAATCAAGACACTTTTCAAATACATTGAGAGAGAAATGGCTATAGCAAAATGGTGGAGACCTCTCACGGGCCTCGGATGATATTTGCTGACATTGTTAGCTTTTGGGTTAGTAGAAGCTAATGGTCTTTTACACACACACACACACACACACACACACACACACACACACACACACACACACTAGTCATTGATGTTAGTTCCCTATAAATGAATTATTATTAATATAAATGTAATTAGTGAATTAATCTGGTGGCTGTATTTATTTAATCTTAGCTAACCCCCAATAACCACACAGAAAAACCAAGATATATTTCAAGCTGCACCTCACTAGCCAGGCAGTTAAATGATCTAGAATAACCCCTAGGCTACTCTGGCTGCCTCCCAGCTCCATCCCACAATACTTGCATATTATTCTTGATGTGGCTCTTTGGGCTTCAGATGCCTCTGTTCATGGTATCTTCTCAGACCTTCTTGTCCTCGTGCACACCTCAATTTCGCCCACTCCCACTCCCATTTCCTCACTCTGGTTGGCCTTTTTCTCTCTTCTGCCCAGCCATTGCATGGTCAGCATTTATTGACAAGGCAAAGAATAAATGGTAAAGATTGTTTACACAAACTTGACACAGGAGATTCCTGGTATAAGCATTGCAATGCCATGTCCAGACTGAAACATGAATATGAGGCCAGAGAAATCAGCATTTGAATAACACAAGGGTAAACTTTGCACAGAAGGTACAAAATCATTATGCCTACATTTATCTTTTTTTGTCTATTAAAGGGCTCTTTTTTCTCTTAATAGTACACCATATACAATAATAATTGTGAAGATTACCAGATATGGTGTACAGTATAATGTCTAGTCCATAAATATTTGACAGTTTGGAGAAAGTATTCTACTATCTATCCTATGTTGGTGTGTTAGAGGTTTGTATCTAAATCATTTTTTTTAAAGATTTATTTATTTATTATATGTAAGTACACTGTATTGTAGCTGTCTTCAGACACTCCAGAAGAGGGCGCCAGATCTCGTTGCGGATGGTTGTGAGCCACCATGTGGTTGCTGGGATTTGAACTCTGGACCTTCGGAAGAGCAGTCGGGTGCTCTTACCCACTGAGCCATCTCACCAGCCCTCTAAATCATTTTTTATCCTCACTTGTATTGCCATCTTTAAAACATCGTAGAACTAAAAATATCTTCTTAAAGTCTAAACAACTTAGGCGTCATTGTGAGGCTGTAACTATTTAGTCTTTAACCACATCAGTGACCTGAGGAGGAATAAATATTATCCGGGTATACAGGAAGTACAGACACAGGAAGTACAGACACACAACCCACAAAACTATAGGAGTGACAGAGAGGCAGGCTGTCTAACAGCCACCCAGAATTGTCTCTATAATGTGCAGCATCCATCTTTAGCCTTCTGACCCAGTACACATGGCAGACCTTTGGTTAAGCAGGAATTATGAAGGACTTGCTTACTTTGTCTTGGCAGAGTTTGGCAGTCAACTTCCCTGCATCCATTTGTCCTTTCTGGACAGCATTTTGTCTGTAGATGAAGTTAGGGTGTTTTCTTTGCCCAGTGGCTAGCTTGCCATAACCGAAGCATTGAAGTGACTCCATGAGGAGGTTATTCAGTGCTCAACATCTCCTGTCAAGTGGATGGGGGTACTGTCAGGAGCAGACCTGTCCCATTGTCAAAAAGATTTTTGTTTGTTTGCTTGCTTTTCGAAACAGGGTTTCTCTGTGTAGCCCTGGCTGTCCTGGCACTCACTTTGTAGACCAGGCTGGCCTCGAACTCAGAAATCTGCCTGCCTCTGCCTCCCAAGTGCTGGGATACGAATGGCTGCCATGGGCTCATATATTGAAGTCTTCATCAAGGAATAGCACTACTTGACAAGGGAGTAGGAGGTTTGTCAGTGTTAGGATTGAAGCAGGAGAAGGGATGGAAAGAAAAAAGGGTTCTGTAGGCATCAATATTTTCAAACCTACTTTGACTAATGTTCAGCCTCTTCTTTTGTCTACCACCCAGAAGAGGCAGTGGAAGAGAAAAGTTATTAGGATACTGGGGAAGTGTACCTGTTTTACAATGGCTCTTTTGGGGCAAGCTCAGTCTTCTCTGTCAGCAGTTCAGTCCCATGGCAAACACCAAAAAAGAATCAATAGCGGCAGTCTAGTCCTCTCAGCAGGCAGACACCATGCCTGAACCAGCAACTGTGGATCAATCCTGAAGAAACCACAAGGCTCACCAACCAAGGAGCTGCAGAAACCTCAGGAGCAGTTCTCTGGAGAGTTTCTCTCAATGGCGGCATTTCCACAAGCGGATCTCAACAACTATGTAAGGCAAACAAATACATGCATGCCATTAATGAAGAATAGCAAGGCAGAGCAAACCAGACCTAAGCTCAGTGCTCATCCCCGACTGTCTGTGGGGTCATATTTATACTCCTTCATCACAGGTCCTTTCACGTGTCAGCTTCAGCAAAACATTCTTTCACGAGTGTGCTCCAGCAATCCATCATTTGACATAACTGACTTTCCAAAGAAACTAGAAGTTCCATGTCAGGACTATAAAGGAACAATAGGATAAGAGGGGAGGTTTTTGAATCTGCTTTCAGAGTAAAGAGCATTAACCACTGGTCTCAAATATTTAATACTGGTTTGGATTTTTGTACATTGAGAGAAATTTAAGCTTATATTTGCTACAACTTACCATACACATGTTTCAACTCTTGTTTAAGATATTGCACCTATGCAACTCATTTTAAAATGTAATGTTAAGTTCTAGTCCTTGAAAGAAACTATTGCAAACAGTTCAAGAAAATTAAGAAATGCAAGTGGATATTCACTTAATCAAACTTATGGACATTTTAGGAACTAGTGATGTTAATTACAGAAATAAACTTTCTTTAGCTTCTTGTAGATGTTTCTAAAGTTGAACAGATAGTGGATATCGAGAAACAAGCAACACGTGTCTATTCTGATACACTGTAGATACATAAGTGGTCTTCAAAAATCTCAGACATATACAGGATATGGCATTCAAAAATGTTTTTCAACAGAAGGCTTTCCATAACAGTGCTCCTGGCAGTGCCTCCATTGTGCTTCAAGGAAGATGATGGGCATAGAAGAACCTCCATATGGAGTTCACTTCAAATGTGGCACCAGCCAAAAATATGCCCTTACTTCAACTGCATACTGCCCACTGTCCTGACAGGGAACAAGCAGAACACAGAGGAAGTGGACTGGTGAGCTTTGCCAAGACAAGTTGGGGAAGTCCTTCAATGTTCCTGCTTCACAAAAAAGTCCATCATATACTGGGCCAGTAGGCAAAGATGGATGCCTCAGCACTGCAGGAGAATCTTGGGTGACTGTCCAGGCAGCCAGCAATCTCTGCCATTTCCGTAGCTTTGGAAGGAAGCTGCTTGCTCTGCACTTCCTGTTTTCTCAGGGAACATTTATCCTTCTCAGGTCATTGATGAGGGGGAAGACTACATAGTTACAGTCACACAGTAAGCTTAAGTTGTTTAGGACTCAAGAAAACTATTTAGATCTAGGAAGATATTTATAGGTGGATAATATCAAGTTATGATTGAAAGGGAATTAGGGAAAGAACTTTGGACTCATAAGATAGATAGGACTTTGGATTTATAACATAGATAATTTCTTTTTTTTTTTTTTTTTTTGGTTTTTCGAGACAGGGTTTCTCTGTGTAGCCCTGGCTGTCCTGGCACTCACTTTGTAGACCAGGCTGGCCTGGAACTCAGAAATCCGCCTGCCTCTGCCTCCCGAGTGCTGGGATTAAAGGCGTGTGCCACCACGCCCGGCTATAGATAATTTCTTAATGGTTGACAAATACAAATGAAACAGACATTATGAATGTAATTCTTATATTTTATATTAAGAATTAATTAAGCCAGGCAGTGGTGGCCCACGCCTTCAACCCCAGCACTCAGGGGCAGAGGCAGGCAGATTTCTGAGTTCGAGGCCAGCCTGGTCTACAGAGTGAATTCCTGGACAGCCAAGGCTGCACAGAGAAACCCTGTCTTGAAAACAAAACAAAAAAGGAATTAATTAAAATTCTTAATTTTCATAATTAATTTTCTTAATGAATTAAATGAAGAAGTAATAATAACTCTTAATAAATTATTAATAACTTAATTAAATTATTAACTTTTTAAAATTAAGTTTTTTAAAAAGATTTATTTATTTATTTTAGGTATTTGAGTACACTGTTGTTGTTTTGTCTTCAGACACACCAGAAGAGGGCAACAAATCACATTAGAGATGGTTGTGAGCCACCATGTGGTTGCTTGGAATTGAATTCAGGATCTTTGAAAGAGCAGTCAGTGCTCTTAACCACTGAGCCATATCTCCAGCCCTAATATTAAGTTTTGATACTTGTTCTTATTGTATAAAGTTGATGATGTCAGAGAAAGAGCCTTTCATAGGACTAAGAGGGGGCAATGTTGAAGTAATGTTGTTGTACACTGTGTGAAGATGAGTCTCTGTCCTACCTTGCCTATCTAAAGCACCTTCTGAGTGGTAAAATAAAAACCCTATGTCCTGTAGCAAAGGAGAATTGAAGGCAGGATTCTGGGCAGAGAGAGAAACTCAGGGAAGAGAGAAGCATGGGGGATTTGTCACACAGGCTCATAGAAAGTGGTATGTGTGAAACTGAGGAGAGGTGACCAGCCACGTGGCAGAACTTAGAATAGTATGAATGGGATAACTGAATTATGAGATAGCTGGGAACAGGCCTAGCATAAAGCGTAGGCATTCATAAATAAATGTAAGTCTGCCGTCATTATTCAGAGCAAGGGAGGACAAGCAGGAATCTCGGACAGATAACAGGAGCAGGAGCAAGCAGACACAGAGCAAGCCTTTCCTTCTTCCATGTCTTCATGCTTCCAGCAGAAGGCTTGGCCCAGATCAGAAAGGGGGAGGGGCTCCTGCTCAAATATTCTGAATTACAAAGGGGGAGGGGCTCCTGCTCAAATATTCTGGATTGCAGGTGTGTCTTCTTACCTCACAGAAAAGGGTCAGAAATTGATCTTCCCACTTCAAATTAAGCAAAAACGCCTCACAGATGGTGTCCTCCATTTTGGGGTTTTAGTTAACCCCACATGTAGCTGACATCAAAGAACCAACACCATGGTCCCTGTCCGACTTCTGGAACTGCTCTGTTTGGGGCTTTGCAGCTCCTTTTAGCACCCATGGCTCTGCTTCCTGCCTCCCCTCTTACAGGGAGTTTTCTTCCCACGGTGAAAAAGCACATAAAGTTTCTCTGGATGTAAGTTTGATGAGAGCAGGGCGGCCTGAGACCTGAGAGCCCTGGAGAAGAGCAAACAGGAAGGAGGCCCTGGGGCAGCTCAGCAGCCTGCCATCCCCTTTACCCTCTGCTCTGTGGCCTCGGACGCTGTCATCTTTGTTTCTTCCACCAGGCGGCGCCGTTGCCCAAGAATGTGATGCTTCTCTTTCATCTTCAACAGATGAGACCCTGGAGGCTCTGCAGTGGCAGGGAAGATGGGAAAGGGGACACCTTTCTCTGCAGGAATGCTCTGGATATTGGGGTGTCATGGGCTGTTACAAATTAGCATTCAAATATCTGATTGGAGTTTATCTTGTTCATAGGGAATCAAAAACTAACATCAGCTCAAGTGCAAAGATGAGCACACACGGTGTCTTCTTCCTGGGATGAGGCTGTGATCAGTATTTCGTATTTTTAATTCTATGACTCTTTTGTAAATTGTCTTCAGTACGGTGTATTTCAATCATACATTTCTGTCCTGTTCCAGAGCTTGCTTACTGGCTGGTGATACAGATTAGTCTAAGGAGCCTGCTATCCTCAGCCCTTGCTTCACACTCTAGATATGTAGGAGAAAGAAAGGATTTCTGAAACCATGTATTTAAATGTTTTTATTAGAAGCATTTGTTTTTTGTCCATGAGTATGTAGGTGCACAAGCATTGGATCCCTGGGAACTCAAGTTGCAGATGGTTGACAGCCTCCATGTGCTGATGGAACTCACCCTGGATCCTCTGCAACAGCAACACGTGCTCTCAGCTCTGAGCCATCTCTCCAGCCACCATTGGAATGTTCACATCAGGAAACCACACAGCTGATCCACAGCCTGCTGCTGAGCACCTTGAGAGAAACTAGAGGCTCAGGAAGAGACAGTGTCAGTGCAGAGGTCAGGAGGGAGGGGAGCTGGGCACTGATGGGGAGAGGCCTGAGGGACAGAGACAGAGAGGGGCTGAGCAGGAGGAGGACACAGAGGCAATGGGGGAGATGCTGACTCAGCAGAGTCCCCTGTTGGAGGGTATCTCTGTCAGATTGCACTGGACACATCTGCAGAACCCTGCTGGCCTCTTACATTTCATAGTGAACGCTGTGCTGGTTTGAATGAGAACAGCCACACAGGCTCATAGGAATGAATCCTTCAAATCCAGCTGATGGAACTGTTCAGAAAGGACTGGGAGGTGTGGCCTTGTTGGAGGATGCGTGACACTGGGTTGGGCAGTGAGGTTTTAACAGACTTTCTCTATTCCCAGTGTCTCAGCCTTTGCTTGCAAATCAATTCCTGAGCTCTCAGCTGTTCCTCCACCACACCTTCCCTCTGCCATCATGGACTCAAACCCTCTGAACCTAGAGAACAAATTAAACACGTTCTTTTATGTGTTGCCTTGGTTACACTGTCATATCACAGCAATAAAAAACTAGATAAAGCTGGTGTGGTACACAGGCCTTCAATCTCAGTGTGGTGGGTTGAATAGGATGGAAAGGCAGTTGTAAGTTCAAGGGCAACCTGATCTACATAATGAATTCCCGAATAGACAAGGCTGTGCAGATAGACCTTGTCTAAACAAACAAAAACCATAGTAAAATAAGAAAAGTAATGGAGACAGATCCTTTGTGAAGCTGCCTAGCCCCAACAGCATCCCTAGGTTGGTCAGGAAGAAACCTAAGAGCATCAAGTCCCCATGGAAAATGCTCACAGCATCTATAAGAGGGGTTCAGGGAGACAGGGTCTGCTGAATCCTGGTGAGGCTGGAGGGCTGCTGTGGAGATCTACATGGGAAGGTGACTGGAGTTCACACCTGTGGTCACACACATTTGTTGCTCTGTGTGATGAGTGACTCTCTTCAGGAGACCCCACCCATCTCTGCTCTTCTTTCCACAGAATCATAAAATGGGTAAAAAAAATTTTTTTTTTTTTTTTTTTTTTGGTTTTCTGAGACAGGGTTTCTCTGTGTAGCCCTGGCTGTCCTGGAACTCACTCTTTAGACCAGGCTGGCCTGGAACACAGAAATCTGCCTGCCTCTGCCTCCCGAGTGCTGGGGTTAAAGGTGTGCCACCACGCCCGGCTTTTAAAAAAAATTTTTTTTGGGGGGGGAATGGGTAAATTTAATCTTCCCCCACACTACTGATCAGGAATGAAACCCTGTGTGCTCTCTGGCATGAGAATCATCTTTCTTCCAGTATCCACACTGCACAGGCCTGAGGAACTCTGGGGCCAACTCAGTTATCAGAACCAGTGTCCCCCACTCCTGTGACATTCATGTCCCTCACCTCATCAGCTCATAAGTGTGAGTGAAGGTCAGGGAGGGAGGGAGAGGGTCAGAAATTACATATCTTCTACCACACTATCACCCGTATTCTGTGTTATAGTCGGTGACAGTTCCTCTCCTACTGTGACTGAGTCACTAAAGCAACTGCACCATGGAAGTGCAGACACAGAGAAGTGCAGTGGAGACAGGGATCAGTGCCCCGCTGTCTGTGGTCTGCACAGGGGTCTCTCTTCAGTGAACAAGGGGGTCTCCTGTGCTGAGACAATATCCCAGGTCCACAGAGACAAACTCAGGACTCAGAATGAAGATCCTTGTTTTAAATACACACACACACACACACACACACACACACACACCTACCCACCTGAAGCCACGGACTTCTAGGAATTAACACAAGGAATCTGTGTCTCGGCACAAGGCTGAGAAGACAGATCCTGAGGGGAGAGGCAAAGTCTACACTTAACAGATGAGAGTCCTGCACTCAGGCTTGGCAGTGTGAGCCGCCCATTGAAGGTGAACAGAGCCTGGTCTCTGTGGGGTCCGTGTGGAGCTTGCAGCCAGCGCCTCTGCTTTAAGGAAAAGCGCCGGGCGTGGTGGCACACGCCTTTAATCCCAGCACTCGGGAGGCAGAGGCAGGCGGATTTCTGAGTTCGAGGCCAGCCTGGTCTACAAAGTGAGCTCCAGGCCAGCCAGAGCTATAAAGAGAAACCCTGTCTCGAAAAACAAAACAAAACAAAACAAAACAAAAAAAACAAAAACAAAAAAACAGGAAAAGCCTCTCTCCACTTCATCCCTAAGCGCTTGTGTCGCCATTGTGTTCCCGGAAGAGGCTTTTCTTCTAGAAGACTCCAGGGTCTGACTTCTGAAGAGAAGGAAGAGGAAGAGTGGAAGAGAGGGCACAGAGTCTGGCCTGCGGGTCTCTCCTGGTGTTTTGAGAGCTTCTGGATCAGAACTCGGAGATGAAAGCACAGGGTTCAGGCAAAGTCTTAGTCTCCAGGCGGTGAGGTCAGGGGTGGGGAAGCCCAGGGCTGGGGATTCCCCATCTCCTCAGTTTCACTTCTGCTCCTAACCTGGGTCAGGTCCTTCTGCCCGGACACTGATGACGCGCCGTCAGCTCTTACCCCCATTGGGTGGCGCGATTACCAGGAACCAATCAGCGTCGCTGCGGACGCTGGATATAAAGTCCACGCAGCCCGCGGAACTCAGAGGTCGCGGATCGCCTATGGGTGCGATGGCACCACGCACGCTGCTCCTGCTGCTGGCGGCCGCCCTGGCCCCGACTCAGACCCGCGCGGGTGAGTACCGGGCCGGGAGGGAAACGGCCTCTGCGGGGAGGGGCGGGGCGGCACCGTGGAAGCCGCGTCCCCGCGTCGCCCACCGGACCCTCCGCCCCTTCCCCACCCGCGTCCCGAGTCCCACGCCCTGCTCCCCTCTCAGCCCGCGCAGCCGCCCGGGGTCTGGTGAGGAGGTCGGGGTCTCACCGCGCACCGCCCCCAGGCCCACACTCGATGAGGTATTTCCACACCGCCGTGTCCCGGCCCGGCCTCGGGGAGCCCCGGTTCATCGCTGTCGGCTACGTGGACGACACGCAGTTCGTGCGCTTCGACAGCGACGCGGAGAATCCGAGAGCTGAGCCGCGGGCGCCGTGGATGGAGCAGGAGGGGCCGGAGTATTGGGAGGAGCAGACACAGATCGCTAAGGGCAATGAGCAGAGATTCCGAGTGAGCCTGAGGAACCTGCTCGGCTACTACAACCAGAGCGCGGGCGGTGAGTAACCCCGGGTCGGAGGTCACGGCCCCTCCACGTCCCGACACAGGGACGCTGACGTCCCAGGTCCCAAGTCCGAGGTTCGGGAGCAGAACCGACCCGGGACCGGTTTCTCTTTCAGTTTGAGGAGTCCGCGGGTGGGCGGGGCCGGGGCGGGGCCGGGGCGGGTGGGCGGGGCCGGGCCGGGTGGGCGGGGCTGACCGTGGGATCCCGCAGGCTCTCACACGTTCCAGTGGATGGTCGGCTGTGACGTGGGGTCGGACGGGCGCCTCCTCCGCGGGTACTGGCAGTCCGCATACGACGGCCGCGATTACATCGCCATGAACGAAGACCTGAAAACGTGGACGGCGGCGGACACGGCGGCGCAGATCACCCGACGCAAGTTGGAGCAGGCTGGTGAAGCAGAGATATACAGGGCCTACCTGGAGGGCACGTGCGTGGCGTGGCTCCGCAGATACCTGGAGCGCGGGAATGCGACGCTGCTGCGCACAGGTGCAGGGGCCGCGGGCAGCTCCTCCCTCTGCCCTCGGGCTGGGGCTCAGTCCTGGGGAAGAAGAAACCCTCAGCTTGGGTGATGCCCCTGTCTCAGAGGGGAGAGAGTGACCCTGGGTCTCCTGATCCCTCATCACAGGGACTGCACTGAGTCTCCCAGGGCTCAGCCTTCTCCCTGGACAGTGCCCAGGCTGTCTCAGGAGGGAAGGAGAGAATTTCCCTGAGGTAACAACAGCTGCTCCTTCAGTTCCCCTGTAGCCTCTGTCAGCCATGACCTCTCCCAGGCCGGGTTCTCTGCCCACACCCACTGTGTGTGGACACTGACTCCTGTCCTGCTGAGTGTGTCAGCCCTTACACCTCAGGACCGGAAGTCTCCTTTACCTGATGAGAGACATGGACTCCCCAAACTAGTCTGGTTGCCCCAGCTTCTAGAAGTTTCCAAAGAATACATTCTCCCAGATCCCTCCCTGTGTGGCTTTTGCATCCCTTCCACAACCCAATTCTCTCTATCTCTTTTCTATCTTTCTTTCTTTCTTTTTTCTTTTCTTTTCTTTCCTTTTTTTTTTTTTTTTTTTTTTTTTGGAGGCCTTATTTTGTTTCTAATCAGTTTTTGTAAGCACTGGAGTAATCCTGTTTCTCCATGCCCTTGCATTATCATTTGTATCAGTCTATCAGGGAAGACTGCTAACCTGGATAATTAGGCAAGTTAAATCAGGGTTCTAATTAAAGGAGAGATTCTTGTGAACTTAGACTGTTTCCTGTCAGAACTAAACATCCAGAAGCCTCCTGCTCTTCCTCTGCCCCCACAAGTTACAGTGCTCCCCCCAGTGAATCAGGATTTGGACTCTGAGAGACAGGGTCTTCTGCAATCCAGGGCTGAGTGAGAGGGAAGATCACACACCCTGTGAGCCCACTGTGTTCCAGTGAGTGCTGCACTGTGGTCCACAGCTCACTCCAGGGATCCTGTGTGACACAACTGTACCTTGTCCCTCAGAGTTAGGGGCTGAGAGTCATTTTCTCTGGCTACACACTTTGTGATGGCTGTTCACTTGGACTGACAGTAAATGTTGGTCAGCAAGATGACCACAGTCATAGTCTCAGTGGTGGGCATCCTTCCAGTGGCATATGGCCCTAATTTCTGATTTTGATATGAACTCAAACACATATTAAATTACTTATTTTCCATTCCCTCTTAAATTCTTAGACTACCTCTCTCATGCTATTGAACATCACATAAGAATGTCCATGGTGACCCACTGGCTCATGTGGAGTCCCTCTTAGCTAATGAGTCTGAAAAAAAAAAAAGTGCAGTTCTGTGCTGAGAGGACCAGCTCTGCTTTGGTCACTAGTGCAATAACAGTTGAAGTGTCAAACAGACACATAGTTCAGTGTCAACATTGTTTTAACTGAGTCTTGTGTAGATTTCAGTTTGTCTTGTTAATTGTGTGATTTCTTAAATCTTCCACACAGATCCCCCAAAGGCCCATGTGACCCATCACCCCAAATCTAAACGTGATGTCACCCTGAGGTGCTGGGCCCTGGGCTTCTACCCTGCTGACATCACCCTGACCTGGCATTTGAATGGGGAGGAACTGACCCAGGACATGGAGCTTGTGGAGACCAGGCCTGCAGGGGATGGAACCTTCCAGAAGTGGGCATCTGTGGTGGTGCCTCTTGGGATGGAGCAGAATTACACATGCCATGTGTACCATGAGGGGCTGCCTGAGGCCCTCACCCTGAGATGGGGTAAGGAGGGTGTGGGTGCAGAGCTGGGGTCAGGGAAAGCTGGAGCCTTCTGGAGACCCTGAATTGGTCAGGACTGAGAGCTGGGGTCATGACCCTCACCTTCATTTCCTGTACCTGTCCTTCCCAGAGTCTCCTCCATCCACTGTCTCCAACATGGGAATCGTTGTTGGTCTGGTTGTCTTTGGAGCTGTGGCCATCATTGTTGCTGTGGTGGCTTTTGTGATGATGAAGAAGAGGAGAAACACAGGTAGGAAAGGGCAGTGTCTGAGTTCCCTCTCAGCCTCCTTTATCAGTGTGCTCTGCTCATCAATGGGGAACACAGCCACACCCACATTGCTACTGTCTCTAACTGGGTCTGCTGTTAGTTCTGGGAACTTCCAGTGTCAAGATCTTCCTTGAACTCTCACAGCTTTTCTTCTCACAGGTGGAAAAGGAGGGGACTATGCTCCAGCTCCAGGTTAGTGTTGGGGACAGGGTTGTCCTGGGGACATTGGAGTCAAGCTGGAGATGTTGGGAGCTCTGGGAATCCATAACAGCTCCTCCAGAGAAATCTTCTGGGGGCCTCAGTTGTACCATGATATGAATACATACATGTACATATACATTTGTTTTGTTTTACCCTAGGCAGAGAAGGCTCCCAGACCTCTGATATGTCTGTCTAAGATTGTAAAGGTAGCACTCTAGGGTCTGATTTGAGAGGGGCAATGTGGACATGATTGGGTTTCCAGGACTCCCAGAATCCCATGTGAGTGAGCTGTGGGTTGTTGGAATGTTGTCTTCACAGTGATGGGTCATGACTCTCATTCTCTAGCATGAAGACAGCTGCCTGGAGTGGACTGAGTGACAGACGATGTGTTCAGGTGACATCCAGAGCCCTCAGTTCTCTTTACACAACATTGTCAGATGTTCCCTGTGAGCTTTTGGGTTCAGTGTGAAGAATTGTGGAGCCCAGCCTGCCCTGCACACCAGGACCCTGTCCCTGCACTGCCCTGTGTTCCCTTCCACAGCCAACCTTGCTGCTCCAGCCAAACACTGGAGGACATCTGCAGCCTGTCAGCTCCATGCTACCCTGACCTGCAGCTCCTCACTTCCACACTGAGAATAATAATTTGAATGTAACCTTGATTGTTATCATCTTGAGCTAGGGCTGATTTCTTGTTAATTTCATGGATTGAGAATGCTTAGAGGTTTTGTTTGTTTGATTGATTAATTTGTTTTTTTGAAGAAATAAATGGCAGATGAAGAAACTTCCAGAATCTGGGTCACTATGCTGTGTAGATAGCCGGGCGCCTAAAAGATGGCACTGGCCTCTGGTACACTGTTGCCATAAACAACGCTTTAAAAAATTAAGAGTTCGCCCTAGGTCATCTGGCAGTTGTAGTCACACAGATCCATGGTATCCAGTGACAGGCAAATTTCCTTATGCACAGACCAACCTAAAACATGGGGCCTGGAGGCAATAGGGTAACCCTAGGACGAGTAAGGCTGTGACATGAAAGGATCGACCTAAGACAGGAGCCGTGGCCGGTGGACAGACTTGCCCAGACCTAGTCCAACATCATATTATTAAACAAAAAAGGGGGAGATGTTGGCAGCCGGGTGCCGTCCTCTGGTAAACAACGCTACTGCACAGGCGCTAGCCCGAATCTGGCGCCAACCCCTCCCAGGCAGGTACACACAAATCAAAGTGCGGGCAGACTGACCAATCCCAGGAGTACACATAGCTCTCCCCAGTGCTGGGGTGTATATAAGGAGTCCTCCCTGGGTTTCTGGAGGTTCCCATAGCATCGAAGTGTTCCTGAAATAAAAAAGGCTGTTGAGAAGAATCCGACTGTGTTGCATTTTTTCTTGCTGGACGAGGTGAGCGCAACAATGCTGTGTGTATCTGTTGGGACAGGATGAGGCTGTGGCAGCTGAGTGTGAACAGGGCTGTGCCCAGGTGGGCTTAGTCCGTTTTGATCTGTGATGGGGGCCACACCTCCACTGTGTCACCTCTGGGTTCTGTTCTCTCCATCACTATGAGACACATGCTGAGAGTTTGTGATCACAAGGACACAGGGAAGGCCTGAACCCTGCCTGTCCCCAGGATTATGATCCCGCAGGGCTACAGATCAGAGACTCAACTAGGGAACCTTTAATGTGCCAGTTGCAGAAGACAATTCACCCATTTCTTCTCACCCATTCGTTTTAGCTACTAATGATGCTATGTTGATGCCCTGAGCTCTCCCTGTCCCATGCTACTGTGGTGGTTTCTGCTTCTCCTTCTCTCCAGCTTCTCTCCCAGGGTCTCGGGTGTAGAATGGGATTTTTTGTTGAACTCCCAGGTGCACATCCTCAGGTGAGATAATTGGCTTAGATTTTTTCAAACCCATTTTTAATAAGGGTTCTTAAATGCTTAACCTCATTTATCGCCCACCACCCACAAGAAGTAGAGAAAAAAAAAGGATATGAGGATATGGGATTAGTTCACCTGTTTAGAAATGATTCTTTGAAGCAAATCCAATCTGTATTGTCAGGATATCAGTTCACAAGAATCAGCAATAGCAGCTTCATGCAGAAGCAGCCAAGAGGCTCAGCTCTTTGCTGTTTAGAAGTAGTTCCTTGGGGCAATTTCAATCTCCAATTGTCAGGATACCAGCAGTCCAGGTCTGCAGTGTCAGGATAGCAAACCCAAATCATTGGCTGTGGCATGAACCAGCGGAAACTGCCAGTCCTCCACCAAATCGTCACGAGTCAGCAGGAATGACCAGGAGAAGTTCTCTGCCATGACTCTCAACAAAATGAAGATCAATGAAGATGAAGACTTGAGAACAATGTAGCACTGCAAAGCAAGCTATGCAAGCCCACCATCACTGTCCATTGTGTCCTATTATACTCCCTACAAACATCATGTGTCCTCGCATGAGTCTTACCTTCCACGAGACTTGCCTCAGCAAAACTCCACATAAGTCTGTCTTAGCAAAACTCCACCTGAGTCTGTATCAGCTCACATATCCAGAGACTTTCACTTGACTCTGCCAATCCTCCTGCTGCAGAAGCAGCAAGAAGCCACCAGAGCATCACCAGAAGGTTTTTGATGCATTTCTCTCTATGGAGTCACAAGCAACGATGACCAATAAATAATGGTAAGGCTTACCAATACCATGCAGCCTCGTCTACTGTCTGTTGGGACTTATTTATATTCTTTCTAAACATCATGTGTCCTTTCACGTATCTACTTTAGCAAACACCCTTTCACCTGGATCTGCTTCAGCAAAACATCATTTGACAGAACTGACTTTCCACAGAAACCAGAAGTTCCCACTTCAAGAACAGCAATGTTTCTCTCCTCTGTAATTTGGGTACCACGCCCCGAAACTCTTTTTTTTTTTAAGATTTATTTATTATTTTATGTGTGCACATTGCTGTCTTTAGAAACACCAGAAGAGGACATCAGATCCTATTACAGTTGATTGTGAGCCACCATGTGGGTGTTGAGAATTGAACTCAGGACCTCTGGAAGAGCAGTCAGTGTTCTTAACCACTGAGCCATATCTCTAGCTTCCCCTGGCCCCCTGAGACTTTTTTTTTTTTTTTTTGGTTTTTTGAGACAGGGTTTCTCTGTATAGCCCTGGCTGTCCTGGAACTTACTTTGTAGACCAGGCTGGCCTCGAACTCAGAAATCCACCTGCCCCTGCTTCCCGAGTGCTGGGATTAAAGGTGTGCGCAACCATGCCTGGCCCCGGAAACTTTTATACTCCTCCATTATCTTCTCTTTTAACAGCTGTGTTCTGGAGTTAACTCCCTGAACTCTCATAATCTCTGTTCCCAGCTCAGTGAACCTGTTTCCTGCAGCCCTGACTTGGGCATGCTGGATTCATATTCAGCATAGTCTGTCTTAAGGCCCTGGTCATAGCCTGTTATTTCTCTGCATTGTGGATGGCAAATATAGGATCTTCCATGTGTAGTGCCAGGGAAGTGTTAGTGATCTCCCAAAACCAGACAGCAGCGAATCTGATGTAATCACTTTAGGGCCTTTTTTATTTTTAATTTTTTAAGATTTATTTATTATTATATCTAAGTACACTATAGCTGTCTTCAGATGCACCAGAGGAGGGAATCAGATCTCATTACGGATGGTTGTGAGCCACCATGTGGTTGCCGGGATTTCTGAACTCAGGACCTTCAGAAGAGCAGTCGGTTCTCTTAACCACTGAGCCATCTCTCCAGCCCACAGTAGGGCCCTTTTATTTGAGCTAGCTCAGGCCAGCGCACTGCATCATGAAGGACAGTTTTGGTGATGAGGAGCCTGAATATCTATTGGGGCAAGGCTTTATAGTAAGCAGCAAGTGAGGGGTGAGTGTGCAAGCATCTCATTGGGAAGTTACTGTGGCCTTTAACATAATTGGCCAGTGCTGGGAGTCATATCGTAAACTGATTTTATGCCTGCCTTAATTAGACAGGTTATGGGCGTGTAACATGAGGGTACAGGCTTGTTGGGGGTGCAACTTGGTGATGCAGGTCCTGTTGGGGGTTAGCCTAGAGACTGGAACTAAGCTCATGATTTGTTGGGAGGTAACCTGGAAACTAATGCTAGGTACCATCCTGTTAGTGTACCTGAGTTCAAGTTCTCTAAAGTGGAGTCTGAATTTAAAAGGTTTAGCCTTGCCTTCTTTGCTGATTGTTTGTCATGACCTTGCAGAGAGAAACGAACCAAAGAACTTTTGGTGGTATTCTGGCAGCTTCTTCCTGCTTCTGCAGACTCAGGCTTGTTGTGTCCGGCCAGCAGATCACAGCCTGGGTTCTAGCCTGGAAAGGCATTTTGGAAACCTGGAAGAGAAGAGGGGCTAGGCGGCGAAAGAAAGGAATGTAGCTAAGACAACATTCTGATCAAAGCTCAATTTTACTATTTCCAGACACTCAGTTATAAAGGAAGGGGGAGGGAACCCAATTTCCCGCCAAGTAACTCAGGGTCCAGTAGCAGGACAAACACGTGTGTGCCTCCTCCAAGCAGCAAAGCTACAGGGTCCAGCAGTAGGCGTGGCAGGACGAATGAACAGGAAGCTCCACCCTTGAGCAAGCAGGTTCAAGCAGGTGGGGGAAGGGAGACCACATCTCCTCCCATTAGTTAACAAAAAAAAATAAAAAAAGAAAAGGCTGGCTTGAGGCAGAAAAATTATCTATGCGCAATAGTTCTGCCTGAGTACTTAGGGCTAAAGAAAGAACCTGTTTCCGTGGGATTCCCTAACTTTTCTAATGGTAAACTGTATCTGGCTAAGACTGTCCTTATTATCCTAGTAAACCACTAACAGAATAGCTGTAGGCTCTGACTTTATAATGCTAATTAGTGCTGAATAGGTAACTTCCTGGTTGCATTTTAAGTAGGGCGTTGGAACCCTGGCTAAGTTTGACAGAACAAATTTAGAATAACACTGAGCTGATATTCCTCCGCAATTTTGGATGACAGGCAGGGAAACAGGGAGAAGGGGCAAGACCGGCTGGTTCCTTAGTACAAGGCCAATTGGCTTTATTATTTGGGTGGGAGGCAGTGAAGGGCTTGCCCTTTCGACAGTACGGTCTCCAACCTCTCTCCCCCCTATTAATTTAGTTTAAATAGGCAACGCTTAACTGAGGTGATCAAATGATTTTCTCATCTGTAGATGAGTGGGCCTTTAACCTTGGCTTGGATGGACATTGACCTGATTCCTCCCGTGGGCGCTATAACAACCCACATCTGTGGCTCTTGGTATCTTTTGGGGAGGGGAGGCAGAGCCTTAGGTATTTTTGGTTTTTAGCTGGAGTCAGATACCAACCCCCTTTAAATTATGTGTGTCACACAGGGAACTCAGAAACGGTCAAGCTGGACCTTCCCCCGCAGTAATCTCTTGCGCCAAGCGGTAGCCATACTGTATTCGTATGATTACGAATCAGTACGCGCAGTTCTGAGTGCTGCGCGGTCTCTATAGGAGACTTGTCAACCTCAGATTTAGCAAGGCCTAGACAAGAATTATGTCATTATTAACACCACTAATTGTGGTTAAAATAGGAACTGGAAGTCTTTCCTCCTCATCCCTGTTATTCCCAATAGCCTAAGGAACTAAGGACACCTTGCAGTAACAGTAAGGGTGAAAAGCCAGAGGCCAGCTATGGGACTAAGCCCGTCTATCAAAATAAGAACTAATCTCTGTAAATATTTGAAATTTCTACTTTCCTAGCTCTCTTGGTAAATCTAAATTTTATCTCAGACTGAAAACCACGTGCTGGAATGTCCTTGGAAGGAAGATAATAGTCGCCACCTGTGTGTTCTTGGGGGAGGGATAGGCACGCCTGCAGGTCCAGCCGGAAAATGTAGATTGACCTACTTGAAAAAAAGGAAAGAGATCTAGACAATGAGAGAGTAGCAATGCAAATTTTCTTTTTGGAGAAGTCAAGGTACTTTATTTAGTTGCAAATTGTAAGGCTAAGGCTAGTCTCCGGCCTCCTGTGGGGGAGCTGGCTCAGAGAGTAGCAGGAAAACAGCTTTTTTAGGAGCTTTAGTTTCCAGCTGAATTTTAAGCAAAAGAGGAATTTTAGTTCTCAAGGTGATACTTATAAGATTTGTAATGTGCGTTCATCTGACTAATTAATCTCTCTGGCAGCCACCATGCTCTATCTTTATCTTTTGAAAAAACACAAACCCAGCCCCTTCCCCAGATTAGAACCGGATCCTTTTATTTGTTAGTTGGGGGGGGGGTCTTTTCAATTTTATCAATGGATAAGAATTAGAAGTAACTGGATGCCAGTGGCGATCTGCTGCAGACTGACTTTTAATATCAGTATGCAAAAAGTTTAGGACAAATAAGGCAAGATGAGCCTTTGGTGACCTTGGGGGATATGCTCTGAATTAACTTTGCTAGGTAATTTAGAATATAGGAATCTCTAATAATTGGACTGAATATTAGACCAGTCTAAGATTGAGTTAGAATGGCTGGTCACACTGAAGAAAAGTGAAAAATCATTATGACTCTATTAAATGACTAATTTTACTAAGTCTGAATATACAGTCTCTGATGTACTATTGCCATAAAGTTAAAAGCCTAGAAGCTAGTCGAAACTGGAAAAATGACAAGCAAGGATGGATCTAAAACATGAATTTAATCTTTTAGTCCTTTTAATCAGGACACTGAGTTAACTTACCTGTCAGCTCAGCACACGAATTACTAATATGCTTTTGTAGTGTTCTGTGGAAAGAACCTGTTTTTTCCTTTCTTAATAAGGTAGCTGTTTTAGGATCAATCTATAAGCCAATAAGTAGATCCTTTTAAGATACTAAAAGGCATTTATTAAATTTGACATTTTAATCTCAAATTTTGAAAATAAAGGTATGTTTTAAATAGTGTGCATGGAAATGCACTAAATAGTATATATGGGGATACAATTTCTCTCTTTTGTCTTTTAAGAGGTTAAAGTTTAAAATTTTACAATATCTAACCTTTTGAATTAATAACTTTATGGACAAAACATTTTAAATACTTAGCTGTAAAGGGGCAGTGACTAATTGCACTTTCAATCATTTTTTTTAAGGAACGGTTGTAACTAGAAAGCTTGAAAAGTTATTAAGAGTCACACGTGCATAATTTATTTATTTATTAACTAGAAATATGTATAAGCAATTGCAAATTTGAGAATTAATAGTATCTGAGGGACGAACAATTTTAAGTAATTATGAGCTCAGAGATATAGCATTGACTATTAATATATAAATTAAGGTTTGATTGTTCAGCATTTTAAAACACCAATCCACAGCACACAATTAGATTATTTGTGTTGGGAACAGGGGCAACTGTGTGTCTTAAGATTTCGCCCCACAGCAGCTAATTGGGCCCACGTGGGCCAACGATCGGCTGGGAGGATGAGAAAAATGACTTTACAATAATGTTTTTTTTTTGTTTGTTTGTTTTTGGTTTTTCGAGGCAGGGTTTCTCTGTGTAGCTCTGGCTGTCCTGGAACTCACTTTGTAGACCAGGCTGGCCTCGAACTCAGAAATCCACCTGCCTCTGCCTCCCAAGTGCTGGGATTAAAGGCGTGCGCCACCACGCCCGGCTGTACAATAATGTTTTTTCTGGCCAAAGAATTGTCTTGGGCACAACTAATTTTTAATTACCAATTAACAACAATTATAAAAGCTTTCTTTATTTTTTGGTTTTTTTTTTTTTTTTTTTTTTTTTTGGTTTTTCGAGACAGGGTTTCTCTGTGTAGCCCTGGCTGTCCTGGCACTCACTTTGTAGACCAGTTTTGTAGTAAACTAAAACACTAAATAATAAAAGAATACTGTCTCTGAATTTTTGGGGTGAGAGCAAGGATTTAAGGTAAACTTCCCTTGAGAAGCATTAGTTAATAAAATACTTTTCACTTAGGAAACAATATATACTGAAAGATTAAAACTTTTGGCTTCTTGTAAAGAAGCAGAAACAATAAACATTTTTTTTACATAATGTAAAGCTATATTAGCCATACATAGAGGCAAAATTTTCTAGTGATTACCAGTTTACTAGAAGCAAAGATCTTTGAATTTAAGCATTATTTTAAACATCTGAATAGATCTGTAACACTGTAAAAAGAAATTTTCTTGAACACAGGGAAAAACCTTTTCAGGCATTGTTTGCAAAACAAAAGAAGGGCCACAAGCCGCTCTGGGGCTGCCCAGAGCCCTGTATTGACTCAAAGGTAAAATACTTTTTAATCTGAGCATTAATTTTAAATTTGCAATCAAACTGCAAGCTGCAGTTAATGGAACAATGGCAGTTTTAACCATAATTTTTAAGTTTTTTGTGCAAGGTTAGGATAATACCTACAACTTTGGGAAAGCAAAACCTAAGTTTAAAATAATTTATCACCTTTAAAATCAATATTAGAAGCATTACTATCATATTACAAAGTTTGGATGTCAATTAATATCTATGAATACCTATTAAAGCAAGCTTTAATGCTTTAATAAGGAGGCATTGCTTTAAATCTTATCTTAAATTTTACTATTTAGGATAGGAACCACATTAATCATTATCTAAACTAGAAATATCTTTAGAGACCCAGCCTCTTGGGCTGCCTTATGCCAGGTGTAGGAAGGACTCTAAACTTGAGTTATCAAATTTAACATTAACCATCTATAGCAATGTAACAATTATTAATCTTAACCAACAACTTATGAGCTGAATGTGAAAACATGCAGAACACATTTTCAATAAAAAAAGAACCAAATGAAGCAGTTAATTTTAGACCAATCAGAGAATATTAATTTTTGTAGCTACAATCATAGAATAAAAAAGCACTTTACCATTGTCAAACACATTAATCATGAACCATTTATCAGATTTTTTACTCCGAAACTAAGAGGCTGTGCACTCGCTGCTTTTTCTAAAAACGAACATTTTTCCAGCAGGGGCCCTCCTGCCACGTGTCTGGTTTTTGGCTGAAACACGTGGCAGCTCTTGGCTTTGCAGATAAAGTTTTTTATACCATCTTTATTATCCAACATAAAACATAGAACATTCATTCATACAGACTGGACACGAACATACATGAATTGAACACGAGAACAGATTGGTGCACCAGATATTAAACAAGACACAAAAAGGGGGCAGAGTATTCCTGCTATTTGGGACAATTTCCTCCCTCATGATGCAGTTTTTATAACTGCAGCAATCCGCCTGATTATTAATTTCCTTTTAATAAACCCTTTCCTTTCTCACACCTAACAATGTAGCTTTTTTGAGCCACGGCCTACTGCCTGTGCCTAGCTCCTCTTAAGCTTCACTGCTGAACCTAAGTGAACCAGCGCTCGGGCTTAACGCTGTCTCAGCTTAGCCCATACCTTCTCCGGTATGAATTTCCTTTATCCTTTAATTATTCCATGGAGCTCCAAACCAGCAGTGTCTCTTCCAAAAATCCTTTGCCGTTTCTCAGTCCCGCGTTGGTTCGCCAAATGTTGTGTCCGGCCAGCAGATCACAGCCTGGGTTCTAGCCTGGAAAGGCATTTTGGAAACCTGGAAGAGAAGAGGGGCTAGGCGGCGAGAGAAAGGAATGTAGCTAAGACAACATTCTGATCAAAGCTCAATTTTACTATTTCCAGACACTCAGTTATAAAGGAAGGGGGAGGGAACCCGATTTCCCGCCAAGTAACTCAGGGTCCAGTAGTAGGACAAACACGTGTGTGCCTCCTCCAAGCAGCAAAGCGACAGGGTCCAGCAGTAGGCGTGGCAGGACGAATGAGCAGGAAGCTCCACCCTTGAGCAAGCAGGTTCAAGCAGGTGGGGGAAGGGAGACCACAAGGCTGATGGGTACAAACTCAAAGTTTCTTCTGGATTAAACTGCTATTGCTGACTGGTGTGAACTCAATTGCTGATATCCTGACAACACAGATTGGACTTGCCACAAAGAACAATTCCTACACTATTTCCACACCCTTTGTCCTGTTAACCTTTCCTTTCTACTTCCTCTGGTGGGTGGTGAGCTAGAAAAGAGGTTAAAACATTTAAATAAGCTTATTAAAGTAGGTTTGGGAAAATATAAACCTACACAGGGCATCTGGAATGTTCCATGTGTGGGTTATGTTAGCAATGCTACATTGGTGCTGGAGGACATCAGACATTTTTGTAGACTGAGGACTGTGGGGACAGATTGGGAAGCTCCTTCTCTTGGTCTCTGTGACCCTGAGCAACCCAAGGCTTCTCCTATTCAAACCTTCTCTGCAGGGTAGTTAGGTAGCCTGGCCTGAGTGAGGCTCTATGCTGCAGAGAAAAGGACTACAGAGAGCCAAGGCATAAAAATAAAGATGGCGTCACTTCTGAGTAAAATTATAGAGTTTGAGAGATTGTTCAGAGGTGAAGAATGCTTATTGCTGTTCCAGAGGACCTGGGTTCAGTTCCCAGCTCTTACCCACTTGTAACTCCAGTCTCAGAGGGGCTAGGGCGCCATCTTCTGGCTGCCTTGGGCACTCCATGCACGTGGTGCATAGACATACATGGAGGCAAAACACCTATATACATAAAAATATTTTTAATATAAAAAAATGAAATGGAGCGAAATAAGATTTCTATAAATAAAGAGATCCTTGAACAATATTGGGGGTCATTACAGCACATAGGAACAGCTCCAAACAGTACTGCAGGACTCTAGGGTCCCCTGCACTAGATATACACACTGATCTTAGGGATTCAGCAAGGAAAGGAAGAAATCGACACAACTCGCCCTACAGAGTGGCCTCTGATGCTACTGGTCTATGGAGCCTGTGTGTTCGTTCATTTAGGCTGTTTGTGTTGTATGCCTTGTTGTAGCTCAGGTTGACCTTGAATTTTTTTTTAAAGATTTATTTATTCATTAGGTACATTGTTCTGCCTGCGTATGTGCCTGTCTGCCAGTAGAGGGCGCCAGATCTCATGATAGATGATTGTGAGCCAGCACGTGATCTGAGAATTAAACTCAGGACCTAGGAAAAGCCCTTAATGCTGTCAGTCTCTGAGTCATCTCTCCAATCCCGACCTGGAATTCTCTATCCTTCCGCCTCACCTCAGCATGACAAGTGCCGGGATCACAGGAGACTTGTGTGTCTCTGTGTGTGTCTGTGTGTCTGTGTATGTGGGCGTCTATGTCACTGTGACTGGAGATTGTGGCGTTGAGTAACAATCGAGTGAGGAGCCCGAGGTGTAATCTCACTCAGAAGTTGTGTTTCAGCCCGAAGATCATAAAGACCCGTGAAAACTGCAAAGCAGAGGATTCGGGGCTAAAGGGAAAATCCTTGGCTGCTTTAAAGCCAACTAAATAAACCATAGTCTCTCTGTGTCAATTATTTGGGAGCAAGCTGGGTGAGAGAAAAAAATACCACTTATTAATTTCATGATATACACCTTGGCACACATTATGTCTCCTTGTGTCATGATTTACTTCCCAATGAAATCAATAACCAGGTCATAATAACATTGAAACATGAGATAACTATCACTCATTCAATTGTAAATGCACTATAAATTTAGAAAAAGTAGCAATGTCCCTTTAGAGAGATTCCTATAGTATCTCAAATTTAAATATGATAGCCACTGATAATTCTCTTAATTGATGCTACATCGCATGATAAAGAAACAGTAAATAAAATGTAATAACTTTTTTCAACCAAGTACACCAGAAATGCACATGTCAATTATAATCCTCATTTCTGCAATGGTCACATGTTTTTTCTGGTATTCATCACTATAACCATATGTTTTCCAACTGGCCTCTTTATTTACAGGAATAAGGATTCTGAGACGTATATGCTAATGCCTTGGCCAAATACCTTTGTCTGGTTCCCTGGCTAGCTCATAATATTTAACTCCATTTATTTGACACTATTTTCTGCCCTGTGGTTAGTTACTGCTCCTCTGCTTCCTGTGTCTGTCTTCTTCAGTGTCCCTGGACAGATCTCTTGCTTTCCTGACTGATACTTATAACTACCTTCTTCTTCTTCTTCTTCTTCTTCTTCTTCTTCTTCTTCTTCTTCTTCTTCTTCTTCTTCTTCTTCTTCTTCTTCTTCTCCTTCTCCTCCTCCTCCTCCTCCTCCTCCTCCTCCTCCTCCTCCTCCTCCTCCTCCTCCTTCTCCTTCTCCTTCTCCTTCTCCTTCTCCTTCTCCTCCTCCTCCTCCTTCTTCTTCTTTTTTGAGATTGGGTTTCTCTGTGTAGCCCTGGCTGTCCTGGAACTCAATTCGACTGCCTCTGCCTCCCAACTGCTGGGATTAAAGGCATGCACCACCATGCCTGGATTTTTTTTTTCCCCGAACTACCTTCTTCTACTACCCATTTGGCATTTCCTCTTTTTCCACAGGCACCTCACTACATCTTAGCTCCTTGTCTTGTCTTGGAGGAGTGACCACACCACCATTCCTGGAGGGTCTGTGCCCTTTGTCATCCTGCCTGGATTAGGCTGGTGTGGTTTCCCATTGACTTTAATCACAGGACATGGTAGTACTAAGAGAAGCCCTAAAGGATTTCCTGCACTCCAGACATGATCCTTCTTACCCCCATTGTGGAGAAGCAATCTAATTTTCCCTTGGTGATCTGCATCATTCGCCCCTCCTAACACTTTCTCAGCCTGATGGCAATGTCTAGACAGGAGAGTAAAGGTGGGACTTCAGGGCTGAGAGAGGGCCTGTGGGAAAAGAATCAGAGGCAGGAGGATTTGCAAACATGACATGGGGAAGGATAGATGTACCAGGGTTCTGAGAAAGAGGTAAAGGACAGGTCACTTAGTGGGACATAGGCCAGTATTTGTCACATTAGAAGAGCTGAAAGTCAGTCAAGTGTCTAAGTATTTATTAATAATAATAATAAGTCTCTGTGTCTTTATTCATCCACTGGCAGGACCAAGAAAGTCCCACTATTCATGACTCAGTGCTGCAGGCTGCTGTCACCTAAAGAGCACTGTAACTGTGTCTTCAGACAGTCAGCCCATCTTTCTATCAAGCCAGCTGCCTCAGGTTGGTGTGGAACATGGTAAGACTAGAGGACCCCATGACCGTGGGCCACTGTCACACTTCTCCTGCTGAGAAGTGAGTTCCTTGGTCAGAATACCACGTGGAACTCTGTGTGGAATAGCAGGATGGTGGATAATGAAATTATGATTGTTTCGGGAGACGCATCACATGTGGGAAAGGCAAATCCACAGTCAGAATGAGCATCTACTCCAGTAAGTACCAAGTGTTGTCCTTTCCATGACAGACCTGGTTCATGTAGTCAGCCTGCCACCAGGTAGCTGGCTGGTCACCTTGAGGAATGGTGACACATCTGGGGCTCAGGGCTGGTTTCTGCTGTTGTCAGGTCTGGCATTCAGCAGCAGCTGTAGCCAGGTCAGCCATAGTGAGTGGATGTCCATATTGTTGAGCCCATCCATAACCCCCATCTCTGCCACCATGGCCTCTTTGTTCATGGGACCAATGGGTAATGACAGAGATGGCTGGGTAAAGAGATTGACTGTCCACAGAATGGGTCACCTACCAACTTGATTATTGAACTTCTTCACAGCTGATGTCACCTTCTGATGAACATGTCCATGGGACACAAGTGTCTTCATACCCTTCCCCCATTTGGAGAGATTTATGCACATGCTTCCTCCCCAGATGACTCCAATCTTGCTCATTCCAAGTCCTTGTCCATCAGCCAATCCATTGGCTACAGCACGTGAATTAGAGAACAACCATATATCTGACCATTTCCCCTTCCAAATAAAATGTATTAACGTGTATTGCCTGAACTTCCACCCACTGTGCAAGATTTCCCTTCCCAAGAGTCTTTCAGTATTGTCCAAGAAAGGGGTTGTAATGCTGCCACTGTGCATAACATGCAGAACTACCAGCAAGACAGGCCCTGGTCTCTTCTTCCTTAGTCTTCCAATAATAAGGCACCTCATGAGGCTGTAGGTGCATGCGTGGCAGCAGGTGACATTGCGACAGGAGTAGAGACCGTAGGCATTTGGGCAAAGCCTTCTTGTAACTTCATTGCCTAGAGGACCTGTCCCGGCCTGATTCCTTATATACCACTTCCATTTGACAATAGGTTACTGCCGTGTGTGTCCTATTTTATGACTTCGTGGGTTACATAACATCCAACTCATTATATGCAGCACAGGTCACATGATAACTTGGTGGTCCATTGTTCAATGTTAAGTTTTCATCAAGGCTAAGAGCTGCCTCTCAGAGGGGAATAGTGGTCTTCTGAGGATGGTGGAGCCTTGCTCCAAAATCCCAAAGGTCTCTTCTGTGAGTCACTCATAGGTGTCTGCAAAAGACTCCAAACTGCATCCCTCTCTGTCACTGACACCTCAAGTACCATCAGGTCTGCTGGATTAGAAGGTCCAAGATTTGGAACAACCTGAACAGCAGCCTGGACTGGGTTAAGAGCCTTTGCCTGTTCCTGGACACACACAGAGCTAGCAGCTTTCTGATTCAGTAGGCACATGGGCCAGAGTAACAGATCCAAGTGAGGGATGCACTGGCTGCAGAATCCAGAGAGACAAACCTAGCACTGTGCTCCTTTCCTGGTGGTAGGAGGGGCCGGATCAGTAGCTTTTCCTTCATCTTGGATGGACTATCTCTGCATGCCACAGCTCACTGGGTTCTTTAATTTCACTGAAGCAGAAGGCTCTCAAATGTTTGGTTGGATTTATTTCTTATCCTCTGCACACATGTGTTACCAGAGTCCAAAGTGTTTCTGACCACATCTCCCTTTAACTCTTCTATCTAGCCAGTGCAGAGCAACACAGATTGACCGTGGAGAATGACAGTTGACTATTGATGGTGGCACTAATTTCTGAAATTCCTCTGAGGAGACGTTACTGTCTTTAATTTACTATTTCCCTTGGCAGAGGGAACTCAAAAGGCTTCCATTTAGCCTCTCCAACTAGAATAGCCCTCACTCCACAGGTCAGGGAACCAATGTGAGAATTCTGCCAACCTCTAAGTATATCTATCCCAGTTATACATTCTGGGACTGGAAAAATAAACACCAAATGAATTCAGGAACCCACTGGACCTAGTGTAAATCACATGTCTGCCAAAATTCATTAATCAACAGACATATACAATATCCTACTTTAACGGAAGTGCCATAATATTTCTTAGGATCTCTGACAATCAGCATTAATATGAATCACTATCCAATTGACACTGGAAAGTCTGATTATTCTTTCCCCAGGATACGGTTACCCTGGTGAAAGCCTGTAGAACCCACTAGGAAAGGACTGGAGAAAGGCTAGCCGTAAACCTTTTTGGTATTTCATAAGGTATTTACTAAAGTCACCTGGCCATTAGTTCATTCAAGGGGTTCTGCATCTGCAAACTGGCTCAAATCCAGAAACTGATTCATGGGCCGAGATGTTCCTTTGCCAGTATTATGTAGCCTTTCTCTCATTTGGGGACAATTGTTCCTTTTATGTGATCAAACAAAATTCAGAAGGCTTCTCTGGTGATTTGATTAAGAATATTTGCTGGGCCCTGTGTGTACACACCCAGAGGCAGGCAGATCTCTGAGTTTGAGACAATCCTGGTGTCCAGACCGAGTTCCAGGGCAGCCAGAGCTACACAGAGAGACCTGTAGCTGGTCTTTGCTACTTTCTGGTTTCTATTTCTTATCCTTTACCCCTGGGTTTTACCCCTATCACTAGATAGGAGAAAAGGAAGGATGAGAAAGAGAGAGGAGAGAGAGGGAGATTGAGAGAGACAAGAAATCTAATTTCTTTCCTAGCCACTATTCCCAGTTTCTAGCTCAGCCCCCTTCAAATGCTTTTCCCACCCATTCCTCTCGAAGTTCCTCAGACCAAGCTTAGGGGCCCCAGTGGAAGAGCTAGGGGAAGGACTGAAGGAGCCGAAGGGGATTGCAACCCCATAAAAAGAACAATATCAATGAACTGGACCCCCCAGAGCTCCCAGGGACTAAACCACCAATCAAATCCTATACATGGAGGGAGCCAAGACTCCAGGTACATATGAGGCAGAGGATGGCCTTATCTAACATTAATGGGAGGGGAGGGAGGCTTGATGCCCCAGTGCAGGGGGATGCTAGAGGGGTGAGCCAGGAGTGGGTGAATGGGTGGAAGAGCACCCTCATAGAGGCAAAGAGGAGGGGGTGAGAGGGATGGAATGGGGATGTTGGTGGAGGGATAACTAGGAAGGGGGCTATCATTTGAAATGTAAGTGAATAAAGTTAATATAAAATTATACATATAACAAAACCCCCAGCAGGCTGTTGAAGACATATTTGAACGAGGAGCAAAGCCACAGCTCTAGCAAGCAGCAGAACTTGGCAGCTTCAGCCACATGGTTCTGGTTTCTTCAGAGTTAAAAATACAAGAAAGGAAGTATGGAATCTCCGTCCAAGGCTAAGAATTGCCACTGAGGTCAGGCATAAGGCAGGGTTGTAAGACACAGAGGGCTAGAGAGGCCTCTGTGTGAAGCTGTGACAGTGAATCCTGGACTCCACTGGGGACCTCAAATGTTGGGGATGCCACAGTCACGGGACACCTCTCAACCAAAGGTGCTAAGAGGGAGAGGAACCAGCCCAAGAGACAGAAGTGTGTTGCAGTCAACAAAGGTGACAGGAGATCTGAAGAGTGCTTTGACATCAGACATGGAGTTGCAGAGTCTGGCGTTGGCCCAGCTGCTCTCTGGTCTTGCTCTGGTTCAGCATTTCCTCATGATGCTCCCTCTCCTGCATTTCGGAACTGTGATGCACATCCTGTGCCATGGCGTGGGGGGGGAGAATGTGATCTATCTGATTTTTTTATATTTATTTATTTATTTATTTATTTATTTTGCTTTTTTCAAAACAGGGTTTCTCTGTAGCCCTGGCGGTCCTGGAACTCACTTTGTAGGCCAGGCTGGCCTCAAACTCAGAAATCCGCCTGCCTCTGCCTCCCAAGTGCTGGGATTAAAGGCGTGTGCTACCACGCCTGAGTCCTGATTTTTTATTTTTATTTTGCAGGGGTTACAGTTTAGGGATTGCATGGATCTCAGAAGAGACTCAGAACTTTGAAGTTCATAATGTGTTGAGATTGTGATAGACATTAAACTATGGGGTTTAAGTTGGCTGAAGCATTTTTGCCTTATGATATTGCTGCAAGCCTGTGGGGAACTGGAAATGGAATGTTGTGGTTTGAATTAGAATGGTTCCCCGTAGGCTCATGCATATTATAATCTTGATCATCAAGGTGTAGGAGGTGTGGCCTTGTTAGAGGACTGTGGCCCTGTTTGAGGAAAAGAGTCAGAGGGTAGGATTTGGTTTTCAAAAGCCAGGCCTAGTCTTTTTCTGTCTCTGTCTCTCTGTCTCTCTCTGTCTCTCTCTGTTTCTCTCTCTCTCTCTCTCTCTCTCCCCTGCTGCCTATGGATCCCTATGTAGAACTCTCAGCCCTTTCCCCAGCCCCATGGCTGCCTGTGTGCATCTCTTCATGATGAGAATGGACTGACCTCTGAAATGTAAACAAGCTCCAATTAAATGCTTTCTTAAATGTGTTTTTATTTGTTCATGATGTCTCCTCACAGCAATACAACAATGACTAAGACGTTTTCTTATGTATTTTATGCATAGAAACACTATGACCAAAGTTCCTTGAGAGTGAAGACACTATAAAATTCATGCTGCCAGAGATGACCATTCTGGGTAGGGTAGTCCACTGTGGACATTATGTTGTCTCTGCTTCCCATTATGGTAATTACAATCACCCTGCCTTTGGCACTTGTGTGCTGCTACATGGCCACTGTTGAGAATTAAACCCACTGCATTTAATTCATCCAATTCAGCAGCAGCAGCATCTCCAACTCTAAGGTCTGGCACAAGGAAAAGGACAATGACAAAGCTCTTCAAATGTGCTGGTGCCCTCTCAACATTTTGTGTGTTATATGATCAGTGAAGGGCGTGTCTTCTGGCCTGTCCCACGGCAAAGAATTAAGTTTTACACAGCATGAACACTCCACCATTGCATATTCCCTCAGCTGTAAATCCCTCCATCAACACTAAACCAAGATATATTAGACATCTTCAACTCCTTTTCAGTAGTCCATCTTTTCATAACCACTTCAAGCTAAAGATTCAAACACAGTCTTGACAACTTTTTAAAATGTGAAATCTAAAGCTACAATCTTTACAGAGTGGACCCATGTCAAAAAACTCAGCCTGACCCAGTTTTATGTTCCTTCCACTATTATCCCATACCTTCAAAATCCATTCCCACACATGTTCCCCACATTCTGCTTAATGAATTAGCAAACTCGTCAAGCTCCTTGCATGAGTGCACAGAAGTGCAGGGCTCCTCCTCATGGACTACACACTCCACCTGCCTTCCTGGAATCTACTTTGTCTGAAGTCTGGTTATAGGTCTAGAGACAGGTAACACAGCTGCTGAAAAACACTGGAGTTGAGAAAGGACTGTTGGATTAGATTGGCGCACATACCTGAGAACCTCAGAATGGAAGGAAGGAAATGTGTTGAGTTCAGGGAGATGGTTTGCTTTTGTTTCAACAAGAAAAGAAAAGCTATAACTTCCTTCAAAATTCATAAAGATGAGATTTGACCAGAGGAGACATCCTGAAAATCTTGGCTGCAAAAATGATGATAACAAAGCAGATCAACAAAACTAAACAAAAGATAAATTCTCATCCCTCTATGTGGAAACAGCTATGGAGAAGGCCAAGAATGGAATGTCTCCAGCCAGGATGTCAGCTATTCATATCCAATAAATCTTGTTGGCTACAAAGTCCACATGACTTATGAGGTCATCCTTTCAATGTGGCATGGGTGGATATTTATATTGCAGCTTGAGTATATAGCGCCAACAGAGTTATAAAGCTCTGTGCACACTGTACATTCCATACATGTGTTAATGCAGAAATGCATATCACCTATAAAAGTTTGTGTGTTTACAGAGAAAGGACCAGGCACTAATGAAGACAAGAGAAATAGCCCAGATGATCCAACCTCAAACTGCCTTAATGGCCCCTCAAAATTATGCATCCAAAACAACTTCAAAATAGCTAATCTTGCAGCCTCAAAGACTGCTCCATCCAGGACTTCAGCTGAGCCCTGCACCTTCCCATCACACAGCGAGTGGACAGCATTGAGGTTTTAAACATTTCCAGGCTTCAGGCACCTGTGTTTGGCTGTGCCTGTGGTCTGACTGGACTTTAATGGCATAGGTTGTGGAAAGCTGGACCCAGGGACCATTATAGAGCAGGTGAACGTGCAGACCATCATTGCCAATGCGCAGGAGCTGCTGAAGATGACTGACAGGTGTTTCACGAAGTGCATCGGGAAGCCTGGGGCCCCTGGGACAACTCTGAGCAGAAATGCATCACCTTATGCATGGACCGCTACAAGATGCCTTGACACTGTGTCCTACGCCTACAACTCGTGACTGCCACTGGAACAAGCCAACGTGTGATCGACACCTGTGCTTTCTGACAGTGCTCTCAGAAGACAGCAAGGACCAGTGTGAGTGCAGGGACATGGCTGACCCACTGAGCTGTGACCTCATGAGAGAGCAGGCCAATGAAGCACTGATGGGAGGGTGGGGAGGAGCAACTCCCACTGTTCCCAGTGTCTCTCCCTTGGTGTGCAGATAGATGTGTGAGCTCACACTGTTCTTGTACCATGTCTTTCCTCTGCCGTCATGGACTCACATTCTCTGAAAGTAGAGAACAGATTAAAAACATATTCACAACTTGCTGGGGTCCCAGTGTCTTATAGTCATAGAAAAGTAACTAAAGTCAGGTGCGATGACACAGGCCATTAATCCCAGCAGACAGGTGAACTCTGTGAGTTCAAGGCCAGCCTGATGTACATGGTCATCTGTGGAGACACACCTTGCCTTATAAAAACAGGATAAAACAGAAGAGAAGTAACAGAGACAGATCTTCTGTGGAGCTGCGTAAGGCCAGTTGCTTCCCTAGTCATGATGAAACCTAAGAGCATCACGTTCCCAGGGAAACGGGGAGAGATCAGGTCAAACTGCACACAACCAAAACCTGCACAAACTTCATCTTTCCCCACATCACTGATCAGGGGTGAAACCTCACATCACAGTGTGTGCTCTCTGGCATGAGAATCATCTTTCTTCCAGTGTCCACACTGCACAGGCCTGGGGAACTATGGGGCCAACTTAGTTATCAGATCCAGTGTCCCCCACTCCTGTGACATTCATGTCTCCCACGTCATCAGCTCATAAGTGTGAGTGAACGTCAGAGAGAGAGTGAGAGGGTGACAGATTACATAGCTTCTACCACACTATCACCCGTATTCTGTGTTATAGTCGGTGACAGTTCCTCTCCTACTGTGATTGAGTCACTAAAGCAACTGCACCATGGAAGTGCAAACACAGAGAAGTGCAGTGGAGACAGGGATCAGTGCCCTGCTGTCTGTGGTCTGCACAGGGGCCTCTCTTCAGTGGACAAGGGGGTCTCCTGTTCTGAGATACTTGGACAATCTCAGAACCCTCTAACCCTGAGGCTGAGAAGACAAATCCTAAGGGGAGAGCAAAGTCTACACTTAACTGATGAGAGTCCTGTACTCAGGCTTGGCAGTGGGAGCCACCCATTGCAGGTGAACAGAGCCTGGTCTCTGTGGGGTCCAAGTGGGGCTTGCAGGCCAGAACCTCTGGTTTAAGGAGAAACCTCTCTCCCCTGCAGCCCCAAGCGCTTGTGTCTCCACTGTATTCCCGGAAGTGGCTTTTCTTTTTTTTTTTTTAATGATTTATTTATTTATATATTTATTATTACACTGTAGCTGTCTTCAGACACACCAGAAGAGGGAGTCAGATCTTGTTACGGATGGTTGTGAGCCACCATGTGGTTGCTGGGATTTGAACTAAGGACCTTTGAAAGAGCAGTAGGGTGCTCTTACCTGCTGAGCCATCTCACCAGCCCGTGGTTTTTCTTCTAGAAGACTCTAGGGTCTGACTTCTGAGGAGAAGAAGGAAGAGGAAGGGTGGAGGAGAGGACACAGAGAGTCTGGCCTGCGGGTCTCTCCTGGTGTCCTGACAGCTTCTGGATCAGGACTTAGAGACTCCACAGCACAGGGTTCAGGCAAAGTCCTAGTCTCCAGTGTATGAGGTCAGGGCTGGGGAAGCCCAGGGCTGGGGATTCCCCATCTCCCCAGTTTCACTTCTGCTCCTAACCTGGGTCAGGTGCTTCTGTCAGGACACTGATGACGCACCTACAGGTCTCACACCCAATGGGTGGCGCGTTCCTGGGGAACCAACCAGCTTCTCGGAGACAAAGTCCACAGAGCTAGCAGAACTCAGATGCCCCGGAAGCCAGATAGGATTGGTTGGCTTGGTGCGCAGTGCTCCTGCTGCTGGCGGCCGCCCTGGCCCCGACTCAGACCTGTGCGGGTGAGTGCGGGGTCGGGAGGGAAACGGCCTCTGAGGGGAGGGGCGGGGGCGGCACCCGGGTAGCCTCGTCCCTGTGTGGCTTTTCTGATCCTTCACCCGATCTCCACCAGCATCTCCAGCCCCGCGTCCTGCTCCCCTCCAAGCCCGCGCACCCGCCGGGGTCCTGGGAGGAGGTCGGGGTCTCACCACGTGCCGCCCCCAGGCTCACACTCGCTGCGGTATTTCCACACCGCCGTGTCCCGGCCTGGTCTCGGGGAGCCCCGGTTCATCTCTGTTGGCTACGTGGACGACACGCAGTTTGTGCGCTTCGACAGCGACGCGGAGAATCCGAAGATGGAGCCGCGCGCGCCATGGATGGAGCAGGAGCGGCCGGAGTATTGGGAGCGGGAGACACGGATCGCCAAGAACAGGGAGCAGATTTCTCGAGTGAACCTGAGGACCCTGCGCGACTACTACAACCAGAGCGAGGGCGGTGGGTGACCCAGGGTCGGATGTCACAACCCCTTCATGTCCCGACAAGGAGACCTGAGATGGAAAGTTCCCAGGCCCCAAGTCCGAGGTTCGGGAGCAGAACCACAACCCAGCACTGGTTTCCCTTTCAGTTTGTAGGTGTCCGCTCGTGGGCGAGTCCGGCAGAACACGGGAGGGGGGTCAGGGGGTGCTGACCGCGGGGTCCCGCAGGCTCTCACACTTACCAGCGGATGTCTGGTTGTGATGTGGAGTCCGACGGGCGCCTCCTCGGTGGGTACTGGCAGTACGCCTACCATGGCCAGGATTACATCGCCCTGAACGAAGACCTGAAAACGTGGACGACAGCAGACATAGCAGCTCAGATTACCAAACAAAAACTGGAGCAGGCTGGTGTTGCAGAAAGAGAGAGGGCCTACCTGGAGGGCAAGTGCGTGGAGTGGCTTCGCAGATACCTGGAGCGCGGGAATGTGACGCTGCTGCGCAAAGGTGCAGGGGCACTGGGCAGCTCCTCCCTCTGCCCTCGGGCTGGGGCTCAGTCCTGGGGAAGAAGAAACCCTCAGCTGGGGTGATGCCCCTGTCTCAGAGGGGAGAGAGTGTCCCTGGGTCTCCTGATCCCTCATCACAGTGACTGCACTGACTCTCCCAGGGCTCAGCCTTCTCCCTGGACAGTGCCCAGGCTGTCTCAGGAGGGAAGGAGAGAATTTCCCTGAGGTAACAACAGCTGCTCCCTTCAGTTCCCCTGCAGCCTCTGTCAGCCATGGCCTCTCCCAGGCTGGGTTCTCTGCCCACACCCAGTGTCTGTGGACATGGACTCCTGTCCTGCTGAGTGTGTCAGCCCTTACACCTCAGGACCGGAAGTCTCCTTTACCTCATAAGAGACATGGAGTCCCCTACACAAGGATGGTTCCCCCCAGCTTTTAGAACTTTTCAAAGAACACATTCTCCCAGATCCTTTCCTATCTGTGGGGTTTGCCTCCCTTCAACATCCCAATTCTCTCTATTCCTACAGTGCTGAATGGCCCACGAGCCTTTATGGGGTACAGTACAGGAATATAAATCGTGGAATTTCTTACTTTTTTCTCTTTTCATTTTCTTTCTTTTTTTTTTTAAGATTTATTTATTATTATATCTAAGTACACTGTAGCTGTCTTCAGATGCACCAGAAGAGGGCGTCAGATTTCATTAGGATTAGTTGTGAGCCACCATGTGGTTGCTGGGATTTAAACCAGGACCTTTAGAAGAGCAGTCGGTGCTCTTAAGTACTGAGCCATCTCTCCATCCCTCTTTTCATTTTCTTATTTCATATTTTTTCTTTACTTTTTGGGTGTTTGTTTGTTTGTTTGTTTGTTTTTGAAGGTATTATTTTGCTTCTAGTCAGGTTTGGTCTGCACTGGAGTGATCCTGTTTCTCCCTGCCCTTGTATTATCATTTGTATCAATCTCCACAGGTGTCAGGGGAGAGTGCTAAACTAGACAATTAGACAAGTTAAATAGGGTTTTCATTAAAGGAGAGATTCCTGTGAACTGAGACTGTTTCCTGTCAGAACTAACTAAACATCCAGAAGCCTCCTGCTCTTCCTCTGCCCCCACAAGTTACAGTGCTCCCCCCAGTGAATCAGGACTTGGACTCTGAGAGACAGGGTCTTCTGCAATCCAGGGCTGAGTGAGAGGGAAGATCCACACACCCTGTGAGCCCACTGTGTTCCAGTGAGTGCTGCACTGGGGTCCACAGCACACTCCAGGGATCCTGTGTGACACACCTGTACCTTGTCCCCCAGAGTCAGGGGCTGGGAGTCATTTTCTCTGGCTACATACTTTGTGATGGCTACTCACTTAGAATGACTGTTAATGTTGGTCAGCAAGATGACCACAGTGGCAGTCTCAGTGGTGGCACCCTTTCAGTAACATATGACCCTGATTTCTGATTTTGATATGAACTCAAACACATATTAAATTACTTATTTTCCATTCCCTCTTCCATTCTGTGACTACCTATCTCATGCTATAGAACATCACATAAGGATGACCATGTTGACCCCCTGGCCTCTGTGGATCCCCTCTTAGCTTCTGAGTCCCAAAAGAAAATGTGCAGTCCTGTGCTGAGGGGACCAGCTCTACCTGCAGGTCGCTAGTGCCATGACAGTTGAAGTGTCAAACAGACACATAGTTCACTGTGATCATTGGTTTAGCTGAGTCTTGTGTAGATTTCACTTTGTCTTGTTAATTGTGTGATTTCTTAAATCTTCCACACATATCCCCCAAAAGCACATGTGACCCGTCACCCCAGATCTGAAGGTGATATCACCCTGATTGCTGGACCCTGGGCTTCTACCCTGCTGACATCACCCTGACCTGGCAGTTGAATGGGGAGAAGCTGACCCAGGACATGGAGCTTGTGGAGACCAGGCCTGCAGGGGATGGAACCTTCCAGAAGTGGGCAGCTGTGGTGTTGCCCCTTGGGAAGGAGCAGAGTTACACATGATATGTATACCATGAGGGGCTGCCTGAGCCCCTCACCCTGAGATGGGGTAAGGAGGGTGTGGGTGCAGAGCTGGAGTCAGGGAAAGCTGGAGCCCTTCTGCAGACCCTGAGCTGGTCAGGGCTGAGAGCTGGAGTCATGATCCTCACCTTCATTTCCTGTCCCAGTCCTTCCCAGAGCCTCCTCTATCCACCAATTCCAACATGGTGACCATTGCTATTCTGGTTGTCCTTGGAGCTGTGATAGTCATTGTTGCTGGGGTGGCTTTTGTGATGAAGAGGAGGAGAAACACAGGTAGGAAAGGACAGGGTGTGCATTTTCTCTCAGCCTCCTTTAAAAGTGTGCTCTGGCAAGGCGTGGTGGCGCACACCTTTAATCCCAGCACTTGGGAGGCAGAGGCAGGAGGATTTCTGAGTTCAAGGCCAGCCTGGTATACAAAGTGAGTTCCAGGACAGCCAGGGCTTCAGAGAAACCCTGTCTTGGAAAACAAAAAAGCAAACAAACAAACAAACAAAAAATTGTGCTCTGCTCATCAATGGGAAACACAGCCACACCCACATTGCTACTGTCTCTAACTGGGTCTGCTGTCAGGTCTGGGAACTTCCAGTGTCAAGATCTTCCTTGAACTCTCACAGCTTTTCTTCTCACAGGTGGACAAGGAGGGGACTATGCTCCAGCTCCAGGTTAGTGTGGGGGACAGGATTGTCCTGGGGACATTGGAGTGAAGTTGGAGATGGGAGCTCTGGGAATCCATAATAGCTCCTCCAGAGTAATCTTCTGGGGGCTTCAGTTGTACCATGATAGGAATACACACACGTACATATGCATATATATTTGTTTTGTTTTACCCTAGGCAGAGAAGGCTCCCAGACCTCTGATATGTCTCTCCCAGATTGTAAAGATGACACTCTAGGGTCTGATTTGAGAGGGGCAATGTGGATATGATTGGGTTTCAGAGACTCCCAGAATCTCCTGTGAGTGAGCTGTGGGTGGTTGGGATGTTGTCTTCACAGTGATGGGTCATGACTCTCATTCTCTAGGGTGAAGACAGCTGCCTGGAGTGGACTGAGTGACAACCAGTGTGTTCAGCTCTCTCCTGCCTGTGACATCCAGAAACCTCAGTTCTCTTTAGACAACATTGTCTGATGTTCTCTGTGTTCCTGTGGGCTCAATGTGAAGAACTGTGGAGCCCAGCCTGCCCTGCACAACAGGACCCTGTCCCTCCATTGCTTGGTCCCTTCTACAGTCAACCTTCCAGCTCCAGCCAAACATGGGGAGACATCTGCATCCTGTGAGCTCCATGCTGCCCTGAGCTGCAGCTCCTCACTTCCACACTGAGAATAAGAGTCTGAATGGGACCTTGATTGTTCACATCCTGACCTAGGGTTGATTTCTTGTTAATTTCATGGATTGAGAATACTTAGGGTTGTGGTTTGGTTTGATTTTTTTTTCAAGAAATAAATGGCAGATGGAGAACCTTCCAGAATCTGGGTCACTATGCTGTGTGTATCTGTTGGGCCAGGATGAGGCTGTGTCAGCTGAGTGTGAACAGGGCTGTGCCAGGTGTGCTCAGTCCGTTCTGATCTGTGATAAGGTCATTCCTAGGCTGTGTCACCTCTGTGTTCTGCTCTCTCCATCACTATGAGGCACATGCTGAGAGTCTGTGATCACAAGGACACAGGGAAGGCCTGAGCCTTGCCCTGTCCCCAGGATTATGAGCCCCCAGGGCTAAAGATCAGAGATGCAACTAGAGATCCTTTGATGTGCCAAGTGTACAAGACAATTCACCCATTTCCCCCCACACATTTGTTGTAGCTACTAATGATGTCATGTTGACGCTCCCCTGGGCTCTCCCTGTCCCTGCTACTCTGGTGGTTTCTGCTTCTCCTTCTCTCCAGCTTCTCTTCCAGGGCTCTCAGGTGTAGGATGTGATTTTTTTGTTGAACTCCCAGGTGCACATCCACAGGTGAGATAATTGGCTTAGATTTTTCTAAACCCATTTTCAATAAGGGTTCTTAAATGCTTAACCTCCTTTATCGCCCACCACCCACCAGAAGTGAGAAAAGGAAAGGACATGAAGACGGGGGAAGTTCACCTGTTTACAAATGGTTCTTCAGAGCAAATCCAGTCTGCACTGTCAGGATATCAGCAGTCCAGTTCACAGGAATCAGCAATGACAGCTCGATGCAGAAGCCAGGAGGCTCAGCTGTTTGCTATTTAGAAGTAGTTCCTTGGGGCAATTTCAATCTCCAATTGTCAGGATACCTGCAGTCCAGGTCTGCAGTGTCAGGATTGCAAACCCAAATCATCGGCTGTGTCAGGACCCAGCAGAAACTGCCAGGCCTCCACCAAAACGGCCCGAGTCGGCAGAAATGACCAGGAGAAGTTCTCTGCCATGACTCTCAACAGAGTGAAGATCAATGAAGATGAAGACTTTAGAACAAGGTAGCATTGCAAAGACAGCTATGCAAGCCCACCATCACTGTCCATTGTGTCCTATTAAACTCCCTCCAAATATCACCTGTCCTGCTCATAGGCCTGAAACAATTTAAATTATGTAATATTTATACCAATAGGAAACAGGAGGCATAAACTGACGCACAAACCTGCCAGGTCAGTGAGGAAACTTTATTTCCTTAACTATATAAGAGACACCTATTACAAGCCCAATTCTACACCTAAACTGCCAGCTCTTTAGAGATCTCTTCCTATCTGTGTCAATCTGATCAGGCTACTCTACCTTTCTCTTGAGCTCCTCCAAACTCAAGAGGGTTCCTTAGCTCTGATTCCTAGATTTCTGTTTTACCTGTGTCCTGCCAGATGCTTCTCTGTTGTTCCTGCAACCCAGAGAGGAAATGCCCATCACTTACCCAGAGTTCCTTCATTATCGGCTCTTCCAAGCTGTGTGTGTGTGTGTGAGAGAGACAGAGACAGAGACAGAGACAGAGAGAGACACAGAGGGAGAGAGACAGACAGAGAGAGACAGAGATCTGTCAAAGGTCCAATTATAAAAGAAGTCTAGCTCCTCCCATCCGCCCTTGGCAGGCTGAGCCATGTCACTGTCATGGGATTTTTCTGCTCAGGGATTGCTAGCTTTTTTTCACCACATTTTCTTTGGCATGAGTCCCATGGGCCAGAGTGAGAAGTCCTTCCCACATGCAGCTGGCTTTTGCTGAGGTGCCATTTCTGTTGGGTTGCTGGGGACAGGAGAGGTGTTGGCACTGTGGACAGCTCCTGCAGTGTTTCACCAAGGCTGCAGGCTGAACCTGGAAAGAAGGGCTCGCCACCATGGACAGCTCCTGTGAGGCCTGCAGAATAGGAGCCCCCATTTTTACTGCTCCTGTGGGAGGTTTTACTGAGGTGGCCTCTAGGCTGAAGCAGGAATGAAGGGCCTGCCTGCACTTTGACAGATTTAGCGTTAGGGGCTACAATAAGCCAGGATAAACCCGTTCTCCCTAAGCTGTGTCTTGTCAGATATTAAGCCACAGTGATGGAAAAGGGAACTGTATTGGTTACTTTTCTGTTGCTGTGATGAAGCATCAAGTCCAAGGAAACTTCTAGAAGGTTTACCTGGGGATTAGGATCCCAAAGAGTTAAGAGGCCATCAACATCACAACAGCAAACACCAGGCATGGCAGCAGGAACAGCTGAGAGCTCACACCTCCAACCATGCCCCTGGTGACATACTTCCTCCAGCAAGGCCACACCCCCTAAGCTTCCCCAAACAGCACCACCTGGGGACTAAGTATTCAAGTGACCAAGAATATGGGGCCATCGTATTCAGAGGACCACAGTAACTGACACAGACAGTGACACCCTAGCTCTCAGGGCAAATACGGGATCTTCCAGGTGTAGTGCCAGGAAAATGTTAGCGAATCACAAAAACCAGACAGCAGCCTATCTGAGGTAATCACAGTAGGGCATTTTTAATATGAGCTAGCTCAGGCCAGTGTACATTGTCATGCAGAACAGTTTTTGTGATGAGGAGCCCAAATATCTAACAAGGCAAGGCTTTATAGTAAGCAGCAAGTGGGGGGTGGTGAGTGTGCAAGCATCTCATTGGAGAGCTACTGTGGCCTGTAACATAATTGGTTAGTGTTTGCAGTCATATCGTAAACTTAAGTTTTGCTTCCCAGTGTATTGGTGACCGTTAGACTGAGGATGGACTTGTAACCTGGAGACGCAGGTCTTTTGGGGGACTGACCTGTAGTCACAGCTTTTCTTGAGGGTTAGCCTAGAGATTGGAGGTAGACTCTGATTTTGTTGGGAAGTAACTGGGAAACTAATTCTAGGTACCAGGCTGTTAGTTTGCCTGAGTTCAAATTCTCTAAAATGGAATCTGAATTTAAAAGATTTGACCTCTCACAGGTGGCAGCTGGCTGGCACTGCCACAGGTATGACCTGGGCAAGAAGGCTTGGTTCTCCAGAGTTGCCCAAGGCAGTGCTGGTACCTATCTGGCCAGGAAATGCTTTTTCTAATGTCATGGTGGGCATCTCTTTTATGTGCCAAGTCCAAGAATGAAGGAACTTTCCAAAGGAAATGTTCAAACCTAATGGTCTCCAAGGGGACCATCGAGATGACTCAGAGTGTAAAGGTTCTTGCCACCAATCTTGGCTCCCCGAGTTTGAACCTTGGAAGCCACAGGGTGAGTGGAGAGACCTGAGTCCTGTAAGTTATCCTCCCAGCATCACATAGACATCACGACATGCACATCCCTACACATAATTATTAAATCAATGTAATAAAATAAAAAAGGAACCATGATGGTTTCATATTGAAGGACATGAAAACACATATGTATGTGGACACCTATGTGTAAGGACAAGTATGTAAAAATAGTGTCCAGTTTTCCTCCAGACTTACCTGTGTCCGAAACCCACATTGTGATGAGATGCAGCCAGGAAGATTGAAGGGCATCCCATGCAAGGATAATCACAGAGATTTTAAACTCTTCTATGTGTTATGTATTTATACTATTGCTTTATGTGTACCCTGTGTGAATGCGGCCACTCCCCAGCTGTGGTGTGTGTTGGGGGAAGCGGGAGTCAGAAGACAACCTTGGATACCCAGTTCTCTCTCCACGTGGGCTCTGGGGGACTAAACTCAGGTGGTCAGACTCAGTGGCAAGCACCACTACCTGAGTCACCTCAGCATCCCGAATTGGTGCCACAGCCTTGTTTTTGGAGGTGTTGAGAAATTGAACCAGGACCTGCACTATACAAGGTGGGCACTCAAGTCACTGAGTCACATTCTCTATGTTTGAAAACCACTCAGCAGACATCTCTCTGTCATTGCAAAGGCCCTTACTAAAGCTTTAAGATAAAGATAAAATCAGAGACAATCTGTTTAAAAATAGAGATGGGTGGTACACAAGAAGCACTTTTGGAACACAGCCCTCTCATCTGAGGACCTAAATCTAAATGAACCAGGCCTGAAGAGGAAATGTCTGGGTTTTTTGGGACTCAGTTGTGAGATGTTTTTCTGGAAACTGTCTTATGAGAGGATGTTTTTGCTGAAGCAGTCACGTGTTAATTTTCTGGAAGCTGCCTGGAAAAGGGGCATGTGATGTTTAGTAGAGCTTGAGAGATGCCCTCTTGAGAGAACACATGATGTTTGGATAGGGTGTGAATATAACCCAACAAATCACAGACAACACTGTGCGGCATTGGCTCACCTTACCACTCTTTGCTGGTCCTTGTTGGGCTTTGCTGATGCTGGTCTTCACAGAGGCAGCTGTGCCATTGGTTAGCATTGCCTTCTTTGCTGACCATTTCTCATAACTTTGTAGAGAGAAATGAACCTAAGAACTTCTGATGGTGTTCCAGCATCTTCTCCCTGCTTCTGCAGACTCAGGCCGATTGGTACAACCTCAAATTGCTTCTGGATTAAACTTAGATTGCTGACTGGTGTGAACGCAATTGTTGATATCCCCACAAGGCGGATTGGACTCTCCCCAAAAAGGTGTTTTTAAACAGGTCCACACCCTCTTTACCCTATTAACATTTCCTTTCTATTTACTTTGGTTGCTGGTGAGGTAGAAGAGAGGTTAAAATATTTAAGTAAGCTTATTAAAGTAGGTTTGGGAAATATAAACCTACACAGGGCATCTGGAATGTTCCATGTGTGGATTATGTTAGCAATGCTGCATTGTTGCTGGAGGACATCAGACGTTTTTGTAGACTGAGCAGTGTGGGGACAGATTGGGAAGCTCCTTCTCATGGACTCTGTGTCCCTGAGGAACCCAGGGCTTGTGTTCAAACCTTCTCTGTAGGGTAGTTAGGAGGCTCAGGTCTAAATTAGGCCCTGTGGCTACAGAGAAAAGAATCAAACAATCAAGGCATAAAAACAAAGATGGCGTCACTTCCGAGTAAAATTATGGAGCTGCAGAGACTGTTCCGAGGTGAAGAATGCTTACTGCTGTTCCAGAGGACCTGGGTTCAGGTCCCAGCTCTCATCCACGTGTAACTCCAGTCTCAGAGGGGATAGGCTGCCCTCTTCTGGCCGCCTGGAAAACTCCATGCTCTTGGGGAAAAGACATACATGGAGGCAAAACACCCATAAACATATATTTTTTAAAAGAATGAAAAAGAAATGGAGGGAAATAAGATTTCTGTAAAGAGACCCTGCACAGTATTTGGGGGATCACTACAGCACGTAGGAACACCTTTAAACCCTACTGCAGGATTGTAGGGTCCCCTGCAGTAGATGTGCACACTGATCTTAGGGATTAAGCAGGGAGGGGAGAAATCGACAAAACTCCCCCTACAGAGTGGCCCCTGATGCTACTGGTCTATGGAGTCTGTGTGTTCATTCATTTATGCTGTTTGTGTTTGTTGTAAGCCTTGTTGTAGCTCAGGTGGACCTTGAATTATTTATTTTATTTTTAAAAGATTTATTATGTACAGCGCTCTGCCTGTATATGTGCCTGTCCACCAGAAGAGGACGCCAGATATTACTATAGATGGTTGTGAGCCACCCCGTGATTTCTGAAATTCAACTCAGGACCTATGGAAGAGCAGTTAATGCTCTCAAACTCTGAGTCTTTTCTCCAGTCTTGATCTTTAATTCTTGACCCTCTTGCATCACCTCAGTATGCCGTGTTGTGTGTGTGTTTGTCTTTCTGTATCTATTTCACTGTGACTGGAGTGTGGTGTTGAGTAACAATAAGGCGAGGAGCCCAAGGTGTAATCTCACTCAGAAGCTGTGTTCAGAAAGACTCGTGAAAACCACAAACCAGAGGATTGGGGGCTGAAAGGAAAATCCCTGGCTGCTTCAGTATGAAGAAGGCATAGTCGACCACAACTCCCTGCCTTCCCCAGCATTCAAAGCTCACAGCCACTTAGGTGATCAGGAACTGGAGCCTCTCCTACGCCTGTGTCCTGCTGCCCCCTGGCGGTCTCGAGCCGCATCGCAGCTCCCAAGAATCTTGGAGATGGACTGGGCTCTATGTCAAATGACCCTCCAGACTGCAGACTGCAGAGTCCAGGAACTGCTGGACAGCTTCACAAGCCCGTGAAGCTGTCCGGGTCACACTGAGGAAGGGCCACACTAAGAAACCAGGTATCCCCTGCAGTGTCCGCCACAGCACAGCATTAGTTGTTTTCCTTTTGTGGTTGCTGTTGCCCAGGATTTACCCCAGGGCTTCCTGCCTGCTGGCCTTGTCCTCACTGAACCACACACCAGCTGAGCTTGATGTGACCACCCAAAGAAAGGGTCCTGGGTTTCTCTGGGAATGCCTTCAATCCCAGGCCTCGGGATGGCGGATCTCTGCATTCTTCAACCACATAGCAAGTTCCAGAACACCCGGGGCTATAAGTAAAACCAGAAGACTGGGATCCCCAGGACTGACACCTGGAAGGGGGTGGTGGAGTAGGTGAGAAAGTTGTAATAAGTGAGAAAGGAGCATGGATGCCCGGGGTGGGGTCTGGGTGAACTTAGGCGCCCCAGCCAAGGCCCTGGGAAGTGAATGGGGTAAAGGAAATAACCTCAAATTACTCTTTTTTCCTTGACAGCGTCTTTCACCTGGAATTTCACCCACCCTGTAGATGAGACCTAGGGATGGCTTCCTGCCACTGAGCTGTATCCCAGCTTTACTTTTAAGACTTGGTCCAGGCTGGCCTTGAACTTAATCTGTAACTGAAGCAGGCTTTCCATCCAGTGCCTGAGGCCCCCAATTTGCAAGGGTTACAGGTCTGCAAACCAGCCTAGCTTTTAAGACTTGGTCAAGGTTGCCAGGCTGTTGCAGCACACACCTTTAATCCCAGCACTTGGGAGGCAGAGGCAGGTGGATCTCTAAGTTCCAGACCAGCCTGGCCTACAGAGTGAGTTCCTGGACAGCCAGGCCTTCACAGAGAAACTGTGTCTCAAAATACAAACAAACTGGTCAAGGATGTACTCTAGAACCTGTGGGCCATGACCCCTTTGGGGGACCAAACAACCCTTTCACAGGGGTTGCTTAAGTCCATCAGAAAACACAGATATTTATTAGTATTCTTCTTTTTTTTTTTTTTTTTTCAAGACAGGGTTTCTCTGTATAGCCCTGGCTGTGCTGGAACTCTTTTTGTAGACCAGGCTGGCCTCGAACTCAGAAATCTGCCTGCCTCTGCCTCCCAAGTGCTGGGATTAAAGGCGTGTGCCACCACGCCCGGCTATATTAGTATTCTTACTTTTGAAAAAAAAAAAAAAAGATTTTTATATGTAAGTACACTGTCTCTGTCTTCAGACACTCCAGAAGAGGGAGTCAGATCTTGTTAAGGATGGTTGTGAGCCACCATGTGGTTGCTGGGATTTGAACTCAGGAACTTTGGAAAAGTAGACGGTGCTCTTACCCACTGAGCCATCTCACCAGTTCCTATATTAGTATTCTTTTTTTTTTTTTTTTTGGTTTTTTCAGGACAGGGTTTCAGGACAGGGCTTCTCTGTGTAGCCCTGACTGTCCTGAAACTCACTTTGTAGACCAGGCTGGCCTCGAACTCAGAAATCCACCTGCCTCTGCCTCCCAAGTGCTGGGATTAAAGGCATGTGCCACCATGCCGGGCTAGTATTCTTAACAGTAGCAAAATCACAGTTATGAAGTAACAATGAAAATAACTTTAAGGTTGGGGTCAGCACAAGGAACTGTGTTAAAGCATCACAGTATTAGGAAGGTTGAGAACCACTGCTCTGGAGTCTGCAAACTCCTTACAGAGGTGGGGCAGAGGGCAGCGGGAAGGGTCTGAGTCACATGAAAATGACAGAATCTGTTCTGGAGACAGGTCCACCCCTGCCTCAATGCATGGCTGCAAGTGTTACAGGCCCTCCATCCTAAAAGGGGCTGTGACAGCCACTTAGAGGCTGACACAGACAATCTTAGAGTCTGTGTGGATTATTCCCATGGTAGCCCTCAGGACAGCACCCAAAGCTAGCCCATTCCCAGGCCTTGCAGCAAGTGCCACCCTCCTGGAGAGCTACAGTCCCCTCCTGAGCATCTATGCCACCCCTGGGCCAGAAGCAGCAATAGACCTCGGGGTACTATCCCACCCTCTTCCTGATGCCCACCAGGAACTGACTAGGTCTACAATAAACACATGCTGGAGAATTCAAAGGCCCAGGGACAAAGGAGAGGACACAGTCCCAGCACTGTAAGTACTTATTATTGCCACAGAGTGAGACCCACCACGAGGTGATGTCACTGTTCCAGCAGAGCCTGCAGATCAGCTATAGGGTGGCCTGCACCGCTCTGTCCTAAGAGCTGAGGGTCAGTCAGAGCCTGGTGCAGTGAAAGCTCACAGGCTGTGAGTGAACAGCAGAGGAGCTGACCAAACTGGAAATGAAGGTCACCTCACTCAGAAGCAGGGAGTGGCCTTGGGTGCACCCTGTTGAGGCAGAGTCCTGGCAATGGAGGCTGAGAGGGGAATGTGGGAGCCATAGAGATAAAAGGGATGGGAAAGGGATCCCAGGTGACAATGTGTGACACACAGAGTCCACTGGAGTTTAGGGTCCTGGGGAGGGGGGAGAGGGTCTGAATCAGAAGTTCGGCTTGTGTTTCTTCAGCTCCACCATGAGGTGATGGATGTTGATGAGCTCAGCCCTGGCCGGGAGTGCGCGGAGCTGGGGCTGGGACAGCACCCGGTGGAAGCGATGGTAGAGTTGGATCAGCTGGGTCAGTGCCCCCTGCACAGAGGAGAGTCGGGGTCAGACTCATGGTGACTGGAGCTGTCAGAGCTTCACCAGAATCTCGGGCACTGATGCTTGTTGGCCTTCAAGGCATTTGTGTGATGCGGAGCCCAGGGGAAAGAGTGAGGAAACAGACAACCATGGGACACAGGCAAAGGGCTGGGAGTGGCCAGTCACCTGAATGATGCTGGTTCCATTTCGGAAGTTGGTAAAACTTCGCATTACATCCTGACTCAGGGACTCCACTGACGCCTTCCAGGAACTACCAAAGCCACGGATCAGCTGAGTGACTCGGGCTGACCGCCAGAGGAAAAGGTGTGTCAGAGAGCAACCAGGCCTGGTGACCATCCACCAGGCACAGAGCAACCAGGGCTGATGACCCAGCAAGGCCTGCCCAGGGCACAGCTGTGTTCACCATCAAGCCTAGCTTTCTTGGTATTCTCCAGCCAAATCTTCACTGCTGCGTTACCTCCCCTGTGACTCCCAATTCTCAACCACCCCCTGAACCCCCCCCCCCGGCCCTCCCCGGCCCCCCGCTCATTTTCCCTATTTCCCACTACCCACTGCACCAGGACAACATCATATACCTTCCTCCCCTCGGAGCCGCTCAGCCTGCCCACGTTCAATCAAGGCTTCAGCCTCCTTCACGAATGCCACCAGACCCCCGAAGGGGGGAGACAGCAGCTCCTCAATGAACTCCTAGAGAGAAATGCCAGCCCACACAGGGTCAGACTCCTGGGAGCAAAGGACCCCCATTCGGCACAGGGATGTCTAATGACCTGCCAGGCAGCAGCCTCTGTGAGCCTTCCACCTTAGGTGGTGATGTCACAAGGTGCAGGGAATGTCCCCAAGGGTTTTCTCCAGAACCAAGAACCAATAAGCTGGCCAATCAGGGAACAGTGCTTGCCACTGGTCCCCAGAACACAAGGTGGAAGAAGGAAGAAAAGAGCCCACTCTTAGAAGTTGTGACCTCTGACCTCCATGAGCTTCAGATTTGCCTGTGTGAGCTTACATGAGCACACACACAAACAGTTCCCTGCAAAGCAGAATGAACATACACACAGGGCTATAGTGCATACACACACATACACACAAGGTTATAGTGCACACACACACATACACACAGGGCTATAGTGCACACACACACACATACACACAGGGCTATAGTAGATGCACACACATACACACAGGGCTATAGTGCACACACACACATACACACAGGGCTATAGTACACACACACATACACACAGGGCTATAGTAGATGCACACACATACACACAGGGCTATAGTGCACACACACACATACACACAGGGCTATAGTACATGTACACATGCACACACATGCATACATACATGTAGCTATAGTACACACACACACGTACACACAGGGCTATAGTGCACACACACATACACACAGGGCTATAGTACACATGCACACACATGCATACATACATGTAGCTATAGTACACACACATGCATACATAAATAGCTATAATTCTATTTTGCTTCTAAGCTATTAGTCCCTTGAAAAAGTTAAATGAAACAGACTAGCAACAAGGCAGTGGGTTGTACTCATGACTGCACACGGAGGTCAGTCCAACAGCATCATGGTCTTCCTGCCACACCCAGGCCCTACCTGTGTCCGAGCATTGAGCAGCTGCTGGAAACTCTCCACCTCTTTGCTGTCATCAGCAGCCCGCTCCTAAGGAAGACAAGACGAGTCAGGAGCTTGGGAACCTTCACTGTCGCCATCACTTCCCCTTCATTCCACCCTGACGACACTGCCAGCATCCAGGGGTAAAGCGCTGAGCTCAGGCAGAGCTCACAAGCTGTAGGGACCCCCGTGGGAAGAGCAGCGTTACCATCAGCACCCCGAGCATCATGTCATAGTTGTTGATCAGAAACACAAGCTGTTCCTTCCTGGAGGAGAACTCTGCAGCCACTCGGAGGACAAAATTCTCCACCTCCACCTGCACAAGCCAAATGAAAGCAGCAGGTTAAAAAGCAAGGACACAGGTCCAGTCCCTCTGCTGGCAAGTCTGTCCTGCCTAGCCCCACCTGGAGCTGTCCCAGCAGCTGCAGCGTGCGTTCATTGGGGATCGTCTGGTTGATGCTGACAAGTGCAGAGGAGAACTCAGCATAGCGGCGTGTGATCTGGGAGCAAGAAGGGAAGGCTCACACCTGCCTGACTGGCAGACACAACCCTCAGATGCCCCTGCAAGTTCTGTCCCCAGTCAGGACAGAAGTTGTCTGCCTAAGTTGATTCCTTCGGCAGTACCCAACCCACCACTCAGTGTGACCACAGACCCCCTTGTTACCCTCACTCTCCCTTACATAGTGGGGCCGAGTGTCCAATCCCCCAAGGCGCTGGGGGTCAGTGCTGCGGACACTCTGGACATTCATCTCCAGGATCAGCTCAAACCGAGGCCACAGCAAGGCAAGCGCCTGCTCCCAGTACCTGCAGGCTTAATCAGAGTCAAAGGTCAGCTGGCTGGGGGTGCAGTCTGCCCAGGGAGCACAGCACCCTTCAGGGTGACGGTGAGTGGGTGTGCCCGATGCCAATGCTGCCCCTGGAACACAGGAATGGGAATAAGAGTGAAGGGCATCAGGTGAGGCAGAGCCCAGAGTCAGGATGGAGTTGTTTGCGTAACATAAAAAGCTGACCGCATCAGGACACCAAGGACCAGAACTCAGTGACCTGTCAAGGGCAGGGACGTCCCTCTTCGCTGCAATGTTGCGGAACCGGAGAACAATGTGGATACAGAGAAATACAGCAATGGCGTCATAGCAGTCAGCCAGGTAGGACTCCAGGTGTTTCTGTGGCAGACAAATGAATGTTACCTTGTTGTTCGAGTGGCTGTAGGAAAACAGATGTACATTTCTTTGGGGACAAGGCACTGGCCAGGGAGACCAGCTTCTTCCCTGTCCACAGGCACCTCAAGCGACCTGACCTGCTCACGAGCCACACTTATGTAAGTTCCCCACAGCAGAAGCTGGGGCTGAGCTTGGGATGGGAGCTCCAGAGCCAAGGTTTAGAGAACACTCATTCTCCAGGAGTTGCTGTCTGCCTGTACAAAGGCCCAGAATTTGGGAGCTCACCAGTGTCATAGAGAGCGTGCGGCCCATGACGGCGTGGAACAGGTCATGTGCAGCCGGGCCAGACACGATGAAAAATTCACAGATGAAAAGATATTCACGGCAAGAATTGTCAAGGAGGGCATAGTGCTGGCTGCGGAAGAGCGCTTCGAAGGGATACTACCGAGACAGAGAAAGACGTGGATGGGTCTCGCACTGACCCCGTGGATGTGGAGACTCAGCACAGCTTAGTAATCAGAGCTCACAAGACCACACACCCAACCTCCAGGCAGGGAGGAGCACCCTGAACAGTCACTGAAGATGGGGCACAGGTCACAATAAAAGCCCTCCCCACTGACTGCTGCCCCCACATTCACTTCAGCTGTTGCCTCCAACAGTCACGCCTCAGCCAGTCTCCCTCTGCCCACCTCTAAGTCCATGGCTCCTAACTTCCCGAATCACAGCAGGCCAGGGACACCGGCCCCCCCACACACACCAAACTAACACTCAGGGAACTGATCCTGGCCATGGAGGAGTTGCCCCACCATACCCTCTGCTCTCCACGCTGGGCAGTATGGGGCACCAGGATGGGGGCCTCTAGCTCGGCTGGTGAGATGACAGCACCACGGGTGCCCAGAGTAAAGATGGTGTTCCTGCTTCGGAGGGATGGCTTCGAGAAGAAGCGTGAACAGCATTGGAGTCAGGGAAACCAATGAGACCGACTGCACCAGGCCCAACAAGCCAAGACCCGAGTCCCAGGAAACTAAATATGGCCCGGACAGCCCTTTCCAGAACCTGAGCCTTGCTTGGCCTGACACCCTTAATGGCCGTCAAGGTTTTACAAACCCTCAGAAATAAATGTGAAAATCTGTCAGAGCGGCGAGTGCTTCTTAGAGAAAAAGCTCTCAATTTCATGTCCTCAAAGGTTGAGAACCACAGAATGTGTAAGAAACACAGCCCTGGGCTGGAGAGATGGCTTAGGGATTAAGAACACTGACTGCTCTTCCAAAGGCCCGGAGTTCAATTCCCAGCAACCACATGGTTGCTCACAAACATGTGTAATGAGATCTAATGGTGTGTCTGAGGACAGCTACGGGGTACTCATATACATAAAGCAAATAAATCTTTAAAAAAAAAAAAAGAAAAGAAAAGAAAAGAAAAGAAAAGAAAAGAAAAGAAAAGAAAAGAAAAGAAAAGAAAAGAAAAGAAAAGAAAAGAAAAGAAACACAGCCTGCAGGCTGGAGCCAGATGTCCACACCATGGTCCCAGCCATGAGCCCACCCCATGAGGCTCTCCTCTCCAGGATATCTTTCTTTGCTGTGTCTTCAACACCCATTAGGTCATCTTTCTCAGCAACTTCCTCGTACTAGAGAAAATAACAGAGCTGAACCATCACTCCCCACCAGCAGCAGGTGGGGACTCCATCCCTCCCCCTCCTCTCACTCCTCCCCCTCCTCCTCCTCCCCCTCCTCCTCCATGTCTCCAGCCTGGCTCACCTGCACTTTCATGAGCCGCCCCAGGTAGGATCGGTAGTAGGACAGGTAGATCTTGCTCAGTGTCTCTACATACTCATCCCTGATCTCCTTGGCTGTAGCCCGCTCATTGCCCAGCAGGAACTGATAGAAAAACCTTGGAAGGACCAGGGCAAGTCAGACTCCCTGGATGCCCACGCTGCACTGTTGAGAGACTCACAGGCCACCCGCGCCTAGCCTGGGCCCACTCCGCGCCCACCTGTACTTCAGCAGGGCCGCCTGGGGGATCTGGTAGTTGGTCATGGGCTTTCTGAAGGAGTAGATCTTCTGGAGAATGAACTCCCGGATCTTCGTCACTGCCTAGGCGTGGGGAACAGACGGGCCATGAGGCGGGGTGGGCTTTACTGCACGGCAGGAACGGGGTGAAGATAAAGCAAAGGGAACAAATGCTTCGGTTGTGTTCTGGTTATGGAAACAGGGTCACTCTGTGCAGCCCTTGCTGGCCCGGGACTCACAGAGGTCTGCCTGCCTCTGCCTCCTGAGTGCTGGGGTTAAAATCCTGCACCACCACGCCCGGCCTTATTTTTCCAGATTGTTTCATTTTGTAAATATTGAAGGCTTCATAATTGCGTGTCATCTCTTACTTGCACAGGGACCATGCTAATCTTCTCTGTCTTGTTCTAATTTTAGTATCTATGCTGCCAAGGCGAGCACTGCTTGTTTTTGAGGCAGGGTCTCATGTATCTGTAGCTGGCCCCAAACTCCCGCTTCTTCTTTCACCTCCCGAGTGCTAGGACAACAGACTTGTGCCATCATGCCAACGTATATGGCAGTGGGGACGGAACCTGGGGCTGCATGCATGCTAAGCAAGCGCTCTGCCAACTGAGCCACATGTCAACCCTCTTTAGATTTTCAGGGGACCTGGAGGGCCAACCACGCACTGCACAGCGGGAAGCAGTGTGAAGCTCCTGGGAAGCTGATTCTGAGCAGACCACTCCCCACCTTGACCCGGAGCCGGTCGAGTACGCCTCTGACGTCAGCACAGGCAGCGGTGCCCATGGCCTCCTGCTCTCTGACCGCGGCTGCCTTGGCATCCAGCTCCTGTAGCTGCTCCAGGAACCTGGGCTCGGTCACTGGAGCTTCCAGAATTGCTCTGAGGAGCTCGGGAGGATGGGCATGGTTAGACGGGAAACTCCACAGCCCTGAGAGAGCCCCCTCACACCTCACATGTCATTTCTGCCTTTCTCTGTGGTCTCGTGCCTTCAAGAGAATATGTACAAAGTTTTCATCTCCTGGGCCACACCTCCTCATGTGGCCTTGGAGCACTCCTAACCTGTGTCCTATCCTATGGCAGCTAAAGCAGGGTTCGAAGTTCTTAATCCATCCATTACAAGATCTCACTCTATAGCCCAGGCTAGTCTACTTGCAGCCATCCTCCTGTCTCAGCCTCCCAAGCATGTGATTACGGGCATGAGCCGGCACACCTGATTTCTAGATGGTACCAGACAACCCCAGTCTGGAGATCTATGTTGTAAATTGTGTAGGTAACCCAGCCCAACCACCTGCTTTGGACATTACTACCCTTCAAACCAGTGACTCACGTGACCAGAGCAGAGGGCACCACCAGCCCATCCACAAGTTCCCCAAGTTTCCCCCGAACTGCCTGTCGGTTACGAAGTCGATGTTCATGGCCCCCGACTGCTCCTGCAGGGTTCGGATCTCAGAGCTGATGATGCTGAGATCGCTCTGAAAAGTTCCCAGCATCTGTTCCATGCGCTGTGGGGAGGGCAGGAAACATTGTGGGCATGACTCCAGATTGACGGGGAACGGGGACAGGTGTGCCACCCAAGTCTCTGTGCAAATCCCTGGTACCCAGCAACCCAGGAGGATGGGAGATCATCACTTGTCCAAGGGGGACAAAAAATACTGATAAGAAGAAGAAGAAGAAGAAGAAGAAGAAGAAGAAGAAGAAGAAGAAGAAGAAGAAGAGGAAGAGGAAGAGGAAGAGGAAGAGGAAGAGGAAGAGGAAGAGGAAGAGGAAGAGGAAGAGGAAGAGGAAGAGGAAGAGGAAGAGGAGGAGGAAGAGGAGGAGGAGGAGGGGGAAGGAGGAGGAGGAAGAGGAGGCGGTGGCGGCAATTAGGTCAGATATGGGGCTACAGGTGAGGGCCACCCACCTCCAGGACGGCGTCACAGGCCGTGATCTGATTGTGTAGAGACGCTATGTTTTCACTCTCTTGGATATCTGACCCACAAAAGTCAAGGGCTTCACCCTGAACATAGAGCTCTGCCGATCTGCAGTACCTGCCCCCAGGTCCCCCCCCAAAGTGACAGAAGCCTGAGAGTGACGACATCCCCATGAGGACTACCTGCATCACAGGCCCCCAAGAGCCCATGCCAAAGGCAGCCATCTTTCCCTGCGCTTGTGAGGCTGGAGGATACAGTCCCGGATTGACTTCCTCTCAATCCCCTGCAGCTCCAGCTCTACCTGCTTTGAATAGTGTCTAAGATCCACACCCTGGAGGAAAGGACAACCAGAACAGACTCGGTGACTGGCTAGAGGGCAGCCACAAAGCTGAGGGGACCCCAAGAGGAAGGGAGGGTGGGGAGATCAACGCAGTGGAGAGCCTCACCGTTTTGAGAGCTTCATTCACTAACTCGTCCTCCAGATTTGCCTGGATGTGAACTGGAAACAAGGCTACATTTAGTGTCCCCTGCCACTCCTCCCTCTGCCCACACTGGGCACATGCACACCACACCAATCTCCCCTTCCCTCCCAGCCCCCACCCTCTCCAGTTATAGGCACAGCTGCTTTGCCCGGTGGGACTTCCTGCTGTTTATGCTCCTCATGGTCTACTCAACCACAGATGGAAAATATTAATTGGGGATTTCCAAAGAGTGGCTTGTAAGATCTAAAATGTGTGGCATTTTGAGGAGCTAGAGAACCTCTCACCGGGCCTTGGATCTGAAACATATTTGCTCTGTTAATCTATGGTGTGTGCTGTGCTTGCCTCTCAGTCACTCAGTCTTAGCTGTCTGCGTATGTATGTTCAACCAGGCTGTATTCTTACTTAATAATAGTCCCACAGAGCAAAAAGTGAAGCTGCGATTTTATTACAGTGTATTGCTGTGACTATTCGACTCGTACTGTTCATTTCTTACTAAGCCTAAATTAGAAATTAAGCCTTCTCAACTCATGGATTAAACTTTATATGTACATTAAGAAAAAAGCCAGGCGGGTGGTGGTGGTGCACGCCTTTAATCTCAGCACTTGGGAGGCAGAGACAGGCAGATTTCTGAGTTCGAGGCCAGCCTGGTCTACAGAGTGAGTTCCAGGACAGCCAGGGCTACAGAGAAACCCTGTCTTGAAAAAAATCCAAAAAAAAAAAAAATTAAAAATAAAAACACACAAAAAAACACAAAAAAGAAAAGAAACCATAGAGGGTCATCTACTGGGGTCATGTAATATATTCCTAAAGAATAAAGGGGTCTCCTTTGCCCCCACCCCATGTCAGCACTTACCATCCACTTCATCCAGGATGAATTCATCAGAGGTGATATCCAACTCTCCAAGTTGTAGGGGCTCTTGGAGTGCAGAACCTCCCTGCTGAAGAGGGACAGGGTAATGAATGTGGGATACAAAAAGAGACGTTGGAAACAAAACATAACCGGATATCCTTAATCCTCCAAGTGAGGTGAGGGGTGCTTTTGGCAGGGGTGCCATAGTAAGTGGGTCAAAGGTTCTGATGCATTCAAATCTACATTCTTGGGCTACTGAGAAAATCAGGCAATTCATGGAGTTGCTGGAGTTGTTCAAATGAGAAAAAACTAGGATTAGTCAAACTTGCCTTTGAATTTAGGACCTCATTCTCCAGCTATCCCAGGTGATCCCTGAAAGATATTTTCTTTATATTCATTTCAAATGCTATCCCAAAAGTACCCTATCCCCTCCCCATGCCCTGCTCTCCTACCCACCCACTCCCACTTCTTGGCCCTGGCATTCCCCTGTACTGGGGCTTATAAAGTTTGCAATACCAAGGGGCCTCTCTTCCCAGTGACGGCCGACTAGGCCATCTTGTGCTACATATGCAGCTAGAGACACCAGCTCTGAGGGTACTGGTTAGTTTATATTGTTGTTCCACATATAGGGTTGCAGAACCCTTCAGCTCCTTGGGTGCTTGTGGTCCATCTTACAGATGATTGTGAGCATGCACTTCTGTATTTTCCAGGCACTGGCATAGCCTCACACGAGACAGCTATATCAGGGTCCTTTCAGCAAAACCTTGTTGGCATATGCAATAGTGTCTGGGTTTGGTAGCTGATTATGGGATGGATCCCGGCTGGGGTAGTCTCTGGATAGTCCATCCTTCGTCTTAGCTCCAAACTTTGTCTCTGTAACTCCTTTCATGGGTATTTTGTACCCTATTCTAAGGAGGAATTAAGTATCCACACATTGGTCTTCCCTCTTCTTGATTTTCTTGTGTTTTGCAAATTGTATCTTGGGTATTCTAAGTTTCTGGGCTAATATCCACTTCTCAGTGAGTGCATATCTAATGACTTCTTTTGTGATTGGGTTACCTCACTGTACTGGCTAGTTTGGTGTCAACTTGACACAGCTGGAGTTATCACAGAGAAAGGAGCTTCAGTTGAGGAAATGCCTCCATGAGATACAACTGAAAGACATTTTCTCAATTAGTGATCAATGGGGAAAGGCCCCTTGTCGGTGGGATCATCTCTGGGCTGGTAATCTTGAGTTCTATAAGAGAGCAAGCTGAGCAAGCCAGGAGAAGCAAGCCAGTAAAGAACATTCCTTGAAGGCCTCTGCATCAGCTCCTGCTTCCTGACCTGTTTGAGTTCCAGTCCTGACTTCCTTGGTGATAAACAGCAGTATGGAATTGTAAGCTGAATAAACTCTTTCCTTCCCAACTTGCTTCTTGGTCATGATGTTTGTGCAGGAATAGAAACCCTGACTAAGACCACTTGGTACCAGCATAATGGGGTATTCCTGTGACAACCTGACCATGTTTTGGGGAGGACTGTGGAAGGACTTTGGAACTTTAGGTTTGAAGATCCATTCGTTGTTAAGAGCTCTGTCAGATGTTGTGTAGGAGCTTGGAAGATAATGTTGAGAACAGTGCAGCAGATGGAGGTCTGGCTTGTGAAATTTCAGAGGGAAAATTAAAGACTCTTTGTGGGGGCCATTGCTGTTTTGATTGTGAAGATTCTGTAGTTCTGGTTAGCTGGGGCTGAAGAATCAGCTGTGATTAACAAGATACCAGAACTACTAAAGCAAAAACTTTGCATTACTGGGACTATTGATGGTGGTTAGCTGGAGCTAAGAAATTAGCAGTGATTAAATAGAGACCAGCATTGTTGAGGTGACATCTTCTGGGAAGTGTTTTCTGAAAGCACAAAGAGGCTGTGTTCCAGAGATAGCCAAGGTTATACTCCTGCTGCAGTGGGACTTGGTAATGTGTAAGGGTCACCCAGGTGGTACTGGTTTTGAAGGCATGAATGGGTCACACAGAGCAGCTGAGGCTCAGCACTGTGAGAGGCCATGGAAGGCCATTGGTGAAGGTGCAGCCTCAGTTGCAATTGACGGCCCAGGACTGAAGGGGTCATGCAGTGTTTTGGAGATGCCAGTACAATGAGATGGCCACCAAGAGCAGCAGCAACAGTGGAGTACAGGCATCTGGAGCCTAGAGGATGATGTGTGTGCTACAAAGGCCATGGCTGGAAAAGTGACTCAAGCCCTTGGAGGAGCCCAGAAGATCATTGAGTTGGATCCCAGACATTGGATGGTTGGAGATTGATTTTTGCTTTTGATTGTGACTGTGCCCTGATATTTTCCCTCTTGATTGAAGAAACTATATTAGTGGAGCCCACAGTTAAGAGACTTTTAATTGTAAAAAGATTTTGGATTTTAAAAGAGATGGATATTTTAAAGAGATTGTAATTTTAAGAATATGTAAAGACTGTGGGACATTTAAAGTTATTTAGATGTTGGGGATGAATAAGAATGTAAGGGTTGAGGCTTACTAGTGATGTGTTTGTGTGTCAAGTTGACAAGGGGTCAATTGTACTGGCTAGTTTTGTGTCAACTTGACACAGCTGGAGTTATCACAGAGAAAGGAGCTTCAGTTGAGGAAATGCCTCCATGAAATACAACTGAAAGACATTTTCTCAATTAATGATCAAGGGGGAAAGGTCTCTTGTGGGTGGGCCCATCTCTGGGCTGGTAATCTTGAGTTCTATAAGAGAGCAAGCTGAGCAAGCCAGGAGAAGCAAGCCAGTAAAGAACATTGCTTCATGGCCTCTGCATCAGCTCCTGCTTCCTGACCTGTTTGAGTTCCAGTCCTGACTTCCTTGGTGATAAACAGCAGTATGGAATTGTAAGCTGAATAAACCCTTTCCTCCCCGAACCTGCTTCTTGGTCATGATGTTTGTGCAGGAATAGAAACCCTGACTAAGACACTCACTAAGGATGATATCCTCCAGATACATCCATTTGAACAAGAATTTCATAAATTCATTGTTTTTAATAGCTGAGTAGTACTCCATTGTGTAAATGTACCACATTTTCTGTATCCATTTCTCTGTTGAGGGACATCTGGGTTCTTTCCATCTTCTGGCTATTATAACTTCCCTGAGGGAGTTCAAGAGGCTAAAATCGCCAGCTCACATAGTGTTTACCCACGTGTCTGGTGCACCACTTAACATACTTCCCAGCCTGGGAGGTGTCAGCGAAAAGCAGTATACCATCTACATCGCTCCTGGGGGTGGGGCATTCATGGTGAGCATCTGCTGATGGTAACAGAGAGCCAGGGTGGTGACCCGTCTCAGCCTCTGCTCTGTCCCTCTGGGGGCTCCTGTTCGACCACAACCCCTCTGGTTTTCAGGATTTTTTATTCCTTCCTCTCCATGCCCCCTTTTCCTCTTTTCTCTTTCCTCTTTTAACTTCCCTCTCCTTGCTCTCTCTCTCCCCCTCCCTAGACACTGAACAGCTCACTGACCTTGGAGTTTGTGAAGGAGAAGTTCTGGAAGGTGCCCAGGCCCTTAGAGATCTGCTATGCCCCCACAAAGGACCCAAAATGGCATCACAAGGGGACAGCCGGAATATGGGGACCACAAGGTGTCTCTGTGTCCCAGCTCAGCCTGCCAGCTTCATCTCCCAAAGACCCCAGCCAGACAGCAAGAGGACAATGGAGGACAAATGGCTTTTATACAAAGTATCTATATTGAATTAGTCTATATTAGACAGCACGGGCCCTGTGCCCACTACTCTCTTTTCTATGGACCCTAGCTTCCCACCCTGCTGTTAATAGGCAGGGTGGACAAGACCCCCTCCCCGCCCTCCTCCCAACAACAAATTTGCTTATTTCTTCTTTCAAACCTGCAGTTCTCTGTTTGTGTCTCTCAGTGGGAGGGGGCTATAGAGATGGCCCAGCAGCTAAGAGAACTGGCCTCTCATGCAGAGGACCCATTTGATTCCTAGCATCCACAAGGTAGCTTGCCACCATCTGTAACTCCAGTGCCAGGGTGTTGGGTGCCCTTTTCTGACCTCTGCAGTCTCCAGGAACACGTGGTACACTGACTGGTGCAGGCAAAACAACCAAACACGCAGAATTAAAATAATAAGCTGGGTGAGTGGATGCACACTTTTAATCCCTGTGCTCGGGAGGTGGAGGCAGGTGGATCTCTGTAAGTTTGAGGGCAGCCTGGTCTACAGAGTGAGTTCCAGGCCAGGCAAGACCACGTAGTGAGACCCTGCCTTTAAAAACAACAACCAAGGGCTGGAGAGATGGCTCAGCAGTTGAGAGCACTGACTGCTCTTAACTGACTGCTGAGTTCAAATCCCAGCAACCACATTATGGCTCATAACCATCTGTAATGGGAACCGATGCCTTCTTCTGGTGTGTCTGTAGACAGCCACAGTACACTCACATAAAAATATATAAATCTTAAAAATAAAAAAATAAACATAAAAATAAAACCCCCGCCAGGCGGTGGTGGCACATGCCTTTAGTCATAGCACTTGGGAGGCAGAGGCAAGTGGATTCTGAGTTTGAGGCCAGCCTGGTCTACAAAGTTAGTTCCACGACAGCCAGGGCTATACAGAGAAACCCTGTCTCGAAAAACCAAAACAACAACAACAGCAACAACAACAACAACAACAACAAAAAAAACCAACCAACAAAGAAAAACTGAAAGACCACAGTGGGAAGACCCCCACTCAAGTCCCAAGATGGCATGCACACCCAAGGTATCACGAGAGACCGTCTTGATGTAAACACACGAGGTAGTTTAATGACAGAGCTCCAGACCAACACATGTCTCACACAGGAGACAGAGGATTCGGTCAAGAGGATCAGAAGCTAGGGGTTTATATACAAAAAAGTTGGGGTCAGGGGAAGAATTGGCACGGTTACACACAACTGGACAGTTTAAACATCAGCAAATTACACGTGTAGAGCGAGGTAACAGCTGAAATAGTCTGGACGTCCTTGTATGCCTCTCTCCTATCTTTATGGCTAGCCAGTTCGTGGAATGACTTAACAGCAACAGCCTTTGTTCTTTGCCCTTGGCCCAAAAAGCCCTCCTAACTAGCAAGCCGAGTGAGTCATGGACCTTGAATTTAATTTTCTTTAAAGACCACTTTTAATTGGGAAGGAAAGCTTCAAACTCACAGGAGATCCGGGCTGTAAATAGAAGTTCATACCAGAGGTTACCTCCTCTGTGACTCCCTCCCCCTCTTAAAAAATACAAATGAGAGGGAGGAGCCAGCCATTGTAACAAATTCCTGTAATCCCCAGCTCTGATTGGCAGAGCCAGAAGGATTGCCACTGAAACCAACCTGGTCTATGTGATGAATTCCAAGCTGGCCTGGACTAATTAAACCTGATCCAAAAGCAAACACCTGAAGAAAAGGGAAGTAGTGAAGAGAGAGGATGGGGGTCCTTTGGGAGGGCAGGAGGAGTCCAGTGCTTATTCTGCACAAACCCAATGGCAGATCCCGCTAGCCTGCGGAATGGGCAGGGTAATGTCTCCAAGGTAAAGTTTGTCTGGCCACTGAGAGGACAAAGCCAGGAAGCTTGAAGGGAAAGATTCTCACCACTGCTGGTGTCAGAAATGACAGGGAATGGGGCTGTGAGAACCAGTCGCCACCTCAGTCTGCAATCCCAGACAAGTCTAGGGTTGCCTGGAGAGGCTTTCAGCAAAATGAACAACCCCTCTCCCTCCCACTGCACACCCATCCTGTCCAGTATCCCTACCCCCTTACATTCGGCAGTGCCAGGGCCTCAAGATGCTGCAGGCTGGATGGCCTCTCCTGTGTTTTCCTGTGTGATCCCTGGTACTGTCAGTTACAGCCCACCCACAGTCCCCATGAATATAGCAGATGACCTGGCAAAGTGCCACCAAGGCCCCACAGAGGTCAAAATGCTCTCTCACCCCTCCATGAAGCCCCATTCTGCAGCATCCCTCCTGGACCCCCCCCCCATCTTCTTTTTAAAAGATTTATTTTATGTGAGTACACTGTAGCTGTCTTCAGACACACCAGAAGAGGGTATTGTATCCCATTACAGATGGCTATGAGCTACCATCTCTTGTTGCAGTTGCAGGGAATTGTACTCATGACCTCTAGAAGAGCAGTCAGTGCTCTTAACTGCTGAGCCATCTCTCCGGCCCCTTGATTTGTTTTGTTTTGTTTTTTAGATAGGGTTACTCTATGTTGCCCTGGCTGCCTAGACTCTACTACACAGACCACGCTAGCTCTGAACTCTCAGAGCTCTACCTCCTGAGGGCCCCCATTCCCTTAATTTTGAGCCCGGGATGCACAGGTGGAGCAACCCAGTGGGCGTTGCCCCAGGAGATTTGAGGTAGAGAAGGAAGGAAGCCTGGAGAGACATGGGGGGAAGTACCCTTTAAGCAGAGAATGAACACTCCTGCTCACAGGCTTCTGTCTGGATTGCTGCCTGGCTCCCTCTCTCACTCCAATACTTCTCGGGTTTCCCCCTCTCCCTCCCTGCCTCTGTGTAACTATGTACTTCATAGACATGGCTTCCTACCTTGCAGGCATGTGTGGGCCTGCCCCAGGTCTCCCTGGCTAAGTGTCTCCCACCTCTGCCAACCAGGCCTTCCTCAGTGCTGGGAGGAGGAACATTTGAGTGGGGCGCTAGTTGTCCACTCACCAACCCCAGATAGGGTATTTTCTCCCGACATCCTCTTCAGACGAGGTAGTGAAAGAGGAAAATTACTGACCACCTGAACTCTTCACCCCAGAGTCCTACCCCTCCCATCTGGAGATTGTTCCCGGAACACTCCTGAACTCTTCACCCCAGAGTACATTCCTGAACTCTTCAACTCAGAGTTTGACCCCCTCCCAATTGAGGACTGTTCCAGGAACATTTTTGAGATAAAGGCTTCCTGGAACAACCTCAAGAACATTTTTGAGATAAGAGAACAACCTCAGAATGTTCCAATAGATCGGGTACATTGCCAAATATAGGACACGACCCCTTGGTTACGGAAAGCCCCTTGGAAAGCCCCTTGGAAAAACCCTTGGCAAAACCCCTTAGTGACGCAAACTTGTACTTTTCCTACCCTGCTCCCCCCTTGGCTTTTTCCTATATAAGCCTGTGAAAAATTTGGGTCGGGGTCGATTCTCCTCTACACCATGCTTGGTGTATGAGTTTCGCCCCCAGAGCTCTGGTTCATGTGCTTGCTTGTTGTTGCTTTATTAAATCTTCCTTCCTATATTCTGAGTTCGGTCTCAGTGTCTTCTTGGGTTCGCGGCTGTCCCAAGACTTGAGTGAGGGTCTCCCTTCGGGGGTCTTTCATTTGGGGGCTCGTCCGGGATTTGCGCGACCACCCAGAAGTCCTAGACCCACTTGAAGGTAAGATTTTCTGTTCTGTCTTGGTCTGGTGTCTGTGTTCTGTTTCTGGAGGCCAGGAAGGTCTCGATCTGTAGGCCTTTGAGAGGCCATCTGAATCTGTATCTGGTGCGATCGCAGTTTCGGTTTTGCGTGACGCTCTGTGCTCAGTACGAGCACCTGAGACCGCGCTCCGGGAGGGAGCGCGGGGTGGATAGGGATAGACGTGTCCGGTGTCCACCGTCCGCTCGCCCTGGGAGACGTCCCAGGAGGAACAGGGGAGGACCGGGGACGCCTGGTGGACCCCTCTGAAGGCCAAGAGACCATCACTTTGGTGGAAGGTCTAAATCGGCCGGCCTTGGAGAGGCCATCTGATTCTGTAAGTTGCCTGTGGTCGACGCGAAGTCGCCGCTGTTTTTGGTTTCTTTTTTGTCTCAGTCTCGTGTCTGCTCTTGTTGTGTCTGCTATTATTCTAGAAATGGGACAATCTGCCTCCTCTCCCCTGTCTCTAACCCTGGAGCATTGGAGAGAGGTGAGGGTCAGAGCTCACAACCAGTCGGTGGAGGTTAGAAAAGGTCCTTGGCAGACCTTCTGCACCTCTGAGTGGCCGACATTTGGAGTAGGCTGGCCACCAGAAGGTGCTTTTGACTTGTCACTAATCGCCGCCGTCAGGCAAATTGTTTTCCAGGAAGAAGGAGGTCACCCTGATCAGATCCCCTACATTGTGACCTGGCAGAATCTTGTTCAGTTCCCACCTCCGTGGGTCAAGCCGTGGATCCCAAATCCTTCGAAACTGACGGTCGCGGTTGTCCAGTCCGATGCAGCTGAAAAATCCAGTCCCTCAGCACCCCCCAAGATTTATCCAGAGGTTGACGACCTCCTCTGGATGGACTCCCAACCTCCCCCTTACCCCCTGCCCCAGCAGCCGCCTGCGGCCGCCCCGCCACAGGGACCAATAGCGAGAGGGGCTCAGGGACCGGCGGGGGGGACTAGGAGCCGCTGAGGCCGAAGCCCTGGGGAGGAAGGGGGGCCGGATTCAACAGTCGCTTTGCCACTTAGAGCACATGTGGGAGGGCCAGCGCCAGGACCTAATGATCTCATTCCTTTGCAGTACTGGCCTTTTTCCTCTTCTGATTTATATAATTGGAAAACTAACCACTCTCCTTTCTCAGAAAACCCCTCTGGGCTTATTGGGCTCCTTGAATCACTTATGTTCTCCCATCAACCCACTTGGGATGATTGCCAGCAACTTTTGCAGGTCCTCTTCACCACGGAGGAGAGAGAAAGGATCCTGCTGGAAGCCAGGAAGAATGTCCTGGGACAAGATGGGACCCCCACTAATCTCCCCAATCTTATAAATGAATCCTTCCCCTTAACTCGTCCTAATTGGGACTACAACACTGCGGAAGGTAGGGAGCGTCTCACGGTCTACCACCGGACTCTAGTGGCGGGGCTCAAAGGGGCCGCACGGCGACCTACTAATTTGGCCAAGGTAAGAGAGGTCCTTCAGGGTCCAGTGGAGCCGCCCTCTGTTTTCTTAGAACGACTAATGGAGGCTTACAGGAGGTATACACCGTTTGATCCCTCTTCAGAGGGTCAAAAAGCAGCCGTGGCTATGGCTTTCATTGGTCAGTCCGCCTCTGATATCAAGAAAAGGTTACAGAGACTAGAAGGGCTCCAAGATTATACTTTACAAGACTTAGTAAAAGAAGCTGAGAAAGTGTATCACAAGAGAGAGACAGAGGAAGAGAAGCAAGAGAGAGAAAAGAGAGAGCTCGAAGCGAGAGAAAATCGGTGTGATCGCCGCCAAGAGAGAAACTTAACTAGGATTTTGGCCATAGTAGTAGGTGAAAAAAGGGCAGAAAAAGAACAGTCAGGGTACCTGTGCAACAGGGCGAGAAGACCTCCAGGAGAACAGAAACTTCCACTTGAAAGAGACCAGTGTGCATACTGTAAAGAGAAAGGACATTGGGCCAGAAATTGCCCCAAAAGGAAGCCAAGAGGACCCAAGGTGTTGACTATGAAGGAAGACTAGGGGAGTCGGGGCTCGGACCCCCTCCCTGAGCCTAGGGTAACACTTTCTGTGGAGGGGACTCCTGTTAATTTTTTAATAGACACAGGAGCAGAACATTCAGTCTTGACTAAACCGTTAGGACAATTAGGAAGTAGGAAGACTATGGTAATAGGAGCTACTGGCAGTAAATTTTACCCCTGGACTACTAAGAGAGTTTTGGAAATAGGAAAAAATCAAGTAACTCACTCTTTTCTTGTGATTCCTGAGTGCCCTGCGCCCCTTCTGGGACGAGACTTGTTGACCAAACTTAAAGCTCAAGTCCAGTTCACCTCAAAGGGACCAGAAGTTACCTGGGGAGAGACCCCTATAGTGTGTTTAGTTTTAAATTTAGAAGAAGAGTATCGCCTCCATGAGCAGGGTCCCAAACAATTGCCAGACCCTGAATGGCTATCCGCTTTTTCTGGAGTCTGGGCTGAGCAGGCAGGGATGGGATTAGCTAAACAAGTACCACCGGTCGTGGTAGAGTTAAAAGCCGATGCCTCCCCCGTCTCGGTCAGACAATACCCTATGAGTAAGGAAGCTAAAGAAGGCATCCGGCCACATATTCAGAGACTGATAGAGCAAGGAATTCTAGTGCCTTGCCAATCCCCTTGGAACACACCTCTCCTGCCAGTACGAAAGCCTGGGACTAATGATTATCGACCAGTGCAAGATTTAAGAGAAGTTAACAAGAGGGTGCAGGATATTCACCCTACCGTTCCAAATCCTTACAACCTACTAAGTTCCCTCCCGCCAGAGCGGACTTGGTACACTGTCCTGGACTTAAAAGATGCCTTTTTCTGCCTTCGATTACACCCTAATAGCCAGCCACTATTCGCTTTTGAGTGGAGGGACCCAGAAGGAGGATATACAGGCCAGCTAACCTGGACGAGGTTGCCCCAAGGATTCAAGAACTCCCCTACTCTTTTTGATGAAGCACTCCACCGTGACCTTGCGCCTTTTAGAGCGCAAAACCCTCAGATTTCTCTCTTGCAGTATGTAGATGACTTACTGGTTGCAGCCCCAACTCAGGAACTGTGCCTTGAAGGAACCAAGAAGCTCCTGAATGAACTGGGTGAGTTGGGGTACCGGGTATCGGCCAAGAAAGCTCAGCTATGTCGCACCGAGGTGACCTACCTAGGATACACCCTCCGAGAAGGAAAGCAGTGGCTCACCGAGGCGAGAAAAAAGACTGTGATGCTGATCCCAACCCCTACCACCCCGCGCCAAGTACGTGAGTTTCTGGGAACGACGGGCTTTTGCAGACTCTGGATACCAGGGTTCGCAACACTGGCGGCCCCTCTATATCCACTTACTAAAGAAAAAGTCCCATTCACCTGGACTGAGGAACACCAAAAAGCCTTTGACAGCATAAAGTCAGCCCTGCTTGCAGCCCCCGCTCTGGCCTTGCCAGATTTGACTAAGCCTTTTACCCTATATGTTGATGAGCGGGCTGGAGTAGCCCGCGGGGTTTTGACTCAGACTCTGGGGCCCTGGAAGCGGCCAGTGGCCTACCTATCTAAAAAGCTTGACCCAGTCGCCAGCGGTTGGCCCTCCTGCCTGAAAGCCATTGCTGCAGTAGCCCTGCTCGTTAAAGACGCTGACAAGCTTACTCTGGGTCAGCATGTGACTATAATCGCCCCCCATGCTCTGGAGAGTATTGTACGACAGCCCCCTGACCGATGGATGACTAATGCCCGGATGACCCATTACCAGAGTTTGTTGCTAAATGATCGAGTAACTTTTGCTCCACCTGCCATCCTCAATCCTGCCACCCTCCTCCCCTTGGCGGATGACTCCACTCCTGTACATCAATGTGCTGATGTCCTGGCTGAAGAAACTGGAACGAGGAGGGATCTGACTGATCAGCCTTGGCCAGGTGTGCCTGCCTGGTACACAGATGGTAGCAGCTTTGTGGTGGAAGGAAAAAGAAGAGCAGGAGCGGCAGTGGTAGATGGAAAACAGGTAATTTGGGCGAGTGGTCTTCCAGAAGGAACTTCGGCTCAGAAGGCTGAACTCCTGGCGCTAACCCAAGCCCTGCGGCAGTGAGTGAGACCAGGAGTTAGAGTCAGGGAGACCAGATCTAGTACAAGACCAGGCTATGGCTTCTTCACGTCACCTTGGAATTGTCATTATATTTCCAAGGGTAACATCCTCTTCCCTAGACTCCTGGACCAATGGAACAGCTCAAGAAACAGAAAAGGAAACCACATTTTTTAGTTTAAATGAGCAAATAATTGGTCCCTGGGCAATGTTCCACCCCCTACCCCCACCCCCCACCCCTGCCCTCTATCTGAGGAATTTAACACTTTAGACTTGTGTGGTGAATGGATCAGATTCCCTGAGATTTTCCCAACAAGGTCATTATAAGGAGATAATTGTCTCTGCATCTCCATGACAACCGCTTCAATCAAGTCCTAATCTATTTACCTCTCTAGAGGCAACAAGACCTGGGAGAATGGAGCTTAAAAATGAGGTGGACTGAAGTCTCCTGCAACAGCCAACGTTATTCAGAGCATCAGACAATTTATACTCTGAGGGTTAAGCAGAGCCACACCGGTAAAGTGTCCAAGCACAAGGAGAGGCCACATGCAGCAGACACGTGTTTTTCCACAGAGTCATATAAGCAAATATCAATAGCCAGCTGTAATGAATAATCTGAAGTAAGCTCACTCCTATCTGATACGCCTGGGATGAGCTTCAAAACACATTCCAAGAACAACTCTACGTTTTGAGGAAACAGAACTTGTTTTCTTGCAATTTTCTCACAAGCACTCACAAGTCTCCTCACATGGCTCCATTATCTGACCATGTCCTGACACTAGTTCTCTACTGACCCACCCAACGACTTTGCTCAGAAGCAAGGTGCACATTAGCACCTCCACCTAACAATCCCACTGCCTGTGTCGGTCAATCCTGCCCCTGGACTTCATAAAAGCCTGCTGTGCTCCATAAGGATGGAAGCCCAGAGGGCAGCACCTCCAACTGTTCTAGAGGCTTCTAAATTAAAAGAAGAACAGAGAAGGTGTCCTAGCAAAAGGGGGGGGGGGAGGCAGAGATGGGAAGAAGCTAAGAGAGTGTGGTGGAGAAAGTGAAGGGGGTTAAGAGAAAAGGGCGCTGAGGAAGGCTCACTACAGTCAACATGGCGCTCCATCCTGTAATCCTAGTGCTCCACAGGTGGGTGCAGGAGGATCAGAAGTTCAAGGTCATCCTTGGCCACACACTGAGTTCCAGGTACATGAAGCCCTGTGTCAGAAAGAAAATTCTCAGTATCAAAAACAAAAACAGGGCTGGGTAGATGGCTCAGTGGGTAAGAACACTGACTGCTCTTTCAAAGGTCCTCAGTTCAAATCCCAGCAACCACATGGTGGCTCACAACAACTGATAATGAGATTGATGCCCTCTTCTGAAGTGTCTGAAGACAGCTACAGTGTACTTACATATATAAAATAAATAAATCTTAAAAAAACAAAATCCCAACCATCTGTAATGGGATCCATGTCCTCTTCTAGTGTATCTGAAGACAGTAATAGTGTATTCATATACATTAAATAAATAGATGTTAAAAACAAACAAATACTTTAGGAGGAAGCATAGTTGGTGGGGCTTGCCCACTTTTTCTCCAGTTACATCTACCTAAAATGTAGTTTGGCTAAGAAAGAGATTCTGCCAGAGGTAGTGGCTCACACTTTTAATTTCAGGGCTCTGGAGGCAGAGGCAAGCAGGTGGCTGTTAGCTAAGGCCAGCCTAGTGAGTTCCAGCCAAGTTACAGAGTAAGACCGTGTATCAACCAAAACGAAATAGTTACCACACCAAGCAGTTTGATCCAGGAATCCACACTTCCCAGAAGAACCTTCTGTAGGTCCAGAGGCTAGCTCTGAGCAAACTTGCCCAGCCATCCCCTCCACCAGGCCTGGCACTGAGGAGGGAGCCCCTGTTTTCACCCTGGTAGGGGGTCAGTTCCCTTAGGGAAGTCACTGGCTTAGGCAACAGATGCCACTTTGTTCCCATCACAGGCCACATAGGACCTCAGTACTTGCATCAACTTGCCCCACAGTTAACCCTTTGAAGCCCGGCAACATTTCCCCATGATCCCTTAGAGGGTGATGGGTGACAGATCTAAAGGGGATCCAACACTTTTAGAGGACAAAGGTGATGAACAGGTCACTCCAGGTTCACCCATGTGTTTTCTTTCCACAGAGTCTCCTGGGTAACCCTGGCTAGCTTGTGCCACACAAAATACACAGTTCACACTTCAAGAGGGAATAGGCGATAGCTTAGTGTAGAGCCAAATGTGAATGACTACTGATTTAGGTGACCCCAAATTGCCTCTTCCAAAACAGAAACAGGTTTATGAAGCTTTCGTAGGAGCAGAACAAAGACAGCCTTAAATCAAGACACTTTTCAAAAACATTGAGATAGAAATGGCTATAGCAAAATGGTGGAGACCTCTCACGGGCCTCGGATGATATTTGCTGACATTGTTAGCTTTTGGGTTAGTAGAAGCTAATGGTCTTTTACATACATACATACACACACACACACACACACACACACACACACTAGTCATTGATGTTAGTTCCCTATAAGTGAATTATTATTAATATAAATGTAATTAGTGAATTAATCTGGTGGCTGTATTTATTTAATCTTAGCTAACCCCCAATAACCACACAGAAAAACCAAGATATATTTCAAGCTGCACCTCACTAGCCAGGCAGTTAAATGATCTAGAATAACCCCTAGGCTACTCTGGCTGCCTCCCAGCTCCATCCCACAATACTTGCATATTGTTCTTGATGTGGCTCTTTGGGCTTCAGATGCCTCTGTTCGTGGTATCTTCTCAGACCTTGTCCTCGTGCACACCTCAATTTCGCCCACTCCCACTCCCATTTCCTCACTCTGGTTGGCCTTTTTCTCTCTTCTGCCCAGCCATTGCATGGTCAGCATTTATTGACAAGGCAAAGAATAAATAGTAAAGATTGTTTACACAAACTTGACACAGGAGATTCCTGGTATAAGCATTGCAATGCCATGTCCAGACTGAAACATGAATATGAGGCCAGAGAAATCAGCATTTGAATAACACAAGGGTAAACTTTGCACAGAAGGTACAAAATCATTATGCCTACATTTATCTTTTTTTGTCTATTAAAAGGCTCTTTTTTCTCTTAATAGTACACCATATACAATAATAATTGTGAAGATTACCAGATATGGTGTACAGTATAATGTCTAGTCCATAAGTATTTGACAGTTTGGAGAAAGGATTCTACTATCTATCCTATGTTGGTGAGTTAGAGGTTTGTACCTAATCATTTTTTTTTAATTTTTAATATTTTTATTACATATTTTCCTCAATTACATTTCCAATGCTATCCCAAAAGTCCCCCATAGCGCCCCCCACTTCCCTACCCACCCATTCCCATTCTTTTGGCCCTGGCATTCCCCTATATTGGGGCATATAAAGTTTGCAAGTCCAATGGGCCTCTCTTTCCATTGATGGCCGACTAGGTCATCTTTCGATACATATGCAGCTAGAGACAAGAGCTCCGGGGTTCTGGTTAGTACATCATGTTGTTCCAACAATAGGGTTGCAGATCCCTTTAGCTTCTTGGGTACTTTCTCTAGCTTCTCCATTGGGAGCCCTGTGATACATCCAATAGCTGACTGTGAACATCCACTCCTGTGTTTGCTAGGGCCCCCTAATCATTTTTTATCCTCACTTTTATTGCCATCATAAAAACATCATAGACCTAAAAATATCTTCTTAAATTCTAAACAACTTAGGCATCATTGTAAGGCTGTAACTATTCAGTCTTTAACCACATCAGTGACCTGAGGAGGAATAAATATTATCTGAGTATACAGGAAGTACAGACACACAACCTCCAAAACTCTAGGAATGATAGAGAGGCAGGCTGTCTAACAGTCACCCAGAATTGTCTCTATAATGTTGCAGCATCCATCGTTAGCCTTCTGAATCAGTACACATGGCAGACTCTTGGCTAAGCAGGAAATATGAAGGACTTGCATACCTCGTCTTGGCAGAGTTTGGCAGTCAACTTCCCTGCATCCATTTGTCCTTTCTGGACAGCATTTTGTCTGTAGATGAAGTTAGGGTGTTATCTTTGCCCAGTGGCTAGCTTGCCATAACTGAAGCATTGAAGTGACTCCATGAGGAGGTTATTCAGTGCTCAACATCTCCTGTCAAGTGGAATGGGGGTACTGTCAGGAGCAGACCTGTCCCATTGTCAAAAAGATTTTTGTTTGTTTGCTTGCTTTTCGAGACAGGGTTTCTCTTGCGTAGCCCTGGCTGCCCTGGACCCACTCTGTAGACCAGGCTGGCCTTGAACTCAGAAATCTGCCTGCCTCTGCCTCCCAAGTGCTGGGATACAAATGGCTGCCATAGGTTCATATATTGAAGTCTTCATCAAGGAATAGCACTACTTGACAAGGGAGTAGGAGGTTTGTCAGTGTTAGGATTGAAGCAGGAGAAGGGATGAAAAGAAAAAGGGTTATGTAGGCATCAATATTTTCAAACCTACTTTGACAAATATTCAGCCTCTTCTTTTGCCCACCACCCAGAAGAGGTAGTGGAAGAGAAAAGTTATTAGGATACTGGGGAAGTGAACCTGTTTTACAATGGCTCTTTTGGGGCAAGCTCAGTCTTCTCTGTCAGCAGTTCAGTCCCATGGCAAATGCCAAATACGAATCAACAGCTGCAGTCCAGTCTTCTCATCAGGCAGACACCATGCCTGAACCAGCAACTTTGGATCAATCCTGAAGAAACCAGAAGGCTCACCAACCAAGGAGCTGCAGAAACCTCAGGAGCAGTTCTCTGGAGAGTTTCTCTCAATGGTGGCATTACCACAAGTAGATCTCAACAACTATGTAAGACAAACAAATACATGCATGCCATTAACGAAGAATAGCAAGGCGGAGCAAACCAGACCTAAGCTCAGTGCTCATCCCCGACTGTGTGGTGTCATATTTATACTCCTTCATAGGTCCTTTTACGAGTCTACTTCAGCAAAACATTCTTTCACCTGTGTGCTCCAGCAATCCATCATTTGACATAACTGACTTTCCAAAGAAACTAGAAGTTCCATGTCAGGACTATAAAGGAATGACAGGATAAGAGGGGAGATTGTTAATCTGCTTTCAGAGTAAAGAGCATCAGCTACTGGTCTCAAATATTTTATACTGGTTTGGATTTTTGTACATTGAGAGAAATTTAAGCTTATATTTGCTACAACATAACATATACATTTTTCAACTCTTGTTTAAAGTATTGTACCTATGCAACTCATTGTAAAATGTAATGTTAAGTTCCAGTCCTTGAAAGAAACTATTGCAAACAGTTCAAGATAATTAGGAAATGCAAGTGGGTAGTCAGATAATCAAACGTATGGACATGTTAGGAACTAGTGATGTTAATTACAGAAATAAGCTTTCTTTAGCCTCTTTTAGATGTTTCCTAAGTTGAACAGATAGTGGATAGCAAGAAACAAGCTACACTTGCCTATTCTGATACACTGTAGATACATAACTGGCCTTCTCAGACATCTACAGGATATGGCATTCAAAAAATGTTTTTCAACACCATGCTTTCCATAACAGTGAGATATAACTGCTCCTGGCAGTGCCTCCATTCTACTTCAAGGAAGATGAGCGGCATTGAAGACCTCCATATGAAGTTCACTTCAAATGTGGCACCGGCCAAAAATATGCCCTTACTTCAACTGCAGACTGCATGCTGTCCTAACAGGGGACAAGCAGAACACAGACGAAGTGGACTGGTGAGCTTGCCAAGACAAGTTGGGGAAGTCCCTCAATATTCCTGCTTCACATAAAAGTCCACCATATACTAGGCCAGTAGGCAAAGATGGATGCCCCAGCACTGCAGGAGAATCTTGAGTGACTGTCCAGGCAGCCAGCGATCTCTGCCATTCCCATAGCTTTGGAAGGAAGCTGCTTGCTCTGCACTTCCTGTTTTCTCAGGGAATATTTATCCTGCTCAGCTCACTGATGGGGGGAAGAATGCATAGTCACAGTCTCACAGTAAGCTTAGGCTGTTCAGGACTCAAGAAAACGATTTGGGTCTAGGAAGATATTTATAGGTGGATTATATCAAGTTATGATTGAAAGGGAATTAGGGAAAGAACTTTGGACTCATGAGATAGATAGGACTCTGTATTTATAACATAGATAATTTCTTAATGGTTGACAAATACAAATGAACCAGACATTATGAATGTAATTCTTATATTTTACATTAAGAATTAATTAAGCCGGGCAGTGGTGGCCCACGCTTTCAATTCCAGGTACTCGGGAGCAGAGGCAGACAGATTTCTCAGTTCGAGGCCAGCCTGGTCTACAGAGTGAATTCCAGGACAGCCAGTGCAGCACAGAGAAATCCTGTCTCAAAAAAAGTAATTAATTAAAGTTATTAATTTTAAAATTATTTTTTAATGAATTAAATGAGGTATTAATAATAATTCTTATTAAATAATTAATAACTTAATTAAATTCTTAACTTTTTAAAATTAAGTTTCTTTTTTTTAAAGATTTATTTATTTATTTTAGGTATATGAGTACACTGTTGTTGTTTTGTCTTCAGACACACCAGAAGAGGGTGTCAAATCACATTACAGATGGTTGTGAGACACCATGTGGTTGCTGGGAATTGAATTCAGGACCTTTGGAAAAGCCAGCCGTACTCTTAGGCACTGAGCTTTCTCCCCAGCCCTAAAAGTAAGTTTTGATACTTGTTCTTATTGTATATAGTTGATGATGTCAGTGAAAGAGCTGTTTATAGGACTAAGAGGGGTAATGTTTTTTTGTTTTTTTAAAGATGTATTTATTTATTATATGTAAGTACACTGTAGCTGTCTTCAGATACTCCAGAAGAGGGAGTCAGATCTCGTTACGGATGGTTGTGAGCCACCATGTGGTTGCTGGGATTTGAACTCCGGACCTTCGGAAGAGCAGTCGGGTGCTCTTACCCACTGAGCCATCTCTCCAGCCCGAGGGGTAATGTTGAAGTAATGTTGTGGTACACTGTGTGAAGATGAGTCTCTGTCCTACCTTGCTTAAATAAAGCACCTTCTGAGTGGTAAAATAAAAACCCTATGTCCTGTAGCAAAGGAGAGTAGAAGGCAGGATTCTTGTCAGAGCGAGGAACTCAGGGAAGAGGGAAGCATGGGGGATTTGCCACACGGGCTCATAGAAAGTGGTATGTGTGAAACTGAGGAGAGGTGACCAGCCACGTGGCAGAAATTAGAATAGTATGAATGGGATAACTGAATTATGAGATAGCTGGGAACAGGCCTAGCATAAAGCGTAGGCATTCAAAAATAAATGTAAGTCTGCCGTCATTATTCAGAGCAAGGGAAGACAAGCAGGAATCTCCGACAGATAACAGGAGCAGGAGCAAGCAGACACAGAGCAAGCCTTTCCTTCTTCCATGTCTTCATGTAGGCTTCCAGCAGAAGGCTTGGCCCAGATCAGAAAGGGGGAGGGGCTCCTGCTCAAATATTCTGAATTACAAAGGGGGAGGGGCTCCTGCTCAAATATTCTGAATTACAAAGGGGGAGGGGCTCCTGCTCAAATATTCTGGATTGCAGGTGTGTCTTCCTACCTCACAGAAAAGGGTCAGAAATTGATCTTCCCACTTCAAATTAAGCAAAAACGCCTCACAGATGGTGTCCTCCATTTTGAGGTTTTAGTTAACCCCACATGTAGCTGGCATCAAAGAACCAACACCATGGTCCCTGTCCAAGTTCTGGAACTGCTCTGTTTGGGGCTTTGCAGCTCCTTTTAGCACCCATGGCTCTGCTTCCTGCCTCCCCTCTTACAGGGAGTTTTCTTCCCACGGGTGGAAAAGCACGTAAAGTTTCTCTGGATGTAAGTTTGATGAGAGCAGGGCGGCCTAAGACCTGAGAGCCCTGGAGAAGAGCAAACAGGAAGGAGGCCCTGGGGCAGCTCAGCAGCCCGCCATCCCCTTTACCCTCTGCTCTGTGGCCTCGGACGCTGTCATCTTTGTTTCTTCCACCAGGCGGCGCCGTTGCCCAAGAATGTGATGCTTCTCTTTCATCTTCAACAGGTGAGACCCTGGAGGCTCTGCAGTGGCAGGGAAGATGGGAAAGGGGACACCTTTCTCTGCAGGAATGCTCTGGATATTGGGGTGTCATGGGCTGTTACAAATTAGCATTCAAATATCTGATTGGAGTTTATCTTGTTCATAGGGAATAAAAAACTAACATCAGCTCAAGTGCAAAGATGAGCACACACGGTGTCTTCTTCCTGGGATGAGGCTGTGATCAGTATTTCGTATTTTTAATTCTATGACTCTTTGCAAATTGTCTTCAGTAAAGTGTATTTCAATCATACATTCCTGTCCTGTTCCAGAGCTGGCTTCACTGGCTGGTGATAGAGATTTGTCTAAAGAGCCCGCTATCCTCAGCCCCCTGCCTCACACTCTAGATATGTAGGAGATAGAAAGGATTTCTGAAACCATATATTTAAATTTTTTTATTAGAAGCATTTGGTTTTTGTACATGACTATGTAGGTGCACAAGCATTGGGTCCATTGGAACTGAAGTTGCAGATGGTTGACAGCCTCCATGTGCTGATGGAACTCACCCTGGATCCTCTGCAACAGCAACACGTGCTCTCAGCTCTGAGCCATCTCTCCAGCCACCATTGGAATGTTCACATCAGGAAACCACACAGAGGTTTCACAGCCTGCTGACTGAGCACCTTGAGAGAAACTAGAGGCACAGGAAGAGACAGTGTCAGTGCAGAGCTCAGAGGGGAGCTGGGCACTGATGGGGAGAGGCCTGAGGGACAGAGACAGAGGACAGGGATGAGCAGGAGGGGACAGAGGCAAAGGCAGAGACCTAACTCAGCAGAGTCCCCTGTTGTAGGGTATCTCTGTCAGACTGCACTGGACACATCTGCAGAACCCTGCTGGCCTCTTACATTTCATAGTGAACACTGTGCTGGTTTGAATGAGAACAGCTCATGGGAATGAATGCTTCAAATCCAGCTGATGGAACTGTTCAGAAAGGACTTGGAGGTGTGGCCTTGTTGGAGGATGTGTGCCACTGGGTTGGGCACTGAGGTTTTAACAGACTTTCTCTATTCCCAGTGTCTCAGCCTTTGCTTGCAAATCAAGTCCTGAGCTCTCAGCTGTTCCTCCACCACACCTTCCCTCTGCCATCATGGACTCAACCCCTCTGAACCTAGAGAACAAATTAAACACGTTCTTTATATGTTGCCTTGGTTACACTGTCATATCACAGCAATAAAAAACTAGATAAAGCTGGTGTGGTGATATAGGCCTTCAATCTCAGTGTGGTGGGTTGAATAGGATGCAAAGGCAGATGTAAGTTCAAGGGCAACCTGATCTACATAATGAGTTCCAGAATAGCCAGGGCTGTGCAGATAGACCTTGTCTAAACAAACAAACAAACAAACACCGTAGTAAAATAAGAAGAAAAGCAATGGAGACAGGTCCTCTCTGTGAAGCTGCCTAGCCCCAACAGCATCCCTAGCTTGGTCAGGAAGAAACCTGAGAGCATCAAGTCCCCATGGAAAATGCTCACAGCATCTATAAGAGGGGTTCAGGGAGACAGGGTCTGCTGAATCCTGGTGAGGCTGGGGGCTGCTGTGGAGATCTACATGGGGAGGTGACTGGAGTTCACACCTGTGGTCACACACATTCGTTGCTCTGTGTGATCAGTGACTGTCTTCAGGAGTCCCCACCCATCTCTGCTCTTCTTTCCACTTCACTTCTGTGACTGTGATTTGAAAAGATCCACAGAATCTTGAAGTGAGTAAATTTAATCTTTCCCCACACTACTGATCAGGGATGAAACCTCACATCACCAGTGTGTGCTCTCTGGCATGAGAATCATCTTTCTTCCAGCCCAGCGTCCACACTGCACAGGCCTGAGGAACTCTGGGGCCCACTCAGTTATCAGAACCAGTGTCCCCCACTCCTGTGACATTCATGTCCCTCAACTCATCAGCTCATAAGTGTGAGTGAAGGTTAGGGAGGGATGGAGATCATTATTCTCTGTTATAGACAATGACAGTTCCTCTCCTACTGTGACTGAGTCACTAAAGCAACTATACCATGGAAGTGCAGACACAGAGAAGTGCAGTGGAGACAGGGATCAGTGCCCTGCTGTCTGTGGTCTGCACAGGGGTCTCTCTTCAGTGGACAAGGGGATCTCCTGTGCTGAGACAATGTCCCAGGTCCACAGCGACAAACTCAGGACTCAGAATGAAGATCCTTGTTTTAAATACACATGCACACACACACACACACAAATACACCTAACCAACCTGAAGCCACAGACTTTTCATCTAGGAAGTAACACAAGGAATCTGTGTCCCAGCACAGGGCTGAGAAGACAGATCCTGAGGGGAGAGGCAAAGTCTACACTTAACAGATGAGAGTCCTGCACTGAGGCTTGGCAGTGTGAGCCGCCCATTGCAGGTGAACAGAGCCTAGTCTCTGTGGGATCCGTGTGGGGCTTGCAGCCCAGCGCCTCTGCTTTAAGGAAAAGCCTCTCTCCACTGCATCCCTAAGAGCTTGTGTCGCCATTGTATTCCCGGAAGAGGCTTTTCTTCTAGAAGACTCCAGGGTCTGACTTCTGAAGAGAAGAAGGAAGAGGAAGAGTGGAAGAGAGGGCACAGAGAGTATGGCCTGCGGGTCTCTCCTGGTGTCCTGAGAGCTTCTGGGTAGAACTCGGAGACACCATGACAAACAGCGCTCTGTCCGCAGTACAGGGTTCAGGCAAAGTCTTAGTCTCCAGGCAGTGAGGTCAGGGGTGGGGAAGCCCAGGGCTGGGGATTCCCCATCTCCTCAGTTTCACTTCTGCTCCTAACCTGGGTCAAGTCCTTCTGCCCGGACACTGATGACGCGCGGTCAGCTCTTACCCCCATTGGGTGGCGCGATTACCAGGAACCAATCAGCGTCGCTGCGGACGCTGGATATAAAGTCCACGCAGCCGCGGATCTCAGAAGTCGCGGATCGCCGAGGGGTGCGATGGCACCGCGCACGCTGCTCCTGCTGCTGGCGGCCGCCCTGGCCCCGACTCAGACGCGCGCGAGTGAGTACCGGGCCGGGAGGGAAACGGCCTCTGAGGGGAGGAGCGGGGGCGGCACCGGGGAAGTCGCGTCCCCACGTCGCCCAACAGACCCTCCGCCCTTCCCCACCCGCGTCCGGTGCCCCGCGCCCTGCTCCCCTCTCAGCCTGCGCAGCCGCCCGGGGTCCCGGGAGGAGGTCCGGGTCTCACCGCGCGCCGCCCCCAGGCCCACACTCGCTGCGATATTTCTACACCGCCGTGTCCCGGCCTGGCCTCAGGGAGCCCCGGTTCATTATCGTCGGCTACGTGGACGACACGCAGTTCGTGCGCTTCGACAGCGACGCTGAGAATCCGAGATATGAGCCGCGGGCGCGGTGGATGGAGCAGGAGGGGCCGGAGTATTGGGAGGAGGAGACACAGATCGCCAAGGGCAATGAGCAGAGATTCCGAGTGAACCTGAGGACCGCGCTGCGCTACTACAACCAGAGCGCGGGCGGTGAGTGACCCCGGGTCGGAGGTCACGGCCCCTCCACTTCCCGACACAGGTGCCAGAGACGTCCCGGGTCCCAAGTCCGAGGTTCGGGAGCAGAACCGACCCGGGACCGGTTTCTCTTTCAGTTTGAGGAGGCCGCGGGTGGGCGGGGCGGGGCGGGTGGGCGGGGCTGACCGCGGGGTCCCGCAGACTCTCACACGATCCAGCGGATGTCCGGCTGTGAGGTGGGGTCGGACGGGCGCCTCCTCCGCGGGTATGAGCAGTTCGCATACGACGGCCGCGATTACATTGCCCTGAACGAAGACCTGAAAACGTGGACGGCGGCGGACATGGCGGCGCAGATCACCCGACGCAAGTGGGAGCAGGCTGGTGATGCAGAGAGATACAGGGCCTACCTGGAGGGCGAGTGCGTGGAGTGGCTCCGCAGATACCTGGAGCTCGGGAATGCGACGCTGCTGCGCACAGGTGCAGGGGCCGCGGGCAGCTCCTCCCTCTGCCCTCGGGCTGGGGCTCAGTCCTGGGGAAGAAGAAACCCTCAGCTGGGGTGATGCCCCTGTCTCAGAGGGGAGAGAGTGTCCCTGGGTCTCCTGATCCCTCATCACAGGGACTGCACTGACTCTCCCAGGGCTCAGCCTTCTCCCTGGACAGTGCCCAAGCTGTCTCAGGAGGGAAGGAGAGAATTTCCCTGAGGTAACAACAGCTGCTCCCTTCAGTTCCCCTGTAGCCTCTGTCAGCCATGGCCTCTCCCAGGCTGGGTTCTCTGCCCACACCCAGTGTCTGTGGACATGGACTCCTGTCCTGCTGAGTGTGTCAGCCCTTACACCTCAGGACCGGAAGTCTCCTTTACCTGATAAGAGACATGGACTCCCCTACACTAGCCTGGTTGCCCCAGCTTCTAGAATTTTCCAAAGAATACATTCTCACAGGTCCCTCCCTGTGTGGCATTTGCATCCCTTCCACAACCTAATCCTCTCTATCTCTTTTCTCTTTCTTTCCTTCTTTCCTTCTTTCTTTTTTCTTTACTTTTTTTTTTTTTTTTTTTTTTTTTTTTTTTTTTTGGAGGCCTTATTTTGTTTCTAATCAGTTTTTGTCTGCACTGGAGTAATCCTCTTTCTCCCTACCCTTGTATTATCATGTGTATCAGTCTATCAGGGAAGACTGCTAACCTGGATAATTAGACAACTTAAATCAGGGTTCTCTTTAAAGGAGAGATTCCTGTGAACTTAGACTGTTTCCTGTCAGAACTAAATAAACATGCAGAAGCCTCCTGCTCTTCCTCTGCCCCCACAAGTTACAGTGCTCCCCCCAGTGAATCAGGACTTGGACTCTGAGAGACAGGGTCTTCTGCAACCCAGGGCTGAGTGGGAGGGAAGATCCACCCTGTGAGCCCACTGTGTTCCAGTGAGTGCTGCACTGGGGTCCACAACTCACTCCAGGGATCCTGTGTGACACACCTGTACCTTGTCCCCCAGAGTCAGGGGCAGGGAGTCATTTTCTCTGGCTACACACTTAGTGATGGCTCTTCACTCAGATTGACAGTTAACGTCAGTCAGCAAAATGACCACAGTCATAGTCTCAGTGGTGGCATCCTTCCAGTGGCATATGGCCCTAATTTCTGATTTTGATATGAACTCAAACACATATTAAATTACTTATTTTCCATTCCCTCTTAAATTCTTAGACTACCTCTCTCATGCTATAGAACATCATATAAGAATGTCCATGGTGACCCACTGGCTCATGTGGAGTCCCTCTTAGCTTCTGAGTCCGAAAAAAAAAAAATGCAGTCCTGTGCTGCATTAGGGGACCAGCTCTACCTGCAGATCACTATTGCAATGACAGTTGGAATGTCAAACAGACACATAGTTTAGTGTCATCATTGATTGAGCTGAGTCTTGTGTAGATTTCAGTTTGTCTTGTTAATTGTGTGATTTCTTAAATCTTCCACACAGATCCCCCAAAGGCACATGTGACCCATCACCCCATATCTGAAGGTTATTTCACCCTGAGGTGCTGGGCCCTGGGCTTCTACCCTGCTGACATCACCCTGACCTGGCAGTTGAATGGGGAGGAGCTGACCCAGGACATGGAGCTTGTGGAGACCAGGCCTGCAGGGGATGGAACCTTCCAGAAGTGGGCATCTGTGGTGGTGCCTCTTGGGAAGGAGCAGAATTACACATGCCATGTGGAACATGAGGGGCTGCCTGAGCCCCTCACCCTGAGATGGGGTAAGGAGGGTGTGGGTGCAGAGCTGGGGTCAGGGAAAGCTGGAGCCTTCTGCAGACCCTGAGCTGGTCAGGGCTGAGAGCTGGGATCATAATCCTCACCTTCATTTCCTGTAATTGTCCTTCCCAGAGCCTCCTCCATCCACTGACTCCAATATGGTGACCATTGCTGTTCTGATTGTCCTTGGAGCTGTGATAGTCATTGGAGCTATGGTGGCTTTTTTGATGAAGAGGAGGAGAGACACAGGTAGGAAAGGGCAGTGTCTGCGTTCTCTCTCAGCCTCCTTTAGCAGTGTGCTCTGCTCATCAATGGGGAACACAGCCACACCCCACATTGCTACTGTCTCTAACTGGGTCTGCTGTCAGTTCTGGGAACTTCCAGTGTCAAGATCTTCCTTGAACTCTCACAGCTTTCCTTCTCACAGGTGGAAAAGGAGGGGACTATGCTCCAGCTCCAGGTTAGTGTTGGGGACAGGGTTGTCCTGGGGACACTGGAGTCAAGCTGGAGATGTTGGGAGCTCTGGGAATCCATAACAGCTCCTCCAGAGAAATCTTCTGGGGGCCTCAGTTGTACCATGATATGAATACATACATGTACATATACATATACATTTGTTTTGTTTTACCCTAGGCAGAGAAGGCTCCCAGACCTCTGATATGTCTCTCCCAGTTTGTAAAGGTAGCACTCTAGCGTCTGATTTGAGAGGGACAATGTGGACATGATTGGGTTTCAGGGACTCCCAGAATCCCCTGTGAGTGAGCTGTGGGTGGTTGGAATGTTGTCTTCACAGTGATGGGTCATGACTCTTGTTCTCTAGCATGAAGACAGCTGCCTGGAGTGGACTGAGTGACAGATGGTGTGTTCAGGTCTCCTGTGACATCCAGAGCCCTCAGTTTTCTTTACACAACGTTGTCATATGTTCCCTGTGAGCTTTTGGGTTCAGTGTGAAGAATTGTGGAGCCCAGCCTTCCCTGCACACCAGGACCCTATCCCTGCACTGCCCCATGTTCCCTTCCACAGCCAACCTTGCTGGTTCAGCCAAACACTGGGGGACATCTGCAGCCTGCCAGCTCCATGCTACCCTGACCTGCAGCTCCTCACTTCCACACTGAGAATAATAATTTGAATGTGACCTTGATTGTTATCATCTTGAGATAGGGCTGATTTCTTGTTAATTTCATGGATTGAGAATACTTAGAGGTTTTGTTTGTTTGATTGATTAATTTGTTTTTTTGAAGAAAGAAATGGCAGATGAATAAACTTCCAGAATCTGGGTCACTATGCTGTGTAGATAGCCGGTGCCTAAAAGATGGCGCTGGCCTCTGGTACACCGTCGCCATAAACAACACTTTAAAAAATTAAGAGTTCGCCCTAGGTCATCTGGCAGTTGTAGTCACACAGATCCATGGTATCCAGTGACAGGCAAATTTCCTTATGCACAGACCAACCTAAGACATGGGGCCTGGAGGCAATAGGGTAACCCTAGGACGAGTAAGGCTGTGACATGAAAGGATCGACCTAAGACAGAAGCCGTGGCTGATGGACAGACTTGCCCAGACCTAGTCCAGCATCATATTATTAAACAAAAAAGGGGGAGATGTTGGCAGCTGGGTGCCGTCCTCTGGTAAACAACGCTACTGCGCAGGCACTAGCCCGAATCTGGCGCCAACCCCTCCCGAGCGGGTACACACAAATCAAAGTGCCGGCAGACTGACCAATCCCAGGAGTACACATAGCTCTCCCCAGTGCTGGGGTTTATATAAGGAGTCCTCCCTGGGTTTCTGGAGGTTCCCATAGCATTGAGGTGTTCCTGAAATAAAAAAGGCTGTTGAGAAGAATCCGACTGTGTTGTGTTTTTTCTTGCTGGACGAGGTGAGCGCAACAATGCTGTGTGTATCTGTTGGGACAGGATGAGGCTGTGGCAGCTGAGTGTGAACAGGGCTGTGCCCAGGTGGGCTCAGTCCGTTTTGATCTGTGATGGGGTCACACCTCCACTGTGTCACCTCTGGGTTCTGTTCTCTCCATCACTATGAGACACATGCTGAGAGTTTGTGGTCACAAAGACACAGGGAAGGCCTGAACCCTGCCTGTCCCCAGGATTATGATCCCGCAGGGCTACAGATCAGAGACTCAACTAGGGAACCTTTAATGTGCTGGGTGCACAAGACAACTCACCCATTTCCTCTCACACATTCGTTTTAGCTACTAATGATGCCATGTTGACGCTGCCCTGGGCTCTCCCTGTTCCATGCTACTGTGGTGATTTCTGCTTCTCCTTCTCTCCAGCTTCTCTCCCAGGGTCTCGGGTGTAGAATGGGATTTTTTGTTGAACTCCCAGGTGCACCTCAGGTGAGATAATTGGCTTAGATTTTTTCAAACCCATTTTTAATAAGGGTTCTTAAATGCTTAACCTCATTTATCACCCACCACCCACAAGAAGTAGAGAAAAAAAAAAGGATATGAGGATATGGGATTAGTTCACCTGTTTAGAAATGATTCTTTGAAGCAAATCCAATCTGCATTGTCAGGATATCAGTTCACAAGAATCAGCAATAGCAGCTTCATGCAGAAGCAGCCAAGAGGCTCAGCTCTTTGTTGTTTAGAAGTAGTTCCTTGGGGCAATTTCAATCTCCAATTGTCAGGATACCAGCAGTCCAGGTCTGCAGTGTCAGGATAGCAAACCCAAATCATTGGCTGTGGCAGGACCCAGCGGAAACTGCCAGGCCTCCACCAAATCGTCACGAGTCAGCAGGAATGACCAGGAGAAGTTCTCTGCCATGACTCTCAACAAAATGAAGATCAATGAAGATGAAGACTTGAGAACAATGTAGCACTGCAAAGCAAGCTATGCAAGCCCACCATCACTGTCCATTGTGTCCTATTATACTCCCTACAAACATCATGTGTCCTCGCATGAGTCTTACCTTCCACGAGACTTGCCTCAGCAAAACTCCACATAAGTCTGTCTTAGCAAAACTCCACCTGAGTCTGTATCAGCTCACATATCCAGAGACTTTCACTTGACTCTGCCAATCCTCCTGCTGCAGAAGCAGCAAGAAGCCACCAGAGCATCACCAGAAGGTTTTTGGTGCATTTCTCTCTATGGAGTCACAAGCAACGATGACCAATAAATAATGGTAAGGCTTACCAATACCATGCAGCCTCGTCTACTGTCTGTTGGGACTTATTTATATTCTTTCTAAACATCATGTGTCCTTTCACGTATCTACTTTAGCAAACACCCTTTCACCTGGGTCTGCTTCAGCAAAACATCATTTGACAGAACTGACTTTCCACAGAAACCAGAAGTTCCCACTTCAAGAACAGCAATGTTTCTCTCCTCTGTAATTTGGGTACCGCGCCCTGAAACTCTTTTTTTTAAGATTTATTTATTATTTTATGTGTGCACATTGCTGTCTTTAGAAACACCAGAAGAGGACATCAGATCCTATTACAGATGATTGTGAGCCACCATGTGGGTGTTGAGAATTGAACTCAGGACCTCTGGAAGAGCAGTCAGTGTTCTTAACCACTGAGCCATATCTCTAGCTTCCCCTGGCCCCCTGAGACTTTTTTTTTTTTTTTTGGTTTTTTGAGACAGGGTTTCTCTGTATAGCCCTGGCTGTCCTGGAACTTACTTTGTAGACCAGGCTGGCCTCGAACTCAGAAATCCACCTGCCCCTGCTTCCCGAGTGCTGGAATTAAAGGTGTGCGCAACCATGCCTGGCCCCTGAAACTTTTATACTCCTCCATTATCTTCTCTTTTAACAGCTTGTGTTCTGGAGTTAACTCCCTGAACTCTCTTAATCTCTATTCCCAGCTCAGTGAACCTGTTTCTTGTAGCCCTGACTTGGGCATGCTGGATGCATATTCAGCATAGTCTGTCTTAAAGCCCTGTTCATAGCCTGTTATTTCTCTGCATTGTAGATGGCAAATATAGGATCTTCCATGTGTAGTGCCAGGGAAATGTTAGTGATCTCCCAAAACTGAACAGCAGCCAATCTGATGTAATCACAGTAGGGCCTTTTTTATTTTTATTTTTTTAAGATTTATTTATTATTATATCTAAGTACACTGTAGCTGTCTTCAGATGCACCAGAAGAGGGAATCAGATCTCATTACGGATGGTTGTGAGCCACCATGTGGTTGCCGGGATTTCTGAACTCAGGACCTTCAGAAGAGCAGTCGGTTCTCTTAACCACTGAGCCATCTCTCCAGCCCACAGTAGGGCCCTTTTATTTGAGCTAGCTCAGGCCAGCGCACTGCATCATGAAGGACAGTTTTGGTGATGAGGAGCCTGAATATCTATTGGGGCAAGGCTTTATAGTAAGCAGCAAGTGAGGGGTGAGTGTGCAAGCATCTCATTGGGAAGTTACTGTGGTCTTTAACATAATTGGCCAGTGCTGGGAGTCATATCATAAAGTGATTTTATGCCTGCCTTAATTAGACAGGTTATGGGCGTGTAACATGAGGGTGCAGGCTTGTTGGGGGTGCAACTTGGTGATGCAGGTCCTGTTGGGGGTTAGCCTAGAGACTGGAACTAAGCTCATGATTTGTTGGGAGGTAACCTGGAAACTAATGCTAGGTACCATCCTGTTAGTGTACCTGAGTTCAAGTTCTCTAAAGTGGAGTCTGAATTTAAAAGGTTTAGCCTTGCCTTCTTTGCTGATTGTTTGTCATGACCTTGCAGAGAGAAACGAACCAAAGAACTTTTGGTGGTATTCTGGCAGCTTCTTCCTGCTTCTGCAGACTCAGGCTTGTTGTGTCCAGCCAGCAGATCACAGCCTGGGTTCTAGCCTGGAAAGGCATTTTGGAAACCTGGAAGAGAAGAGGGGCTAGGCGGCGAAAGAAAGGAATGTAGCTAAGACAACATTCTGATCAAAGCTCAATTTTACTATTTCCAGACACTCAGTTATAAAGGAAGGGGGAGGGAACCCAATTTCCCGCCAAGTAACTCAGGGTCCAGTAGCAGGACAAACACGTGTGTGCCTCCTCCAAGCAGCAAAGCGACAGGGTCCAGCAGTAGGCGTGGCAGGACGAATGAACAGGAAGCTCCACCCTTGAGCAAGCAGGTTCAAGCAGGTGGGGGAAGGGAGACCACATCTCCTCCCATTAGTTAACAAAAAAAAATAAAAAAAAGAAAAGGCTGGCTTGAGGCAGAAAAATTATCTATGCGCAATAGTTCTGCCTGAGTACTTAGGGCTAAAGAAAGAACCTGTTTCCGTGGGATTCCCTAACTTTTCTAATGGTAAACTGTATCTGGCTAAGACTGTCCTTATTATCCTAGTAAACCACTAACAGAATAGCTGTAGACTCTGACTTTATAATGCTAATTAGTGCTGAATAGGTAACTTCCTGGTTGCATTTTAAGTAGGGCGTTGGAACCCTGGCTAAGTTTGACAGAACAAATTTAGAATAACACTGAGCTGATATTCCTCCGCAATTTTGGATGACAGGCAGGGAAACAGGGAGAAGGGGCAAGACTGGCTGGTTCCTTAGTACAAGGCCAATTGGCTTTATTATTTGGGTGGGAGGCAGTGAAGGGCTTGCCCTTTCGACAGTACGGTCTCCAACCTCTCTCCCCCCTATTAATTTAGTTTAAATAGGCAACGCTTAACTGAGGTGATCAAATGATTTTCTCATCTGTAGATGAGTGGGCCTTTAACCTTGGCTTGGATGGACATTGACCTGATTCCTCCCGTGGGCGCTATAACAACCCACATCTGTGGCTCTTGGTATCTTTTGGGGAGGGGAGGCAGAGCCTTAGGTATTTTTGGTTTTTAGCTGGAGTCAGATACCAACCCCCTTTAAATTATGTGTGTCACACAGGGAACTCAGAAACGGTCAAGCTGGACCTTCCCCCGCAGTAATCTCTTGCGCCAAGCGGTAGCCATACTGTATTCGTATGATTACGAATCAGTACGCGCAGTTCTGAGTGCTGCGCGGTCTCTATAGGAGACTTGTCAACCTCAGATTTAGCAAGGCCTAGACAAGAATTATGTCATTATTAACACCACTAATTGTGGTTAAAATAGGAGCTGGAAGTCTTTCCTCCTCATCCCTGTTATTCCCAATAGCCTAAGGAACTAAGGACACCTTGCAGTAACAGTAAGGGTGAAAAGCCAGAGGCCAGCTATGGGACTAAGCCCGTCTATCAAAATAAGAACTAATCTCTGTAAATATTTGAAATTTCTACTTTCCTAGCTCTCTTGGTAAATCTAAATTTTATCTCAGACTGAAAACCACGTGCTGGAATGTCCTTGGAAGGAAGATAATAGTCGCCACCTGTGTGTTCTTGGGGGAGGGGTAGGCACGCCTGCAGGTCCAGCCGGAAAATGTAGATTGACCTACTTGAAAAAAAGGAAAGAGATCTAGACAATGAGAGAGTAGCAATGCAAATTTTCTTTTTGGAGAAGTCAAGGTACTTTATTTAGTTGCAAATTGTAAGGCTAAGGCTAGTCTCCGGCCTCCTGTGGGGGAGCTGGCTCAGAGAGTAGCAGGAAAACAGCTTTTTTAGGAGCTTTAGTTTCCAGCTGAATTTTAAGCAAAAGAGGAATTTTAGTTCTCAAGGTGATACTTATAAGATTTGTAATGTGCGTTCATCTGACTAATTAATCTCTCTGGCAGCCACCATGCTCTATCTTTATCTTTTGAAAAAACACAAACCCAGCCCCTTCCCCAGATTAGAACCGGATCCTTTTATTTGTTAGTTGGGGGGGGGGGTCTTTTCAATTTTATCAATGGATAAGAATTAGAAGTAACTAGATGCCAGTGGCGATCCGCTGCAGACTGACTTTTAATATCAGTATGCAAAAAGTTTAGGACAAATAAGGCAAGATGAGCCTTTGGTGACCTTGGGGGATATGCTCTGAATTAACTTTGCTAGGTAATTTAGAATATAGGAATCTCTAATAATTGGACTGAATATTAGACCAGTCTAAGATTGAGTTAGAATGGCTGGTCACACTGAAGAAAAGTGAAAAATCATTATGACTCTATTAAATGACTAATTTTACTAAGTCTGAATATACAGTCTCTGATGTACTATTGCCATAAAGTTAAAAGCCTAGAAGCTAGTCGAAACTGGAAAAATGACAAGCAAGGATGGATCTAAAACATGAATTTAATCTTTTAGTCCTTTTAATCAGGACACTGAGTTAACTTACCTGTCAGCTCAGCACACGAATTACTAATATGCTTTTGTAGTGTTCTGTGGAGAGAACCTGTTTTTTCCTTTCTTAATAAGGTAGCTGTTTTAGGATCAATCTATAAGCCAATAAGTAGATCCTTTTAAGATACTAAAAGGCATTTATTAAATTTGACATTTTAATCTCAAATTTTGAAAATAAAGGTATGTTTTAAATAGTGTGCATGGAAATGCACTAAATAGTATATATGGGGATACAATTTCTCTCTTTTGTCTTTTAAGAGGTTAAAGTTTAAAATTTTACAATATCTAACCTTTTGAATTAATAACTTTTTGGACAAAACATTTTAAATACTTAGCTGTAAAGGGGCAGTGACTAATTGCACTTTCAATCATTTTTTTTTAAGGAACGGTTGTAACTAGAAAGCTTGAAAAGTTATTAAGAGTCACACGTGCATAATTTATTTATTTATTAACTAGAAATATGTATAAGCAATTGCAAATTTGAGAATTAATAGTATCTGAGGGACGAACAATTTTAAGTAATTATGAGCTCAGAGATATAGCATTGACTATTAATATATAAATTAAGGTTTGATTGTTCAGCATTTTAAAACACCAATCCACAGCACACAATTAGATTATTTGTGCTGGGAACAGGGGCAACTGTGTGTCTTAAGACTTCGCCCCACAGCAGCTAATTGGGCCCACGTGGGCCAACGATCGGCTGGGAGGATGAGAAAAATGACTTTACAATAATGTTTTTTTTTTTTTGGTTTTTTTTTTTTTTTTTGGTTTTTCGAGGCAGGGTTTCTCTGTGTAGCTCTGGCTGTCCTGGAACTCACTTTGTAGACCAGGCTGGCCTCGAACTCAGAAATCCACCTGCCTCTGCCTCCCAAGTGCTGAGATTAAAGGCGTGCGCCACCACGCCCGGCTGTACAATAATGTTTTTTCTGGCCAAAGAATTGTCTTGGGCACAACTAATTTTTAATTACCAATTAACAACAATTATAAAAGCTTTCTTTATTTTTTGGTTTTTTTTTTTTTTTTTGGTTTTTCGAGACAGGGTTTCTCTGTGTAGCCCTGGCTGTCCTGGCACTCACTTTGTAGACCAGTTTTGTAGTAAACTAAAACACTAAATAATAAAAGGATACTATCTCTGAATTTTTTGGGTGAGAGCAAGGATTTAAGGTAAACTTCCCTTGAGAAGCATTAGTTAATAAAATACTTTTCACTTAGGAAACAATATATACTGAAAGATTAAAACTTTTGGCTTCTTGTAAAGAAGCAGAAACAATAAACATTTTTTTTTACATAATGTAAAGCTATATTAGCCATACGTAGAGGCAAAATTTTCTAGTGATTACCAGTTTACTAGAAGCAAAGATCTTTGAATTTAAGCATTATTTTAAACATCTGAATAGATCTGTAACACTGTAAAAAGAAATTTTCTTGAACACAGGGAAAAACCTTTTCAGGCATTGTTTGCAAAACAAAAGAAGGGCCACAAGCCGCTCTGGGGCTGCCCAGAGCCCTGTATTGACTCAAAGGTAAAATACTTTTTAATCTGAGCATCAATTTTAAATTTGCAATCAAACTGCAAGCTGCAGTTAATGGAACAATGGCAGTTTTAACCATAATTTTTAAGTTTTTTGTGCAAGGTTAGGATAATACCTACAACTTTGGGAAAGCAAAACCTAAGTTTAAAATAATTTATCACCTTTAAAATCAATATTAGAAGCATTACTATCATATTACAAAGTTTGGATGTCAATTAATATCTATGAGTACCTATTAAAGCAAGCTTTAACGCTTTAATAAGGAGGCATTGCTTTAAATCTTATCTTAAATTTTACTATTTAGGATAGGAACCACATTAATCATTATCTAAACTAGAAATATCTTTAGAGACCCAGCCTCTTGGGCTGCCTTATGCCAGGTGTAGGAAGGACTCTAAACTTGAGTTATCAAATTTAACATTAACCATCTATAGCAATGTAACAATTATTAATCTTAACCAACAACTTATGAGCTGAATGTGAAAACATGCAGAACACATTTTCAATAAAAAAAGAACCAAATGAAGCAGTTAATTTTAGACCAATCAGAGAATATTAATTTTTGTAGCTACAATCATAGAATAAAAAAGCACTTTACCATTGTCAAACACATTAATCATGAACCATTTATCAGATTTTTTACTCCGAAACTAAGAGGCTGTGCACTCGCTGCTTTTTCTAAAAACGAACATTTTTCCAGCAGGGGCCCTCCTGCCACGTGTCTGGTTTTTGGCTGAAACACGTGGCAGCTCTTGGCTTTGCAGATAAAGTTTTTTATACCATCTTTATTATCCAACATAAAACATAGAACATTCATTCATACAGACTGGACACGAACATACATGAATTGAACACGAGAACAGATTGGTGCACCAGACATTAAACAAGACACAAAAAGGGGGCAGAGTACTCCTGCTATTTGGGACAATTTCCTCCCTCATGATGCAGTTTTTATAACTGCAGCAATCCGCCTGATTATTAATTTCCTTTTAATAAACCCTTTCCTTTCTCACACCTAACAATGTAGCTTTTTTGAGCCACGGCCTACTGCCTGTGCCTAGCTCCTCTTAAGCTTCACTGCTGAACCTAAGTGAACCAGCGCTCGGGCTTAACGCTGTCTCAGCTTAGCCCATACCTTCTCCGGTATGAATTTCCTTTATCCTTTAATTATTCCATGGAGCTCCAAACCAGCAGTGTCTCTTCCAAAAATCCTTTGCCTTTTCTCAGTCCCGCGTTGATTCGCCAAATGTTGTGTCCGGCCAGCAGATCACAGCCTGGGTTCTAGCCTGGAAAGGCATTTTGGAAACCTGGAAGAGAAGAGGGGCTAGGCGGCGAGAGAAAGGAATGTAGCTAAGACAACATTCTGATCAAAGCTCAATTTTACTATTTCCAGACACTCAGTTATAAAGGAAGGGGGAGGGAACCCGATTTCCCGCCAAGTAACTCAGGGTCCAGTAGTAGGACAAACACGTGTGTGCCTCCTCCAAGCAGCAAAGCGACAGGGTCCAGCAGTAGGCGTGGCAGGACGAATGAGCAGGAAGCTCCACCCTTGAGCAAGCAGGTTCAAGCAGGTGGGGGAAGGGAGACCACAAGGCTGATGGGTACAAACTCAAAGTTTCTTCTGGATTAAACTGCTATTGCTGACTGGTGTGAACTCAATTGCTGATATCCTGACAACACAGATTGGACTTGCCACAAAGAACAATTCCTACACTATTTCCACACCCTTTGTCCTGTTAACCTTTCCTTTCTACTTCCTCTGGTGGGTGGTGAGCTAGAAAAGAGGTTAAAACATTTAAGTAAGCTTATTAAAGTAGGTTTGGGAAAATATAAACCTACACAGGGCATCTGGAATGTTCCATGTGTGGGTTATGTTAGCAATGCTACATTGGTGCTGGAGGACATCAGACGTTTTTGTAGACTGAGGACTGTGGGGACAGATTGGGAAGCTCCTTCTCTTGGTCTCTGTGACCCTGAGCAACCCAAGGCTTCTCCTATTCAAACCTTCTCTGCAGGGTAGTTAGGTAGCCTGGCCTGAGTGAGGCTCTATGCTGCAGAGAAAAGGACTACAGAGAGCCAAGGCATAAAAATAAAGATGGCGTCACTTCTGAGTAAAATTATAGAGTTTGAGAGATTGTTCAGAGGTGAAGAATGCTTATTGCTGTTCCAGAGGACCTGGGTTCAGTTCCCAGCTCTTACCCACTTGTAACTCCAGTCTCAGAGGGGCTAGGGCGCCATCTTCTGGCTGCCTTGGGCACTCCATGCACGTGGTGCATAGACATACATGGAGGCAAAACACCTATATACATAAAAATATTTTTAATATAAAAAAATGAAATGGAGCGAAATAAGATTTCTATAAATAAAGAGATCCTTGAACAATATTGGGGGTCATTACAGCACATAGGAACAGCTCCAAACAGTACTGCAGGACTCTAGGGTCCCCTGCACTAGATATACACACTGATCTTAGGGATTCAGCAAGGAAAGGAAGAAATCGACACAACTCGCCCTACAGAGTGGCCTCTGATGCTACTGGTCTATGGAGCCTGTGTGTTCGTTCATTTAGGCTGTTTGTGTTGTATGCCTTGTTGTAGCTCAGGTTGACCTTGAATTTTTTTTTTAAGATTTATTTATTCATTAGGTACATTGTTCTGCCTGCGTATGTGCCTATCTGCCAGTAGAGGGCGCCAGATCTCATGATAGATGATTGTGAGCCAGCACTTGATCTGAGAATTAAACTCAGGACCTAGGAAGAGACCTTAATGCTGTCAGTCTCTGAATCGTCTCTCCAATCCCGACCTGGAATTCTCTATCCTCCTGCCTCACCTCAGCATGACAAGTGCCGGGATCACAGAAGACTTGTGTGTCTCTGTGTGTATCTGTATGTCTGTGTATGTGGGTGTCTATGTCACTATGACTGGAGATTGTGGCGTTGAGTAACAATCGAGTGAGGAGCCCGAGGTGTAATCTCACTCAGAAGTTGTGTTTCAGCACGAAGATCATAAAGACCCGTGAAAACCGCAAAGCAGAGGATTCAGGGCTAAAGGGAAAATCCCTGGCTGCTTTAAAGCCAACTAAATAAACCATAGTCTCTCTGTGTCAATTATTTGGGAGCAAGCTGGGTGAGAGAAAAAAATGCCACTTATTAATTTCATGATATACACCTTGGCACACATTATGTCTCCTTGTGTCATGATTTACTTCCCAATGAAATCAATAACCAGGGCTGGTGAAATGGCTCAGTGGGTAAGAGCACCTGCCTGCTCTTCCAAAGGTCCAGAGTTCAAATCCCAGCAACCACATGGTGGCTCACAACCATCCGTAACGAGATCTGGCACCCTCTTCTGGAGTGTCTGAAGACAGCTACAGTGTATTTACATATAATAAATAAATAAATAAAAAGAAATCAATAACCAGATCATAATAATATTGAAACATGAGATAACTATCACTCATACAATTGTAAATGCACTATAAATTTAGAAAAAGTAGCAATGTCCCTTTAGAGAGATTCCTTTAGTATCTCAAATTGAAGAAGAAGAAGAAGAAGAAGAAGAAGAAGAAGAAGAAGAAGAAGAAGAAGAAGAAGAAGAAGAAGAAGAAGAAGAAGAAGAAGAAGAAAGTGGTGGTAGTTATATATATCAGTTAGGAAAGCAAGGGATCTGTCCAGGGACACTGAAGAAGACAGACTCAGGAAGCAGAGGAGCAGTAACTAACCATAGGGCAGAAAATAGTGTCAAAGAAATGGAGTTAAATATTATGAGCTAGCCAGGGAACCAGACAAAGGTATTTGGCCAAGGCATTAGCATATACGTCTCAGAATCCTTATTTCTGTAAATAAAGAGGCCAGCTGGAAAACATATGGTTATAGTGATGAATACCAGAAAAACCATGTGAACCACTTCTTCTTCTTCTTCTTCTTCTTCTTCTTCTTCTTCTTCTTCTTCTTCTTCTTCTTCTTCTTCTTCTTCTTCTTCTTCTTCTTCTTCGAGACAGGGTTTCTCTGTGTAGCCTTGGCTGTCCTGGAACTCACTCTGTAGACCAGGCTGGTCTCGAAATCAGAAATCCACCTGCCTCTGCCTCCCAAGTGCTGGGATTAAAGGCGTGCACCACCATGCCCAGCTTCCCCCCGCCCAACTACCTTCTTCTACTACCCATTCAGCATTTCCTCTCTTTCCACAGGCACCTCACTACATCTTAGCTCCCTGTCTTGGAGGAGTGACAACACCACCATTCCTGAAGGGTCTGTGCTCTTTGTCTTCCTGCCTAGATTAGGCTGGTGTGGTTTCCCATTGAACTTAACCACAGGACATGGTAGTACTAAGAGACGCCCTAAAGGATCTCCTGCACTCCAGACATGATCCTTCTTACCCCCATTGTGGAGAGACAATCTAATTTCCTCTTGGTGATCTGCATCATTCGCCCCTCCTAACACTGCTATCCCTTTCTCAGCCTGATGGCAATGTCTAGACAGGAGAGTAAAGGTGGGACTTCAGGGCTGAGAGAGGGCCTGTGGGAAAAGAATCAGAGGCAGGAGGATTTGCTAACATGACATGGGGAAGGATAGATGTACCAGGGTTCTGAGAAAGAGGTAAAGGACAGGTCACTTAGTGGGACATAGGCCAGTATTTGTCACATTAGAAGAGCTGAAAGTCAGTCAAGTGTCTAAGTATTTATTAATAATAATAATAAGTCTCTGTGTCTTTATTCATCCACTGGCAGGACCAAGAAAGTCCCACTATTCACGACTCAGTGCTGCAGGCTGCTGTCACCTGATGCACACTGTAACTGTGTCTTCAGACAGTCACCCCATCTTTCTATCAAGCCAGCTGCCTCAGGTTGGTGTGGAACATGGTAAGACCAGAAGACTCCATGACTGTGGGCCACTGTCACACTTCTCCTGCTGTGAAGTGAGTTCCTTGGTCAGAATACCACGTGGAACTCTGTGTGGAATAGCAGGATGGTGGATAATGAAATTATCATTGTTTCAGGAGACGCATCACATGTGGGAAAGGCAAATCCACAGTCAGAATGAGCATCTACTCCAGTAAGTACCAAGTGTTGTCCTTTCCATGACAGACCTGGTTCATGTAGTCAGCCTGCCACCAGGTAGCTGGCTGGTCACCTTGAGGAATGGTGACACATCTGGGGCTCAGGGCTGGTTTCTGCTGTTGGCAGGTCTAGCATTCAGCAGCAGCTGTAGCCAGGTCAGCCATAGTGAGTGGATGTCCATATTGTTGAGCCCATCCATAACCCCCATCTCTGCCACCATGGCCTCTTTGTTCATGGGACCAATGGGTAATGACAGAGATGGCTGGGTAAAGAGATTGACTGTCCACAGAATGGGTCACCTACCAACATGATTATTGAACTTCTTCACAGCTGATGTCACCTTTTGATGAACATGTACAAGGGACACAAGTGTCTTCACACCCTTCCCCCATTTGGAGAGATTTATGCACATGCTTCCTCCCCCAGATGACTCCAATCTTGCTCATTCCAAGTCCTTGTCCATCAGCCAATCCATTGGCTACAGCACGTGAATTAGAGAGCAACCATATATCTGACCATTTCCCCTTACAAATAAAATGTATTAACGTGTATTGCCTGAACTTCCACCCACTGTGCAAGATTTCCCTTCCCAAGAGTCTTTCAGTATTGTCCAAGAAAGGGGTTGTAATGCTGCCACTGTGCATAACATGCAGAACTACAAGCAAGACAGACCGTGGTCTCTTCTTCCTTAGTCTTCCAATAATAAGGCCCCTCATGAGGCTGTAGGTGCATGCGTGGCAGCAGGTGACATTGCGACAGGAGTAGAGACCGTAGGCATTTGGGCAAAGCCTTCTTGTAACTTCTTTTGCCTAGAGGACCTGTCCAGGCCTGATTCCTTATATACCACTTCCATTTGACAACAAGTTACTGCCGTGTGTGTCCTATTTTATGACTTTGTGGGTTATATAACATCCAACTCATTATATGCAGCACAGGTCACATGATAGCTTGGTGGTCCATTGTTCAATGTTAAGTTTTCATCAAGGCTAAGAGCTGCCTCTCAGAGGGGGAATAGTGGTCTTCTGAGGGTGGTGGAGCCTTGCTCCAAAATCCCAAAGGTCTCTTCTGTGAGTCACTCATAGGTGTCTGCGAAAGACTCCAAACTGCATCCCTCTCTGTCACTGACACCTCAAGTACCATCAGGTCTGCTGGATTAGAAGGTCCAAGATTTGGAACAACCTGAACAGCAGCCTGCACTGGGTTAAGAGCCTTTGCCTGCTCCTGGACACACACAGAGCTGGCAGCTTTCTGATTCAGGAGGCACATGGGCCAGAGTAACAGATCCAAGTGAGGGATGTGCTGCCTGCAGAATCCAGAGAGACTAACCTAGCACTGTGCTCCTTTCTTGGTGGTAGGAGGGGCCGGATCAGTAGCTTTTCCTTCATCTTGGATGGACTATCTCTGCATGCCACAGCTCACTGGGTTCTTTAATTTCACTGAAGCAGAAGGCTCTCAAATGTTTGGTTGGATTTATTTCTTATCCTCTGCACACATGTGTTACCAGAGTCCAAAGTGTTTCTGACCACATCTCCCTTTAACTCTTCTATCTAGCCAGTGCAGAGCAACACATATTGACCGTGGAGAATGACAGTTGACTATTGATGGTGGCACTAATTTCTGAAATTCCTCTGAGGAGACGTTACTGTCTTTAATTTACTATTTTCCTTGGCAGAGGGAACTCAAAAGGCTTCCATTTAGCCTTTCTAACTAGAATAGCCCTTACTCCACAGGTCAGGGAACCAATGTGAGAATTCTGCCAACCTCTAAGTATATCTATCCCAGTTATACATTCTGGGACTGGAAAAATAACCACCGGATGAATTCAGGAACCCACTGGACCTAGTGTAAATCACATGTCTGCCAAAATTCATTAATCAACAGACATACACAATATCCTACTTTAACTGAAGCACCATAACATTTCTTAGGATCTCTGAAAATCAGCATTAATATGAATCACTCTCCAATTGACACTGGAAAGTCTGATTATTTCTTTCCCCAGGGTATGGTTACCCTGGTGAAAGCCTGTAGGGCCCACTAGGAAAGAACTGGAGAAAGGCTAGCCATAAACCTTTTTGGTATTTCATAAGGTATTTACTAAAGGTCACCTGGCCATTGGCTCATTCAAGGGGTTCTGCATCTGCAAACTGGCTCAAGTCCAGAAACTCATTCATGGGCCAAGATGTTCCTTTGTCAGTATTATGTAGCCTTTCTCTCATTTGGTGACAATTGTTCCACTCACGTGATCAAAGAAAATTGAAGGCTTCTCTGGTGATTTGATTAAGAATATTTGCTGGGCCCTGTGTGTACACACCCAGAGGCAGGCAGATCTCTGAGTTTGAGACAATCCTGGTGTCCAGAGTGAGTTCCAGGGCAGCCAGAGCTACACAGAGAGACCTGTAGCTGGTCTTTGCTACTTTCTGGTTTCTATTTCTCATCCTTTACCCCTGGGTTTTACCCCTATCACTAGATAGGAGAAAAGGAAGGATGAGAAAGAGAGAGGAGAGAAAGAGAGATTGAGAGAGACAAGAAATCTAATTTCTTTCCTAGCCACTATTCCCAGTTTCTAGCTCAGCCCCCTTCAAGTGTTTTTCCCAACCATTCCTCCCTCAGTTCCTCAGACCAAGCTTGGGGACCCCAGTGGAAGAGCTAGGGGAAGGACTGAAGGAGCCGAAGGGGATTGCAACCCCATAAAAAGAACAATATCAACGAACTGAACCACCCAGAGCTCCCAGGGATTAAACCACCAACCAAATCCTATACATGGAGGGAGCCAGGACTCCAGGTACATATGAGGCAGAGGATGGCCTTATTTAACATTAATGGGGGGGAGGCTTGATGCCCCCCCTGCAGGGGGATGCTAAAGGGGTGAGCCAAGAGTGGGTGAATGGGTGGAAGAGCACCCTCATAGAGGAAAAGAGGAGGGGGAGAGAGGGATGGAATGGGGAGGTTGGTGGAGGGATAACTGGGAAGGGGGCTATCATTTGAAATGTGTCTTAGTCAGGGTTCCTATTCCTGCCCAAACATCATGACCAAGAAGCAAGTTGGAGAGGAAAGGGTTTACTCGCCTTACACTTCCATACTGCTGTTCATCACCAAAGGAAGTCAGGACTGGAACTCAAGCAGGTCAGAAAGCAGGAGCTGATGCAGAAGCCATGGAGGGATGTTCTTCACTGGCTTGCCTCCCCTGGCTTGCTCAACCTACCCTCTTATAGAACCCAAGACTACCAGCCCAGGGATGGTCCCACCCACAAGGGGCCTTTCCCCCTTGATCACTAATTGAGAAAATGCCTTACAGTTGGATCTCATGGAGGCATTTCCTCAACTGAAGCTCCTTTCTCTGTGATAACTCCAGCTGTGTCAAGTTGACACAAAAATAGCCAGTAAAATTGACCCCTTGTCAACTTGACACACAAACACATCACTAGTAAGCCTCAACCCTTACATTCTTATTCATCCCCAAGATCTAAATAACTTTAAAAGTCCCACAGTCTTTACATATTCTTAAAATTTCAATCTCTTTAAAATATCCATCTCTTTTAAAATCATAAGTCTTTTTACAATTAAAAGTCTCTTAACTGTGGGCTCCACTAAAACAGTTTCTTCCTTCAAGAGGGAAAATATCAGGGCACAGTCACAATCAAAGCAAAAATCAATCTCCAACTGTCCAACGTCTGGGATCCAACTCACGATCTTCTGGGCTCCTCCAAGGGCTTGGGTCACTTCTCCAGCCATGCCCTTTGTAGCACACACGTCGTCCTCTGGGCTCCAGATGCCTGTACTCCACTGCTGCTGCTGCTCTTGGTGGTCATGTCGTGGTACTGGCATCTCCAAAACACTGCATGACCCCTTCAGTCCTGGGCCTTCAATTACAACTGAGGCTGCACCTTCACCAATGGCCTTCCATGGCCTCTCACAGTGCCGAGCCTCAGCTGCTCTGCATGACCCCTACATGCTTTCAAAACCAGTACCACCTGGGTGACCCTTACACATTACCAAGTCCCGCTGCAGAAGGAGTACAACCTTGCCTATTTCTGGAACACAGCCTCTTTGTGCTTTCAGAAAACACTTCCGAGATGTCACCTCAACGATGCTGGTCTCTTCTTAATCACCGCTAATTTCTTAGCTCCAGCTAACCAGCATCAATAGTCCCAGTAATGCAAAGTTTTTGCTTTAGTAGTTCTGGTATCTTGTTAATCACAGCTGATTCTTCAGCCCCAGCTAACCAGAACTACAAAATCTTCACAATCAAAACAGTAATGGCCCTGAAAAGAGTCTTTAATTTTCCCTCTGAAATTTCACAAACCAGACCTCCATCTTCTGCACTGTTCTCAACATTATCTTCCAAGCTCCTACACAACATCTGACAGAGCTCTTAACAACGAATGGATCTTCAAGCCCAAAGTTCCAAAGTCCTTCCACAGCCCTCCCCTAAACATGGTCAGGTTGTCACAGGAATACCCCACTCTGCTGGTACCAACTTCTGTATTAGTCAGGGTTCTCTAGAGTCACAGAACTTATGGGTAGTCTCTATATAGTAAAAGAATTTATTGATGACTTACAGTCGGCAGCCCAATTCCCAACAATGGTTCAGTCGCAGCTGTGAATGGAAGTCCAAGGATCTAGCAGTTACTCAGTCTCACACGGCAAGCAGGCGAAGGAGCAAGAGCTAGACTCCCTTCTTCCAATGTCCTTATATTGTCTCCAGCAGAAGGTGTAGCCCAGATTAAAGGTGTGTTCCACCACACCTTTAATCCCAGATGAAAGGTGTAGCCCAGATTAAATCTCCTTAAACTCAGAGATTTAATCTTCTGGAATCCATAGCCACTATGGCTCAAGATCTCCATACCAAGATCCAGATAAGGATCTCCAAGCCTCCAGATAAGGGTCACTGGCGTGCCTTCTAATTCTGGATTGTAGTTCATTCCAAATATAGTCAAGTTGACAACCAGGAATAGCCACTACAAAATGTAAGTGAATAAAAGTATTAATATAAAATTATACATATAACAAAACCCCCAGCAGGCTGTTGAAGACATATTTGAACGAGGAGCAAAGCTGCAGCTCCAGCAAGGAGCAGAACTTGGCAGCTTCAGCCACATGGTTCTGGTTTCTTCAGAGTTAAATAACCAGAAAGGAAGTATGGAATCTCCCTCCAAGGCGAAGAAGAATTGCCACTGAGGGCAGGCATAAGGCAGGGTTGTAAGACACGGAGGCCTAGAGAGGCCTCTGTGTGAAGCTGTGACAGTGAATCCTGGATTCCACTGTGGACCTCAAATGTTGGGGATGCCACAGTCACGGGACACCTCTCAACCAAAGGTGCTAAGAGGGAGAGGAACCAGCCCAAGAGACAGAAATGTGTTGCAGTCAACAAAGGTGACAGGAGATCTGAAGAGTGCTTTGACATCAGACATGGAGTTGCAGAGTCTGGCGTTGGCCCAGCTGCTCTCTGGTCTTGCTCTGGTTCAGCATTTCCTCACGATGCTCCCTCTCCTGCATTTTGGAACTGTGATGCACATCCTGTGCCATGGCGTGGGGGGAGAATGTGATCTATCGGATTTTTTTATATGTATTTATTTATTTATTTATTTTGCTTTTTTCAAAATAGGGTTTCTCTGTAGCCCTGGCGGTCCTGGAACTCACTTTGTAGGCCAGGCTGGCCTCAAACTCAGAAATCCCGCCTGCCTCTGCCTCCCAAGTGCTGGGATTAAAGGCGTGCGCCACCACGCCTGAGTCCTGATTTTTTATTTTTATTTTGCAGGGGTTACAGTTTAGGGATTGCATGGATCTCAGAAGAGACTCAGAACTTTGAAGTTCATAATGTGTTGAGATTGTGATAGACATTAAACTATGGGGTTTAAGTTGGCTGAAGCATTTTTGCCTTATGATATTGCTGCAAGCCTGTGGGGAACTGGAAATGGAATGTTGTGGTTTGAATTAGAATGGTTCCCCGTAGGCTCATGCATATTATAATCTTGATCATCAAGGTGTAGGAGGTGTGGCCTTGTTAGAGGACTGTGGCCCTGTTTGAGGAAAAGAGTCAGAGGGTAGGATTTGGTTTTCAAAAGCCAGGCCTAGTCTTTTTCTGTCTCTGTCTCTCTGTCTCTCTCTGTCTCTCTCTGTCTCTCTCTGTGTCTCTGTCTCTCTCTGTCTCTCTCTCTCTCTGTCTCTCTCTCCCCTGCTGCCTATGGATCCCTATGTAGAACTCTCAGCCCTTTCCCCAGCCCCATGGCTGCCTGTGTGCATCTCTTCATGATGAGAATGGACTGACCTCTGAAATGTAAACAAGCTCCAATTAAATGCTTTCTTAAATGTGTTTTTATTTGTTCATGATGTCTCCTCACAGCAATACAACAATGACTAAGACATTTTCTTATGTATTTTATGCATAGAAACACTATGACCAAAGTTCCTTGGGAGTGAAGACACTATAAAATTCATGCTGCCAGAGATGACCATTCTGGGTAGGGTAGTCCACTGTGGACATTATGTTGTCTCTGCTTCCCATTATGGTAATTACAATCACCCTGCCTTTGGCACTTGGGTGCTGCTACATGGCCACTGTTGAGAATTAAACCCACTGCATTTAATTCATCCAATTCAGCAGCAACAGCATCTCCAACCCTAAGGTCTGGCACAAGGAAAAGGACAACGACAAAGCTCTTCAAATGTGCTGGTGCCCTCTCAACATTTTGTGTCTTATATGATCAGTGAAGGGCGTGTCTTCTGGGCTGTCCCACGGCAAAGAATTAAGTTTTACACAGCATGAACACTCCACCATTGCATATTCCCTCAGCTGTAAATCCCTCCATCAACACTAAACCAAGATATATTAGACATCTTCAACTCCCTTTCAGTAGACCATCTTTTCATAACCACTTCAAGCTAAACATTCAAACACAGTCTTGACAACTTTTTAAATGTGAAATCTAAAGCTACAATCTTTACAGAGTGAACCCATGTCAAAAAACTCAGCCTGACCCAGTTTTATGTTCCTTCCACTATTATCCCATACCTTCAAAATCCATTCCCACACATGTTCCCCACATTCTGCTTAATGAATTAGCAAACTCGTCAAGCTCCTTACATGAGTGCACAGAAGTACAGGGCTCCTCCTCTTGCACTACACACTCCACCTCCCTTCCTGGAATCTACTTTGTCTGAAGTCTGGTTATAGGTCTAGAGACAGGTAACACAGCCGCTGAAAAACACTGGAGTTGAGAAAGGACTGTTGGATTAGATTGGCGCACATATGTGAGAACCTCAGAATGGAAGGAAGGAAATGTGTTGAGTTCAGGGAGATGGTTTGCTTTTGTTTCAACAAGAAAAGAAAAGCTATAACTTCCTTCAAAATTCATAAAGATGAGATTTGACCAGAGGAGACATCCTGAAAATCTTGGCTGCAAAAATGAACATAACAAAGCAGATCAACAAAACTAAACAAAAGATGAATTCTCATCCCTCTATGTGGAAACAGCTATGGAGAAGGCCAAGAATGGAATGTCTCCAGCCAGGATGTCAGCTATTCATATCCAATAAATCTTGTTGGCTACAAAGTCCACATGACTTATGAGGTCATCCTTTCAATGTGGCATGGGTGGATATTTATATTGCAGCTTGAGTATATAGCGCCAACAGAGTTATAAAGCTCTGTGCACACTGTACATTCCATACATGTGTTAATGCAGAAATGCATATCACCTATAAAAGTTTGTGTGTTTACAGAGAAAGGACCAGACACTAATGAAGACAAGACAAATAGCCCAGATGATCCAACCTCAAACTGCCTTAATGGCCCCTCAAAATTATGCATCCAAAACAACTTCAAAATAGCTAATCTTGCAGCCTCAAAGACTGCTCCATCCAGGACTTCAGCTGAGCCCTGCACCTTCCCATCACACAGCGAGTGGACAGCATTGAGGTTTTAAACATTTCCAGGCTTCAGGCACCTGTGTTTGGCTGTGCCTGTGGTCTGACTGGACTTTAATGGCATAGGTTGTGGAAAGCTGGACCCAGGGACCATTATAGAGCAGGTGAACGTGCAGACCATCATTGCCAATGCGCAGGAGCTGCTGAAGATGACTGACAGGTGTTTCACGAAGTGCATCGGGAAGCCTGGGGCCCCTGGGACAACTCTGAGCAGAAATGCATCACCTTATGCATGGACCGCTACAAGATGCCTTGACACTGTGTCCTACGCCTACAACTCTCGACTGCCACTGGAACAAGCCAACGTGTGATCGACACCTGTGCTTTCTGACAGTGCTCTCAGAAGACAGCAAGGACCAGTGTGAGTGCAGGGACATGGCTGACCCACTGAGCTGTGACCTCATGAGAGAGCAGGCCAATGAAGCACTGATGGGAGGGTGGGGAGGAGCGACTCCCACTGTTCCCAGTGTCTTTCCCTTGGTGTGCAGATAGATGTGTGAGCTCACACTGTTCTTGTACCATGTCTTTCCTCTGCCGTCATGGACTCACATTCTCTGAAAGTAGAAACAGATTAAAAACATATTCACAACTTGCTGGGGTCCCAGTGTCTTATAGTCATAGAAAAGTAACTAAAGTCAGGTGCGATGACACAGGCCATTAATCCCAGCAGACAGGTGAACTCTGTGAGTTCAAGGCCAGCCTGATGTACATGGTCATCTGTGGAGACACACCTTGCCTTATAAAAACAGGATAAAACAGAAGAGAAGTAACAGAGACAGATCTTCTGTGGAGCTGCGTAAGGCCAGTTGCTTCCCTAGTCATGATGAAACCTAAGAGCATCACGTTCCCAGGGAAACGGGGAGAGATCAGGTCAAACTGCACACAACCAAAACCTGCACAAACTTCATCTTTCCCCACATCACTGATCAGGGGTGAAACCTCACATCACAGTGTGTGCTCTCTGGCATGAGAATCTTCTTTCTGCCAGTGTCCACACTGCACAGGCTTGAGGAACTCTGGGGCCAACTCAGTTATCAGATCCAGTGTCCCACACAGCTGTGACATTCATGTCCCTCACCTCATCAGCTCATAAGTGTGAGTGAAGGTCAGGGAGGGAGGGAGAGGGTCAGAGATTACATAACTTCTACCACACTATCATCCTTATTCTGTGTTATAGTCGGTGACAGTTCCTCTCCTACTGTGATTGAGTCACTAAAGCAACTGCACCATGGAAGTGCAAACACAGGGAAGTGCAGTGGAGACAGGGATCAGTGCCCTGCTGTCTGTGGTCTGCACAGGGGTCTCTCTTCAGTGGACAAGGGGGTCTCCTGTGCTGAGACAATGTCCCAGGTCCACAGAGACAAACTCAGGACTCAGAATGAAGCTCCTAGTTTTAAATACACACACACACACACACACACACACACACACACACACACACACACACCTACCCACCTGAAGCCACGGACTTCTAGGAATTAACACAAGGAATCTGTGTCTCAGCACAGGGCTGAGAAGACAGATCCTGAGGGGAGAGGCCAAGCATACACTTAACAGATGAGAGTCCTGTACTCAGGCTTGGCAGTGTGAGCCGCCCACTGCAGGTGAACAGAGCCTGGTCTCTGTGGGGTCCAACTGGGGCTTGCAGGCCAGAACCTCTGGTTTAAGGAGAAACCTCTCTCCCCTGCAGCCCCAAGCGCTTGGGTCTCCACTGTATTCCCGGAAGTGCCTTTCTTTTTTTTTTTTTTAAATGATTTATTTATTTATATATTTATTATTACACTGTAGCTGTCTTCAGACAGACCAGAAGAGGGAGTCAGATCTTGTTACGGATGGTTGTGAGCCACCATGTGGTTGCTGGGATTTGAACTAAGGACCTTTGAAAGAGCAGTAGGGTGCTCTTACCTGCTGAGCCATCTCACCAGCCCGTGGTATTTCTTCTAGAAGACTCTAGGGTCTGACTTCTGAGGAGAAGAAGGAAGAGGAAGAGTGGAGGAGAGGACTTAGAGAGTCTGGCCTGCAGGTCTCTCCTGGTGTCCTGACAGCTTCTGGATCAGGACTTAGAGACTCCACAGCACAGGGTTCAGGCAAAGTCCTAGTCTCCAGTGTATGAGGTCAGGGCTGGGGAAGCCCAGGGCTGGGGATTCCCCATCTCCCCAGTTTCACTTCTGCTCCTAACCTGGGTCAGGTGCTTCTGTCAGGACACTGATGACGGGCCTACAGGTCTCACACGCAATGGGTGGCGCGTTCCTGGGGAACCAACCAGCTTCTCGGAGGCAAAGTCCACACAGCTAGCAGAACTCAGATGTCCCGGAAGCCAGATAGGATCGGATGGCTTGGCGCACAGTGCTCCTGCTGCTGGCGGCCGCCCTGGCCCCGACTCAGACCTGTGCGGGTGAGAGCGGGGTCCGGAGGGAAACGGCCTCTGCGGGGAGGGGAGGGGGCAACACCGGGGAAGCCTCGTCCCTGTGTGGCTTTTCTGATCCTTCACCCGATCTCCACCAGCATCTCCAGCCCCGCGTCCTGCTCCCCTCCCAGCCCGCGCACCCGCCCGGGGTCCTGGGAGGAAGTCGGGGTCTCACCGCGCGCCGCCCCCAGGCTCACACTCGCTGCGGTATTTCCACACAGCCATGTCCCGGCCTGGCCTCGGGGAGCCCCGGTTCATCGCTGTTGGCTACGTGGACGACACGCAGTTCGTGAGCTTCGACAGCGCCGCGGAGAATCCGAGGATGGAGCCGCGCGCGCCATGGATGGAGCAGGAGGAGCCTGAGTATTGGGAGCGGGAGACACGGATCGCCAAGAACACGGAGCAGATTTCTCGAGTGAACCTGAGGACTCTGAGCGGCTACTACAACCAGAGCGAGGGCGGTGGGTGACCCAGGGTCGGATGTCACAACCCCTTCATGTCCGGACAAGGAGACCTGAGATGGAAAGTTCCCGGGCTCCAAGTCCGAGGTTCGGGAGCAGAACCACAACCCAGCATTGGTTTCCCTTTCAGTTTGTAGGTGTCCGCTCGCTCGTGGGCGGGTCCGGCAGAACACGGGAGGGGGGTCAGGGGGTGCTGACCGCGGGGTCCCGTAGGCTCTCACACTTACCAGCGGATGTCTGGCTGTGATGTGGGGTCCGACCGGCGCCTCCTCCGTGGGTACTGGCAGTATGCATACGACGGCCAGGATTACATCGCCCTGAATGAAGACCTGAAAACGTGGACGACAGCAGACATAACAGCTCAGATTACCAAACAAAAACTGGAGCAGGCTGGTGCTGCAGAAAGAGAGAGGGCCTACCTGGAGGGCGAGTGCGTGGAGTGGCTCCGCAGATACCTGGAGCTCGGGAATGCGACGCTGCTGCGCACAGGTGCAGGGGCCGCGGGCAGCTCCTCCCTCTGCCCTCGGGCTGGGGCTCAGTCCTGGGGAAGAAGAAACCCTCAGCTGGGGTGATGCCCCTGTCTCAGAGGGGAGACAGTGTCCCTGGGTCTCCTGATCCCTCATCACAGTGACTGCACTGACTCTCCCAGGGCTCAGCCTTCTCCCTGGACAGTGCCCAGGCTGTCTCAGGAGGGAAGGAGAGAATTTCCCTGAGGTAACAACAGCTGCTCCCTTCAGTTCCCCTGCAGCCTCTGTCAGCCATGGCCTCTCCCAGGCAGGGTTCTCTGCCCACACCCAGTGTCTGTGGACACTGACTCCTGTCCTGCTGAGTGTGTCAGCCCTTACACCTCAGGACCAGAAGTCGCCTTACCTGATAAGAGACATGGAGTCCCCCTACACAAGGATGGTTCCCCCCAGCTTTTAGAACTTTCCAAAGAATACATTCTCACAGATCCTTTCCTATCTGTGGGATTTGCGTCCCTTCAACATCCCAATTCTATCTATTCCTACAGTGCTGAATGGCCCACGAGCCTTTATGGGGTACAGTACAGGAATATAAATTGTGGAATTTCTTACTTTTTTCTCTTTTCATTTTCTTTCTTTTTTTTTTTTAAGATTTATTTATTATTATATCTAAGTACACTGTAGCTGTCTTCAGATGCACCAGAAGAGGGAGTCAGATCTCATTAGGAATAGTTGTGAGCCACCATGTGGTTGCTGGGATTTGAACCGGGACCTTTAGAAGAGCAGTCAGTGCTCTTAAGCACTGAGCCATCTCTCCATCCCTCTTTTCATTTTCTTATTTCATATTTTCTTTACTTTTTGGGTGTTTGTTTGTTTGTTTGTTTGTTTTTGAAGGTATTATTTTGCTTCTAGTCAGGTTTGGTCTGCACTGGAGTGATCCTGTTTCTCCCTGCCCTTGTATTATCATTTGTATCAATCTCCACAGGTGTCAGGGGAGAGTGCTAAACTAGACAATTAGACAAGTTAAATAGGGTTTTCATTAAAGGAGAGATTCCTGTGAACTTAGACTGTTTCCTGTCAGAACTAAACATCCAGAAGCCTCCTGCTCTTCCTCTGCCCCCACAAGTTACAGTGCTCCCCCCAGTGAATCAGGACTTGGACTCTGAGAGACAGGGTCTTCTGCAATCCAGGGCTGAGTGAGACAGAAGACCACACACCCTGTGAGCCCACTGTGTTCCAGTGAGTGGGGCACTGGGGTCCACCTCTCACTCCAGGGATCCTGTGTGACATACATGTACTTTGTCCCCCCAGAGACAGGGGCATTTTCTCTGGCTGCATACTTTGTGATGGCTACTCACTTAGAATGACTGTTAATGTTGGTCAGCAAGATGACCACAGTGCAGTCTCAGTGGTGGCACCCTTCCAGTGGCATATGGCCCTGATTTCTGATTTTGATATGAACTCAAACACATATTAAATTACGTATTTTCCATTCCCTCTTCCATCCTATGACTACCTCTCTCATGCTATTGATCATCACATAAGGATGACCATGTTGACCCCCTGGCCTCTGTGGATTCCCTCTTAGCTTCTGAGTCCCAAAAGAAAATGTGCAGTCCTGTGCTGAGGGGACCAGCTCTACCTGCAGGTCACTAGTGCAATGACAGTTGAAGTGTCAGACAGACACATAGTTCACTGTCATCATTGGTTTAGCTGAGTCTTGTGTAGATTTCAGTTTGTCTTGTTAATGGTGGAATTTCTTAAATCTTCCACACAGATCCCCCAAAGGCCCATGTGACCCATCACCCCAGATCTGAAGGTGATGTCACCCTGAGGTGCTGGGCCCTGGGCTTCTACCCTGCTGACATCACCCTGACCTGGCAGTTGAATGGGGAGGAGCTGACCCAGGACATGGAGCTTGTGGAGACCAGGCCTGCAGGGGATGGAACCTTCCAGAAGTGGGCATCTGTGGTGGTGCCTCTTGGGAAGGAGCAGAATTACACATGCCATGTGTACCATGAGGGGCTGCCTGAGCCCCTCACCCTGAGATGGGATAAGGAGGGTGTGGGTGCAGAGCTGGAGTCAGGGAAAGCTGGAGCCTTCTGCAGACCCTGAGCTGGTCAGGGCTGAGAGCTGGAGTCATGACCCTCACCTTCATTTCCTGTCCCGGTCCTTCCCAGAGCCTCCTCCATCCACCGACTCCAACATGGTGACCATTGCTGTTCTGGTTGTCCTTGGAGCTGTGATAGTCATTGTTGCTGGGGTGGCTTTTGTGATGAAGAGGATGATAAACACAGGTAGGAAAGGACAGGGTTTGCATTTTCTCTCAGCCTCCTTTAAAAGTGTGCTCTGGCCAGGCGTGGTGGCATACACCTTTAATCCCAGCACTTGGGAGGCAGAGGCAGGAGGATTTCTGAGTTCAAGGCCAGCCTGGTATACAAAGTGAGTTCCAGGACAGCCAGGGCTTCAGAGAAACCCTGTCTTGGAAAACAAAAAAGCAAACAAACAAACAAAAAAAATTGTGCTCTGCTCATCAATGGGGAACACAGCCACACCCCACATTGCTACTGTCTCTAACTGGGTCTGCTGTCAGGTCTGGGAACTTCCAGTGTCAAGATCTTCCTTGAACTCTCACAGCTTTTCTTCTCACAGGTGGACAAGGAGGGGACTATGCTTCAGCTCCAGGTTAATGTGGGGGACAGGATTGTCCTGAGGACATTGGAGTGATGTTGGAGATGGGAGCTCTGGAAATCCATAATAGCTCCTCCAGAGAAATCTTCTGGGGGCTTCAGTTGTACCATGATATGAATACACACACGTACATACGCATATATATTTGTTTTGTTTTACCCTAGGCAGAGAATGCTCCCAGAGCTCTGATATGTCTCTCCCAGATTGTAAAGATGACACTCTAGGGTCTGATTTGAGAGGGGCAATGTGGACATGATTGGGTTTCAGAGACTCCCAGAATCCCCTGTGAGTGAGCTGTGGGTTGTTGGAATGTTGTCTTCACAGTGATGGGTCATGACTCTCATTCTCTAGCGTGAAGACAGCTGCCTGGAGTGAACTGAGTGACAACCAGTGTGTTCAGCTCTCTCCTGCCTGTGACATCCAGAAACCTCAGTTTTCTTTAGACAACATTGTCTGATGTTCTCTGTGTTCCTGTGGGCTCAATGTGAAGAACTGTGGAGCCCAGCTTGCCCTGCACACCAGGACCCTGTCCCTGCACTGCCCCGTGTTCCCTTCCATAGCCAACCTTGCTGCTCCAGCCAAACACTGGGGGACACCTGCATCCTGTGAGCTCCTTGCCACCATGAGCTGCAGCTCCTCACTTCCACACTGAGATTTAGAATCTGAATGGGACCTTGATTGTTCACATTCTGACCTAGGGTTGATTTCTTGTTAATTTCATGGATTGAGAATACTTAGAGTTTTGGTTTGGTTTGTTTTGATTTTTTTTTCAAGAAATAAATGGCAGATGGAGAACCTTCCAGAATCTGGGTCACTATGCTGTATGTATCTGTTGGGACAGGATGAGACTGTGGCAGCTGAGTGTGAACATGGCTGTGCCCAGGTGTGCTCAGTCCGTTCTGATCTGTGATAAGGTCATTCCTAGGCTGTGTCACCTCTGTGTTCTGATCTCTCCATCACTATGAGGCGCATGCTGAGAGTCTGTGATCACAAGGACACAGGGAAGGCCTGAGCCTTGCCCTGTCCCCAGGATTATGAGCCCCCAGGGCTAAACATCAGAGACGCAACTAGAGATCCTTTAATGTGCTGGGTGCACAAGACAACTCATCCATTTCCTCCCACACATTTGTTGTAGCTACTAATGATGCCGTGTTGAAGCTCCCCTGGGCTCTCCCTGTCCCTGCTACTCTGGTGGTTTCTGCTTCTCCTTCTCTCCAGCTTCTCTTCCAGGGGTCCCAGGTGTAGGATGTGATTTTTTGTAGAACTCTCAGGAGCACATCTACAGATGAGATAATTGGCTTAGTTTTTTAAACCCATTTTTAATAAGGGTTCTTAAATGCTTAACCTCCTTTATCGCCCACCACCCACCAGAAGTAGAGAAAAGGAAAGGACATGAAGACGGGGGAAGTGCACCTGTTTAGAAATGGTTCTTCAGAGCAACTCCAGTCTGCACTGTCAGGACATCAGCGGTTCAGTTCACAGGAATCAGCAATGGCAGCTCGATGCAGAAGCCAGGAGGTTCAGCTGTTTGCTGTAGTTCCTTGGGGCAATTTCAATCTCCAATCGTCAGGATACCAGCAGTCCAGGTCTGCAGTGTCAGGATTGCAAACCCAAATCATCGGCTGTGTCAGGACCCAGCAGAAACTGCCAGGCCTCCACCAAATCTGCACCAGTCAGCAGGAATGACCAGAAGAAGTTCTCTGCTATGACTCTCAACAAAGTGAAGATCAAGGAAGATGAAGACTTGAGACCAAGGTAGCATTGCAAAGCCAGCTATGCAAGCCCTCCATCACTGTCCATTGTGTCCTATTATACTCCCTCCAAATATCACGTGTTCTGCTCATAGGCCTGTAACCATTTAAATTATGTAATATTTATACCAATAGGACACAGGAGGCATAAACTGACACACAAACCTGCCAGCTCAGCGAGGAAACTTTATTTTCCTAACTATATAGAAGACACCTATTGCAAGCCCAATTCTACACCTAAACTGCCAGCTCTTTAGAGATCTCTTTCTATCTTTCAGGCTACTCTGCCTTTCTCTTCAGCTTCTCCAAACCCTAGAGGGCTCCTTAGCTCTCCTTCCTAGATTTCTGTTTTCCCTGTGTCCTACCAGATGCTTCTCTGTTGTTCCTGCAAAGCCAAAGAGGAAATGCCCATCACTTACCCAGAGCTCCTCCCATAGAGCCTCTTCCAAGCTGAGAGAGAGAGAGAAAAAGAGAGAGAGAGAGAGAGAGAGAGAGAGAGAGAGAGAGAGAGAGAGAGAGAGATCTGTCAAAGGTCCGATTACTTATAAAAGAAGTCTAGCTCCTCCCATCCACCCTTGGCAGGCTGTGCCATGTCATGGGATTTTTCTTCTCAGGGATTGCTAGCTTTTTTTCACCACATTTACTTTGGCATGGATCCCATGGGTTAGAGTGGGAAGTCTTTCCCACATGCAGCTGGCTTTTGCTGAAGTGCCATTTCTGTGGGGTTGCTGGGGACAGGAGAGGTGTTAGCACTGTGGACAGCTCCTGCAGTGTTTCACCAAGGCTGCAGGCTGAAGCTGGAAAGAAAGGGTCGCCACCATGGACAGCTCCTGTGAGGCCTGCAGAATAGCAGCCCCCATTTTTTTTTTTTTTAAAGATTGATTTATTTATTATATGTAAGTACACTGTAGCTGTCTTCAGACACTCCAGAAGAGGGCGCCAGATCTCGTTACGGATGGTTGTGAGCCACCATGTGGTTGCTGGGATTTGAACTCTGGACCTTCGGAAGAGCAGTCGGGTGCTCTTACCCACTGAGCCATCTCACCAGCCCGCAGCCCCCATTTTTACAGCTCCTGTGGGATGCTTTACTGAGGTGGCCCCTAGACTGGAGCAGGAAGGAGAGGCCTGCCTGAACTTTGACGGATTTAGCCTTAGGGGCTACAATAAGCCAGGATATGTCCCTTCTCCCTACGCTGTGTCTTGTCAGATATTAAGGCACAGTGATGGAAAAGGGAGCTGTATTGGTTACTTTCCTGTTGCTGTGATAAAGCATCAAGTCCAAGGAAACTTCTAGAAGGCTTATCTTGGGATTACGGTCCCAAAGAGTTAAGAGGCCATCAACATCACAACAGCAAACACCAGGCACGGCAGCAGGAACAGCTGAGAGCTCACACCTCCAACCATGCCCCCAGTGACATAAATCCTCCAGTAAGGACACACCACCTAAGCTTCCCAAAACAGTACCAACTGGGGACTACGTTTTCAAGTGACCAAGAATATGGGGGTTATCATATTCAAAGGACCACAGTAACTAACACAGACAGTGACACCCAAGCTCTCAGGGCAAATATAGGATCTCTCAGGTTTAGTACCAGGAAAATGTTAGCGAATCCCAAAATCCAGACAGCAGCCTATCTGATGTAATCACAGTAGGGCATTTTTAATATGAGCTACCTCAGGCCATTGTACATTGTCATGCAGGACAGTTTTTGTGATGAAGCATCCCAAATATCTATCAGAGCAAGGCTTTATAATAAGCAGCAAGTGGGGGGTGGTGAGTGTGCAAGCATCTCATTGGAGAGCTACTGTGGCCTGTAACATAATTGGTTGGTGTTCAGAGTCATATCTTAAACTTAATTTTTGCTTCCCAGTGTATTGGTGGCCGTTAGACTGAGGATGGGCTTGTAACCTGGAGACGCAGGTCTTTTGGGGGGAGTAACCTGTAGTCACAGCTTTTCTTGGGGGTTCACCTAGAGACTGGAGCTAGACTCTGATTTTGTTGGGAGGTAACTGGGAAACTAATTCTAGGTACCAGGCTGTTAGTTTGCCTGAGTTCAAATTCTCTAAAATGGAATCTGAATTTAAAAGATTTGACCTCTCACAGGTGGCAGCTGGCTGGCACTGCCACAGGTATGACCTGGGCAAGAAGGCTTGGTTCTCCAGAGTTACCCAAGGCAATGCTGGTACCTATCTGGCCAGGAAATGCTTTTTCTAATGTCATGGTGGGCATCTCTTGTATGTGCCAAATCCAAGAATGAAGGGACTTTCCAAAGGAAATGTTCAAACCTAATGGTCTCCAAGGGGACCATAAAGATGGCCCAGAGAATAAAGGTACTTGCCACCAAGTTTGGCTCTCTGAGTTTGATCCATGGAAGCCACATGGTGAGTGGTGAGACCTGAGTCCTGTAAGTTATCCTCTCAGCATCACATAGCCATCACGACATGCATATCCCTACACATAATTATTAAATCAATGTAATAAAATAAAAAAGGAACCATGATGGTTTCATATTGAAGGACATGAAAACACATATGTATGTGGACACCTATGTGTAAGGACAAGTATGTAAAAATAGTGTCCAGTTTTCCTCCAGACTTACCTGTGTCCGAAACCTGTGGTGTGTGTTGGGGGCAGCGGGAGTCAGAAGACAACCTTGGGTACCCAGTTCTCTCTCCACGTGGGTTCTGGGGGACTGAACTCAGGTGGTCAGACTCAGTGGCAAGCACCTCTACCTGAGTCACCGCACCATCCCTAATTGGTGCCACAACCCTGTTTTTGGAGGTAATGAGAAATTGAACCCGGGACCTGCCGTATACAAGGTGGACACTCAAGTCACTGAGTCACATTCTCTATGTTTGAAAACCACTCAGCAGACATCTCTCTGTCATTGCAAAGGCCCTTACTAAAGCTTTAAGATAAAGATAAAATTAGAGACCATCTGTTAAAAAATAGAGATGGGTGGTGTACAAGAAGCACTTTTGGAACACAGCCCTCTCATCTGAGGACCTAAATCTAAATGAACCAGGCCTGAAGAGGAAATGTTTGGTTTTTTGGGGACTCAGTTGTTTCATGTTTTTCTGGAAACTGTCTTATGACAGGATGTTTTTACTGAAGCAGACTTGTGGTGCTTTTCTGGAAGCTACCTGGAAAAGGGGCATGTGATGTTTAGATAGAGCTTGAGAGATGCCCTCTTGAGAGAACACATGATGTTTGGATAGGGTGTGAATATAACCCAACAGACCACAGATGACACTGTGTGGAATTGGTTCACCGTGCCACTCTTTGCTGGTCTTCGTTGGGCTTTGCTGATGTTGGTCTTCACAGACGATGCTGTGGCATTGGTTAGCCTTGCCTTCTTTGCTGATCATTTGTCATAGCTTTGTAGAGAGAAATGAACCAAAAAACTTCTGATGGTGTTCCGGCAGCTCCTTCCTGCTTCTGCAGACTCAGGCCGATTGGTACAACTTCAAACTTGCTTCTTAAACTTAGATTGCTGACTGGGGTACTCAACTGTTGATATCCCGACAAGACAGACTGGACTCTGCCCAAAGAGCTGTTTCTAAACAGGTCCACACCCTCCTTTATCCTATTAACATTTCCTTTCTATTTACTTTGGTTGGTAGTGAGCTAGAAGAGAGGTTAAAACTTTTTTTTTTTTTTACCTTCCATAAGAAACATTTTTTTAAATAGGTATTTTCCTCATTTACATTTCCAATGCTATCCAAAAAGTCCCCAATACACTCCCCACCCCCACTCCCCTACCCACCCACTCCCACATTTTGGCCCTGGAGTTCCCCTGTACTGGGGCATAAAAAGTTTGCATGTCCAATGGGCCTCTCTTTCCAGTGATGGCTGACTAGGCCATCTTTTGATACATATGCAGCTAGAGTCAAGAGCTCTGGGGTACTGGTTAGTTCATAATGTTGTTCCACCTATAGGGTTGCAGATCCCTTTAGCTCCTTGGGTACTTTCTCTAGCTCCTCCATTGGGGGCCCTGTGATCCATTCAATAGCTGACTGTGAGCATCCACTTCTGTGTTTGCTAGGCCCCGGCATTGTCTCACAAGAGACAGCTATATCTGGGTCCTTTCAGCAAAATCTTGCTAGTGTATGCAATGGTGTCAGCGTTTGGAAGCTGATTATGGGATGGATCCCTGGAAGGTTAAAACATTTAAGTAAGCTTATTAAACTAGGTTTGGGGAAAATATAAACCTACACAGGGCAATCAGAATGTTTCATGTGTGTTATGTTAGCAATGTTGCATTGGTGCTGGAGGACATCAGACGTTTTTGTAGACTGAGCACTGTGGGGACAGATTGGGAAGCTCCTTCTCGTGGACTCTGTGACCCTGAGGAACCCAGGGCTTCTCCTGTTCAAACCTTCTCTGCAAGGTAGTTAGGAGGCTCAGGTCTAAATTAGGCCCTGTGGCTGCAGAGAAAAGAATCAAACAATCAAGGCAAAAAAACCCAACATGGTGTCACTTCCGAGTAAAATTATGGAGCTGCAGAGACTGTTCCGAGGTGAAGAATGCTTACTGCTGTTCCAGAGGACCTGGGTTCAGGTCCCAGCTCTCATCCACTTCTAAGTCCAGTCTCAGAGGGGATAGGGTGCCCTCTTCTGGCCGCCTGGTGAACTCCCTGCTTATGGTGCATAGACATACATGGAGGCAAAACACCCATATACATAAATATATTTTTTTAAAAGAATGAAAAAGAAATGAAGGGAAATAAGATTTCTGTAAAGAGATCCCTGCGCAGTATTGGGGGGTCACTACAGCATGTAGGAACACCTCTAAAACTTAGTGCAGGACTGTAGGGTCCCCTGCACTAGATGTACACACTGATCTTAGGAATTCAGCAGGGAAGGGAGACATCGACACAACTCCCCCTACAGAGTGGACCCTGATGCTACTTGGTCTATGGAGTCTGTGTGTTTGTTCATTTATGCTGTTTGTGTTGATTGCCTTGTTGTAGCTCAGGTGGGCCTTGAATTCTTTATTTTATTTTATTTTTTAAAGATTTATTATGTACAGTGCTCTGCCTGTATATGTGCCTGTCCACCAGAAGATAACGGTAGATATTACTATAGATGGATGTGAGCCACCCCGTGATTTCTGAGAATTCAACTCAGGACCTATGGAAGAGCAGTTAATGCTCTCAAACTCTGAGTCTTTTCTCCAGTCTTGATCTGTAATTCTTTTTTTTTTTTTTTTTTTTGGTTTTTCGAGACAGGGTTTCTCTGTGTAGCCCTGGCTGTCCTGGCACTCACTTTGTAGACCAGGCTGGCCTCGAACTCAGAAATCCGCCTGCCTCTGCCTCCTGAGTGCTGGGATTAAAGGCATGCGCCACCACGCCCGGCTGATCTTTAATTCTTGACCCTCCTGCATGACCTCAGTATGCCGTATTGTGTGTGTTGTGTGTGTGTTTGTCTTTGTGTGTCTATTTCACTGTGACTGGAGAGTGTGGTGTTGAGTAACAATCAGGCGAGGAGCCCGAGGTGTAATCTCACTCAGAAGCTGTGTTCATAAGGACCCGTGAAAACCACAAAACAGAGGATTGGGGGCTGAAAGGAAAATCCCTGGCTGCTTCAGTATGAAGAAGGCATAGGCGACCACAACTCCCTGCCTTCCCCAGCATTCAAAGCTGACAGCCACTTAGATGATCAGGAACTGGAGCTGCTCCTACTCCTGTGTCCTGCTGCCCCCTGGCGGCTGTGAGCCGCATCGCAGCTCCCAAGAATCTTAGGGATGGACTGGGCTCTATGTCAAATGTCCCTCCAGACTGCAGAGTCCAGGAACTTCTGTCCAGCTTCACAAGCCCGTGAAGCTGTCCGGGTCACACTGAGGAAGGGCCACACTAAGAAACCGGATATCCCTGCACAGCCCGCCACAGCACAGCATTAGTTGTTTTCCTTTTGTGGTTGCTGTTGCCCAGGATTTACCCCAGGGCTTCCTGCCTGTTGACCTTGTCCTCACTGAACTACACACCAGCTGAGCTTGATGTGACCACCCAAAGAAAGGGTCCTGGGCTTCTCTGGGAATGTCTTCAATCCCAGCCCTCGGGATGGCGGATCTCTGCATTCTTCAACCACATAGCAAGTTCCAGAACAACTGGGGCTATAAGGTAAAACCAGAAGACTGGGATCCCCAGGACTGACACCTGGAAGGGGGTGGTGGAGTAGGTGAGAAAGTTGTAATAAGTGAGAAAGGAGCATGGATGCCCGGGGTGGGGTCTGGGTGAACTTAAGCGCCCCAGCCAAGGCCCTGGGAAGTGAATGGGGTAAAGGAAATAACCTCAAATTACTCTTTTTTCCTTGACAGCGTCTTTCACCTGGAATTTCACCCACCCTGTAGATGAGACCTAGGGATGGCTTCCTGCCACTGAGCTGTATCCCAGCTTTACTTTTAAGACTTGGTCCAGGCTGGCCTTGAACTTAATCTGTAACTGAAGCAGGCTTTCCATCCAGTGCCTGAGGCCCCCAATTTGCAAGGGTTACAGGTCTGCAAACCAGCCTAGCTTTTAAGACTTGGTCAAGGTTGCCAGGCTGTTGCAGCACACACCTTTAATCCCAGCACTTGGGAGGCAGAGGCAGGTGGATCTCTAAGTTCCAGACCAGCCTGGCCTACAGAGTGAGTTCCTGGACAGCCAGGGCTTCACAGAGAAACCCTGTCTCAAAATACAAACAAACTGGTCAAGGATGTACTCTAGAACCTGTGGGCCATGACCCCTTTGGGGGGCCAAACAACCCTTTCACAGGGGTTGCTTAAGTCCATCAGAAAACACAGATATTTATTAGTATTCTTCTTTTTTTTTTTTTTTTCAAGACAGGGTTTCTCTGTATAGCCCTAGCTGTGCTAGAACTCTTTTTGTAGACCAGGCTGGCCTCGAACTCAGAAATCTGCCTGCCTCTGCCTCCCAAGTGCTGGGATTAAAGGCGTGTGCAACCACGCCCGGCTATATTAGTATTCTTACTTTTGAAAAAAAAAAAAACAAGATTTATATATGTAAGTACACTGTCTCTGTCTTCAGACACTCCAGAAGAGGGAGTCAGATCTTGTTAAGGATGGTTGTGAGCCACCATGTGGTTGCTGGGATTTGAACTCAGGAACTTTGGAAAAGTAGACGGTGCTCTTACCCACTGAGCCATCTCATCAGTTCCTATATTAGTATTCTTTTTTTTTTTTTTTTTTGGTTTTTTCAGGACAGGGTTTCAGGACAGGGTTTCTCTGTGTAGCCCTGACTGTCCTGAAACTCACTTTGTAGACCAGGCTGGCCTCGAACTCAGAAATCCACCTGCCTCTGCCTCCCAAGTGCTGGGATTAAAGGCATGTGCCACCATGCCCGGCTAGTATTTTTTTTTTTTTTTTTTTTTTTGGTTTTTCGAGACAGGGTTTCTCTGTGTAGCCCTGGCTGTCCTGGAACTCACTTTGTAGACCAGGCTGGCCTCGAACTCAGAAATCCGCCTGCCTCTGCCTCCCGAGTGCTGGGATTAAAGGCGTGCGCCACCACGCCCGGCTAGTATTCTTAACAGTAGCAAAATCACAGTTATGAAGTAACAATGAAAATAACTTTAAGGTTGGGGTCAGCACAAGGAACTGTGTTAAAGCATCACAGTATTAGGAAGGTTGAGAACCACTGCTCTGGAGTCTGCAAACTCCTTACAGAGGTGGGGCAGAGGGCAGCGGGAAGGGTCTGAGTCACATGAAAATGACAGAATCTGTTCTGGAGACAGGTCCACCCCTGCCTCAATGCATGGCTGCAAGTGTTACAGGCCCTCCATCCTCAAAGGAGCTGTGACAGCCACTTAGGGGCTGACACAGACAACCTCAGAGTCTGTGTGGATTATTCCCATGGTAGCCCTCAGGACAGCACCCAAAGCTACCACATTCCCAGGCCTTGGGACACGTGCCACCCTCCTGGAGAGCTACAGTCCCCTCCTGAGCATCTATGCCACCCCTGGGCCAGAAGCAGCAATAGACCTCGGGGTACTATCCCACCCTCTTCCTGATGCCCACCAGGAACTGACTAGGTCTACAATAAAGACATGCTGGAGAATTCAAAGGCTCAGGGACAAAGGAGAGGACACAGTCCCAGCACTGTAAGTACTTATTATTGCCACAGAGTGAGACCCACCACGAGGTGATGTCACTGTTCCAGCAGAGCCCACAGATCAGCTACAGGGTGGCCTGCACCTCTCTGTCCTAAGAGCTGAGGGTCAGTCAGAGCCTGGGGTGGTGGAAGCTCACAGGCTGTGAGTGAACAGCAGAGGAGCTGTCCAGACTGGAAATGAAGGTCACCTCACTCAGAAGCAGGGAGTGGCCTTGGGTGCACTCTGTTGAGGCAGAGTCCTGGCAATGGAGGCTGAGAGGGGAATGTGGGAGCCATAGAGATAAAAGGGATGGGAAAGGGATCCCAGGTGACAGTGTGTGACACACAGAGTCCACTGGAGTTTAGGGTCCTGGGGGGGGGGGAGAGGGTCTGAATCAGAAGTTCGGCTTGTGTTTCTTCAGCTCTACCATGAGATGATGGATGTTGATGAGCTCAGCCCTGGCCGGGAGTGCGCGGAGCTGGGGCTGGGACAGCACCCGGTGGAAGCGATGGTAGAGTTGGATCAGCTGGGTCAGTGCCCCCTGCACAGAGGAGAGTCGGGGTCAGACTCATGGTGACTGGAGCTGTCAGAGCTTCACCAGAATCTCGGGCACTGATGCTTGTTGGCCTTCAAGGCATTTGTGTGATGCGGAGCCCAGGGGAAAGAGTGAGGAAACAGACAACCATGGGACACAGGCAAAGGGCTGGGAGTGGCCAGTCACCTGAATGATGCTGGTTCCATTTCGGAAGTTGGTAAAACTTCGCATTACATCCTGACTCAGGGACTCCACTGACGCCTTCCAGGAACTACCAAAGCCACGGATCAGCTGAGTGACTCGGGCTGACCGCCAGAGGAAAAGGTGTGTCAGAGAGCAACCAGGCCTGGTGACCATCCACCAGGCACAGAGCAACCAGGGCTGATGACCCAGCAAGGCCTGCCGAGGCACATGTGTGCTCATCATCAAGCCTAGCTTTCTTGGTATTCTCCAGCCAAATCTTCACTGCTGCGTTACCTCCCCTGTGACTCCCAATTCTCAACCACCCCCTGAAGCCCCCCCCCCCGGCCCTCCCCGGCCCCCCGCTCATTTTCCCTATTTCCCACTACCCACTGCACCAGGACAACATCATATACCTTCCTCCCCTCGGAGCCGCTCAGCCTGCCCACGTTCAATCAAGGCTTCAGCCTCCTTCACGAATGCCACCAGACCCCCGAAGGGGGGAGACAGCAGCTCCTCAATGAACTCCTAGAGAGAAGTGCAAGCACACACAGGGTCAGACTCCTGGGAGCAAAGGACCCCCATTCGGCACAGGGATGTCTAATGACCTGCCAGACAGCAGCCTCTGTGAGCTTTCCACCTTAGGTGGTGATGTCACAAGGTGCAGGGGATGTCCCCAAGGGTTTTCTCCAGAACCAAGAACCAATAAGCTGGCTCATCAGGGAACAGTGCTTGCCACTGGTCCCCAGAACACAAGGTGGAAGAAGGAAGAAAAGAGCCCACTCTTAGAAGTTGTGACCTCTGACCTCCATGAGCTTCAGATGTGCCTGTGTGAGCTTACATGAGCACACACACAAACAGTTCCCTGCAAAGCAGAATGAACATACACACAGGGTTATAGTGCATACACACACATACACACAAGGTTATAGTGCACACACACACATACACACAGGGCTATAGTGCACACACACACATACACACAGGGCTATAGTGCACACACACACACATACACACAGGGCTATAGTGCACACACACACATACACACAGGGCTATAGTGGATGCACACACATACACACAGGGCTATAGTGGATGCACACACATACACACAGGGCTATAGTGCATGCACACACATACACACAAGGTTATAGTGCACACACACACACACATACACACAGGGCTATAGTACATGGACACACACACAAACATACACACAGGCTATAGTGCACACACACACGTACACACAGGGCTATAGTGCACACACACATACACACAGGGCTATAGTACACATGCACACACATGCATACATACATGTAGCTATAGTACACAGACATGCATACATAAATTGGTATAGTTCTATTTTGCTTCTAAGCTATTAGTCCCTTGAAAAAGTTAAATGAAACAGACTAGCAACAAGGCAGTGGGTTGTACTCATGACTGCACACGGAGGTCAGTCCAACAGCATCATGGTCTTCCTGCCACACCCAGGCCCTACCTGTGTCCGAGCATTGAGCAGCTGCTGGAAACTCTCCACCTCTTTGCTGTCATCAGCAGCCCGCTCCTAAGGAAGACAAGACGAGTCAGGAGCTTGGGAACCTTCACTGTCGCCATCACTTCCCCTTCATTCCACCCTGAGGACACTGCCAGGATCCAGGGGGTAAAGCACTGAGCTCAGGCATTGCTCACAAGCTGTAGGGACCCCCGTGGGAAGAGCAGCGTTACCATCAGCACCCCGAGCATCATGTCATAGTTGTTGATCAGAAACACAAGCTGTTCCTTCCTGGAGGAGAACTCTGCAGCCACTCGGAGGACAAAATTCTCCACCTCCACCTGCACAAGCCAAATGAAAGCAGCAGGTTAAAAAGCAAGGACACAGGTCCAGTCCCTCTGCTGGCAAGTCTGTCCTGCCTAGCCCCACCTGGAGCTGTCCCAGCAGCTGCAGCGTGCGTTCATTGGGGATCGTCTGGTTGATGCTGACAAGTGCAGAGGAGAACTCAGCATAGCGGCGTGTGATCTGGGAGCAAGAAGGGAAGGCTCACACCTGCCTGACTGGCAGACACAACCCTCAGATGCCCCTGCAAGTTCTGTCCCCAGTCAGGACAGAAGTTGTCTGCCTAAGTTGATTCCTTCGGCAGTACCCAACCCACCACTCAGTGTGACCACAGACCCCCTTGTTACCCTCACTCTCCCTTACATAGTGGGGCCGAGTGTCCAATCCCCCAAGGCGCTGGGGGTCAGTGCTGCGGACACTCTGGACATTCATCTCCAGGATCAGCTCAAACCGAGGCCACAGCAAGGCAAGCGCCTGCTCCCAGTACCTGCAGGCTTAATCAGAGTCAAAGGTCAGCTGGCTGGGGGTGCAGTCTGCCCAGGGGAGCACAGCACCCTTCAGGGTGACGGTGAGTGGGTGTGCCCGATGCCAATGCTGCCCCTGGAACACAGGAATGGGAATAAGGGTGAAGGGCATCAGGTGAGGCAGAGCCCAGAGTCAGGATGGAGTTGTTTGCGTAACATAAAAAGCTGACCGCATCAGGACACCAAGGACCAGAGCTCAGTGACCTGTCCAGGGCAGGGACGTCCCTCTTCGCTGCAATGTTGCGGAACCGGAGAACAATGTGGATACAGAGAAATACAGCAATGGCGTCGTAGCAGTCAGCCAGGTAGGACTCCAGGTGTTTCTGTGGCAGACAAATCAATGTTACCTTGTTGTTCGAGTGGCTGTAGGCAAACAGATGTACATTTCTTTGGGGACAAGGCACTGGCCAGGGAGACCAGCTTCTTCCCTGTCCACAGGCACCTCAAGCGGCCTGACCTGCTCACGAGCCACACTTATGTAAGTTCCCCACAGCAGAAGCTGGGGCTGAGCTTGGGATGGGAGCTCCAGGGCCAAGGTTTAGAGAACACTCATTCTCCAGGAGTTGCTGTCTGCCTGTACAAAGGCCCAGAATTTGGGAGCTCACCAGTGTCATGGAGAGCGTGCGGCCCATGACGGCGTGGAACAGGTCATGTGCAGCCGGGCCAGACACGATGAAAAATTCACAGATGAAAAGATATTCACGGCAAGAATTGTCAAGGAGGGCATAGTGCTGGCTGCGGAAGAGCGCTTCGAAGGGATACTACCGAGACAGAGAGAGACGTGGATGGGTCTCGCACTGACCCCGTGGATGTGGAGACTCAGCACAGTTTAGTAATCAGAGCTCACAAGACCACACACCCAACCTCCAGGCAGGGAGGAGCACCCTGAACAGTCACTGAAGATAGGGCACAGGTCACAAGAAAAGCCCTCCCCACTGACTGCTGCCCCCACATTCACTTCAGCTGTTGCCTCCAACAGTCACGCCTCAGCCAGTCTCCCTCTGCCCACCTCTAAGTCCATGGCTCCTAACTTCACGCATCACAGCAGGCCAGGGACACCGCCCCCCCCCCCCCACACACCAAACTAACACTCAGGGAACTGATCCTGGCCATGGAGGGGTTGCCTCACCATACCCTCTGCTCTCCACGCTGGGCAGTATGGGGCACCAGGATGGGGGCCTCTAGCTCGGCTGGTGAGATGACAGCACCACGGGTGCCCAGAGTAAAGATGGTGTTCCTGCTTCGGAGGGATGGCTTCGAGAAGAAGCGTGAACAGCATTGGAGTCAGGGAAACCAATGAGACCGACTGCACCAGGCCCAACAAGCCAAGACCCGAGTCCCAGGAAACTAAATATGGCCCGGACAGCCCTTTCCAGAACCTGAGCCTTGCTTGGCCTGACACCCTTAATGGCCGTCAAGGTTTTACAAACCCTCAGAAATAAATGTGAAAATCTGTCAGAGCGGCGAGTGCTTCTTAGAGAAAAAGCTCTCGATTTCATGTCCTCAAAGGTTGAGAACCACAGAATGTGTAAGAAACACAGCCCTGGGCTGGAGAGATGGCTTAGGGATTAAGAACACTGACTGCTCTTCCAAAGGCCCGGAGTTCAATTCCCAGCAACCATATGATTGCTCACAAACATGTGTAATGAGATCTAATGGTGTGTCTGAGGACAGCTACGGGGTACTCATATACATAAAGCAAATAAATCTTTAAAAAAAGAAAAGAAAAGAAAAGAAACACAGCCTGCAGGCTGGAGCCAGATGTCCACACCATGGTCCCAGCCATGAGCCCACCCCATGAGGCTCTCCTCTCCAGGATATCTTTCTTTGCTGTGTCTTCAACACCCATTAGGTCATCTTTCTCAGCAACTTCCTCGTACTAGAGAAAATAACAGAGCTGAACCATCACTCCCCACCAGCAGCAGGTGGGGACTCCATCCCTCCCCCTCCTCCCCCTCCCCCTCCTCCCCCTCCTCCTCCCCCTCCTCCTCCATGTCTCCAGCCTGGCTCACCTGCACTTTCATGAGCCGCCCCAGGTAGGATCGATAGTAGGACAGGTAGATCTTGCTCAGTGTCTCTACATACTCATCCCTGATCTCCTTGGCTGTAGCCCGCTCATTGCCCAGCAGGAACTGATAGAAAAACCTTGGAAGGACCAGGGCAAGTCAGACTCCCTGGATGCCCACGCTGCACTGTTGAGAGGCTCACAGGCCACCCGCGCCTACCCTGCGCCCACCCTGCGCCCACCTGTACTTCAGCAGGGCCGCCTGGGGGATCTGGTAGTTGGTCATGGGCTTTCTGAAGGAGTAGATCTTCTGGAGAATGAACTCCCGGATCTTCGTCACTGCCTAGGCGTGGGGAACACACGGGCCATGAGGCAGGGTGGGCTTTTACTGCACGGCAGGAACGGGGTGAAGATGAAGCAAAGGGAACAAATGCTTCGGTTGTGTTCTGGTTATGGAAACAGGGTCTCTCTGTGCAGCCCTTGCTGGCCCGGGACTCACAGAGGTCTGCCTGCCTCTGCCTCCTGAGTGCTGGGGTTAAAATCCTGCACCACCACACCTGGCCTTATTTTTCCAGATTGTTTCATTTTGTAAATATTAAAGGCTTCATAATTTGCGTGTCATCTCTTACTTGCACAGGGACCATGCTAATCTTCTCTGTCTTGTTCTAATTTTAGTATCTATGCTGCCAAGGCGAGCACTGCTTGTTTTTGAGGCAGGGTCTCATGTATCTGTAGCTGGCCCCAAACTCCCGCTTCTTCTTTCACCTCCCGAGTGCTAGGACAACAGACTTGTGCCATCATGCCAAAGTATATGGCACTGGGGACGGAACCTGGGGCTGCATGCATGCTAAGCAACCGCTCTGCCAACTGAGCCACATGTCAACCTTCTTTAGATTTTCAGGGGATCTGGAGGGCCAACCACGCACTGCCCAGCAGGAAGCAGTGTGAAGCTCCTGGGAAGCTGATTCTGAGCAGACCACTCCCCACCTTGACCCGGAGCCGGTCGAGTACGCCTCTGACGTCAGCACAGGCAGCGGTGCCCATGGCCTCCTGCTCTCTGACCGCGGCTGCCTTGGCATCCAGCTCCTGTAGCTGCTCCAGGAACCTGGGCTCAGTCACTGGAGCTTCCAGAATTGCTCTGAGGAGCACGGGAGGATTGGCGTGGTTAAATGGGGTACCCCACAGCCCTGAGAGAGCACCCTCACCCCTCACATGTCATTTCTGCCTTTCTCTGTGGTCTCATGCCTTCAAGATAATATGTACAAAGTTTTCATCTCCTGAGCCACACCTCCTCATGTAGCCTTGGAGCACTCCTAACCTGTGCCCTATCAAATGGCTGCTAAAGCAGGGTTCGAAGTTCTTAATCCATCCATTACAAGATCTCACTCTATAGCCCAGGCTAGTCTACTTGCAGCCATCCTCCTGTCTCAGCCTCCCAAGCATGTGATTACGGGCATGAGCCGGCACACCTGGTTTCTAGATGGTACCAGACAACCCCAGTCTGGAGATCTATGTTGTAAACTGTGTAGGTAACCCAGCCCAACCACCTGCTTTGGACATTACTACCTTTCAGACCGGTGACTCATGTGACCAGAGCAGAGGGCACCACCAGCCCATCCACAAGTTCCCCAAGTTTCCCCCGAACTGCCTGTCGGTTACGAAGTCGATGTTCATGGCCCCCGACTGCTCCTGCAGGGTTCGGATCTCAGAGCTGATGATGCTGAGATCGCTCTGAAAAGCTCCCAGCATCTGTTCCATGCGCTGTGGGGAGGGCAGGAAACATTGTGGGCATGACTCCAGATTGACGGGGAACGGGGACAGGTGTGCCATCCAAGTCTCTGTGCAAATCCCTGGTACCCAGCAACCCAGGAGGATGGGAGATCATCACTTGTCCAAGGGGGACAAAAAATACTGATAAGAAGAAGAAGAAGAAGAAGAAGAAGAAGAAGAAGAAGAAGAAGAAGAAGAAGAAGAAGAGGAAGAGGAAGAGGAAGAGGAAGAGGAAGAGGAAGAGGAAGAGGAAGAGGAAGAGGAAGAGGAAGAGGAAGAGGAGGAGGAGGAGGGGGAAGGAGGAGGAGGAAGAGGAGGCGGTGGCGGCAATTAGGTCAGATATGGGGCTACAGGTGAGGGCCACCCACCTCCAGGACAGCGTCACAGGCCGTGATCTGATTGTGTAGAGATGCTATGTTTTCACTCTCTTGGATATCTGACCCACAAAAGTCAAGGGCTTCACCCTGAACATAGAGCTCTGCCGATCTGCAGTACCTGCCCCCAGGTCCCCCCCCAAAGTGACAGAAGCCTGAGAGTGACGACATCCCCATGAGGACTACCTGCATCACAGGCCCCCAAGAGCCCATGCCAAAGGCAGCCATCTTTCCCTGCGCATGTGAGGCTGGAGGATACAGTCCCTGATTGACTTCCTCTCAATCCCCTGCAGCTCCAGCTCCACCTGCTTTGAATAGTGTCTAAGATCCACACCCTGGAGGAAAGGACAACCAGAACAGACTCGGTGACTGGCTAGAGGGCAGCCACAAAGCTGAGGGGACCCCAAGAGGAAGGGAGGGTGGGGAGATCAACGCAGTGGAGAGCCTCACCATTTAGAGAGCCTCCTTCACTAACTCGTCCTCCAGATTTGCCTGGATGTGAACTGGAAACAAGGCTACATTTAGTGTCCCCTGCCACACCTCCCTCTGCCCACACTGGGCACACGCACACCACACCAATCTCCCCTTCCCTCCCAGCCCCCACCCTCTCCAGTTATAGGCACAGCTGCTTTGCCCGGTGGGACTTCCTGCTGTTTATGCTCCTCATGGTCTACTCAACCACAGATGGAAAATATTAATTGGGGATTTCCAAAGAGTGGCTTGTAAGATCTAAAATGTGTGGCATTTTGAGGAGCTAGAGAACCTCTCACCGGGCCTTGGATCTGAAACATATTTGCTCTGTTAATCTATGGTATGTGCTGTGGCTGCCTCTCAGTCACTCAGTCTTAGCTGTCTGCGTATGTATGTTCAACCAGGCTGTATTCTTACTTAATAATAGTCCCACAGAGCAAAAAGTGAAGCTGCGATTTTATTACAGTGTATTGCTGTGACTATTCGACTCGTACTGTTCATTTCTTACTAAGCCTAAATTAGAAATTAAGCCTTCTCAACTCATGGATTAAACTTTATATGTACATTAAGAAAAAAGCCAGGCGGGTGGTGGTGGTGCACGCCTTTAATCTCAGCACTTGGGAGGCAGAGACAGGCAGATTTCTGAGTTCGAGGCCAGCCTGGTCTACAGAGTGAGTTCCAGGACAGCCAGGGCTACAGAGAAACCCTGTCTTGAAAAAAATCCAAAAAAAAAAAAAAATTAAAAATAAAAACACACAAAAAAACACAAAAAAGAAAAGAAACCATAGAGGGTCATCTACTGGGGTCATGTAATATATTCCTAAAGAATAAAGGGGTCTCCTTTGCCCCCACCCCATGTCAGCACTTACCATCCACTTCATCCAGGATGAATTCATCAGAGGTGATATCCAACTCTCCAAGTTGTAGGGGCTCTTGGAGTGCAGAACCTCCCTGCTGAAGAGGGACAGGGTAATGAATGTGGGATACAAAAAGAGACGTTGGAAACAAAACATAACCGGATATCCTTAATCCTCCAAGTGAGGTGAGGGGTGCTTTTGGCAGGGGTGCCATAGTAAGTGGGTCAAAGGTTCTGATGCATTCAAATCTACATTCTTGGGCTACTGAGAAAATCAGGCAATTCATGGAGTTGCTGGAGTTGTTCAAATGAGAAAAAACTAGGATTAGTCAAACTTGCCTTTGAATTTAGGACCTCATTCTCCAGCTATCCCAGGTGATCCCTGAAAGATATTTTCTTTATATTCATTTCAAATGCTATCCCAAAAGTACCCTATCCCCTCCCCATGCCCTGCTCTCCTACCCACCCACTCCCACTTCTTGGCCCTGGCATTCCCCTGTACTGGGGCTTATAAAGTTTGCAATACCAAGGGGCCTCTCTTCCCAGTGACGGCCGACTAGGCCATCTTGTGCTACATATGCAGCTAGAGACACCAGCTCTGAGGGTACTGGTTAGTTTATATTGTTGTTCCACATATAGGGTTGCAGAACCCTTCAGCTCCTTGGGTGCTTGTGGTCCATCTTACAGATGATTGTGAGCATGCACTTCTGTATTTTCCAGGCACTGGCATAGCCTCACACGAGACAGCTATATCAGGGTCCTTTCAGCAAAACCTTGTTGGCATATGCAATAGTGTCTGGGTTTGGTAGCTGATTATGGGATGGATCCCGGCTGGGGTAGTCTCTGGATAGTCCATCCTTCGTCTTAGCTCCAAACTTTGTCTCTGTAACTCCTTTCATGGGTATTTTGTACCCTATTCTAAGGAGGAATTAAGTATCCACACATTGGTCTTCCCTCTTCTTGATTTTCTTGTGTTTTGCAAATTGTATCTTGGGTATTCTAAGTTTCTGGGCTAATATCCACTTCTCAGTGAGTGCATATCTAATGACTTCTTTTGTGATTGGGTTACCTCACTGTACTGGCTAGTTTGGTGTCAACTTGACACAGCTGGAGTTATCACAGAGAAAGGAGCTTCAGTTGAGGAAATGCCTCCATGAGATACAACTGAAAGACATTTTCTCAATTAGTGATCAATGGGGAAAGGCCCCTTGTCGGTGGGATCATCTCTGGGCTGGTAATCTTGAGTTCTATAAGAGAGCAAGCTGAGCAAGCCAGGAGAAGCAAGCCAGTAAAGAACATTCCTTGAAGGCCTCTGCATCAGCTCCTGCTTCCTGACCTGTTTGAGTTCCAGTCCTGACTTCCTTGGTGATAAACAGCAGTATGGAATTGTAAGCTGAATAAACTCTTTCCTTCCCAACTTGCTTCTTGGTCATGATGTTTGTGCAGGAATAGAAACCCTGACTAAGACCACTTGGTACCAGCATAATGGGGTATTCCTGTGACAACCTGACCATGTTTTGGGGAGGACTGTGGAAGGACTTTGGAACTTTAGGTTTGAAGATCCATTCGTTGTTAAGAGCTCTGTCAGATGTTGTGTAGGAGCTTGGAAGATAATGTTGAGAACAGTGCAGCAGATGGAGGTCTGGCTTGTGAAATTTCAGAGGGAAAATTAAAGACTCTTTGTGGGGGCCATTGCTGTTTTGATTGTGAAGATTCTGTAGTTCTGGTTAGCTGGGGCTGAAGAATCAGCTGTGATTAACAAGATACCAGAACTACTAAAGCAAAAACTTTGCATTACTGGGACTATTGATGGTGGTTAGCTGGAGCTAAGAAATTAGCAGTGATTAAGAAGAGACCAGCATTGTTGAGGTGACATCTTCTGGGAAGTGTTTTCTGAAACTACAAAGAGGCTGTGTTCCAGAGATAGCCAAGGTTATACTCCTGCTGCAGTGGGACTTGGTAATGTGTAAGGGTCACCCAGGTGGTACTGGTTTTGAAGGCATGAATGGGTCACACAGAGCAGCTGAGGCTCAGCACTGTGAGAGGCCATGGAAGGCCATTGGTGAAGGTGCAGCCTCAGTTGCAATTGACGGCCCAGGACTGAAGGGGTCATGCAGTGTTTTGGAGATGCCAGTACAATGAGATGGCCACCAAGAGCAGCAGCAACAGTGGAGTACAGGCATCTGGAGCCTAGAGGATGATGTGTGTGCTACAAAGGCCATGGCTGGAAAAGTGACTCAAGCCCTTGGAGGAGCCCAGAAGATCATTGAGTTGGATCCCAGACATTGGATGGTTGGAGATTGATTTTTGCTTTTGATTGTGACTGTGCCCTGATATTTTCCCTCTTGATTGAAGAAACTATATTAGTGGAGCCCACAGTTAAGAGACTTTTAATTGTAAAAAGATTTTGGATTTTAAAAGAGATGGATATTTTAAAGAGATTGTAATTTTAAGAATATGTAAAGACTGTGGGACATTTAAAGTTATTTAGATGTTGGGGATGAATAAGAATGTAAGGGTTGAGGCTTACTAGTGATGTGTTTGTGTGTCAAGTTGACAAGGGGTCAATTGTACTGGCTAGTTTTGTGTCAACTTGACACAGCTGGAGTTATCACAGAGAAAGGAGCTTCAGTTGAGGAAATGCCTCCATGAAATACAACTGAAAGACATTTTCTCAATTAATGATCAAGGGGGAAAGGTCTCTTGTGGGTGGGACCATCTCTGGGCTGGTAATCTTGAGTTCTATAAGAGAGCAAGCTGAGCAAGCCAGGAGAAGCAAGCCAGTAAAGAACATTGCTTCATGGCCTTTGCATCAGCTCCTGCTTCCTGACCTGTTTGAGTTCCAGTCCTGACTTCCTTGGTGATAAACAGCAGTATGGAAGTGTAAGCTGAATAAACTCTTTCCTCCCCAACTTGCTTCTTGGTCATGATGTTTGTGCAGGAATAGAAACCCTGACTAAGACACTCACTAAGGATGATATCCTCCAGATACATCCATTTGAACAAGAATTTCATAAATTCATTGTTTTTAATAGCTGAGTAGTACTCCATTGTGTAAATGTACCACATTTTCTGTATCCATTTCTCTGTTGAGGGACATCTGGGTTCTTTCCATCTTCTGGCTATTATAACTTCCCTGAGGGAGTTCAAGAAGCTAAAATCGCCAGCTCACATAGTGTTTACCCACGTGTCTGGTGCACCACTTAACATACTTCCCAGCCTGGAAGGTGTCAGCGAAAAGCAGTATACCATCTACATCGCTCCTGGGGGTGGGGCATTCATGGTGAGCATCTGCTGATGGTAACAGAGAGCCAGGGTGGTGACCCGTCTCAGCCTCTGCTCTGTCCCTCTGGGGGCTCCTGTTGGGCCACAACCCCTCTGGTTTTCAGGATTTTTTATTCCTTCCTCTCCATGCCCCCTTTTCCTCTTTTCTCTTTCCTCTTTTAACTTCCCTCTCCTTGCTCTCTCTCTCCCCCTCCCTAGACACTGAACAGCTCACTGACCTTGGAGTTTGTGAAGGAGAAGTTCTGGAAGGTGCCCAGGCCCTTAGAGATCTGCTATGCCCCCACAAAGGACCCAAAATGGCATCACAAGGGGACAGCCGGAATATGGGGACCACAAGGTGTCTCTGTGTCCCAGCTCAGCCTGCCAGCTTCATCTCCCAAAGACCCCAGCCAGACAGCAAGAGGACAATGGAGGACAAATGGCTTTTATACAAAGTATCTATATTGAATTAGTCTATATTAGACAGCACGGGCCCTGTGCCCACTACTCTCTTTTCTATGGACCCTAGCTTCCCACCCTGCTGTTAATAGGCAGGGTGGACAAGACCCCCTCCCCGCCCTCCTCCCAACAACAAATTTGCTTATTTCTTCTTTCAAACCTGCAGTTCTCTGTTTGTGTCTCTCAGTGGGAGGGGGCTATAGAGATGGCCCAGCAGCTAAGAGAACTGGCCTCTCATGCAGAGGACCCATTTGATTCCTAGCATCCACAAGGTAGCTTGCCACCATCTGTAACTCCAGTGCCAGGGTGTTGGGTGCCCTTTTCTGACCTCTGCAGTCTCCAGGAACACGTGGTACACTGACTGGTGCAGGCAAAACAACCAAACACGCAGAATTAAAATAATAAGCTGGGTGAGTGGATGCACACTTTTAATCCCTGTGCTCGGGAGGTGGAGGCAGGTGGATCTCTGTAAGTTTGAGGGCAGCCTGGTCTACAGAGTGAGTTCCAGGCCAGGCAAGACCACGTAGTGAGACCCTGCCTTTAAAAACAACAACCAAGGGCTGGAGAGATGGCTCAGCAGTTGAGAGCACTGACTGCTCTTAACTGACTGCTGAGTTCAAATCCCAGCAACCACATTATGGCTCATAACCATCTGTAATGGGAACCGATGCCTTCTTCTGGTGTGTCTGTAGACAGCCACAGTACACTCACATAAAAATATATAAATCTTAAAAATAAAAAAATAAACATAAAAATAAAACCCCCGCCAGGCGGTGGTGGCACATGCCTTTAGTCATAGCACTTGGGAGGCAGAGGCAAGTGGATTCTGAGTTTGAGGCCAGCCTGGTCTACAAAGATAGTTCCACGACAGCCAGGGCTATACAGAGAAACCCTGTCTCGAAAAACCAAAACAACAACAACAGCAACAACAACAACAACAACAACAAAAAAAACCAACCAACAAACAAAAACTGAAAGACCACAGTGGGAAGACCCCCACTCAAGTCCCAAGATGGCATGCACACCCAAGGTATCACGAGAGACCGTCTTGATGTAAACACACGAGGTAGTTTAATGACAGAGCTCCAGACCAACACATGTCTCACACAGGAGACAGAGGATTCGGTCAAGAGGGTCAGAAGCTAGGGGTTTATATACAAAAAAGATGGGGTCAGGGGAAGAATTGGCACGGTTACACACAACTGGACAGTTTAAACATCAGCAAATTACACGTGTAGAGCGAGGTAACAGCTGAAATAGTCTGGATGTCCTTGTATGCCTCTCTCCTATCTTTATGGCTAGCCAGTTCGTGGAATGACTTAACAGCAACAGCCTTTGTTCTTTGCCCTTGGCCCAAAAAGCCCTCCTAACTAGCAAGCCGAGTGAGTCATGGACCTTGAATTTAATTTTCTTTAAAGACCACTTTTAATTGGGAAGGAAAGCTTCAAACTCACAGGAGATCCGGGCTGTAAATAGAAGTTCATACCAGAGGTTACCTCCTCTGTGACTCCCTCCCCCTCTTAAAAAATACAAATGAGAGGGAGGAGCCAGCCATTGTAACAAATTCCTGTAATCCCCAGCTCTGATTGGCAGAGCCAGAAGGATTGCCACTGAAACCAACCTGGTCTATGTGATGAATTCCAAGCTGGCCTGGACTAATTAAACCTGATCCAAAAGTAAACACCTGAAGAAAAGGGAAGTAGTGAAGTGAGAGGATGGGGGTCCTTTGGGAGGGCAGGAGGAGTCCAGTGCTTATTCTGCACAAACCCAATGGCAGATCCCGCTAGCCTGCGGAATGGGCAGGGTAATGTCTCCAAGGTAAAGTTTGTCTGGCCACTGAGAGGACAAAGCCAGGAAGCTTGAAGGGAAAGATTCTCACCACTGCTGGTGTCAGAAATGACAGGGAATGGGGCTGTGAGAACCAGTCGCCACCTCAGTCTGCAATCCCAGACAAGTCTAGGGTTGCCTGGAGAGGCTTTCAGCAAAATGAACAACCCCTCTCCCTCCCACTGCACACCCATCCTGTCCAGTATCCCTACCCCCTTACATTCGGCAGTGCCAGGGCCTCAAGATGCTGCAGGCTGGATGGCCTCTCCTGTGTTTTCCTGTGTGATCCCTGGTACTGTCAGTTACAGCCCACCCACAGTCCCCATGAATATAGCAGATGACCTGGCAAAGTGCCACCAAGGCCCCACAGAGGTCAAAATGCTCTCTCACCCCTCCATGAAGCCCCATTCTGCAGCATCCCTCCTGGACCCCCCCCCATCTTCTTTTTAAAAGATTTATTTTATGTGAGTACACTGTAGCTGTCTTCAGACACACCAGAAGAGGGTATTGTATCCCATTACAGATGGCTATGAGCTACCATCTCTTGTTGCAGTTGCAGGGAATTGTACTCATGACCTCTAGAAGAGCAGTCAGTGCTCTTAACTGCTGAGCCATCTCTCCGGCCCCTTGATTTGTTTTGTTTTGTTTTTTAGATAGGGTTACTCTATGTTGCCCTGGCTGCCTAGACTCTACTACACAGACCACGCTAGCTCTGAACTCTCAGAGCTCTACCTCCTGAGGGCCCCCATTCCCTTAATTTTGAGCCCGGGATGCACAGGTGGAGCAACCCAGTGGGCGTTGCCCCAGGAGATTTGAGGTAGAGAAGGAAGGAAGCCTGGAGAGACATGGGGGGAAGGACCCTTTAAGCAGAGAATGAACACTCCTGCTCACAGGCTTCTGTCTGGATTGCTGCCTGGCTCCCTCTCTCACTCCAATACTTCTCGGGTTTCCCCCTCTCCCTCCCTGCCTCTGTGTAACTATGTACTTCATAGACATGGCTTCCTACCTTGCAGGCATGTGTGGGCCTGCCCCAGGTCTCCCTGGCTAAGTGTCTCCCACCTCTGCCAACCAGGCCTTCCTCAGTGCTGGGAGGAGGAACATTTGAGTGGGGCGCTAGTTGTCCACTCACCAACCCCAGATAGGGTATTTTCTCCCGACATCCTCTTCAGACGAGGTAGTGAAAGAGGAAAATTACTGACCACCTGAACTCTTCACCCCAGAGTCCTACCCCTCCCATCTGGAGATTGTTCCCGGAACACTCCTGAACTCTTCACCCCAGAGTACATTCCTGAACTCTTCAACTCAGAGTTTGACCCCCTCCCAATTGAGGACTGTTCCAGGAACATTTTTGAGATAAAGGCTTCCTGGAACAACCTCAAGAACATTTTTGAGATAAGAGAACAACCTCAGAATGTTCCAATAGATCGGGTACATTGCCAAATATAGGACACGACCCCTTGGTTACGGAAAGCCCCTTGGAAAGCCCCTTGGAAAAACCCTTGGCAAAACCCCTTAGTGACGCAAACTTGTACTTTTCCTACCCTGCTCCCCCCTTGGCTTTTTCCTATATAAGCCTGTGAAAAATTTGGGTCGGGGTCGATTCTCCTCTACACCATGCTTGGTGTATGAGTTTCGCCCCCAGAGCTCTGGTTCATGTGCTTGCTTGTTGTTGCTTTATTAAATCTTCCTTCCTATATTCTGAGTTCGGTCTCAGTGTCTTCTTGGGTTCGCGGCTGTCCCGAGACTTGAGTGAGGGTCTCCCTTCGGGGGTCTTTCATTTGGGGGCTCGTCCGGGATTTGCGCGACCACCCAGAAGTCCTAGACCCACTTGAAGGTAAGATTTTCTGTTCTGTCTTGGTCTGGTGTCTGTGTTCTGTTTCTGGAGGCCAGGAAGGTCTCGATCTGTAGGCCTTTGAGAGGCCATCTGAATCTGTATCTGGTGCGATCGCAGTTTCGGTTTTGCGTGACGCTCTGTGCTCAGTACGAGCACCTGAGACCGCGCTCCGGGAGGGAGCGCGGGGTGGATAGGGATAGACGTGTCCGGTGTCCACCGTCCGCTCGCCCTGGGAGACGTCCCAGGAGGAACAGGGGAGGACCGGGGACGCCTGGTGGACCCCTCTGAAGGCCAAGAGACCATCACTTTGGTGGAAGGTCTAAATCGGCCGGCCTTGGAGAGGCCATCTGATTCTGTAAGTTGCCTGTGGTCGACGCGAAGTCTCCGCTGTTTTTGGTTTCTTTTTTGTCTCAGTCTCGTGTCTGCTCTTGTTGTGTCTGCTATTATTCTAGAAATGGGACAATCTGCCTCCTCTCCCCTGTCTCTAACCCTGGAGCATTGGAGAGAGGTGAGGGTCAGAGCTCACAACCAGTCGGTGGAGGTTAGAAAAGGTCCTTGGCAGACCTTCTGCACCTCCGAGTGGCCGACATTTGGAGTAGGCTGGCCACCAGAAGGTGCTTTTGACTTGTCACTAATCGCCGCCGTCAGGCAAATTGTTTTCCAGGAAGAAGGAGGTCACCCTGATCAGATCCCCTACATTGTGACCTGGCAGAATCTTGTTCAGTTCCCACCTCCGTGGGTCAAGCCGTGGATCCCAAATCCTTCGAAACTGACGGTCGCGGTTGTCCAGTCCGATGCAGCTGAAAAATCCAGTCCCTCAGCACCCCCCAAGATTTATCCAGAGGTTGACGACCTCCTCTGGATGGACTCCCAACCTCCCCCTTACCCCCTGCCCCAGCAGCCGCCTGCGGCCGCCCCGCCACAGGGACCAATAGCGAGAGGGGCTCAGGGACCGGCGGGGGGGACTAGGAGCCGCTGAGGCCGAAGCCCTGGGGAGGAAGGGGGGCCGGATTCAACAGTCGCTTTGCCACTTAGAGCACATGTGGGAGGGCCAGCGCCAGGACCTAATGATCTCATTCCTTTGCAGTACTGGCCTTTTTCCTCTTCTGATTTATATAATTGGAAAACTAACCACTCTCCTTTCTCAGAAAACCCCTCTGGGCTTATTGGGCTCCTTGAATCACTTATGTTCTCCCATCAACCCACTTGGGATGATTGCCAGCAACTTTTGCAGGTCCTCTTCACCACGGAGGAGAGAGAAAGGATCCTGCTGGAAGCCAGGAAGAATGTCCTGGGACAAGATGGGACCCCCACTAATCTCCCCAATCTTATAAATGAATCCTTCCCCTTGACTCGTCCTAATTGGGACTACAACACTGCGGAAGGTAGGGAGCGTCTCACGGTCTACCACCGGACTCTAGTGGCGGGGCTCAAAGGGGCCGCACGGCGACCTACTAATTTGGCCAAGGTAAGAGAGGTCCTTCAGGGTCCAGTGGAGCCGCCCTCTGTTTTCTTAGAACGACTAATGGAGGCTTACAGGAGGTATACACCGTTTGATCCCTCTTCAGAGGGTCAAAAAGCAGCCGTGGCTATGGCTTTCATTGGTCAGTCCGCCTCTGATATCAAGAAAAGGTTACAGAGACTAGAAGGGCTCCAAGATTATACTTTACAAGACTTAGTAAAAGAAGCTGAGAAAGTGTATCACAAGAGAGAGACAGAGGAAGAGAAGCAAGAGAGAGAAAAGAGAGAGCTCGAAGCGAGAGAAAATCGGCGTGATCGCCGCCAAGAGAGAAACTTAACTAGGATTTTGGCCATAGTAGTAGGTGAAAAAAGGGCAGAAAAAGAACAGTCAGGGTACCTGTGCAACAGGGCGAGAAGACCTCCAGGAGAACAGAAACTTCCACTTGAAAGAGACCAGTGTGCATACTGTAAAGAGAAAGGACATTGGGCCAGAAATTGCCCCAAAAGGAAGCCAAGAGGACCCAAGGTGTTGACTATGAAGGAAGACTAGGGGAGTCGGGGCTCGGACCCCCTCCCTGAGCCTAGGGTAACACTTTCTGTGGAGGGGACTCCTGTTAATTTTTTAATAGACACAGGAGCAGAACATTCAGTCTTGACTAAACCGTTAGGACAATTAGGAAGTAGGAAGACTATGGTAATAGGAGCTACTGGCAGTAAATTTTACCCCTGGACTACTAAGAGAGTTTTGGAAATAGGAAAAAATCAAGTAACTCACTCTTTTCTTGTGATTCCTGAGTGCCCTGCGCCCCTTCTGGGACGAGACTTGTTGACCAAACTTAAAGCTCAAGTCCAGTTCACCTCAAAGGGACCAGAAGTTACCTGGGGAGAGACCCCTATAGCGTGTTTAGTTTTAAATTTAGAAGAAGAGTATCGCCTCCATGAGCAGGGTCCCAAACAATTGCCAGACCCTGAATGGCTATCCGCTTTTTCTGGAGTCTGGGCTGAGCAGGCAGGGATGGGATTAGCTAAACAAGTACCACCGGTCGTGGTAGAGTTAAAAGCCGATGCCTCCCCCGTCTCGGTCAGACAATACCCTATGAGTAAGGAAGCTAAAGAAGGCATCCGGCCACATATTCAGAGACTGATAGAGCAAGGAATTCTAGTGCCTTGCCAATCCCCTTGGAACACACCTCTCCTGCCAGTACGAAAGCCTGGGACTAATGATTATCGACCAGTGCAAGATTTAAGAGAAGTTAACAAGAGGGTGCAGGATATTCACCCTACCGTTCCAAATCCTTACAACCTACTAAGTTCCCTCCCGCCAGAGCGGACTTGGTACACTGTCCTGGACTTAAAAGATGCCTTTTTCTGCCTTCGATTACACCCTAATAGCCAGCCACTATTCGCTTTTGAGTGGAGGGACCCAGAAGGAGGATATACAGGCCAGCTAACCTGGACGAGGTTGCCCCAAGGATTCAAGAACTCCCCTACTCTTTTTGATGAAGCACTCCACCGTGACCTTGCGCCTTTTAGAGCGCAAAACCCTCAGATTTCTCTCTTGCAGTATGTAGATGACTTACTGGTTGCAGCCCCAACTCAGGAACTGTGCCTTGAAGGAACCAAGAAGCTCCTGAATGAACTGGGTGAGTTGGGGTACCGGGTATCGGCCAAGAAAGCTCAGCTATGTCGCACCGAGGTGACCTACCTAGGATACACCCTCCGAGAAGGAAAGCAGTGGCTCACCGAGGCGAGAAAAAAGACTGTGATGCTGATCCCAACCCCTACCACCCCGCGCCAAGTACGTGAGTTTCTGGGAACGGCGGGCTTTTGCAGACTCTGGATACCAGGGTTCGCAACACTGGCGGCCCCTCTATATCCACTTACTAAAGAAAAAGTCCCATTCACCTGGACTGAGGAACACCAAAAAGCCTTTGACAGCATAAAGTCAGCCCTGCTTGCAGCCCCCGCTCTGGCCTTGCCAGATTTGACTAAGCCTTTTACCCTATATGTTGATGAGCGGGCTGGAGTAGCCCGCGGGGTTTTGACTCAGACTCTGGGGCCCTGGAAGCGGCCAGTGGCCTACCTATCTAAAAAGCTTGACCCAGTCGCCAGCGGTTGGCCCTCCTGCCTGAAAGCCATTGCTGCAGTAGCCCTGCTCGTTAAAGACGCTGACAAGCTTACTCTGGGTCAGCATGTGACTATAATCGCCCCCCATGCTCTGGAGAGTATTGTACGACAGCCCCCTGACCGATGGATGACTAATGCCCGGATGACCCATTACCAGAGTTTGTTGCTAAATGATCGAGTAACTTTTGCTCCACCTGCCATCCTCAATCCTGCCACCCTCCTCCCCTTGGCGGATGACTCCACTCCTGTACATCAATGTGCTGATGTCCTGGCTGAAGAAACTGGAACGAGGAGGGATCTGACTGATCAGCCTTGGCCAGGTGTGCCTGCCTGGTACACAGATGGTAGCAGCTTTGTGGTGGAAGGAAAAAGAAGAGCAGGAGCGGCAGTGGTAGATGGAAAACAGGTAATTTGGGCAAGTGGTCTTCCAGAAGGAACTTCGGCTCAGAAGGCTGAACTCCTGGCGCTAACCCAAGCCCTGCGGCAGTGAGTGAGACCAGGAGTTAGAGTCAGGGAGACCAGATCTAGTACAAGACCAGGCTATGGCTTCTTCACGTCACCTTGGAATTGTCATTATATTTCCAAGGGTAACATCCTCTTCCCTAGACTCCTGGACCAATGGAACAGCTCAAGAAACAGAAAAGGAAACCACATTTTTTAGTTTAAATGAGCAAATAATTGGTCCCTGGGCAATGTTCCACCCCCTACCCCCACCCCCCACCCCTGCCCTCTATCTGAGGAATTTAACACTTTAGACTTGTGTGGTGAATGGATCAGATTCCCTGAGATTTTCCCAACAAGGTCATTATAAGGAGATAATTGTCTCTGCATCTCCATGACAACCGCTTCAATCAAGTCCTAATCTATTTACCTCTCTAGAGGCAACAAGACCTGGGAGAATGGAGCTTAAAAATGAGGTGGACTGAAGTCTCCTGCAACAGCCAACGTTATTCAGAGCATCAGACAATTTATACTCTGAGGGTTAAGCAGAGCCACACCGGTAAAGTGTCCAAGCACAAGGAGAGGCCACATGCAGCAGACACGTGTTTTTCCACAGAGTCATATAAGCAAATATCAATAGCCAGCTGTAATGAATAATCTGAAGTAAGCTCACTCCTATCTGATACGCCTGGGATGAGCTTCAAAACACATTCCAAGAACAACTCTACGTTTTGAGGAAACAGAACTTGTTTTCTTGCAATTTTCTCACAAGCACTCAGAAGTCTCCTCACATGGCTCCATTATCTGACCATGTCCTGACACTAGTTCTCTACTGACCCACCCAACGACTTTGCTCAGAAGCAAGGTGCACATTAGCACCTCCACCTAACAATCCCACTGCCTGTGTCGGTCCATCCTGCCCCTGGACTTCATAAACCTGCTGTGCTCCATAAGGATGGAAGCCCAGAGGGCAGCACCTCCAACTGTTCTAGAGGCTTCTAAATTAAAAGAAGAACAGAGAAGGTGTCCTAGCAAAAGGGGGGGGAGGCAGAGATGGGAAGAAGCTAAGAGAGTGTGGTGGAGAAAGTGAAGGGGGTTAAGAGAAAAGGGCGCTGAGGAAGGCTCACTACAGTCAACATGGCGCTCCATCCTGTAATCCTAGTGCTCCACAGGTGGGTGCAGGAGGATCAGAAGTTCAAGGTCATCCTTGGCCACACACTGAGTTCCAGGTACATGAAGCCCTGTGTCAGAAAGAAAATTCTCAGTATCAAAAACAAAAACAGGGCTGGGGAGATGGCTCAGTGGGTAAGAACACTGACTGCTCTTTCAAAGGTCCTCAGTTCAAATCCCAGCAACCACATGGTGGCTCACAACAACTGATAATGAGATTGATGCCCTCTTCTGAAGTGTCTGAAGACAGCTACAGTGTACTTACATATATAAAATAAATAAATCTTAAAAAAACAAAACCCCAACCATCTGTAATGGGATCCATGTCCTCTTCTAGTGTATCTGAAGACAGTAATAGTGTATTCATATACATTAAATAAATAGATGTTAAAAACAAACAAATACTTTAGGAGGAAGCATAGTTGGTGGGGCTTGCCCACTTTTTCTCCAGTTACATCTACCTAAAATGTAGTTTGGCTAAGAAAGAGATTCTGCCAGAGGTAGTGGCTCACACTTTTAATTTCAGGGCTCTGGAGGCAGAGGCAAGCAGGTGGCTGTTAGCTAAGGCCAGCCTAGTGAGTTCCAGCCAAGTTACAGAGTAAGACCCTGTATCAACCAAAACGAAACAGTTACCACACCAAGCAGTTTGATCCAGGAATCCACACTTCCCAGAAGAACCTTCTGTAGGTCCAGAGGCTAGCTCTGAGCAAACTTGCCCAGCCATCCCCTCCACCAGGCCTGGCACTGAGGAGGGAGCCCCTGTTTTCACCCTGGTAGGGGGTCAGTTCCCTTAGGGAAGTCACTGGCTTAGGCAACAGATGCCACTTTGTTCCCATCACAGGCCACATAGGACCTCAGTACTTGCATCAACTTGACCCACAGTTAACCCTTTGAAGCCCGGCAACATTTCCCCATGATCCCTTAGAGGGTGATGGGTGACAGATCTAAAGGGGATCCAACACTTTTAGAGGACAAAGGTGGTGGACAGGTCACCCCAGGTTCACCCATGTGGTTTCTTTCCACAGAGTCTCCTGGGTAACCCTGGCTAGCTTGTGCCACACAAAATACACAGTTCACACTTCAAGAGGGAATAGGCGATAGCTTAGTGTAGAGCCAAATGTGAATGACTACTGATTTAGGTGACCCCAAATTGCCTCTTCCAAAACAGAAACAGTTTTATGAAGCTTTCGTAGGAGCAGAACAAAGACAGCCTTAAATCAAGACACTTTTCAAAAACATTGAGATAGAAATGGCTATAGCAAAATGGTGGAGACCTCTCACGGGCCTCGGATGATATTTGCTGACATTGTTAGCTTTTGGGTTAGTAGAAGCTAATGGTCTTTTACATACACACACACACACACACACACACACACACACACACACACACTAGTCATTGATGTTAGTTCCCTATAAATGAATTATTATTAATATAAATGTAATTAGTGAATTAATCTGGTGGCTGTATTTATTTAATCTTAGCTAACCCCCAATAACCACACAGAAAAACCAAGATATATTTCAAGCTGCACCTCACTAGCCAGGCAGTTAAATGATCTAGAATAACCCCTAGGCTACTCTGGCTGCCTCCCAGCTCCATCCCACAATACTTGCATATTGTTCTTGATGTGGCTCTTTGGGCTTCAGATGCCTCTGTTCGTGGTATCTTCTCAGACCTTCTTGTCCTCGTGCACACCTCAATTTCGCCCACTCCCACTCCCATTTCCTCACTCTGGTTGGCCTTTTTCTCTCTTCTGCCCAGCCATTGCATGGTCAGCATTTATTGACAAGGCAAAGAATAAATGGTAAAGATTGTTTACACAAACTTGACACAGGAGATTCCTGGTATAAGCATTGCAATGCCATGTCCAGACTGAAACATGAATATGAGGCCAGAGAAATCAGCATTTGAATAACACAAGGGTAAACTTTGCACAGAAGGTACAAAATCATTATGCCTACATTTATCTTTTTTTGTCTATTAAAAGGCTCTTTTTTCTCTTAATAGTACACCATATACAATAATAATTGTGAAGATTACCAGATATGGTGTACAGTATAATGTCTAGTCCATAAGTATTTGACAGTTTGGAGAAAGGATTCTACTATCTATCCTATGTTGGTGAGTTAGAGGTTTGTTCCTAATCATTTTTTTTTTAATTTTTAATATTTTTATTACATATTTTCCTCAATTACATTTCCAATGCTATCCCAAAAGTCCCCCATAGCGCCCCCCACTTCCCTACCCACCCATTCCCATTCTTTTGGCCCTGGCATTCCCCTATATTGGGGCATATAAAGTTTGCAAGTCCAATGGGCCTCTCTTTCCATTGATGGCCGACTAGGTCATCTTTCGATACATATGCAGCTAGAGACAAGAGCTCCGGGGTTCTGGTTAGTACATCATGTTGTTCCAACAATAGGGTTGCAGATCCCTTTAGCTCCTTGGGTACTTTCTCTAGCTTCTCCATTGGGAGCCCTGTGATACATCCAATAGCTGACTGTGAACATCCACTCCTGTGTTTGCTAGGCCCCCCTAATCATTTTTTATCCTCACTTTTATTGCCATCATAAAAACATCATAGACCTAAAAATATCTTCTTAAATTCTAAACAACTTAGGCATCATTGTAAGGCTGTAACTATTCAGTCTTTAACCACATCAGTGACCTGAGGAGGAATAAATATTATCTGAGTATACAGGAAGTACAGACACACAACCTCCAAAACTCTAGGAATGATAGAGAGGCAGGCTGTCTAACAGTCACCCAGAATTGTCTCTATAATGTTGCAGCATCCATCTTTAGCCTTCTGAATCAGTACACATGGCAGACTCTTGGCTAAGCAGGAAATATGAAGGACTTGCATACCTCGTCTTGGCAGAGTTTGGCAGTCAACTTCCCTGCATCCATTTGTCCTTTCTGGACAGCATTTTGTCTGTAGATGAAGTTAGGATGTTATCTTTGCCCAGTGGCTAGCTTGCCATAACTGAAGCATTGAAGTGACTCCATGAGGAGGTTATTCAGTGCTCAACATCTCCTGTCAAGTGGAATGGGGGTACTGTCAGGAGCAGACCTGTCCCATTGTCAAAAAGATTTTTGTTTGTTTGCTTGCTTTTCGAGACAGGGTTTCTCTTGCGTAGCCCTGGCTGCCCTGGACCCACTCTGTAGACCAGGCTGGCCTTGAACTCAGAAATCTGCCTGCCTCTGCCTCCCAAGTGCTGGGATACAAATGGCTGCCATAGGTTCATATATTGAAGTCTTCATCAAGGAATAGCACTACTTGACAAGGGAGTAGGAGGTTTGTCAGTGTTAGGATTGAAGCAGGAGAAGGGATGAAAAGAAAAAGGATTATGTAGGCATCAATATTTTCAAACCTACTTTGACAAATATTCAGCCTCTTCTTTTGCCCACCACCCAGAAGAGGTAGTGGAAGAGAAAAGTTATTAGGATACTGGGGAAGTGTACCTGTTTTACAATGGCTCTTTTGGGGCAAGCTCAGTCTTCTCTGTCAGCAGTTCAGTCCCATGGCAAATGCCAAATACGAATCAACAGCTGCAGTCCAGTCTTCTCATCAGGCAGACACCATGCCTGAACCAGCAACTTTGGATCAATCCTGAAGAAACCAGAAGGCTCACCAACCAAGGAGCTGCAGAAACCTCAGGAGCAGTTCTCTGGAGAGTTTCTCTCAATGGTGGCATTACCACAAGTAGATCTCAACAACTATGTAAGACAAACAAATACATGCATGCCATTAACGAAGAATAGCAAGGCGGAGCAAACCAGACCTAAGCTCAGTGCTCATCCCCGACTGTGTGGTGTCATATTTATACTCCTTCATAGGTCCTTTTACGAGTCTACTTCAGCAAAACATTCTTTCACCTGTGTGCTCCAGCAATCCATCATTTGACATAACTGACTTTCCAAAGAAACTAGAAGTTCCATGTCAGGACTATAAAGGAATGACAGGATAAGAGGGGAGATTGTTAATCTGCTTTCAGAGTAAAGAGCATCAGCTACTGGTCTCAAATATTTTATACTGGTTTGGATTTTTGTACATTGAGAGAAATTTAAGCTTATATTTGCTACAACATAACATATACATTTTTCAACTCTTGTTTAAAGTATTGTACCTATGCAACTCATTGTAAAATGTAATGTTAAGTTCCAGTCCTTGAAAGAAACTATTGCAAACAGTTCAAGATAATTAGGAGATGCAAGTGGGTAGTCAGATAATCAAACGTATGGACATGTTAGGAACTAGTGATGTTAATTACAGAAATAAGCTTTCTTTAGCCTCTTTTAGATGTTTCCTAAGTTGAACAGATAGTGGATAGCAAGAAACAAGCTACACTTGCCTATTCTGATACACTGTAGATACATAACTGGCCTTCTCAGACATCTACAGGATATGGCATTCAAAAAATGTTTTTCAACACCATGCTTTCCATAACAGTGAGATATAACTGCTCCTGGCAGTGCCTCCATTCTACTTCAAGGAAGATGAGCGGCATTGAAGACCTCCATATGAAGTTCACTTCAAATGTGGCACCGGCCAAAAATATGCCCTTACTTCAACTGCAGACTGCATGCTGTCCTAACACGGGACAAGCAGAACACAGACGAAGTGGACTGGTGAGCTTGCCAAGACAAGTTGGGGAAGTCCCTCAATATTCCTGCTTCACATAAAAGTCCACCATATACTAGGCCAGTAGGCAAAGATGGATGCCCCAGCACTGCAGGAGAATCTTGAGTGACTGTCCAGGCAGCCAGCGATCTCTGCCATTCCCATAGCTTTGGAAGGAAGCTGCTTGCTCTGCACTTCCTGGTTTCTCGGGGAATATTTATCCTTCTCAGGTCACTGATGGGGGGAAGAATGCATAGTCACAGTCTCACAGTAAGCTTAGGCTGTTCAGGACTCAAGAAAACGATTTGGGTCTAGGAAGATATTTATAGGTGGATTATATCAAGTTATGATTGAAAGGGAATTAGGGAAAGAACTTTGGACTCATGAGATAGATAGGACTCTGTATTTATAACATAGATAATTTCTTAATGGTTGACAAATACAAATGAACCAGACATTATGAATGTAATTCTTATATTTTACATTAAGAATTAATTAAGCCGGGCAGTGGTGGCCCACGCTTTCAATTCCAGGTACTCGGGAGCAGAGGCAGACAGATTTCTCAGTTCGAGGCCAGCCTGGTCTACAGAGTAAATTCCAGGACAGCCAGTGCAGCACAGAGAAATCCTGTCTCAAAAAAAGTAATTAATTAAAGTTATTAATTTTAAAATTATTTTTAATGAATTAAATGAGGTATTAATAATAATTCTTATTAAATAATTAATAACTTAATTAAATTCTTAACTTTTTAAAATTAAGTTTCTTTTTTTTAAAGATTTATTTATTTATTTTAGGTATATGAGTACACTGTTGTTGTTTTGTCTTCAGACACACCAGAAGAGGGTGTCAAATCACATTACAGATGGTTGTGAGACACCATGTGGTTGCTGGGAATTGAATTCAGGACCTTTGGAAAAGCCAGCCGTACTCTTAGGCACTGAGCTTTCTCCCCAGCCCTAAAAGTAAGTTTTGATACTTGTTCTTATTGTATATAGTTGATGATGTCAGTGAAAGAGCTGTTTATAGGACTAAGAGGGGTAATGTTTTTTTGTTTTTTTAAAGATGTATTTATTTATTATATGTAAGTACACTGTAGCTGTCTTCAGATACTCCAGAAGAGGGAGTCAGATCTCGTTACGGATGGTTGTGAGCCACCATGTGGTTGCTGGGATTTGAACTCCGGACCTTCGGAAGAGCAGTCGGGTGCTCTTACCCACTGAGCCATCTCTCCAGCCCGAGGGGTAATGTTGAAGTAATGTTGTGGTACACTGTGTGAAGATGAGTCTCTGTCCTACCTTGCTTAAATAAAGCACCTTCTGAGTGGTAAAATAAAAACCCTATGTCCTGTAGCAAAGGAGAGTAGAAGGCAGGATTCTTGTCAGAGCGAGGAACTCAGGGAAGAGGGAAGCATGGGGGATTTGCCACACGGGCTCATAGAAAGTGGTATGTGTGAAACTGAGGAGAGGTGACCAGCCACGTGGCAGAAATTAGAATAGTATGAATGGGATAACTGAATTATGAGATAGCTGGGAACAGGCCTAGCATAAAGCGTAGGCATTCAAAAATAAATGTAAGTCTGCCGTCATTATTCAGAGCAAGGGAAGACAAGCAGGAATCTCCGACAGATAACAGGAGCAGGAGCAAGCAGACACAGAGCAAGCCTTTCCTTCTTCCATGTCTTCATGTAGGCTTCCAGCAGAAGGTGTGGCCCATTTCAGAAAGGGGGATGGGGGGGTTCCTGCTCAAATATTCTGGATTACAGGTGTGTCTTCCTACCTCAAAGGAAAGGATCAGAAATTGACCTTCCCCCTTTAAATTAAGCAAAAACGCCTCACAGATGGTGTCCTCTATTTTGAGGTTTTAGTTGATTCCACATGTAGCTGACATCAAAGAACCAACACCATGGTCCCTGTCTGAGTTCTGGAACTGCTCTGTTTGGGGCTTTGCAGTTCCTTTTAGCACTCATGGCTCTGGCTCCTGCCTCCCCTCTTATAGGGAGTTTTCTTCCCACGGATGAAAAGGCACGTAAAGTTCTTCGGGATGTAAGTTTGATGAGAGCAGAGCGACCTGAGACCTGAGATTCCCAGAGAAGTGCAGACAGGAAGGAGGCTCTGGGGCAGCTCAGCAGCCTGCATCCCCTTTACCCTCAGCTCTGTGGGCTCAGACGCTGTCACCTTTGTTTCTTCCACCAGGCGGCGCTGTTGCCCAAGAATGTGATGCTTCTCTTTCATCTTCAACAGGTGAGACCCTGGAGGGTCTGCAGTAGGAGGGAAGATGGAAAAGGAGACACCTTTCTCTGCAGGAACGCTCCGGATGTTGGGATGTCATGGTCTGTTACAAATTAGCATTCAAACATCTAATTGGAGTTTATCTTGTTTATGGAGAATCAAAAACTAACATCGGCTCAAGTGCAAAGCTGAGCACACACTGTGTCTTCCTGGGATGAGGCTGTGATCTGTATTTTGCATTTTTAATTCTATGACTCTTTTGCAAATTGTCTTCAGTACAGTGTATTTCAATCATACTTTACTGTCCTGTTCCAGAGCTGGCTTCACTGGCTGGTGGTACAGATTTGTCTAAAGAGCCCGCTATCCTCAGCCTCTACTCTAGATGTGTAGGAGAAAGAAAGGATTTTTGAAATCATATACTTAAATTTTTATTAGAATTATTTGTTTTTCGTACATGAGTATGTAGGTGCACAACCATTCGATCTCTGGGAACTGAAGTTGCAGATGGTTGACACCCGCCGTGTACTGATGGAACTCACCCTGGATCCTCTGCAACAGCAACAAGTGCTCTCAGCTTTTACTCATCTCTCCAGCCACCATTGGAATGTTCACATCAGGAAACCACACAGCTGATTCACCGCCTGCTGCTGAGCACCTTGAGAAAAACTAGAGGCTCAGGAAGAGACAGTGTCAGTGCAGAGCTCAGAGGGGAGCTGGGCACTGATGGGGAGAGGCCTGAGGGACAGAGACAGAGAGGGGCTGAGCAGGAAGAGACAGAGGCAAAGGCAGAGACCTAACTCAGCAGAGTCCCCTGTTGGAGAGTGTTTCTGTCAGATTGCACTGGACACATCTGCAGAACCCTGCTGACCTCTTACATTTCATAGTGAACACTGTGATGGTTTGAATGATAACAGCTACACAGGCTCATAGGAATGAATCCTTCAAATCCAGCTGATGGAACTGTTCAGAAAGGACTGGGAGGTGTGGCCTTGTTGGAGGATGTGTGCCACTGGGTTGGGCCCTGAGGTTTTAACAGAATTACACTATTCCCAGTGTCTCAGTCTTTTCCTTGCAAATCAAGTCCTGAGCTCTCAGCTGTTCCTCCCCCACACCTTCCCTCTGCCATCATGGACTCAACCCCTCTGAACCTAGAGAACAAATTAAACACGTTCTTTTATGTGTTGCCTTGGTTACACTGTCTTATCACAGCAATAAAAAACTAGATAAAGCTGGTGTGGTGACACATACCTTCAATCCCAGTGTGGTGGGTTGAATAGGTGGCCCCATAGACTCATGTGTTTGAAAGCTTGGCCCACAAGGAGTGGCAATGTTAGGAGTGTGGCCTTGTTAGGGGAAGGGTGTCACTGTGATGTTGGGCTTTGTGGTCTCCTGTACTCATAGGCTGAGCAGTGTGGAACGACAACCTCTTCCTGACTGCCTTTGGATCAAGGTGTAGAAGTCTCCCCTCCTCCAGCACCATGTCTACCTGCACACTGGCATGCTTCCTGTTATAATGGACTAAATCCCTGAAACTGTAAGGCAGCCTCTACTAAATGCTCCTCTTTAGAAGGGTTGCCTTGGTCATGGTGTTTCTTCACAGCAACAAAACCAAAACTACCCAGCACTTAGGATGCAAAGGCAGATTTATCTCTGTGAGTTCAAGGGCAGCCTGATCTACATAATGAATTCCAGAATAGCCAGGGCTGTGCAGATAGACCTTGTCTAAACAAACAAACAAACAAAAACCATAGTAAAATAAGAAGAAAAGTAATGGAGGCAGCTCCTTAGTGAAGCTGCCTAACCCCAACAGCATCCCTAGGTTGGTCAGGAAGAAACCTAAGAGCATCAAGTCTCCATGGAAAATGCTCACAGCATCTATAAGAGGGGTTCAGGGAGACAGGGTCTGCTGAATCCTGGTGAGGCTGGGGGGCTGCTGTGGAGATCTGCATGGGGAGGTGACTGGAGTTCACACCTGTGGTCACACACATTCGTTGTTCTGTGTGATGAGTGACTCTCTTCAGGAGTCCCCACCCATCCTGCTCTTCTTTCCACTTCACTTCTGTGGCTGCGATTTGAAAAGATCCACAGAATCATGAAATGGGTAAATGTAATCTTTCCCCACACTACTGATCAGGGATGAAACCTCACATCACCAGTGTGTGCTCTCTGGCATGAGAATCATCTTTCTTCCAGTGTCCACACTGCACAGGCTTGAGGAACTCTGGGCCAACTCAGTTATCAGAACCAGTGTCCCACACACCTGTGACATTCATGTCCCTCAACTCATCAGCTCATAAGTGTGAGTGAAGGTTAGGGAGGGATGGAGATCATTATTCTCTGTTATAGACAGTGACAGTTCCTCTCCTACTGTGATTGAGTCACTAAAGCAACTGCACCATGGAAGTGCAGACACAAAGAAGTGCAGTGGAGACAGGGATCAGTGCTCTGCTGTCTGTGGTCTGCACAGGGGTCTGTCTTCAGTGGACAAGGGGGTCTCCTGTGCTGAGACAATGTCTCAGGTTCACAGAGACAAACTCAGAACTCAGAATGAAGATCCTTGTTTTAAATACACATGCACACACACACAAATACACCTAACCAACCTGCAGCCACAGACTTTTCATTTAGGAAGTAACACAAGGAATCTGTGTCTCAGCACAGGGCTGAGAAGACAGATCCTGAGGGGAGAGGCAAAGTCTACACTTAACAGATGAGAGTCCTGCACTCAGGCGTGGCAGTGTGAGCCGCCCATTGAAGGTGAACAGAGCCTGGTCTCTGTGGAGTCCATGTGGGGCTTTGCAGCCCAGCGCCTCTGCTTTAAGGAGAAGCCTATCTTCACTGCATCCCCAAGCGCTTGTGTCGCCATTGTATTCCCGGAAGAGGCTTTTCTTCTAGAAGACTCCAGGGTCTGACTTCTGAAGAGAAGGAAGAGGAAGAGTGGAAGAGAAGGCACAGAGTCTGGCCTGCGGGTCTCTCCTGGTGTCCTGAGAGCTTCTGGGTAGAACTCGGAGACACCATGACAAACAGCGCTCTGTCCCCAGCACAGGGTTCAGGCAAAGTCTTAGTCTCCAGGCGGTGAGGCCAGGGGTGGGAAGCCCAGGGCTGGGGATTCCCCATATTGCCAGTTTCACTTCTGCTCCTAACCTGGGTCAGGTCCTTCAGCCCAGACACTGATGACGCGCTTTCAGCTCTTACCCCCATTGGGTGGCGCAATCACCGGAAACCAATCAGCGTCGCCACGGACGCTGGTTGTAAAGTAGACGCAGCCCGCGGAACTCGGACTCCGGATTGCCTATGTGGGCTACAAGGCCGCGCACGCTGCTCCTGCTGTTGGCGGCCCAGACTCAGACCCGCGCGGGTGAGTGCGGGGCCGGGAGGGAAACGGCCTCTGCGGGGAGGGGCGGGGGCGGCACCGGGGAAGCTGCGTCACCGCGTCGCCCACCGGACCCTCCGCCCCTTCTCCATCCCCGTCCCGAGTCCCACGCCCTGCTCCCCTCCCGGCCCGCGCAGCCGCCCAGGGTCTGGTGAGGAGGTCGGGGTCTCACCGCGCGCCGCCCCCAGGCCCACACTCGCTGAGGTATTTCGATACCGCCGTGTCCCGGCTCGGCCTCGGGAAGCCCCGGTTCATCTCTGTCGGCTACGTGGACGACACGCAGTTCGTGCGCTTCGACAGCGACGCGGAGAATCCGAGATATGAGCCGCGGGCGCGGTGGATGGAGCAGGAGGGGCTGGAGTATTGGGAGCGGAACACACGGCAGGCCAAGGGCAATGAGCAGAGTTTCCGAGTGAGCTTGAGGAACCTGCTCCGCTACTACAACCAGAGCGCGGGCGGTGAGTGACCCCGGGTCGGAGGTCACGACCCCTCCACGTCCCGACACAGGTGCCAGAGACGTCCCGGGTCCCAAGTCCGAGGTTCGGGAGCAGAACCGACCCAGGACCATTTTCCCCTTCAGTTTGGAGGAGCCCGCGGGTGGGCGGGGCCGGGGCGGGTGGGCGGGGCCGGGCCGGGTGGGCGGGGCTGACCGCGGGGTCCCGCAGGCTCTCACACGATCCAGCGGATGTACGGCTGTGAGGTGGGGTCGGACGGGCGCCTCCTCCGCGGGTACCTGCAGTCCGCATACGACGGCCACGATTACATCGCCCTGAATGAAGACCTGAAAACGTGGACGGCGGCGGACTTGGCAGCACTAATCACCCGACGCAAGTGGGAGCAGGCTGGTGCTGCAGAGAGACACAGGGCCTACCTGGAGGGCGCGTGCGTGGAATCGCTCCGCAGATAACCTGGAGCGCGGGAATGCGACGCTGCTGCGCACAGGTGCAGGGGCCGCGGGCAGCTCCTCCCTCTGCCCTCGGGCTGGGGCTCAGTGCTGGGGAAGAAGAAACCCTCAGCTGGGGTCATGCCCCTGTCTCAGAGGGGAGAGAGTGACCCTGGGTCTCCTGATCCCTCATCACAGGGACTGCACTGAGTCTGCCAGGGCTCAGCCTTCTCCCTGGACAGTGCCCAGGCTGTCTCAGGAGGGAAGGAGAGAATTTCCCTGAGGTAACAACAGCTGCTCCCTTCAGTTCCCCTGTAGCCTCTGTCAGCCATGGCCTCTCCCAGGCCGGGTTCTCTGCCCACACCCACTGTCCTTGGACACTGACTCCTGTCCTGCTGAGTGTGTCAGCCCTTACACCTCAGGACCGGAAGTCTCCTTTACCTGATGGGAGACATGGACTCCCCTACACTAGGCTGGTTGCCCCTGTTTCTAGAATTTTCAAAAGAATACATTCTCACAGATCCCTCGCTGTGTGGCGTTTGCATCCCTTCCACAACCCAATTCTCTCTATCTCTTTTCTTTTTGTTGTTTTTTTTTTTCTTTACTTTTTTTTTTTTGGCCTTATTTTGTTTCTAGTCAGTTTTTGTCTGCACTGGAGTGATCCTGTTTCTCAGTGCCCTTGTGTTTTCATTTGTATCAGTCTCCACAGGTGCCAGGGGAGACTGCTAACCTGGATAATTAGACAAGTTAAATCAGGGTTCTAGTTAAAGGAGATTTCTTGTGAACTTAGACTGTTTCCTGTCAGAACTAAATATCCAGAAGCCTCCTGCTCTTCCTCTGCCCCCACAAGTTACAGTGCTCCCCCCAGTGAATCAGGAGGACTTGGACTCTGAGAGACAGGGTCTTCTGCAACCCAGGGATGAGTGAGAGGAAAGATCACACACCCTGTGAGCCCACTGTGTTCCAGTGAGTGCTGCACTGGGGTCCACAGCTCACTCCAGGGATCCTGTGTGACATCCCTATACTTTGTCCAACCAGAGACAGGGGCTGGGAGTCATTTTCTCTGACTACCCACTTAGTGATGGCTGTTCACTTGGACTAACAGTTAATGTTGGTCAGCAAGATGACCATAGTGGTTGAGTCTCAATGGTGGCATCCTTCCAGTAGCATATGGCCCTGATTTCTGATTTTGATATGAACTCAAACACATAATAAATTACTTATTTTCCATTCCCTCTTCCATTCTTTGACTACCTCTCTCATGCTATTGAACATCACCTAAGGATGGCCATGTTGACCCACTGGCTCATGTGGATTCCCTCTTAGCTTCTGAATCCCAAAAGTAAATGTGCAGTTCTGTGCTGAGGGGACCAGCTCTGCTTTTGGTCGCTAATGCAATGACAGTTGTAGTGTCAAACAGACACATAGTTCACTGTCATCATTGATTTAACTGAGTCTTGTGTAGATTTTAGTTTGTCTTGTTAATCCCGTGATTTCTTAAATCTTCCACACAGATCCCCCAAAGGCCCATGTGACCCATCACCCCAGATCTGAAAGTGATGTCACCCTGAGGTGCTGGGCCCTGGGCTTCTACCCTGCTGACATCACCCTGACCTGGCAGTTGAATGGGGAGGAGCTGACCCAGGACATGGAGCTTGTGGAGACCAGGCCTGCAGGGGATGGAACCTTCCAGAAGTGGGCAGCTGTGGTGGTGCCTCTTGGGAAGGAGCAGAAGTACACATGCCATGTGGAACATGAGGGGCTGCCTGAGCCCCTCACCCTGATATGGGGTAAGGAGGATGAGGGTGCAGAGCTGGGGTCAGGGAAAGCTGGAGCCTTCTGCAGACCTTGACCTGGTCAGGGATGAGAGCTGGGGTCATGACCCTCACCTTCATTTCCTGTCCTTGTCCTTCTCAGAGCCTCCTCCATCCCCTGACTCTTACATGATGATCATTGCTGTTCTGGTTGTCTTTGGAGCTGTGGTGGCTTTTGTGATAATGATGGTGAGGAGAAACACAGGTGAGAAAGGGCAGGGTCTGAGTTTTCTCTCTGCCTCCTTTAGAAGTGTGCTCTGCTCATTAATGGGGAACACAGCCACACCCACATTGCTACTATCTCTAACTGGGTCCTCTGTCAGTTCTGGGAACTTCCAGTGTCAAGATCTTCCTTGAACTCTCACAGCTTTCCTTCTCACAGGTGGACAAGGAGGGGACTATGCTCCAGCTCCTTGTTAGTGTTGGGGACAGGGTTGTCCTGGGAACATTGGAGTGAAGCTGGAGATGTTGGGAGCTCTGGGAATCCATAATAGCTCCTCCAGAGAAATCTTCTGGGGGCTTCAGTTGTACCATGATATGAATACACACACGTACATACGCATATATATTTGTTTTGTTTTACCCTAGGCAGAGACGGCTCCCAGAGCTCTAATATGTCTCTCCCAGATTGTAAAGATAGCACTCTAGGTTCTGATTTGAGAGGGGCAACGTGGACATGATTGGGTTTCAGGGACTCCCAGAATCCCCTGTGAGTGAGCTGTGGGTTGTTGGAATGTTGACTTCACAGTGATGGGTCATGACTCTCTTTCTCTAGCATGAAGACAGCTGCCTGGATTGGACTGAGTGACAGATGATGTGTTCAAGTCTCTCCTATGACATCCAGAGCCCTCAGTTTTCTTTACACAACGTTGTCAGATGTTCCCTGTGAGCTTTTGGGTTCAGTGTGAAGAATTATGGAGCCCAGCCTGCCCTGCAACCAGGACCCTGTCCCTGCATTGCCTTGTATTCCCTTCCATAGCCAACCTTACTGCTCCAGCCAAACACTGGGGGACATCTGCATCCTGACAGCTCCATGCTGCCCTGAGCTGCAGCTCCTCACTTCCACACTGAGAATAAGAATCTGAATGGGACCTTGATTGTTCACATCCTGACCTAGGGTTGATTTCTTGTTAATTTCATGGATTGAGAATACTTAGAATTTTGTTTTGTTTTGATATTATTTTCAAGAAATAAATGGCAGATGGAGAACCTTCCAGAATCTGGGTCACTATGCTGTGTGTATCTGGTGGGCCAGGATGAGGCTGTGGCAGCTGAGTGTGAACATGGTTGTGCCCAGGTGTGCTCAGTCCGTTCTGATCTGTGATAAGGTCATTCCTAGGCTGTGTCACCTCTGTGTTCTGCTCTCTCCATCACTATGAGGTGCATGCTGAGAGTCTGTGATCACAAGGACACAGGGAAGACCTGAGCCTTGCCCTGTCCCCAGGATTATGAGCCCCCAGGGCTAAAGATCAGAGACGCAACTAGAGATCCTTTAATGTGCCAAGTGTACAAGACAATTCACCCATTTCCTCCCACACATTTGTTGTAGCTACTAATGATGTCATGTTGACGCTCCCCTGGGCTCTCCCTGTCCTATGCTACTGTGGTGGTAGAAGAAGCAGAGAAGAAACTCTGCTTCTCCTTCTCTCCAGCTTCTCTTCCAGGGTCTCAGGTATAGGATATGATTTTTTGTTGAACTCCCATGTGCACATCCACAGGTGAGATAATTGGCTTAGATTTTTCTAAACCCATTTTTTTAAAAGATTTATTTATTTATTATATGTAAGTACACTGTAGCTGTCTTCAGACACTCCAGAAGAGGGCGTCAGATCTCTTTACAGATGGTTGTGAGCTACCATGTGGTTGCTGGGATTTGAACTCTGGACCTTCGGAAGAACAGTCGGGTGCTCTTACCCACTGAGCCATCTCACCAGCCCTAAACCCATTTTTAATAAGGGTTCTTAAATGCTTAACCTCCTTTATCGCTCACCACCCACCAGATGTAGAGAAAAGGAAAGGATATGAAGACGGGGGAAGTGCACCTGTTTAGAAATGGTTCTTCAGAGCAAATCCCGTCTGCACTGTCAGGACATCAGCGGTTCAGTTCACAGGAATCAGCAATGGCAGCTTCATGCAGAAGCAGCCAGGAGGCTCAGCTGTTTGCTGTAGTTTCTTGGGGCAATTTCAATCTCCAATCGTCGGGATACCAGCAGTCCAGGTCTGCAGGGTCAGGATTGCAAACCCAAATCATCGGCTGTGTCAGGACCCAGCAGAAACTGCCAGGCCTCCACCAAATCTGCATGAGTCAGCAGAAATGACCAGAAGAAGTTCTCTGCCATGACTCTCAACAAAGTGAAGATCAAGGAAGATGAAGACTTGAGACCAAGGTAGCATTGCAAAGCCAGCTATGCAAGCCCACCATCACTGTCCATTGTGTCCTATTATACTCCCTCCAAATATCACGTGTTCTGCTCATAGGCCTGTAACCATTTAAATTATGTAATATTTATACCAATAGGACACAGGAGGCATAAACTGATGCACAAACCTGCCAGCTCAGCGAGGAAACTTTATTTTCCTAACTATATAGGAGACACCTATTACAAGCCCGATTCTACACCTAAACTGCCAGCTCTTTAGAGATCTCTTTCTATCTTTCAGGCTACTCTGCCTTTCTCTTCAGCTTCTCCAAACCCCAGAGGGCTCCTTAGCTCTCCTTCCTAGATTTCTGTTTTCCCTGTGTCCTGCCAGATGCTTCTCTGTTGTTCCTGCAAACCCAAAGAGGAAATGCCCATCACTTACCCAGAGCTCCTCCCATAGAGCCTCTTCCAAGCTGAGAGAGAGAGAGAGAGAGAGAGAGAGAGAGAGAGAGAGAGAGAGAGAGAGAGAGAGAGAGAGAGAGAGAGAGAGATCTGTCAAAGGTCCGATTACTTATAAAAGAAGTCTAGCTCCTCCCATCCACCCTTGGCAGGCTGTGCCATGTCATGGGATTTTTCTTCTCAGGGATTGCTAGCTTTTTTTCACCACATTTACTTTGGCATGGATCCCATGGGTTAGAGTGGGAAGTCCTTCCCACGTGCAGCTGGCTTTTGCTGAGGTGCCATTTCTGTGGGGTTGCTGGGGACAGGAGAGGTGTTAGCACTGTGGACAGCTCCTGCAGTGTTTCACCAAGGCTGCAGGCTGAAGCTGGAAAGAAAGGGTCGCCACCATGGACAGCTCCTGTGAGGCCTGCAGAATAGCAGCCCCCATTTTTTTTTTTTAAAGATTTATTTATTTATTATATGTAAGTACACTGTAGCTGTCTTCAGACACTCCAGAAGAGGACTCCAGATCTCGTTACGGATGGTTGTGAGCCACCATGTGGTTGCTGGGATTTGAACTCTGGATTTTTACAGCTCCTGTGGGATGCTTTACTGAGGTGGCCCCTAGACTGGAGCAGGAAGGAGAGGCCTGCCTGAACTTTGACGGATTTAGCCTTAGGGGCTACAATAAGCCAGGATATGTCCCTTCTCCCTACGCTGTGTCTTGTCAGATATTAAGGCACAGTGATGGAAAAGGGAGCTGTATTGGTTACTTTCCTGTTGCTGTGATAAAGCATCAAGTCCAAAGAAACTTCTAGAAGGCTTATCTTGGGATTAGGGTCCCAAAGAGTTAAGAGGCCTTCAACATCACAACAGCAAACACCAGGCATGGCAGCAGGAACAGCTGAGAGCTCACACCTCCAACCATGCCCCCAGTGACATACTTCTTCAAGCAAGGCCACACCTCCTAAGCTTCCCAAAACAGTACCAACTGGGGACTACGTTTTCAAGTGACCAAGAATATGGGGGTTATCATATTCAAAGGACCACAGTAACTAACACAGACAGTGACACCCAAGCTCTCAGGGCAAATATAGGATCTCTCAGGTTTAGTACCAGGAAAATGTTAGCGAATCCCAAAATCCAGACAGCAGCCTATCTGATGTAATCACAGTAGGGCATTTTTAATATGAGCTACCTCAGGCCATTGTACATTGTCATGCAGGACAGTTTTTGTGATGAAGCATCCCAAATATCTATCAGAGCAAGGCTTTATAATAAGCAGCAAGTGGGGGGTGGTGAGTGTGCAAGCATCTCATTGGAGAGCTACTGTGGCCTGTAACATAATTGGTTGGTGTTCAGAGTCATATCTTAAACTTAATTTTTGCTTCCCAGTGTATTGGTGGCCGTTAGACTGAGGATGGGCTTGTAACCTGGAGACGCAGGTCTTTTGGGGGGAGTAACCTGTAGTCACAGCTTTTCTTGGGGGTTCACCTAGAGACTGGAGCTAGACTCTGATTTTGTTGGGAGGTAACTGGGAAACTAATTCTAGGTACCAGGCTGTTAGTTTGCCTGAGTTCAAATTCTCTAAAATGGAATCTGAATTTAAAAGATTTGACCTCTCACAGGTGGCAGCTGGCTGGCACTGCCACAGGTATGACCTGGGCAAGAAGGCTTGGTTCTCCAGAGTTACCCAAGGCAATGCTGGTACCTATCTGGCCAGGAAATGCTTTTTCTAATGTCATGGTGGGCATCTCTTGTATGTGCCAAATCCAAGAATGAAGGGACTTTCCAAAGGAAATGTTCAAACCTAATGGTATCCAAGGGGACCATAAAGATGGCCCAGAGAATAAAGGTACTTGCCACCAAGTTTGGCTCTCTGAGTTTGATCCATGGAAGCCACATGGTGAGTGGTGAGACCTGAGTCCTGTAAGTTATCCTCTCAGCATCACATAGCCATCACGACATGCATATCCCTACACATAATTATTAAATCAATGTAATAAAATAAAAAAGGAACCATGATGGTTTCATATTGAAGGACATGAAAACACATATGTATGTGGACACCTATGTGTAAGGACAAGTATGTAAAAATAGTGTCCAGTTTTCCTCCAGACTTACCTGTGTCCGAAACCTGTGGTGTGTGTTGGGGGCAGCGGGAGTCAGAAGACAACCTTGGGTACCCAGTTCTCTCTCCACGTGGGTTCTGGGGGACTGAACTCAGGTGGTCAGACTCAGTGGCAAGCACCTCTACCTGAGTCACCGCACCATCCCTAATTGGTGCCACAACCCTGTTTTTGGAGGTAATGAGAAATTGAACCCGGGACCTGCCGTATACAAGGTGGACACTCAAGTCACTGAGTCACATTCTCTATGTTTGAAAACCACTCAGCAGACATCTCTCTGTCATTGCAAAGGCCCTTACTAAAGCTTTAAGATAAAGATAAAATTAGAGACCATCTGTTAAAAAATAGAGATGGGTGGTGTACAAGAAGCACTTTTGGAACACAGCCCTCTCATCTGAGGACCTAAATCTAAATGAACCAGGCCTGAAGAGGAAATGTTTGGTTTTTTGGGGACTCAGTTGTTTCATGTTTTTCTGGAAACTGTCTTATGACAGGATGTTTTTACTGAAGCAGACTTGTGGTGCTTTTCTGGAAGCTACCTGGAAAAGGGGCATGTGATGTTTAGATAGAGCTTGAGAGATGCCCTCTTGAGAGAACACATGATGTTTGGATAGGGTGTGAATATAACCCAACAGACCACAGATGACACTGTGTGGAATTGGTTCACCGTGCCACTCTTTGCTGGTCTTCGTTGGGCTTTGCTGATGTTGGTCTTCACAGACGATGCTGTGGCATTGGTTAGCCTTGCCTTCTTTGCTGATCATTTGTCATAGCTTTGTAGAGAGAAATGAACCAAAAAACTTCTGATGGTGTTCCGGCAGCTCCTTCCTGCTTCTGCAGACTCAGGCCGATTGGTACAACTTCAAACTTGCTTCTTAAACTTAGATTGCTGACTGGGGTACTCAACTGTTGATATCCCGACAAGACAGACTGGACTCTGCCCAAAGAGCTGTTTCTAAACAGGTCCACACCCTCCTTTATCCTATTAACATTTCCTTTCTATTTACTTTGGTTGGTAGTGAGCTAGAAGAGAGGTTAAAACTTTTTTTTTTTAACCTTCCATAAGAAACATTTTTTTAAATAGGTATTTTCCTCATTTACATTTCCAATGCTATCCAAAAAGTCCCCAATACACTCCCCACCCCCACTCCCCTACCCACCCACTCCCACATTTTGGCCCTGGAGTTCCCCTGTACTGGGGCATATAAAGTTTGCATGTCCAATGGGCCTCTCTTTCCAGTGATGGCTGACTAGGCCATCTTTTGATACATATGCAGCTAGAGTCAAGAGCTCTGGGGTACTGGTTAGTTCATAATGTTGTTCCACCTATAGGGTTGCAGATCCCTTTAGCTCCTTGTGTACTTTCTCTAGCTCCTCCATTGGGGGCCCTGTGATCCATTCAATAGCTGACTGTGAGCATCCACTTCTGTATTTGCTAGGCCCCGGCATTGTCTCACAAGAGACAGCTATATCTGGGTCCTTTCAGCAAAATCTTGCTAGTGTATGCAATGGTGTCAGCGTTTGGAAGCTGATTATGGGATGGATCCCTGGAAGGTTAAAACATTTAAGTAAGCTTATTAAACTAGGTTTGGGGAAAATATAAACCTACACAGGGCAATCAGAATGTTTCATGTGTGTTATGTTAGCAATGCTGCATTGGTGCTGGAGGACATCAGACGTTTTTGTACACTGTGCACTGTGGGGACAGATTGGGAAGCTCCTTCTCGTGGACTCTGTGACCCTGAGGAACCCAGGGCTTCTCCTGTTCAAACCTTCTCTGCAGGGTAGTTAGGAGACTCAGGTCTGAATTAGGCCCTGTGGCTGCAGAGAAAAGAATCAAACAATCAAGGCAAAAAAAACCAACATGGTGTCACTTCCGAGTAAAATTATGGAGCTGCAGAGACTGTTCCGAGGTGAAGAATGCTTACTGCTGTTCCAGAGGACCTGGGTTCAGGTCCCAGCTCTCATCCACTTCTAAGTCCAGTCTCAGAGGGGATAGGGTGCCCTCTTCTGGCCGCCTGGTGAACTCCCTGCTTATGGTGCATAGACATACATGGAGGCAAAACACCCATATACATAAATATATTTTTTTAAAAGAATGAAAAAGAAATGAAGGGAAATAAGATTTCTGTAAAGAGATCCCTGCACAGTTTGGGGGGTCACTACAGCATGTAGGAACACCTCTAAAACTTAGTGCAGGACTGTAGGGTCCCCTGCACTAGATGTACACACTGATCTTAGGAATTCAGCAGGGAAGGGAGACATCGACACAACTCCCCCTACAGAGTGGACCCTGATGCTACTGGTCTATGGAGTCTGTGTGTTTGTTCATTTATGCTGTTTGTGTTGATTGCCTTCTTGTAGCTCAGGTGGGCCTTGAATTATTTTATTTTATTTTTTAAAGATTTATTATGTACAGTGCTCTGCCTGTATATGTGCCTGTCCACCAGAAGACAACGGTAGATATTACTATAGATGGATGTGAGCCACCCCGTGATTTCTGAGAATTCAACTCAGGACCTATGGAAGAGCAGTTAATGCTCTCAAACTCTGAGTCTTTTCTCCAGTCTTGATCTGTAATTCTTTTTTTTTTTTTTTTTTTTTTTTTTTTTTGGTTTTTCGAGACAGGGTTTCTCTGTGTAGCCCTGGCTGTCCTGGCACTCACTTTGTAGACCAGGCTGGCCTCGAACTCAGAAATCCGCCCGCCTCTGCCTCCCGAGTGCTGGGATTAAAGGCATGCGCCACCACGCCCGGCTGATCTTTAATTCTTGACCCTCCTGCATGACCTCAGTATGCCGTGTTGTGTGTGTGTTTGTCTTTGTGTGTCTATTTCACTGTGACTGGAGAGTGTGGTGTTGAGTAACAATCAGGCGAGGAGCCCGAGGTGTAATCTCACTCAGAAGCTGTGTTCATAAGGACCCGTGAAAACCACAAAACAGAGGATTGGGGGCTGAAAGGAAAATCCCTGGCTGCTTCAGTATGAAGAAGGCATAGGCGACCACAACTCCCTGCCTTCCCCAGCATTCAAAGCTGACAGCCACTTAGATGATCAGGAACTGGAGCTGCTCCTACTCCTGTGTCCTGCTGCCCCCTGGCGGCTGTGAGCCGCATCGCAGCTCCCAAGAATCTTAGGGATGGACTGGGCTCTATGTCAAATGTCCCTCCAGACTGCAGAGTCCAGGAACTTCTGTCCAGCTTCACAAGCCCGTGAAGCTGTCCGGGTCACACTGAGGAAGGGCCACACTAAGAAACCGGATATCCCTGCACAGCCCGCCACAGCACAGCATTAGTTGTTTTCCTTTTGTGGTTGCTGTTGCCCAGGATTTACCCCAGGGCTTCCTGCCTGTTGACCTTGTCCTCACTGAACTACACACCAGCTGAGCTTGATGTGACCACCCAAAGAAAGGGTCCTGGGCTTCTCTGGGAATGTCTTCAATCCCAGCCCTCGGGATGGCGGATCTCTGCATTCTTCAACCACATAGCAAGTTCCAGAACACCCAGGGCTATAAGGTAAAACCAGAAGACTGGGATCCCCAGGACTGACACCTGGAAGGGGGTGGTGGAGTAGGTGAGAAAGTTGTAATAAGTGAAAAAGGAGCATGGATGCCCGGGGTGGGGTCTGGGTGAACTTAAGCGCCCCAGCCAAGGCCCTGGGAAGTGAATGGGGTAAAGGAAATAACCTCAAATTACTCTTTTTTCCTTGACAGCGTCTTTCACCTGGAATTTCACCCACCCTGTAGATGAGACCTAGGGATGGCTTCCTGCCACTGAGCTGTATCCCAGCTTTACTTTTAAGACTTGGTCCAGGCTGGCCTTGAACTTAATCTGTAACTGAAGCAGGCTTTCCATCCAGTGCCTGAGGCCCCCAATTTGCAAGGGTTACAGGTCTGCAAACCAGCCTAGCTTTTAAGACTTGGTCAAGGTTGCCAGGCTGTTGCAGCACACACCTTTAATCCCAGCACTTGGGAGGCAGAGGCAGGTGGATCTCTAAGTTCCAGACCAGCCTGGCCTACAGAGTGAGTTCCTGGACAGCCAGGGCTTCACAGAGAAACCCTGTCTCAAAATACAAACAAACTGGTCAAGGATGTACTCTAGAACCTGTGGGCCATGACCCCTTTGGGGGGCCAAACAACCCTTTCACAGGGGTTGCTTAAGTCCATCAGAAAACACAGATATTTATTAGTATTCTTCTTTTTTTTTTTTTTTTTTTCAAGACAGGGTTTCTCTGTATAGCCCTGGATGTGCTGGAACTCTTTTTGTAGACCAGGCTGGCCTCGAACTCAGAAATCTGCCTGCCTCTGCCTCCCAAGTGCTGGGATTAAAGGCGTGTGCCACCACGCCCGGCTATATTAGTATTCTTACTTTTGAAAAAAAAAAAAAAGATTTATATATGTAAGTACACTGTCTCTGTCTTCAGACACTCCAGAAGAGGGAGTCAGATCTTGTTAAGGATGGTTGTGAGCCACCATGTGGTTGCTGGGATTTGAACTCAGGAACTTTGGAAAAGTAGACGGTGCTCTTACCCACTGAGCCATCTCACCAGTTCCTATATTAGTATTCTTTTTTTTTTTTTTTTTTGGTTTTTTCAGGACAGGGTTTCAGGACAGGGTTTCTCTGTGTAGCCCTGACTGTCCTGAAACTCACTTTGTAGACCAGGCTGGCCTCGAACTCAGAAATCCACCTGCCTCTGCCTCCCAAGTGCTGGGATTAAAGGCATGTGCCACCATGCCCGGCTAGTATTCTTTTTTTTTTTTTTTTTTTTTTTTGGTTTTTCGAGACAGGGTTTCTCTGTGTAGCCCTGGCTGTCCTGGAACTCACTTTGTAGACCAGGCTGGCCTCGAACTCAGAAATCCGCCTGCCTCTGCCTCCCGAGTGCTGGGATTAAAGGCGTGCGCCACCACGCCCGGCTAGTATTCTTAACAGTAGCAAAATCACAGTTATGAAGTAACAATGAAAATAACTTTAAGGTTGGGGTCAGCACAAGGAACTGTGTTAAAGCATCACAGTATTAGGAAGGTTGAGAACCACTGCTCTGGAGTCTGCAAACTCCTTACAGAGGTGGGGCAGAGGGCAGCGGGAAGGGTCTGAGTCACATGAAAATGACAGAATCTGTTCTGGAGACAGGTCCACCCCTGCCTCAATGCATGGCTGCAAGTGTTACAGGCCCTCCATCCTCAAAGGAGCTGTGACAGCCACTTAGGGGCTGACACAGACAACCTCAGAGTCTGTGTGGATTATTCCCATGGTAGCCCTCAGGACAGCACCCAAAGCTACCACATTCCCAGGCCTTGGGACACGTGCCACCCTCCTGGAGAGCTACAGTCCCCTCCTGAGCATCTATGCCACCCCTGGGCCAGAAGCAGCAATAGACCTCGGGGTACTATCCCACCCTCTTCCTGATGCCCACCAGGAACTGACTAGGTCTACAATAAAGACATGCTGGAGAATTCAAAGGCTCAGGGACAAAGGAGAGGACACAGTCCCAGCACTGTAAGTACTTATTATTGCCACAGAGTGAGACCCACCACGAGGTGATGTCACTGTTCCAGCAGAGCCCACAGATCAGCTACAGGGTGGCCTGCACCTCTCTGTCCTAAGAGCTGAGGGTCAGTCAGAGCCTGGGGCGGTGGAAGCTCACAGGCTGTGAGTGAACAGCAGAGGAGCTGTCCAGACTGGAAATGAAGGTCACCTCACTCAGAAGCAGGGAGTGGCCTTGGGTGCACTCTGTTGAGGCAGAGTCCTGGCAATGGAGGCTGAGAGGGGAATGTGGGAGCCATAGAGATAAAAGGGATGGGAAAGGGATCCCAGGTGACAGTGTGTGACACACAGAGTCCACTGGAGTTTAGGGTCCTGGGGGGGGGGGGGGGGAAGAGGGTCTGAATCAGAAGTTCGGCTTGTGTTTCTTCAGCTCTACCATGAGATGATGGATGTTGATGAGCTCAGCCCTGGCCGGGAGTGCGCGGAGCTGGGGCTGGGACAGCACCCGGTGGAAGCGATGGTAGAGTTGGATCAGCTGGGTCAGTGCCCCCTGCACAGAGGAGAGTCGGGGTCAGACTCATGGTGACTGGAGCTGTCAGAGCTTCACCAGAATCTCGGGCACTGATGCTTGTTGGCCTTCAAGGCATTTGTGTGATGCGGAGCCCAGGGGAAAGAGTGAGGAAACAGACAACCATGGGACACAGGCAAAGGGCTGGGAGTGGCCAGTCACCTGAATGATGCTGGTTCCATTTCGGAAGTTGGTAAAACTTCGCATTACATCCTGACTCAGGGACTCCACTGACGCCTTCCAGGAACTACCAAAGCCACGGATCAGCTGAGTGACTCGGGCTGACCGCCAGAGGAAAAGGTGTGTCAGAGAGCAACCAGGCCTGGTGACCATCCACCAGGCACAGAGCAACCAGGGCTGATGACCCAGCAAGGCCTGCCCAGGGCACATGTGTGCTCATCATCAAGCCTAGCTTTCTTGGTATTCTCCAGCCAAATCTTCACTGCTGTGTTACCTCCCCTGTGACTCCCAATTCTCAACCACCCCCTGAACCCCCCCCCCCCCCCGGCCCTCCCCGGCCCCCCGCTCATTTTCCCTATTTCCCACTACCCACTGCACCAGGACAACATCATATACCTTCCTCCCCTCGGAGCCGCTCAGCCTGCCCACGTTCAATCAAGGCTTCAGCCTCCTTCACAAATGCCACCAGACCCCCGAAGGGGGGAGACAGCAGCTCCTCAATGAACTCCTAGAGAGAAGTGCAAGCACACACAGGGTCAGACTCCTGGGAGCAAAGGACCAACATTCGGCACAGGGATGTCTAATGACCTGCCAGGCAGCAGCCTCTGTGAGCCTTCCACCTTAGGTGGTGATGTCACAAGGTGCAGGGAATGTCCCCAAGGGTTTTCTCCAGAACCAAGAACCAATATGCTGGCTCATCAGGGAACAGTGCTAGCCACTGGTCCCCAGAACACAAGGTGGAAGAAGGAAGAAAAGAAGTTGTGACTTAGAAGTTGTGACCTCTGACCTCCATGAGCTTCAGATGTGCCTGTGTGAGCTTACATGTGCACACACACAAACAGTTCCCTGCAAAGCAGAATGCACATACACACAGGGCTATAGTGCATACACACACATACACACAAGGTTATAGTGCACACACACACATACACACAGGGCTATAGTGCACACACACACACATACACACAGGGCTATAGTGCACACACACACATACACACAGGGCTATAGTGGATGCACACACATACACACAGGGCTATAGTGCATGCACACACATACACACAGGGCTATAGTGCATGCACACACATACACACAAGGTTATAGTGCACACACACATACACATACACACAGGGCTATAGTACATGGACACACACACAAACATACACACAGGCTATAGTGCACACACACACGTACACACAGGGCTATAGTGCACACACACATACACACAGGGCTATAGTACACATGCACACACATGCATACATACATGTAGCTATAGTACACAGACATGCATACATAAATTGGTATAGTTCTATTTTGCTTCTAAGCTATTAGTACCTTGAAAAAGTTAAATGAAACAGACTAGCAACAAGGCAGTGGGTTGTACTCATGACTGCACACAGAGGTCAGTCCAACAGCATCATGGTCTTCCTGCCACACCCAGGCCCTACCTGTGTCCGAGCATTGAGCAGCTGCTGGAAACTCTCCACCTCTTTGCTGTCATCAGCAGCCCGCTCCTAAGGAAGACAAGACGAGTCAGGAGCTTGGGAACCTTCACTGTCGCCATCACTTCCCCTTCATTCCACCCTGAGGACACTGCCAGGATCCAGGGGGTAAAGCACTGAGCTCAGGCATTGCTCACAAGCTGTAGGGACCCCCGTGGGAAGAGCAGCGTTACCATCAGCACCCCGAGCATCATGTCATAGTTGTTGATCAGAAACACAAGCTGTTCCTTCCTGGAGGAGAACTCTGCAGCCACTCGGAGGACAAAATTCTCCACCTCCACCTGCACAAGCCAAATGAAAGCAGCAGGTTAAAAAGCAAGGACACAGGTCCAGTCCCTTTGCTGGCAAGTCTGTCCTGCCTAGCCCCACCTGGAGCTGTCCCAGCAGCTGCAGCGTGCGTTCATTGGGGATCGTCTGGTTGATGCTGACAAGTGCAGAGGAGAACTCAGCATAGCGGCGTGTGATCTGGGAGCAAGAAGGGAAGGCTCACACCTGCCTGACTGGCAGACACAACCCTCAGATGCCCCTGCAAGTTCTGTCCCCAGTCAGGACAGAAGTTGTCTGCCTAAGTTGATTCCTTCGGCAGTACCCAACCCACCACTCAGTGTGACCACAGACCCCCTTGTTACCCTCACTCTCCCTTACATAGTGGGGCCGAGTGTCCAATCCCCCAAGGCGCTGGGGGTCAGTGCTGCGGACACTCTGGACATTCATCTCCAGGATCAGCTCAAACCGAGGCCACAGCAAGGCAAGCGCCTGCTCCCAGTACCTGCAGGCTTAATCAGAGTCAAAGGTCAGCTGGCTGGGGGTGCAGTCTGCCCAGGGGAGCACAGCACCCTTCAGGGTGACGGTGAGTGGGTGTGCCCGATGCCAATGCTGCCCCTGGGACACAGGAATGGCAATAAGAGTGAAGGGCATCAGGTGAGGCAGAGCCCAGAGTCAGGATGGAGTTGTTTGCGTAACATAAAAAGCTGACCGCATCAGGACACCAAGGACCAGAGCTCAGTGACCTGTCAAGGGCAGGGACGTCCCTCTTCGCTGCAATGTTGCGGAACCGGAGAACAATGTGGATACAGAGAAATACAGCAATGGCGTCGTAGCAGTCAACCAGGTAGGACTCCAGGTGTTTCTGTGGCAGACAAATGAATGTTACCTTGTTGTTCGAGTGGCTGTAGGAAAACAGATGTACATTTCTTTGGGGACAAGGCACTGGCCAGGGAGACCAGCTTCTTCCCTGTCCACAGGCACCTCAAGCGGCCTGACCTGCTCACGAGCCACACTTATGTAAGTTCCCCACAGCAGAAGCTGGGGCTGAGCTTGGGATGGGAGCTCCAGGGCCAAGGTTTAGAGAACACTCATTCTCCAGGAGTTGCTGTCTGCCTGTACAAAGGCCCAGAATTTGGGAGCTCACCAGTGTCATGGAGAGCGTGCGGCCCATGACGGCGTGGAACAGGTCATGTGCAGCCGGGCCAGACACGATGAAAAATTCACAGATGAAAAGATATTCACGGCAAGAATTGTCAAGGAGGGCATAGTGCTGGCTGCGGAAGAGCGCTTCGAAGGGATACTACCGAGACAGAGAGAGACGTGGATGGGTCTCGCACTGACCCCGTGGATGTGGAGACTCAGCACAGTTTAGTAATCAGAGCTCACAAGACCACACACCCAACCTCCAGGCAGGGAGGAGCACCCTGAACAGTCACTGAAGATAGGGCACAGGTCACAAGAAAAGCCCTCCCCACTGACTGCTGCCCCCACATTCACTTCAGCTGTTGCCTCCAACAGTCACGCCTCAGCCAGTCTCCCTCTGCCCACCTCTAAGTCCATGGCTCCTAACTTCACGCATCACAGCAGGCCAGGGACACCGCCCCCCCCCCCACACACCAAACTAACACTCAGGGAACTGATCCTGGCCATGGAGGGGTTGCCTCACCATACCCTCTGCTCTCCACGCTGGGCAGTATGGGGCACCAGGATGGGGGCCTCTAGCTCGGCTGGTGAGATGACAGCACCACGGGTGCCCAGAGTAAAGATGGTGTTCCTGCTTCGGAGGGATGGCTTCGAGAAGAAGCGTGAACAGCATTGGAGTCAGGGAAACCAATGAGACCGACTGCACCAGGCCCAACAAGCCAAGACCCGAGTCCCAGGAAACTAAATATGGCCCGGACAGCCCTTTCCAGAACCTGAGCCTTGCTTGGCCTGACACCCTTAATGGCCGTCAAGGTTTTACAAACCCTCAGAAATAAATGTGAAAATCTGTCAGAGCGGCGAGTGCTTCTTAGAGAAAAAGCTCTCGATTTCATGTCCTCAAAGGTTGAGAACCACAGAATGTGTAAGAAACACAGCCCTGGGCTGGAGAGATGGCTTAGGGATTAAGAACACTGACTGCTCTTCCAAAGGCCCGGAGTTCAATTCCCAGCAACCATATGATTGCTCACAAACATGTGTAATGAGATCTAATGGTGTGTCTGAGGACAGCTACGGGGTACTCATATACATAAAGCAAATAAATCTTTAAAAAAAAAAAAGAAAAGAAAAGAAACACAGCCTGCAGGCTGGAGCCAGATGTCCACACCATGGTCCCAGCCATGAGCCCACCCCATGAGGCTCTCCTCTCCAGGATATCTTTCTTTGCTGTGTCTTCAACACCCATTAGGTCATCTTTCTCAGCAACTTCCTCGTACTAGAGAAAATAACAGAGCTGAACCATCACTCCCCACCAGCAGCAGGTGGGGACTCCATCCCTCCCCCTCCTCCCCCTCCTCCTCCCCCTCCTCCTCCATGTCTCCAGCCTGGCTCACCTGCACTTTCATGAGCCGCCCCAGGTAGGATCGATAGTAGGACAGGTAGATCTTGCTCAGTGTCTCTACATACTCATCCCTGATCTCCTTGGCTGTAGCCCGCTCATTGCCCAGCAGGAACTGATAGAAAAACCTTGGAAGGACCAGGGCAAGTCAGACTCCCTGGATGCCCACGCTGCACTGTTGAGAGGCTCACAGGCCACCCGCGCCTACCCTGCGCCCACCTGTACTTCAGCAGGGCCGCCTGGGGGATCTGGTAGTTGGTCATGGGCTTTCTGAAGGAGTAGATCTTCTGGAGAATGAACTCCCGGATCTTCGTCACTGCCTAGGCGTGGGGAACACACGGGCCATGAGGCGGGGTGGGCTTTTACTGCACGGCAGGAACGGGGTGAAGATGAAGCAAAGGGAACAAATGCTTCGGTTGTGTTCTGGTTATGGAAACAGGGTCTCTCTGTGCAGCCCTTGCTGGCCTGGGACTCACAGAGGGCTGCCTGCCTCTGCCTCCTGAGTGCTGGGGTTAAAATCCTGCACCACCACACCTGGCCTTATTTTTCCAGATTGTTTCATTTTGTAAATATTAAAGGCTTCATAATTGCGTGTCATCTCTTACTTGCACAGGGACCATGCTAATCTTCTCTGTATTGTTCTAATTTTAGTATCTATGCTGCCAAGGCGAGCACTGCTTGTTTTTGAGGCAGGGTCTCATGTATCTGTAGCTGGCCCCAAACTCCCGCCTCTTCTTTCACCTCCCGAGTGCTAGGACAACAGACTTGTGCCATCATGCCAACGTATATGGCACTGGGGACGGAACCTGGGGCTGCATGCATGCTAAGCAAGCGCTCTGCCAACTGAGCCACATGTCAACCCTCTTTAGATTTTCAGGGGACCTGGAGGGCCAACCACGCACTGCACAGCGGGAAGCAGTGTGAAGCTCCTGGGAAGCTGATTCTGAGCAGACCACTCCCCACCTTGACCCGGAGCCGGTCGAGTACGCCTCTGACGTCAGCACAGGCAGCGGTGCCCATGGCCTCCTGCTCTCTGACCGCGGCTGCCTTGGCATCCAGCTCCTGTAGCTGCTCCAGGAACCTGGGCTCGGTCACTGGAGCTTCCAGAATTGCTCTGAGGAGCACGGGAGGATGGGCATGGTTAGACGGGAAACTCCACAGCCCTGAGAGAGCCCCCTCACACCTCACATGTCATTTCGACCTTTCTTTATGGTCTCCTGCCTTCAAGAGAATAAGTACAAAGTTTTCATCTCCTGGGCCACATCTCCTTATGTGACCTTGGAGCACTCCTAACCTGTGTCCTATCCTATGGCAGCTAAAGCAGGGTTCGAAGTTCTTAATCCATCCATTACAAGATCTCACTCTATAGCCCAGGCTAGTCTACTTGCAGCAATCCTCCTGTCTCAGCTTCCCAAGCATGTGATTATGGGCATGAGCCGGCACACCTGGTTTCTAGATGGTACCTGACAACCCCAGCCTGGAGACCTATGTTGTAAATTGTGTAGGTAACCCAGCCCAACCACCTGCTTTGGACATTACTACCCTTCAAACCAGTGACTCACGTGACCAGAGCAGAGGGCACCACCAGCCCATCCACAAGTTCCCCAAGTTTCCCCCGAACTGCCTGTCGGTTACGAAGTCGGATGTTCATGGCCCCCGACTGCTCCTGCAGGGTTCGAATCTCAGAGCTGATGGAGCTGAGATCGCTCTGAAAAGCTCCCAGCATCTGTTCCATGCGCTGTGGGGAGGGCAGGAAACATTGTGGGCATGACTCCGGGTTGACGGGGAACAGGGACAGGTGTGCCACCCAAGTCTCTGTGCAAATCCCCGGTACCCAGCAACCCAGGAGGATGGGAGATCATCACTTGTCCAAGGGGGACAAAAAAATACTGAGAAGAAGAAGAAGAAGGAGAAGAAGAAGAAGAAGAAGAGGAGGAGGAGGAGGAGGCGGCAGGTGAGGGCCACCCACCTCCAGGACGGCGTCACAGGCCGTGATCTGATTGTGTAGAGACGCTATGTTTTCACTCTCTTGGATATCTGACCCACAAAAGTTAAGGGCTTCACACTGAATCCTCCCCAAAGTGACAGAAGCCTGAGAGAGATGCCATCCCCGTGAGGGCCACCTTCATCACAGGCCCCCAAGAGCCCATGCCAATAGCAGCCATCTTTTCCCTGCGCCTGTGAGGCTGGAGGATACAGTCCCGGATTGACTTCTGCTCAATCTGCTGCAGCTCCAGCTCTACCTGCTTTGAATAGTGTCGAAGATCCACACCCTGGGGGGAAGGACAACCAGAACAGACTCAGTAACTGGCTACTGGGGAGCCAGCAAACTGAGGGGACCCCAAGAGGAAGGGAGGGTAGGGAGATCAACGCAGTGGAGAGCCTCACCGTTTTGAGAGCTTCCTTCACTAACTCATCCTCCAGATTTGCCTGGATGTGAACTAGAAACAAGGCTACATTTAGTGTCCCCTGCCACTCCTCCCTCTGCCCACACTGGGCACATGCACACCACACCAATCTCCCCTTCCCTCCTAGCCCCCACCCTCTCCAGTTATAGGCACAGCTGCTTTGCCCGGTGGGACTTCCTGCTGTTTATGCTCCTCATGGTCTACTCGACCACAGATGGAAAATATTAAACGGGGATTTCCAAAGTGTGGCTTGTAAAATCTAAAATGTGTGGCATTCTGAGAAGCTAGAGAACCTTTCACCCGGCCTTGGATCTGAAACATCTTTGCTCCATTAATCTATGGTGTGTGCTGTGCTTGCCTCTCAGTCACTCAGTCTTAGCTGTCTGCATATGTATGTTCAACCAGGCTGTATTCTTACTCAATAATAGTCTCAAAGAGCAAAAAATGATGCTGCGATTTTATTACAGTGTATTGCTGTGACTATTCGACTCGTAGTGTTCATTTCTTACTAAGCCTAAATTAGAAGTTAAGCCTTCTCAACTCATGGATTAAACTTTATATGTACATTAAGAAAAAAGCCAGCCGGGAGGTGGTGGTGCTCGCCTTTAATCTCAGCACTTGGGAGGCAGAAGCAGGCGGATTTCTGAGTTCGAGGCCAGCCTGGTCTACAGAGTGAGTTCCAGGACAGCCAGGGCTACAGAGAAACCCTGTCTCAAAAAAACAAAAAAACAAAACAAAAAAAACAAAAAATTAAATTAAAAATACACAAAAAAGAAAAGAAAGAAACCATAGAGGGTAATCTACTGGGGTCATGTAATATATTCCTAAAGAATAAAGGGGTCTACTTTGCCCCCAACCCCACGTCAGCACTTACCATCCACTTCATCCAAGATGAATTCATCAGAGGTAATATCCAACTCTCCAAGTTGTAGGGGTTCTTGGAGTCCAGAACCTCCGCCCTGACGAGGGACAGGGTAATGAATGTGGGATACAAGAAGAGACGTTGGAAACAAAACATAACCGGATATCCTTAATCCTCCAAGTGAGGTGAGGGGTGCTTTGGGGGGTGGGGGATGCTGTAGTAAGTGGGTCAAAGATTCTGATGCGTTCAAATCTACATTCTTGGGCTACTAAGAATATCAGGCAATTCGTGGAGTTGCTGGAGTTGGTCAAATGAGAAAAAACTAGGACTAGTCAAACTTGCCTTTGAATTTAGGACCTCAGTTTCCAGCTATCCCAGGTGATCCCTGAGGGAGTTCCAGAGGCTTACATAGTGTTTACCCATGTGTCTGGTGCACCATTTAACATGCTCACTCGGCTAATTCTAACGACCACCTATAAGGTATGTCCTAACAGCGTTTGCACTTTAGTGGTGTGGGAAGTTATGGCACCGAAAACACAGTATAGCTTTCAAGCGGTGGGGCTGGAGGTGGGACCCCAGGCAATCTGGTTCCAGAGGCCACGTTCTTAACCTTTTACGCTATGTTCTCATTTCTACTAAAAATCGTGAACAGGAAGCTGACACTGTCCCTGGGGCTTGGGTTTCAGCCACTTTGGTCCCTACGAAGGCTAGGTCACCATCACCCGTGGCAGGACGGCTCCGAGCCTCTTGTCTAAATGCAGCCTACGCCTGAGGAGAGGGACGACCTGAAGACACTCCGGAGGACCTACAGCCCCGTGCTCTCACCAGCGGGCCCTCCTCCTCCTCCACATCTGAGGCCCCAGCCCGCAACACCAGCTCCCGGGCAGCGGCCGCCATGGTCGCTGCGGCTGCCATTCCCCTGCAGCTTCACTTCCGACTTCCGGCAGCTGTCAGTCTCAGAAAGTCCGTTTCCCGAAGAAAAGCTACAAGTCCGGGAATGTCTTCTATAAAGCAAAAAAGGGTCCCAGATATTTGAAGTAAGGCGATCGGCTCCAGCCTCTCCGGTTAGGCTTTGATCATTTCGGTCAAGTGCAAACAGGAAGGTGAACGTCTCGAACACAACTCTGTTCCGGAACCTTCGCTCCGCGCCCACACAAGAACGGTAGGACGCCAGAGAAGAACTAACCGGAAGTTATAGCTCCGGTCCCTTCCAAAGCTGTCTCAGTACAACTCCTCCCTTAAGAGGAGACCCTGAGAGAAGCAGTTTCCGGAAGCGGTCCTCCGGGATAGCCCCGCCTCTTCCGCCAGGAATCTATATAAGACTTATACGTCACTTCCGCTCTCTCTTCCACAGGAGGCCTACACGCTGCCGTCTGTGCCGCCGCCATGGTAAGAGCGGAATCCGCGCCGGGATCCTGCGACATCGGAGCCAGGGCAGGGAGAGATTTCCGTCAGGGCTCAGAGAGTGCCCCATGCTGCGGGCCCGCAGCCCTCCGTGGAGCGATGGAGTGTGACCCGAGAGGGGACGACCTAAGACGTGAAATCCCGGGGAGCGGGACCCCGAGGAACGCTCGCTCCTCGGACACAGCCAAGCTGCCAGTACTTGGCTGTGTGCGGGCTCCTCCCGCCTCCCCTGCCCAGGGAATTGGGGGCCGCGGCCGACGTCCACCCTCTTGTCAGAGGTTGCATTTTCCCGCGCCTGAGCGCGTTAGGGGTGAGCCCCGGTGACTGAGGAGTTGTGTAAGAACTTAGCAGACGATCCAGCCCTGCCTCGGCCACCTTCCGGTTTGGGGGTAACCTGTCTTGATAACTGCCCGTGTTCTTTCAGTCTCTAGTGATTCCTGAGAAGTTCCAGCACATTTTGCGAGTACTCAACACCAACATCGATGGGCGGCGGAAAATAGCCTTCGCCATCACTGCCATTAAGGTAAAAGTGTTAGGGGCCAGAGAGAAGCAGCTAAACTCACCCGACCCGTTTCAATAAAAGCCTGATGATGACCCAGGGTTAAACCAAAACATTGCTCCAGGGCAAGTGGGGTGTGAGTGTAGTCCTGTCCCACCTTGCAGAGGTTTCCTGAGATCTTCAGCTTCCGAGAGCGGTCTCTGCTGTCAGCAAACCTTGAGTAGAATTCCTGTAAACTAACATCCTAAGAGGTGTCGAGGCTTAGCAGTGGTGGTTGGGGGTGGTCTGCAAAAACTATTGGCAGATGCCACAGTGGACTGTAACACAGTTGACACAGAAGCTGGCAGGTTTCCGCTTTACGGCAAAAAGGGAGATGGTAGGTGGAAGCTGGGATGTTTCTCTCTGCAGAGCTAAAAGTCTTGTAGACAGGGACAGGACTTGAAGTTGGTTATATGAGGAGTTGCTGGTCAGGTGTGTTCAGCTTTGAGGACGGGGATGAGACCTGTCAGTGGTAGGACATTGTGGGATGCTAGGGTATGGATGGAAGTGGCTGGCTGCTGAGAGGTTTGAAGGAGGCCTGGGGAGCCGAGGGAATGTCAGGTGGACATAAAAGTTGGAGTAAACTTTTTTAACCTTGTGAAGCCTCCCTCTTAAGTCCTGGCCATGTTTACTTTCTTTTTTTTTAATTCTGCACTTTGCGGGGGGTGCCTGGTGTGGTGGGCAGAGCAGTGTCTAGGGGGTTGAAGGGCCTGGGGCGACACCTGTGCCCCGTGTGACCTGCTGGGAGATTATTACAGCTGACTTCGAATCCAGACAAGGTGAATGGAGGGGCTGTGCACAGTGTTTGTAGAGCCTGGGTACTGAGGGTTCTGTTGGTCCTGTGTGAGAGGGTGAAGAACACATCTTTAATCCCAGCACTCCCCAAGGCAGAGGCAAACAAATCTCTGGGCTTGAAGCCAGGCCGATCAATAAAGTTCCAGGGCTACACATGAAAAAACAAAAAAACCTGCCTGGAAAACAAAAGGGTGAAGCTGGTTAGGAGGTGGGGGTGGGTATTGGGAGTTTGAGGAGAGAGATTGAGAGTTTGAGGGTGAGTTCCTCCAGAGGTGATTAGGGTGGAGTGCAAGCTGACCAACAAAGGGTGAAGGACAGGGAAAGTTTCTGTATTGTTTAATTGTTTTTTTCCCTCTTGGTTTTTCGAGACAGGGTTTCTCTGTGTAGCCCTGGCTGTCCTGGAACTCACTTTGTAGACCAGGCTGGCCTCGAACTCAGAAATCCGCCTGCCTCTGCCTCCCGAGTGCTGGGATTAAAGGCGTGCGCCACCACACCCGGCAGGTTTCTGTATTCTTTAAGAAGTGTCTTCTGCTTCTCACTTAAGGTGAGAATTAGAATATTTGGAAGCACATAGGCATGTGCTGAACCAGAAGTGCTTGCTGCCCTTATCTGTGAGGCATTCCAGTACTGTCTGAATCCCAGTCCCTCCAAACTGCTTTAAGTATCAGGAGTCGGTTCTTTATGATTTAAGTTAGTGCTTAAGTCAGAAGGCAAGGTGGGCATGGGGCCACACTTTGTAGATGAGCATAGGTCCCTTGCCTTGTCACCATAACCAACCTGGCATCATGCACCTTTAGAACTCACAGCTTGACATAAAACAAGCTCAAGAAAAGTTAAAAATTATATGGAGGCTGAGGCGAGGGTTGTGAAGGTTTTTGGCCCACATGTCTGTGCATATACTGTGCCTATGGAGGCCAAAAGGGCGGCTTAGATCCTCTCATTGGGAGTTCAAGTTATGAATGAGTGCTTGGTATATAGTCCAGGTCCTGGAAGAGCAGCCAGTGCACTGAGCCATTTCTCTAGCTCATTCAATGACACGTCCCCCTGCCCCCTTAATTCTGGTAGTCAGAGTTGGGGGGGCCAAAATCACACCCACTCTTGGGGCTCAAAAGACCTGTTAAAGGTTTGACTTTGTTCATCTGTGGTGAATGCTGAAACCAGAAGCTGGACCCTGGGGTAAACATCCTGCTTTTGTTGAGTTTGTGACCCATGTCCAGTGTGGCCTGAACAGTGTTTCCTTCAGTTAGTAGGCAGGCTTTGTCTCTGGAAAGTGATCTGAAAAGTGACAGGATCTCTAACTTAGGCTGGCCATAGCAATCCCAAGTCCAGGGAGCTGGGATAACACCTGCACAGCCCCTCTGCTTTTGAGTAATAGGGTGTGTGTGAGGGGGCTGGAGAGGTGGCTCCACTGTTAGAGCATTAGCTGCTCTTCCAGAGGATCCAGGTTCAATGACCCACACTCGACAACTTCAACTCCAGTTCCAGAGCATCAGCGCCTTCTGGCCTCTGGTCATTGTGTGCCACAGGCACACAGACATACAATGCAGGCAAACACATAAGGCACAAATAGACTGGGCTAGAGAGAGAATCCAGCTGTTAAAAGATAGCTATGACTGCTTCCTGAGGCTCCCAGTGACCACATGGTGGCTCACAACCATCTGTAATGGAATCTGATACCCTCTGTTGTCTCTGAAAACTGTTGTCAGATCTTTAAAAACAAAAGTTTAAGCCTAATAGCCCAAACTTTTAACCTCAGGGCGTGGGGCGGAGATATGCTCATGTGGTGTTGAGGAAAGCAGACATCGACCTCACCAAGAGGGCTGGAGAACTCACGGAGGATGAGGTGGAGCGAGTGATCACCATCATGCAGAACCCACGACAGTACAAGATTCCAGACTGGTTCCTGAACAGACAGAAGGATGTGAAGGATGGGAAGTACAGCCAGGTGTGTTGAGGGACAGGTGGACACGGGTTGTCCGTTAAAACTGGGTGGAGAATCCGGAGATAAAAGTTGGCTCCCCTGTCTCAAAATCTAGGTTCTGGCCAACGGTCTAGACAACAAGCTGCGTGAGGACCTGGAGCGGCTCAAGAAAATTCGAGCCCATAGAGGGCTGCGCCACTTTTGGGGGTAAGTGGGTGATGAGGCTTAAGCTGACACCTCCCCATCAGGCTGCACAGTCCGCCGGCTCGGCTCCTGCTGCTCTGTGACCTGTATCTTTTTCTTCTGCAGCCTTCGTGTCCGCGGTCAGCACACCAAGACCACTGGCCGCAGGGGCCGAACTGTGGGTGTATCCAAGAAGAAATGAGTCTCTGGGCCTTTGCTGTTAATAAATAGTTTATATACCTATGACCTCTGTCTCAGTTTGTCTTCCATCTGAGGGTAGTGAGTTAAAGCCACGGCGATCCTGAGCTCTGATAGTTTAATCTGCTGCAGGTTCCTTCTGGGTAGTGCTCTTGCACTTGAACCTAAATGTCCCTCATAGGCTCTTGCTGGTGTTCGCTCCTCCCTTTCTGGTGGGCGTTCACAAGGAGACTGCCTTAGGTGCAGCAAACTGGGCGGCAACCACTGTTATAAGTAGGGCAGCCGGTGTTGAAAACCTCCAGGGAGAGCTCGGGCAGGTTTCAATCGAGTCTCTCGCCGTAGCCGTGCTGAGCTGTTGTGAAGTGGCTCCAGCTCCGCCAGATGCTGCTGCTCAGGTGAGTTATTAGCAGATGCTGGCTGCTCTAGAAAAGCAGCCTGATGTTCCACGTGCTTTACAGTAGGAGCAGACCGGGAAGGGCTTGGCCTATGTGAAATACACGCTGCTTGTCAGCTTCCGGCCTAAAGAGGCATGATGGGAAGGTGGGGGGAGGGGCGGGATGGAGCGCAGTTCCGCGTGCACGCTAGGGAAACGAAGCCGTCCAGGGCTAGCTGTAGTGGGCCGGGGCCGCACTGCACGCCAGCATCTCGTGATGCGCCAGAGCCCCGTGCATGGGTCACCGCGTCTCCTCAGCAGCAGCTGGTTAAAGCCGTCATCCCACCTCCCCGCGCTCTAACAGCTGTGCCCACAGGTCTCTGCGGCACGCCATGCCCCTCAGCCTCTTCCGGCGCGTCTTCCTGGCGGTCCTACTACTGGTGATCATCTGGACCCTGTTTGGGCCTTCGGGCTTGGGGGAGGAGCTGCTGAGCCTGTCCCTGGCATCCCTGCTGCCGGCCCCAGCCTCGCCAGGACCGCCCCTCGCCCTGCCCCGCCTCTTGATTTCTAACTCTCGTGCCTGTGGTGGCTCCGGACCCCCTCCCTTCCTGCTCATCCTGGTGTGTACGGCCCCGGAGCACCTGAACCAGAGAAACGCCATTAGGGCATCTTGGGGCGCCATACGCGAAGCCCGGGGTTTCAGAGTGCAGACGCTCTTCCTCCTGGGAAAACCTATGAGACAGCAGCTTGCTGACCTGGCCTCAGAGTCAGCAGCACACGGGGATATCTTGCAGGCCTCCTTCCAGGATTCCTACCGGAACCTCACCCTCAAGACCCTCAGTGGACTGAACTGGGTGAACAAATACTGTCCTATGGCCCGCTACATCCTCAAGACGGATGATGACATGTATGTCAACGTCCCAGAGCTGGTGTCAGAGCTGATACAAAGAGGGGGGCCTTCGGAGCAATGGCAGAAGGGCAAAGAGGCCCAGGAAGAGACAACAGCTATCCATGAAGAGCACAGAGGCCAGGCAGTGCCCCTTCTGTATTTAGGCAGAGTGCACTGGAGGGTGAGACCCATTCGGACACCAGAGTCCCGGCACCATGTGTCAGAAGAACTGTGGCCGGAAAGCTGGGGTCATTTTCCACCCTATGCCTCGGGCACAGGATATGTACTGTCCATCTCTGCTGTGCAGCTCATCCTGAAGGTGGCCAGCCGGGCCCCACCTCTACCTCTAGAGGATGTCTTTGTGGGAGTAAGTGCAAGGCGAGGGGGCCTTGCCCCCACACACTGTGTCAAATTGGCTGGTGCTACCCACTACCCCCTGGATCGGTGCTGTTACGGGAAGTTCCTGCTGACATCCCACAAGGTGGATCCCTGGCAAATGCAGGAAGCTTGGAAGCTGGTGAGCGGGCTGAATGGGGAGAGGACTGCGCCCTTTTGCTCCTGGCTCCAGGGATTTCTAGGTACCTTGAGGTGCCGGTTCATAGCCTGGTTCAGTAGTTGAGAACCCACAGAAAACAGCACCTCAGAGACCTTTCCCAAAGTTGGTGCAGAGGCTGCAGTTCCCTGTGGTGATCTAGTTCCTCCATTTTCTCACAGTGAACTCTGAAGCTGCTACCAACCAAGGATAGGCAGACTCGGGGCCTGGCCTGCCAGCTCCAGGGAGGGATAAAGCCAAGGGCGGGAGGGGACTCACCAGCAGGGACAAGGGTCCAATAAACATGTCTCTCTACCTCAAGTGCAGCGTCTTCACCAGGACCCCAGCACACCTAGAGAGCCCAGAGCTTTCAGTACTGCTGTGTGTTGGTCTTTGAGACAACCACAATGGGGTTAACGCCCCCCTCTAGGGTGAAGGCTTGGGCAGTGGTGGGGAGACAGGGCAGTGAGCTGAGTCTAGAATAGCCACACAGGGGAAGAGCAGACCTACAGGATGGTCCAGACACGCACGTCTCCAGAAACCTTGTTTAATGCCTGCACACCCAAGGAGCTGTCTGCTCCTACCCAGTTAAGATGTAAGGCACATGGGACAATTTCCCTATGGATCTTTGTATTCCCTTTATATATGTTCATGTGTGTGTGTGTGTGTGTGTGCGCGCGCGCTGCCCCATGTGGGCATGGAAAGGTAAAAAGACACTTGTGTGTTTTCTCCTGCCAAACGTGTCTTCTGGGAACTGAACTCAAGTCTGGCATCAAGTGCCTTTGCCCACTGAGCACTCTGCCCCTAAGGGTCAACTTGGAGACCGCCTTCTCTGGCTCGTCGTACAAATCTATCCAGTGCAGAGGGACGGGCTCCAGGAGGCTTGGCCATATCCTGCTTTTTCTTCTGCTGCTGCTGCTCAAGGCTCTGCCGGACTTTGTCCTGGAACAAGGTGGGAAAGGAGCATAAGGCACTGAGCATAGGCTGATAAGGCTGCAGGCGTGCACGCCAACACCCACCCGAGCTCACATACCCTGTGCTCCTGGTCCATGACCTTCTTCTTCCTCTTCACGAGGCTCGCCGTAGAGCTTCGGCCCTTCTGCTTGGCCTTGGGCTGAAAGGCAGCCTTGGCGTCGGGATCATAGCCCTGGCATGGGACATGAAGGAGGTCAACAGCAGGCCTAGTGCCCTGGCAGCACCTATGTCCTGCGCTGCACTTCAGGATGGGGTGGGGTATAGAGGCGAGGGCTGGACACTCGGGCTACGCAGGTAGCACGTGGCTCCATACCAGTCTCTCTATCCGCTCCTTCTTCTGCTGCTCCAGAGTGACCACATCTACCTCTGCCAGGGCTCGGGGGTTCAAACAAATGAGCTCTGCTGGTACCTGCGAGGGTCACAGGACAGCGATATGTAAGGAGCCACGGGGAGGTGACACCAGAAAGGGATGAGAGCCAGGGAGGGCCGGGCTCCAGCACAGCTCACCTTCTCCAGCAGGGCCTTCACCTCCCATTCCTGGCGCTGCTTCCGGCTCCGGTATGGGTTATTCTCCAAACCATCAAAGTTAGGCTCCGCAGCCCCTGAGGGAGGGAGGCAGAGAGGGAAGAGCATGGAGCTGAACCTCGTCCTGCAACTCTGGACTGACCCGCCCACGGCCTCTCACACTTGTAATGACGCTGGGCCACTCACCAGGGACCAGCATGCTGGTGAAGCCTCCACTGTGCCCCACCCCCAACACGTCTTCAAAGGGGCAGAACTGGAGCCCATGCACGTGGCCTGAGAGCCGGTGGGTGAGGTAGGGCTGCTCCAGGGAGGGTGGGCTGGCCTTGCCCTGCCCTGCCCATATGTTGACCACATCACCCATTCCCCCAACTAATAGTCCCCGCTGGGAAAAGGCCAGGTGCCCTGCTCCCTGGGGCAAGGTCCGGGAACTCAGGGGCTGGAATGTCCCTCGCAAGTCAAAGATCTTCAGCTGGTGGTCCAGACCAGAGGTGGCCATGTACCTGTGTGGGACATGGATCAATTAGCCTCTCGTGGGGATTGACCAGAGCCTGTGGCCAAGTCCAAAGTATCTACTGTGAACATGAAGGAAGACTAGTCCCACCCTCCACACCACATGCCTCATCCAATGGGCCCGTTTCCATTACTTGTTGGTTGTTTTGAGACTGTCTCACCATGGAGCCCTGAGCTCACAGAGATCAGCCTGCCTGTACCTCCCAAAGGCTGAGATTAAGTGTGTGTGCCCCACTGTTTTCAAAGCCAGAGAGGAAACCTGGGTTGGGAATGGCTGAGACAGACATCAAATCAGGCCTGTTTCTTTTGGGGTTTTGATATGGTCGGGGAGAGGGGAGATTGAACTCGGGGCCTCACGCCTGCTAGACAGACAGTTCTGCTATCTTTATCCTGCCCAAGCCTACTTTGGTGCCTGCTTCCTGGCACTACACTGCTCCCAAGTCACAGCTCTGCCAAACACATGCCAGGCTGCACCTGAGCGACATTCTACTTCAGAGTGCAGCACAGTGGCACAATAACGGTGCCAAGTATTTAAACAGAGGCCTTCCCTGGCAAGAGAGCCGAGCTGTGATGGCAGACAGAAAGCAGAAGTCTGTCTTCAGGGTAGGTGGGAGTACAGAAGAGGAAAAGGGCTGTGTGGGTTTCCTGAAGTCAGTGCCACAGCGTCTTCTCCAGAAGTGATGTAGCTGAAGACTGTGTTTCTCAAGAAAATCTCCCTGGGTTGGCGTGGTAGCGCATGCCTTTAATCCCAGCCATGCGGAGGCAGAGGTAGGCCTGCTCTACAGACTGAGTTCCAGGACAGCCAGGGCTGCACAGAGGTGCCTAGCAACCCTGTCTTGAAAAACCAAAAAATAAAAATAGAGAGAGAGAAAGAAAGAAAATCCTAAAAAGAAGCAAAGTTACACACACAGAGTATACTATGTTTAACCAAATCCCCAAGTATAAACTATTTTCTTTCAGAGGCTAAGAAAGGAGCTAAAGTTGATGAGTCTTGCCAAGGGACCAAGGGGTCTCTTGCCTTGACCTTGGAGCCAGAAAGGGACGGAAAACTTCTGAGTAGAGGTTCATCAGGTGACAAAGTTCAGTAGAGCCCCAGCAGGACAAAAAGACCACTGGGTTAGGCATGGTTGTGTGTGGCCTTAATCCTAGCACTTAAGTGGGCCTCGGTGAGTCCAAGGCCAGTCTTGTCCACATAGCAAACATAGTGAGCTCCAAGCCCAGGGCTATATAGTGAGACCGTGTACCATGCCAAAAAAGCCACTGGTACAAACCAGAAATGAGAGATCCTGGACAGTGCTACACCCTCGGGTGGCTCTGACACCTAACCCGGGATACAGTGGGTACAGCAGCGTTTCCTGAGAAGCACTTCAGCCTCCAGGTGCTGGCTCAATGCTATCCCGATGGCTTCCCCACGTGGCCTTGGGGAAGAGATCAGCTTCACCTGTAGTCTGAGCGGACCCAGCAATAAGCAGAGATAGGCTGAAGATCCAAAACTTTGAGGACTGCGGTGCGGACCAGGCAATGAAGTCCTGGGCAGGAGAGTTGTGGGCCCAAGCAGGGTGAACTACAGCTCAGGCCTAGTGGCCACTGAAGGCACAGACATACTTCCCTACTCTCCACAGCCAAGATGCTGATGGGGAGAATGGGCAAAACCAAATTACTTGTTCACAAGACAATGATGGCAGCCAAAGCGATCTCAGAGCAGATAACTTTGGGCTTTTCCTTACCCCACCTCACTTACTGGTGTGTTTAGGTTCTAAAAAAAGAAAAAGCTACAATGATGCACAAACTTAATGTAGAAAATCCCCGATCATCAGCAAAGGGAGTAGTGTCCTCTGGAACAGCACAGATGTGCCCTGCAGGGCTGGCAGCACCAAGCCTGTGAGGAGAGGGCACAGACAGCACAAGCGCCCCGAGGTGCACGGCAAGGCAGGACTTCAGAGGAGTCACAAGCCAGATCCAGAGTGAAGGAGTCGGGGGCTGGAGAGATGGCTCAGCAGTTAAGAGCACTGACTGCTCTTCCAGAGGTCCTGAGTTCAAATCCCAGCAACCACATGGTGGCGCACAACCATCCATAATGAGATCTGATGCCCTCTTCTGGTGTGTCTGAAGATAGCTACACTGTACTTACACATAATAGATAAATAAATCTTTAAAACAAAAAACCAAAAAACTGAAGGAGTCACCAGGGCTGCTGGCGCACGCCTTTGATCCCAGCACTCAAAGCAGAGGCAGACGGATTTCTGAGTTCAAGGCCAGACTGGTCTACAGAGTGAGTTCCGGACAGCCAGGCCTACACAGAGAAACCCTGTCTCAAAAAACAAAAAACCAGGGCTGGTGAGATGGCTCAGTGGGTAAGAGCACCCGACTGCTCTTCCAAAGGTCCAGAGTTCAAATCCCAGCAACCACATGGTGGCTCACAACCATCCGCAACGAGATCTGGCGCCCTCTTCTGGAATGTCTGAAGACAGCTACAATGTACTTACATATAATAAATAAATAAATCTTTAAAAAAAAAAAAAAAAAAAAAAAAAAACCAGAAGAGTGATACCACCAACCAGGCCCAGACCCAGAGAGAACTCTGAGAATGTTGGTTTTTAGACTTCAGTACGTAGTACAGACTGGTCTTGATCTTTCTTTCACCCCCCTGCCTCAGCCTCCTGAATGCTGGGGTTAGAAAAGGTAGCACTAGCCGGGCATGGTGGCACACACCTTTAATCCCAGCACTTGGGAGGCAGAGCCTGGCGGATCTCTGGATCTCTGAGTTCGAGGCCAGCCTGGTCTACCGAGTGAGTTCCAGGACAGCCAACACTACACAGAGAAACCCTGTCTCGGAAAAAAAAAAAAAAAGAGAGAGAGAGAGAGAGAAGGCAGCACTGAATCAGAATTCCATTATCCCACTCAGGAAGCTGGTGCAGGAGGCTTGCTACATGTTCCAGGCCGGCTTGAATTATGGAGCAAGACAACCCTCTACCCGTACACTCAAACTGCGGGCATGGGTGGAAGTGAGGGTGAGGTTGGAATGTCAGTTTGCTGAGTCTTTGTTCGTTGGTGTCAGGCGTTTTGATGCAGATTTCAGGTGCAGAACTGGGAGCTCGGATACAGCTGAGTGGTAGGTAGGTTAGGGTGGGAGTCTGCTGGCCCTGTGGGAGGATGGACATTCCCCAAGGCCTAGCTCCTCCCCCCACCACTCTCACGGCACCCTTGGCAGGCTAGGCTCTGGGCTGAGCTGGGGACATGCACATGAACCCCTGAATGTACTGTCATGTGGCTAGAGTTGAGTTCAAATTGGAGAAATTTTTGTGTAAGGGAACAGGAGAGAAGGCGCTTCAGGGAGGAGTGACACAGCAACTGACGGACCCAGCAAAAGGGACAAGACACCATGTCACAGGATGGAGGCACCACCTGGGACGTGCTCCTAGAACTTTTCCATATGCCTGCACATAATGTGCACGGAGTCAGACCCAGGAACCCGGCACACGGGCTCTCTAACACACCCACTTGACGCAGCTGGTTGGCTCAATGTAAGGCCACACTCCACTGGATGCCGTCTGTGCTCCTACAGTCAAGTGCCGTCCACCTTTCTGCCCAGCTGTGCCCAACACCACATCCCCAAACACGTGACTTACGTGCCTGTAGAGTCCACTGCCACAGCACGCACCCCACCACGGTGACACAGAATCTTCGCCAGTGGCTCCTTCACAGCTGGACTCCATAAAGATACTGTGCCTGAAAGGCAGGGGACACTGGGGGTTACCACTGCAAAACCAGCCCGGGCCTCTTGAGGCCTTAGCCTCAGGTTCTTCAATGGCAGAAAGACAGGACACGAGGGAAGACCTCCGTAGCCCTGGCTGATGGGGTGCAGCTCAGCGGAGCACGGTCTCCTATGGACAAGGCCCTGGGTTCAGTTCCAAGCCCCAGGAAGTGGGTTAGTGAGTTAGTAGAGGGTCAGCAGCAGACCTGCAGCTCCTGACGTGCAGAAAGCTGAGGCAGGAAGTTGCTGGAGCCACAGGTCTGAGATGGGTACCAGACCCTGTCTTAAAAAAAGAAAGGAAAATCCCGGAACTGACCGTTACTGTGTCCCAGGTGGATAACAGCATTGTAGGGGTTCTGAGCCATGACACTGAGCCGTCCCGCCCGCGCATTCAGAGCTGTCACGATCTTCCCCACTGACACATCCAGGTAGGTCAGAAACCCTGTCTCTGACTGAGAGAGAAACAAGATGTCCAGCTACGGGTCCTAAAGGAGAGAGGTCCTCCCAAGACACCCACCAGACCCTCTGCCCCATAACCACTCACAGCGGTGGCCAGGAGGAAGTGGAAGGGGAGGAACTCAAGCCGGGTCACTCGGTCACAGCGGCGGATACAGTGAAGCTCGATGCCTTGGTTGTCGTAGATATAAAGCCAGCGGTTCTGAGCGACTGCGAGCAGAGCCTCAGAATGGAGGAAGCTGGGTAGAAAGGGGGAGGGGTTCATGGGAGACAGGACCACAGGGCACCATCCAATAGGGAACGGCCTGGCCCACTCCCATTGACGGCGAACAGAGGAAACACTGACTGGATGTCCCGCACTGCTTCCATGACGTTGATCTCACACATGAGCTTCTTGGTCACCCAGTCGAGGGCAGCCACGTGACCCCGACGCCCTCCTAAAGCCAGGTGTCTGGAGGAGGTGAAGCAAAGGCAAAGTGTTAATTCAGGGAGCACCCTGACCCAGACTGGAATAATTCAGCCAGCCCCACCCCAGCCCCTCAACAGACGGGAGGAAGTGTGTTGCTGCAAACAGTAGCAACCAGACCCACACTGCGCGTAACTGAAGGTGGCACAGGTCATGTACCTGAGGAGACACAGCCAAATCTTAGCTCAAGAGTCACAGAAGGGGCTAGGGACATGGCTCAGTCAGTAAAGTGTTTGCCACAAAAGTATAACAGCCTGAGCCCGAATCCCTGGCACACATGTAATCCCAGTGCCAGGAAGGCCAAGACAGGCAGATATTGCTGGACACTGGTTCAGTGAGGAACCTGCTCAAAAATAAGGTGGAGGAACTGAAGAGAGGGGTCAATGGCGAAGAACACTTGCTGGTCTCAGGAGAACGCTGGGTTGGTTCCCAACAGCACGTCACTCACAACCAAACCGTCCGTAAGACAATTCCTGTCGATTGCCTGTGTGATGCCGTCTTCTGACTTGTAGATCTGATGCCCTCTTTTTTTTTTAAAAGATTTATTATTATACATAAGCACACTGTAGCTGACTTCAGATGCACCAGAAAAGGGCGTCAGATCTCATTACAGATGGTTGGGAGCCACCATGTGGTTGCTGGGATTTTGAACTCAGGACCTTTGGAAGAGCAGTCAGTGCTCTTAACTGCTGAGCCATCTTGCCAGCCCACTGATGCCCTCTTCTGATTTGCATGATACCAGGCACACACGTGATGCTCAGACATATGTACAAGCAAAACACTCGTACACATAAAATAATAAATAAAAACTTAGAAGCATTGGAAAATAAAGAAGAAGTTCAGGAAGAAGGCCCTGTGGCTGAAAGTATTCTCTGTACAAACCCGGTGCCCTGAACCACAAGAAGGCAGATGGAGAAAATGGCTCTATTTGAGCTGGCCCCACACACCATGTCATGGGCACGCACAAGCATACTCATACACACCAACAATAAGCAAGAGAAAAACAGAAAGCAATACGTGAAGATGCCATGTTGACCTTTGGGGTTCATGTGTGTACACACCCACATGCAGGTATACCGACACACGAACTTGCGCACACAGCACACACATACGCAATAAAGCCCCTGGAAGCTGAGGGGCGGCGGGTAGGTGCGTAGCTCAATAGTCAAGTTCACCCACCCACAACCACAACGTCATGGGCTTCACATCCAGAACCAACAAAAAGCGCCCAGCTTCTTCGGGCTCTTGCTGCCATGAGAGGCTACAACCCCAGCATGCACCAATCACCCCAGCCCAAAAGGAAAGGAAGGCAGGATGATGGCAGGGGGCTTGCTGGCTTCCAGGTTAATAGAACACAAGCCCCAGGTTCTCTTCTGGCCTCCAGGTGTGCACTTGTGTGCACACACACACACACACACACACACACACACACACAGAGAGAAATAACTGAGTCCTTTTTTAGAGAGAACAGAGCCTCCGGAACTCAACCTTACCTCCCTGTTCGAGAGTAGTTCAGCCTGTAGGGTCCGAACTGTCTCAGATTCAGGTCAAAGTGCTAGAAGGGGTGAAGTGTCCGTGAGACAACGAACTCACGCCCCCCATCCCCCACCCCCACCCCGAGTCTCCTGGCTCCTCTCCCAGCCTGGGCTCACCTTGGCAGCACTGGCGATGTCCACAGCCTCCACAATGTCTGTCTGCAGGATTTTTGCCGTGTCTTCCCCATCTTCTCCTACCAGAAACCTGAAAGGCAGTTAGGATGACGACGGTGACGGTCCCCACCATGCAGCGGGCATACAAACATAAAAACGCAGAGACAGGACAGCGGGGAAAGCCCAGGTCGGGGTCCACTCACCCAGGTTCCTCTGCAAGCAGCAGCTCGGCGCGAGCGGCTCTGACGCTCGCCTCTTCCTCTTGCGCTTCAGCCTTCTCGAGTTTGCTTTGAGTTTTAGGCTTCGAATGTGGGAGCTACGGCATTGTTGACAGGGTTGCAAGAACCGAAGAGCATATGTGGGGGTCCCAGGAAAACCACTGGGGAAGCTGCCACCACCTCATCCAAACCCTCGGCCTCCAATCCCTCTGACAGCCCGCCCGTCCTCACCGTTTTGGACTTGTCAATTCGACAGAACTTCCGGGCCTCCTCCAGGGGGGCGGGGACGGGTCCTGGGAACGGGTCCTGAGCCTGGCGAGGACAAGGAGGCAGGAGGCAGATTCTGATGGATCCGGTTCCTCTCGATCTCCGGGGGCGACCTGCACCGCCACCCTGTCAACCCCAGGCTCACCCCCGACAGCGTCCTCTGCGGCTTCTTCCAGTCTGGGGCGGTCTTTGAGATCGGGGGCTTCTTGGAGAACCCGGACTTCTGGGCGATGTGCACGCTCTTGGACCTCGGGGGTCGCGACTCCCCAGTCCTCGCCTTCTTCCGAGGCGGCCCCGGGGAGGCGGCGACGGCGGCCGGGGTGGTCTCCTCCTCCCAGTAGCGCCGCGGTTTCTAAGGGGCAGAGGAAACGCCTTCGCACACGCAGCCCGAGCCTGGACCCGGGGCGCGGACGCCTCCCACCAAAGCTACCTTCCTCTTGGCCTGAGGCTTGTCTCTCTTGGGTGGGACACCCCTACCCGGCTTGGGGGCTGTCTCCATCTCCAAGACCGAACAACGATCCACGTGCGAAACTCCCTTGAGTAGTAGCTCCGCCGTCTAGGAAAACTTCCGGAAGTCCCCCCCCCCCCGGCCTTCATCCAATCAGCACCGTACGGGCGTCTGAAGCCTCCGGCGCCATGTTAAGTGAGGGCACGCCTCTGTGCGCCCGGGAGGTTCGCCCGAGGAGCAGCTTATAACCAAAAAAGATTTAAAAAGCATGTCTGGGCCCCGAATCTTGTTAACGATGAGCTTAGATTTTTCTATATTAACTTTTCTGTCTTGCCCAAAACCTCTCGAGCCGAGCCTTTTAGGTCGAACGAGCCTCACACAAGTCAGAACTACATGTTCCAGCATGTGTCGGAATGTAACTTCCGGCGCCGTCTTTTTCCCTCCCGTCATGCCTTGTTTACTTCCGGGTTTATTGATTACAGCGGGTAGAACGTGAATAGGTTAGCGTTTGGCTTGGAGGGTTCAGGGATCTCTTCTTTCACTCTCCTTTGCCTAGGGAGTGGCTATTCTGGACGAAAGAGGCTGCGGCGCCTCGGAGAGTTGCGGGTAGAAAGTGCTGTCCTTCTGCAGGGTCAGAGAGGGGGGTTCAGGTGCCTCCCAGAGCTTGAGACCCAGCGACCCCCGCCCAGGAGGCTTTCTCCTTCACCATGGCTGAACTGATCCAAAAGAAGCTGCAGGGAGAGGTAGAGAAATATCAACAGCTGCAGAAGGGTAAGAGAGGGAGTTGGTGTGGTCTCGCCCCTGTCCGCTCTCATCTATGATGAGGCGTCGCGCCCCATCGGGGGCCGCGGGGGTGCATCTTGTTACCCCTCGCCTCGGTATCGTCGCTTTCTTCCTCACACCCAGTCTCCCCAGAATTGCGCGGTTCTGGGCCCATTTAATGTTTTTAATCGTGCATTTCCTCTCTCCACCCCAGACTTGAGTAAATCTATGTCAGGGAGGCAGAAGCTCGAAGCACAGCTAACGGAAAACAATATCGTGAAGGAGGTGAGGATGGGACGCGGGGGGGGGGGGGGGGGGCGAGGAGGGACTTTCCTGGGCACGGTCATCTCATACACTGCCTCATCCCCTTCTCAGGAGCTGGCCCTGCTGGATGGATCAAATGTGGTCTTTAAGCTTCTGGGACCCGTGCTTGTCAAACAGGAGCTGGGGGAGGCTCGGGCCACAGTGGGGAAGAGGCTAGACTACATCACTGCGGAAATGTAAGTCCTGCAGATGGCGTTTTCAGTGCACAAGTGTTAGACCCGTGCTGGATAGTTCTTCAGTTACCCATTTCTGTAAAGTCCTGGCTGCCCTGGAATGTGCTCTGTAGACAGGGCTGACCTGACACAGATGCGCCTACTGCCGCCTCCTAAAGGATGGGATTAAAGGCGTGTTGCACCACTCCTGGCCTTTCTTGCTGTGTGACATCTGGTGAGGGCACTTGTGAAAGGCACATTAGTCAAAGGACAACCTGCGGGAATGTTTGCCTCCCTACTGTGGGGTTCTGTAGCTTGAATTCAGGTGCCAGCCTTGGAGGACAGCAGCCCTATCCAAACGATCATTTACCAGCCCTCTCTTCCCCTTAGTGCCATCCCCGCTTTCTGTACCACAAACCTCCAATCTTCCACCATATCATTGAGCCCTGGCTGATATCTCCTCTCCGTTTGCCTCCCTTTTCCCTCCTCAGCAAGCGCTACGAATCGCAGCTTCGGGACCTCGAGCGGCAGTCAGAGCAACAGAGGGAAACCCTTGCCCAACTGCAGCAGGAGTTCCAGCGGGCCCAAGCCGGAAAGGCTCCTGGGAAAGCCTGACACTGTGGGAGGGGGTCAGGAGGGAGGGGTGAGGCTAGCCCTGAGCCAATAAAATGTTAACAGGACCAAGCCTACTTTCCAGCCAGTCTTTCTTCACTGTTCTTCCATTCCTGTACACTTTACACCTCTTGAGATTCACGGTCTTGTGATTGAAATCTCTCAGTGGCCGGATTCTGTTTTGCTTTCCTATGGCTGAGAACTGTGCCCAGGGTGTTGCCTTGGGTGCCTTCAGTTTCAAAACTTTAGTCTGAAATGTCTCAAGCTATTTCTTGCCATACATACAACCCTTTGACTTCCCTACGTTGGTTGGCGTAACCGGGAGACACGGGACAAGACACTGTCTACAGTGCAGCATGTTGTTCATTGCCATAGAACTCAGTTCTCTGGCCTGAGAGCCCAGGAAATGACAGTCGCTCACGGTGGGCACTTGTCTCCCCAAGCAGCCCTAATCCTAGACTGCTACCTGATTTCCCCCTCTATCTTCTCAGGGTTGGTTTGAATATAACTTTTTTTGGTTTTGGAGACAGGGTTTCTCTGTGTAGCCCTGGCTGTCCTGGAGCTCACTCTGTAGAACAGGCTGGCCTCGAACTCAGAAATCCGCCTGCCTCTGCCTCCCGAGTGCTGGGATTAAAGGCGTGCGCCACCACACTGGGCAGTGAATGTAACTTTTAACTGATCTTGAAATTCCTTCCAGATTCGTATGTCACCCCCACAAAGCCGTTCTTTGGTTTCTTTGTCCCAAATTATTTCTTAGAAATCTGGCTTGAGAGAAGTCCATAGGGATCACTGTCATCCAGGAGCCCCTGCTTCTTAGGGGACAAGAAGAAACGGGTGTTTAAAGGAGCCAGGAACTGAAGGGAACTCTGGGATATCTTTCACCAGTATCTTGTTCTCGGGTCCAAGGATGGCACCCAGGGCCTCCCACCTCCCGAAACCCACCAAACACTTTGCTACTGAGCTATACAAGGTACCTCCTGGGAGTAAAACCACTGCCCCTTGGTCTAGGCCACCTAACTTCAACCCACTGCCCTCGCAGTATCCAGCTCTGTGCACTGAAGGATGGGGACAGGGTTCAGGTAGTGTTTTGGTTTATTTTCTTAGTGTTGTCACAGTGACAGGAATCCCCAGAGTGGGACAAGAACCTCTTGTCACTGCCCTCTGCCCCAGGCTCAGCCTCTAGGCCTTCCCTTGGCCTGTCACAGGCTGGCATGTGGCAGGGACCAGTACTCTTCCCAGCACAGATGATATGCCACATTCTCCGCAGAGGTGGAAGCTAGATGCAGGTATCCAACATGGTTACGTGGTCACCAGTCCCACGGGGCTGGGGCTGGGGCTGGCTTCCGCAGTGGTTTCGTAAACAGGTGACTTCACTGTCCCAGGGTGGCTGGCCACCTTTCAGGGTTTCTGCTCTAATATTGTGGCCACCATGTGTGGCTGCTCACTCCTGGTATGAGTTGCTATGTAAACCAATAGGACTTCATCCTCAGAACAGTGCCCGTGCAATCTTCCTCCCCGTGGCCTTGATCCTGGGAAAGGAGCCCCCTCCCCCCTCGCTCGGAGGAGTTCCTGAGGCAGAGGGGCCGCTGTGGGAACCCGGGGTGGCAGCAGAGGGTCTTCTGCGCTGCCGCAGGAGGAAGTCATGAGATGCACCATCCATGGCATAGAAGACGTTAGCTGAGTGTGGGATGGTCAGCTCTGTGGGTTCAGAAGAGGGCGGGGATTAGCGTTCAGCCCTCTCTACGAGCGAGCGAGCGAGCGAGCGAGCGAGCGCACCTCCCTTCAGTGCGCCATCCCTCCAGCCAGCTCACCTCGATCCCCAGGTAGCAGCTGCACCAGCTCGAACTCTGAAGCCACAGCAGAATCACGATTGTTTTTCTTAAGGACACGACTAATAACACTTGGAGCTTTGTCCTGGCTTGTCACCTTACAGAAGAGATTAAATGAGCAATAAACAAGCCGGGCAGCGGTGGCGCACTCAGGAGGCAGAGGCAAGGGGATCTGAGTTCTAGGCCAGCCTGGTCTGGTCTACACAGTGAGTCTAGGATGGACAGGGCTACCCAAAGAAATCCTGTCTTGGCGGGAGTCAGGGGGGAACAATAAATATACCATGATGACCTGTTTCCCGTCCTTTTTAACACCAACCAAAACAGGTCACCTGTGTCTAATACTTAAAAAAAAAAAAAAAAAAAAAGCCGGGCGTGGTGGCACACGCCTTTAATCCCAGCACTCGGGAGGCAGAGGCAGGCAGATTTCTGAGTTCGAGGCCAGCCTGGTCTACAAAGTGAGTTCCAGGACAGCCAGGGCTATACAGAGAAACTCTGTCTCCAAAAACAAAACAAAAAACAAAACAAAAAGCCAGGTGGTAGTGGCCAATGACTTTAATCCCAGCACTTGGGAGGCAGAGGCAGGCGGATTTCTGAGTTCAAGGCCAGTCTGGTCTACAGAGTGAGTTCCAGGACAGCCAGGGCTATACAGAGAAATCGAGTCTCAGAAAACAATAAAATAAACAAGAAACCCAATATAGTGGCTGCCAGTGCCCCATCAGCCCACTTAGCTCCCAGCGCAGCAAAGCTGCTTCCCTGTGGGAAAACTGCTGGCTCTGATCACGTCATACAGCTCCTGAAAACTCAGATCTTGGCTCACTAATGCACAGTTGCCACCAACATCAAACAACTGCCTGAGTCCCACAGAAGCTACAATTGAGTCCTGATTACCCAAACCCAAGCGAATGCCTAATAAGGTAAGGTCCGCCCCGCCCCAGGCCCCGCCCTGCCCCGCCCCAGGCTCCCTCACCAGGATGCTCTTGTAGACGCTGCCATCCTCCCCCAGCTCCATCTGGACTCGGATGATTCGGCAATCAGAGGACCCTGGCCCAGATACCCCGCCCCCACATCCAGCACTCCTAGAGGTCCCTTCTCCTGTGTTTCCACTCAACGGAGACCCACAGGAGGCTGAGCGACGGTGACCCCGGGAAGGCCTAGGGGAGGAGGCTGGAGGAGAGAGGTGGCCAGGGTCAGCAGGGCTGTGCAGGGAGGGGCTGCTTTCCAGGGCAGAGTCCAGAGATGAGACTGACGGCCACTTCATGTGCTAGGGGCAAAGAGGTGAGGTCATGAGCGGACGGAGGCCGAAGGGAAAAGTCCTGATGTGGTCAGAGGCAAGAGCAGGCTCACCTGGGCGAGGCGAGTCAGCAGAGGTGCCGGGGTTCCAGGCACCTCATCTCCCCCGACACTGGGCCGATCCCAGGACACAAGCGGAGTGGGGCCTCCAACAGAGCCCAGAACTCTGCAGAGGCAAGATATCAGACAGTGACAGCGGCAGCGGCAAGTCCCCATGAAACCAGCTCCCAGCCAGCCAGCCAGCAGTGTCCTCACTCCGTCCACTGTGTGATCACTAGTGTTGGCCGAGGTGTCCTTGCAGCGGGGGAGTCACTGGTCCCCGGTGGCTCCACTTCACAGGATACACGGTGACTGGACAGGATAGCCATGGGCAGAGGTCAGGACATGCCACCAATACACACATACACACACGTCCCCGAGCCAGAGTCCTAGAACCCAACCATCCAGCCATTCACCTCTGAGCTTCAGTTAACGGCTGGAGGCCCTGGAGCCATTGCTGGATATCAGAGTTAGGTCGGAGGTCGTAGCCACGACATTCTTTCTGGAGGCGCAACAGCTCCGAAAGGATAGCAAACTCCTGGGAAGGAGCCCTCAGACTGCAGGAGCCAAAACTCAGGGCCCCTGACTTCACCTCCCTCTCCCCCTTCCTGGGAACACAGAGAGGGGAATCCACCACCCAGCCCCACCCCCACACTCCTCTCACCTTCCTCCGCTTGTCAAAATTGATGTAGCCATTCTGCAAGGGCAGTAGGAGGGGGATAAGGGGCTAACCCTGCTCAGGCACCAGCGAGAACATCCCCCTCCCCAAACACAGCAAGTGCTCCGGCACTCACCCCCTCCCCAAAGCACACCTTGGCATCCCATCCCTCCTCACCTTCCCAGTCTCAGACCTGAACCCATCTTGACTTGATCCTTTTTTGTTTATATTTTGAGACTGGGACTCACTGTGTAGCCTTGGCTGTCCTAGAGATCTTTCCCCAATGCCCCACCCCACTGCCTCCCAAGTGCCAAGAGATCACAGGCAATGCCCAGCTCCACTTGACACTCAGAGAGTATCTAGCCACTAGATGAGAAAATGGAGCCCACAGTGGGACAAGGAACTTTCTGGAAGCCTCGGCGTTTCATTTTCTTTGCAACGCTGGGGATGGAACCCGGGGTCTTGACCATGCCAGGGAGTCAGTCACACCACCGACCGCCAGGACAGATAGTGATGTACAGAGGTTGAACTACTTCCCGTGGTAAGACTCGAGAGACTGCCCTGTTTCTCCTGCCTGTAGCCTCTCTGTGGAAGGCTGTCTGCCTGACCTGAGGTGCACATGTTGAGTCACCCAGGGCAGATCACACACACAGACACACACCACACCACATACACACACACATCATACACACACACCACACATACACACACACAGATCACACACACACCACACACACACACATACACACACCACACACACACACATACACCACACACACACACCCACACACAGATCACACACACACCACACACACACACACACACACATACACCACACACACACACCCACACACAGATCACACACACACCACACACCACACACACACACATACACCACACACACACACACACACAGAGATCACACACACACCACACACACACACATACACCACACACACACACACATACACAGATCACACACACACCACACACACATACACACACCACACACACACACACACACACACACAGATCACACACACACCACACACACACACATACACACACCACACACACACACATACACCACACACACACACCCACACACAGATCACACACACACCACACACACACACACACCACACACACACACCCACACACAGATCACACACACACCACACACACACACATACACACACCACACACACACCACACACACACTGACCTCCAGCTCATCCTTGGAGGCCGCATCCAGCATCACAAGGTCCTTCAGGAAGGTTCCCAGGTAGGGAACCACACCCTGCAGGCAGAGATGGCAGAGATCGGGATGTGAGCCCTTCTCCCTTTCCCTTCAGACACAACTGTGTATTCTCCTCACCAGGTAAGCCACCCATTCCCAGCCCCACTGAACACTCACCCCACCCCTGAAGCCAGACCTTGGGGCCTTCTTGGAGTGTGGCTCCACAGGGGGCTGCAGCTTCACTTCCTGGTGACAAAACAAGGTGACGGGGAGGAGGGGGCTGGGGAGGAGGGGGCAGGTGCAGAGGCTGGGGAAAGCAAGACCGCCCTCACCTGCGTGAGGAGCTCTCTGCTCTGGGAATAATTATCCTCCTCTGAGAAAATCTGGCACAGGCTGGAAAAGACTCGGAGGCTGTCCCTAGAGAGGAAGAACAGGCCTCTGAGCACAGGCCTGGGGTCCCGAAGCTTCCGCACCCCAGGCCTCGGGCACTTCAGTCCTCCTACCTGGTTGCCTCCCCCCAGGCTGCCCGAAGCCTGTGGATAGGGCTGGACTGCAGAGCGGACACAACAGCATACACTGAGGAGAAGTTCCGAAGCAGGCGGCACTCCTGTGAGGACCGGAGAACAGTCAAGGCTCTAGGGTCCCTTGCCACACCGGAGACAAAGAGTCCCCAGCCAGCAGGCCTGCTCTCTCTTACCTCGGCCACACGAATCCACTTCTCTAGGAGCCGGGCCCTCTGTGGGGGCCGGAGTGGTCTCACAGTCACCTCTCTTGGCCCCTCTCCAATTGAGGTGGCCCCCAAGACAGAGCTAACTACCGCCCCCGCCACCTTGTTGAACTGTGTGACGGTAGCTCGGACAGACGGGCAGAGGTGAGAATGTCCTGGCCGGTCTCTGTGACCCCAGAGGCCTCCCAAACACTGAGAGGGGATCAGATTAAGAAACAGCTCCTGCAGGGCAGAGGGCAGAGGTTACAATTTAGAGTCAAGCCAGACAAGTTTCCAGTATCAGGGATCTGAGGCTCTTAAGTGGCCAGGGACCAGTGGGGGCCAGAGTTCAAGGGGAACAGCCAAGGGGCGAAGGGAAGAGAAGCAGACGGAAGAGGAACTGCACCAGGACAATTGGAAGCAAGAAAAGGATCCGGAGCCAAGGAGAGGTTAGTAAGGGGGCAGAGAGTGTGGGGTCAAAGGTCAAGGTCTCACCGCATCTAGCAGGGTCAGCTGTTCGGCCAAGTGGTCAGCGAGGAACACCAGGACATCCGTGGGGTCAGCAGGGGAATCGCCAGGAAGGGCCAGGGGCTTAGGAAGGTCGGGGGCCCGGGGGTCCACCCGGGCCCGGAGGTTTCGGATGAGGTCAGCACTGCCCCCCACAACACCCTCCCGTGCTGCATACCCTGTCCGAAGCAAGAAGCTCTCAAGCCGGTCAAGTTGACCCTTGACCTCAGAGCCAAAATCCTCAGGGTGAGAGGCCAGCCAAGTTGAAAGTACAGAGATGGCTACCCTGAGAGAAGGGGAATCAGCCAGGGGTCAGAGGTCCAGCCTCAGCACCCTGAGGGGACTGAGGTTGAGACAGGGCCACTCACCCTGTGGTCCTCTCTAGCTCGCCCGGAGGATGTGATTCAAGGGCTTCCAGCCTGGGGATGAGGAGAGGGTCTACCTTGTGGCTTTTCCAGCCCCCCCACCCCGGGTGCTGGGGGTGCTCAAAGGGAATCCAGGAGCCTCCTAACCCTTGGCCCCTGACCTGTCAGCCACAAGCCCAAACAGGGCAGAAGTGGAGGTGAAGGCCCGGTGGGTGGCCAGCAAGGCTGGAGTGAACATCATGTCAGCCCCTGCCGTCCTGGCATCCAAGAGGTGTCTGACCAGGGCCTCCAGAGTGCCAGCGCGGAGCCGTCGGGAGGAGCGAGGTGGAGGCAAGGGAGCCTGGAGAACATGGAGGGTGTCTCACCGACGGGCCTCCTCAATCTGACTGCTAGACATCTGGGATAATCCAGATCTAGCTTATTTCTGCCCCGGTTCAGAAATGGCTTAAATCACACAACACAGAACTACCGTCACACTACCAGAACTTCTTCAACCTAATGCTCCGGAAAATAAATAAGTAAATAAATATATATTAAATTAAAAACCAAGAGGCAAGACCTCAAAGTCGTGATCTCACCAAGGGATCAAGAGGCCTGTACTGGCGGCTTGTGACAGTAAAGGTTGCACCATCCTCCTCCTCATCCCAGACTGACACAGAAGCCTGGAGGAGCAAGAAGAGGAAGTGAGTCCCACAGCACCTCCAGTCCCCAGCCATTGTCCCCAGGCCCTGTTCCTCCCTCTGCACCCCTCACCTGTGATGGCGGGGGACAATACCAGCGAGTGCGAGGGGTAGAGGGTACTGGTGACCCCAGGTCTACCCCACCCTGGGGCTCAGACAGCCCCCCTCCCCCGGCCACCTCAGAGCTCGGTGGGATGGAAGAGGTTGCAGTAAGGGTTTCAACTAAATGCAGGAGCCCCTCTTCTGGCCACCTCCAACCCCCTTGTCCCCACAGCTGAGCCCAACGCAGAAAAGCAGGGCGCAAAGTCAGGAGCAGACCGTGCCTGAAGAGGCACAAAGCCAAAGGAAGAGAGACCTGAAGCAGAGAGAAGCTGAAACTTCACAAAGCCCGCCCTCCCTGACAGAACCAGAGGAGCCCAAATTTAGTCCTTCCGCAGAGACTCCTTTTCCCCAGATCCCCAATACAGCTTCCACTTAATCTCAGCACTGGGGACCCCCTGAAGGTGGCGGCTCCAATCCCAGTTACAAGAAGGGGAAGTAAGGATGATGGGGGGGGGGGAGCGGTAGACTCAGAGTCATGTGGCCCTAGCCCCTCCCCCGACCGATCCCGAAAAACCAGCCTTGCCAGTCACCCTAACTTTACCAATGTCGGGGCCCAGGAGTCTGGATCCTCCGAATCTAACTTCTGGACCCTCCTGAATCCCTAAATCCTGCTGCCGACTACATCCTATCAGTCTCTTCGGACGAAAATGACCACGCTCTACCTATCCCGGGATCATCTCTCCAGGTGCTGGAACCTCTTGGCTTGCTGCCCTCTATTGAGCACCAGGGGGTGGGGGAAGAGGCGGCGAAATCTGAGGGTTCCCTCCCCAATCCTAGAGTCTGAGGAGCTGGTTACTGTGGAAACAAACCCCTCCCAGCCAAACAAAAAACGAGGAGGGAGACAGGGACCAAGATACAACTGCCCAGTGGCACCCGTCTGAGCAGGTATGGGCAAAGAGGGCCTGAGTCCCGCAGGCACAGTCAGCCCGCCTGCCAGCCAGCCATTCCAGGCAGGAACTCGGCAGGTTCCTACGGGCAGGTTCCGAGCAGACGGACAGGGCGAACTTCATAGACACCAGGACCCGCAGCCAGGGGACAGATATCCAGAGAGAGTGTGGCGGGCGGGATGCGAGTGAGGCGGGGAGGAAGAGACCGAGGGACCCAGAGACACCGAAAGGAGGAGAATCTCAGAAATATTTAATGCCCTGCCTCCCGCCACCCGCGTCTCACCTCTTCTTCTTCCTCATCCTCTTCCTCCTGCCCCCCGCCCACGGCCCGGCCACCTGGGTCCCCACCCTCTTCGGGGTCCCGGCTCCGGAAGCTGCTCAGCACGACTCCCCCGGGGGGGTTCGTGTCCAAAAGCAGCCGCAGGGGCCGCGGGAGCATGGCCGAGAGAAGCAATCAGCGGGGTCGGGCCATGGGGGCGCCTGGGGAGAGACGGGTGGGATTGGGTGGAGTCAGACGGGCGTGGGGGAGACGGGCAAGAAGGGACCTGGGTGGGAGTCCCTGAGGAAGGCCGGGGGAGGGAGATACGGGAGTGGGGAAACCCAAGCCCTCGGTGCTTGCTTGGGACTCGGGGGCTAACTAGTGCGGAATGGGCAGGGTCACCCCGTGCTCCGGCTCTGACCTGCTCGGGAAGGGCGAGGGGCTGCGCGCGGGTCCCGGGCCTCTGTTCTTGTCGGTCTCTGGCCCTCTACCGAGTCCCCTCCCCGGCTTTTCCGCGAGGCCCCCCTCCTGCACCCCGCCGGGCTCCCGGGCCCTCCCGCCCTTTCCGCTTCCCCCCTCTCCGCGTCCGCCCGACAGCAGGAGCCAAAAAGGGAAGGAAGTGAGGACAGGAGCCAGGGCGAGCGACTACGGGAGTGCTGGACGCCAGGGGCTGGGACGCAGGCTGCAGGTGCACTACTCCGCTGTCCCTTGCAGCCCCACTCCGTGGCTCTGAAGCCCGCGTCTCGCAGCAGACACGCTGGAGACCAGGGTCCTGTCTCAAGCCTCCACGGGAAGGCAAACACGGAATTTTAAGTCACTTTCTCTAACGAGAGCGGCGCTGCAACTGCCGAGGAAAGTGCCCTAGCAGTGGCGCGACCCCGTTACTGCAGCTGGAGAATGACACTGCCGCGCCGGCACGAGTGCAACGGAGCAAATCCGCGCCGGGTTTTCTGTGCCGCCCTTATGCCCGCCCACTTGCGGGAAGGGGGCGGAAGCCGGCTAGTGCGGCGCTTCCGGTTCCACTCGGGTCCGTCGCTCCGGGCGTCCGGCTCTCACCGTGCGCCGGAGCGCGCGCGGTTCCCACAGTGGCTATGTCGTCTCCCGGGTGCGAGACGAGGACCGGGAGGTGACCGAGAGGTTGGCTGTGCTTGGAAAGGGGAGAATGAGAGGCCCGCATGGAAACTCGTAAAGACTTTATTGGCTCATGAGGACCGGCGGACAGGAGAGGACGAACCACACGGGGGACATTCGTGAAGGGCCGAGACCCACCAGGCCCGGAGATGGCAAAGGTGGACCAGGCAAAAGAAACGCTGTGGCCGGACGTGGTGGCCCATGCCTTTAATCCCAGCACTTGGGAGGCAGAGGCAGGCGGATTTCTGAGTTCGAGGCCAGCCTGGTCTACAAAGTGAGTTCCAGGACAGCCAGGGCTACACAGAGAAACCCTGTCTCGAAAAACCAAAAAAAAAAAAAAGAAAGAAACGCTGTGGTAGGAATGGAGGGCTGGAGAGGTAGGCTTTAGTCCGCGAGGGAGACACATGGACCCTTCGTCTCTACACTACTGCTGTGGGCTATCCCTGAGGTCCCTAGAATCTTAAGATGCTATGAAGACCTTTCGTCCTAATCCCCTGGCCAGTGGTTCTCAACCTTCTTAACATTAATGCAATTCAAGTTGTAAAATTATTTTCTTTGCTACTTCGTAACTGCCTTTACTACTGTTGTGAATCCTAATGTAAATGTCTGGTATTTCCGATGGACTTAAAGGGGGTTGTGAGCCACAGGTTATGAACCGGCCTCTCTGGCGCATACAGTGGTTCTTCTCAACCCTGGGACTCTACGCATGTGTGTTCTTATATTTAGTTCTCTCAACAAAGCCCGGCCAAGTAACCCCGACTGACCTGAAACTCCCAGGCTGGCATGGAAATGTCAGAGATCCACTGCCTCTGCCTCCTGACTGCGGGCATCAAATGAGTGTGGCGCTAAGCCTCGCTTTTTCTCATCTTAAAAGTTTAGTTTGAAAAAAAAAAAAAAAAAAAGTTTAGTTTGAGCCCAGCGGTGGTGACTCACGCCTTTAATCCCAGCACTTGGGAGGCGGAGGCAGGCGGATTTCTGAGTTCAAGGCCAGCCTGCTGGTCTACAGGGTGAGTTCCAGGACAGCCGGGACTATACAGAGAAATCCTGTCTCCAAAAACCAAAACAAACAAACAAAAAAAAAAAACCTCTAGGCGTGGTGTCCAGTGCCGTTTGTCACTCCCGAGGCAGAGAGACAGGTGGATCTCTGGGACTTCGAGGCCAGCCTGGTTGGCTTGGTGAGGGTTCAGGACAGCCAGCCAAGGCTACATAGAGAGACCTTGTCTAAAAACAAGAACAAAACAAGAAAGATTAAAACAAACAAAAAACCTTTAAAAAAAAAAATCCGAGCTATTCAATGGAGGGAGAAGAGAAGAGGGCTGTTGTTCTGGGGCAGGGGCTACTGGAGTCATTTGGGCCAGAGATGAGGGTGGCTTCCACAGACGAGAACTTCTTTACTGTGACTTCTGCAAGAGAAGAAAGAAGTGGGGAATTGGAAGTGTTGGGAGGGAAGTGAGTTTCTCCCAGTTAATGTAGAAACATTCTCACAGTTACAGGCGTGGGAGCAGGCTGGGGCTGGCATTTCCCACCAGCCAGACATGGTCATGAGTGTCCTCGCTCCTGAGTCTTCTAGAAGACCCAGTGGGTCAGCTGAGAATCCACGCAAACCCCACCCCTGGCTGTGCTCCGAGCTTTGGAAGTCCTTATGTTGTCTACATGTTTACATTGCCTGGATAGGTCAGAGCCGGACTTGGCCACTGCGGCACAGTAGTCTCCCAGGCCACTCCCTGTCACACTTCAGGAGCCTTTCCCTCCATACAGTCTCTTTGCTGCCTATTCTCATGCTTTGATGGTATCCCACTTTACCCTGTAATAAATTCTGACTGTCTTCTGCACTTTAAAAATGTACGCTGGGAGACACTCAGCAGGCAGACTCAATCACTGGTTTGAGTTTGATCCAGGATCCTACAAGGTTGTAGGAGAAAACTGGTCCCAAGAGTTGTCCTGTGACATCCAACCTTATGTGTGGTAACACACCACACACATTCATATGCACACATAGGGGAAAATCTTTAAGAGGAAGAAAGATGGGCTAGTGGGGTGGCCCAGGGGTAAAGGTACTTGCCGTTCTGAGTGTGATCCCCAACATCCATGGGGTAGAAGGAGAAAACCAAGTCCCACAAATTGTTTTTTGACCCCCACATGTCTGCTGTGATATACACAGTCCCACACAAATAAATTTAACTTCTAAGTGGTGACGCACGCCTTTAATCCCAGCACTCGGGAGGCAGAGGCAGACGGATTTCTGAGTTCGAGGCCAGCCTGTTCTACAGAGTGAGTTCCAGGACAGCTAGGGCTACACAGAGAAACCCTGTCTCAAAAATCCAAGGCAGGAGGGGGGAGTGTCATCCTCAAATATGTAGCAAGCTTGAAGGCAGCCTGAGCTACATAAGACCTGTATCAACAGAAACTTAATAAAGTGTGTGATTAAATGTTGCTTCATTTAACTCCTCTCTCCCCCATAAGCCAAGGTTTCTGTGTAGCAACCTCGAACTCAGGATTCTGCACAGGGCTCTGAAGTGTTAGGCCTGGCCTGGCCTGGCCTGGAAGCCAGCCAACACACCTGGCTTTTTCTTTTTTTCTTTTTTTAATATAGCTACCAATTCTTTCAATTTATGTGTGTGATTTACACCTCTAATGGACAGAACCACCTGCATAATTTTTAAAAATCACTACTCCTAGGGAAACAGATCGAGGTCGAAAAGTCTGAGGTGAACTACCCTGAGGAAGAGGAAGAATTTAGACCAGGTGTGTGTGAAGCGGACACCTGCCACTGCAGCCACCATTCCTCCCCGGAATAACCAGCAGGAGGCGGCAAAGCCCCAGAAATGGAGCCCTGTTACCTTTGAGTTCCTGGGAATGGTCAGGCTGGCAGCTGCGACTTTCTCCTTTGAGACTTCAGGAATGGTCCAGTAGGCAGCTACTGGGGAAGAGAGAGGGATGAAATGTGGGCATGCCTGAGGAAGGAAGGGGTGGGTGAGACTTCAGAGAGTGGGCAGGGTATGTCCTGTGGGGACAGGCCTCACACCTACCCAGCCAGCCTAGCACCTTGAGGAGTCCGAGAAGGAGAAAAGCAGACAGGAACAGGCCAATGCCGTCCTCGATGGAGGGCCCCGAGAAGCCTGGCAAACGGAAGCAGTGCACGTGAGTTTGGTGTTTCCTGAGGCCCACCCTGGTTCAGATGTTCCCCAGGCGATTACCTGCCACCTCCAGAGTGACGTCAGCACTGCGCCCCGATGCTGGCAGGCTAGAGTGGTGCACCCGACAGACATAGTGAACTCCATGCTGCTTGGCAGTGGCTGGAGGTAGCTGCAGGTGCCCAGACTGGCTGACAGAGCCATCGGAATGGTGGCGGATGGTGGAGAGCCACGTCTTCCCCTCAACCTTTCTAGAACTTCCTCCTGGGCCGCCTCTGAGCTCCCACTTGACCTCCAGACCCTCCGCAGGGAAGAAGTGGGATGCAAGACAGAGCAGTTCTGGGGGTGCCTCTCCTGGGGCAGCCCACACAATGGGTGCTGGTGTTAGAGACACTCTGGGGGCCTCTGAAGAAAGAATAGGAAAGGTAACTGAGGGAATTCACCTCCCTCCCTCAGTTGGTCTTCCGGCTTCCCTAAGACTGCAGGGGGTGCTCTGTCTCCCCATTTGAACTTCACAACAATCCCATGTTAAAGCTTTCAGATGCCTAGGACTCCCAACTGTCTTCAGTATCACCCCTGCCATGGTGTTCCTCGACTCACTGTGCACAGTCAGCTCCAGGGAGACCTGTCCTTGCAGGTAGGGCAGGTGTACAGTAGCCAGATAGACACCCTCCTGAGAAGGCTTCACGGCCGGAAGCCAGAAGGTCCCGTTCCCAGTCCACGGGCCCCAGGGCTCATCGTCATCCCAAGCTGCAAATGCTGTAGCCTTTTCCTGGGCTGGTGGCATTCTCCCGGCCAGCCCGGGGGTGGCAGCCAACAGCAGGTGACCCTTTCCCCTGTGCTGGCGTCGCCACTCCAGCCCAAAGGGAGGAGGGCCTGCGTCCAGAGAGGGAGAACCTTCCAGGGCAGAGGGTGCGTAGGCGAAGCGCAGGTCCAGCACTGCATCCTTTCCCAGCTGGACTCGAGGGGCGGGGTTATGGGTGAGGACGGTCAGCACCACTGGGCGTGCACGGGGAGAGTGGAAAGAAAGGGAAAGGAGGAGAGTTGGTGGCTCAACCAAGCTCCAGGTTACCCACGCTTCAGGGACACATCCATTTACAATACCATAGGGGTAAATCAAGGTGATGGGAGGTTCGCAGCCCTGGAGGTATTGAACACACACACTGCCAACCACGATTCTCAAATCCTATAGATGGCCCGGATCTCTAAGGGCACAATAAAATTTCGTCTCGTGTGTGTGTGTGTGTGTGTGTGTGTGTGTGTGTGTGTGTGTGTGTGTGTGTGTGTGTGTATTTCACCTACATGTAAGTGCACCATGTGTGCAGTACCAAAGGAGGCCAGCAGAGGGCACTGGATCCCTGGAATTAGAGTTACACGTGGCTATGAGCCATCACATAGGCACTAGGACCACAACTATCTCAGCCAATGCTCATAACTGCTGGGCCATCTCTGTAACACCACCACACACACACACACACACACACTTTCTTTCTCTCTCTTTCTATCTCTATCTCTCTTTCTCTCTATCTCTATCTTTTGGAGATAAGACTCATTTTGGCCCAAGGTAGCTTGGAAACTCACTCTGTATGCTAAGCTACTCTGGAACTCAATAGATAAGAGATTATCATACCCCAGCCTCCCTTCTTTCTTTCCTTTGTGTGTGTGTGGGGTGGGGAGTTTTGTGGGGCAAATACCACTGCTGTGCTATGGCTGACCCTAAGGCCTCAGGCACAGGAGCAAGCACTACACTCCGTCACTGAGAAAGAGTCTGCAGCACAGCCGTCTGTTGGCCCTCCCGACCCCACCTCTCCAGTGCGAGCACTGCAGGCCTGACTGTCACACACAGCAGGCAATGGGCCTACCACTGAGCTACACCTCAGCCCCACGCCCCAATCTCCACAGTAGAAATGGAACCTGGACATAGTGGCTCACATTGGTAACCCTAGCACATGGGAAACGCTGGTGGGAAGACTGCCCTGAGTTCCAGACAAGCCTGCCTGAGTCTCAGTCTCAAAAACAAACCAAAATGAGTCACAGGCAGTCACAATGAGAACAGAATCTACCTACTGGGGATGCTGGGAGCTTGGTCTTTTTTTTAAAAGAGACACAGAGCCGGGCGGTGGTGGCGCACGCCTTTAATCCCAGCACTTGGGAGGCAGAGGCAGGCGGATTTCTGAGTTCGAGGCCAGCCTGGTCTACAAAGTGAGTTCCAGGACAGCCAGGGCTACACAGAGAAACCCTGTCTCAAAAAACCAAAAAAAAAAAAAAAAAAGAGACACAGCATAACATGCTTTCATTTTAAGCCCAGGTATGGGATAAGGGCAGCTTCAGACTGTGTGACAGCTGACGGATTTGCCTCATGCTCTAGCAGAGGCGTGGCTTTGCCAGCTGCAGACAGTGTCTGTGATTGGGTGATGCTTGGAATTCTGGGAACTTTTCAAAGGGTAGATAAATGTTAGAACCCCCCAAGAGGAGGGGTAGGTGGCCTTTGGTCATTCAGGGGGTTGGTTACAGTTTGTTAGTCATGCTCAAAGAAGCAACAGAAACCAGAAATTAAATTCAGATTGCTCTCTCTCTCTCTCTCTCTCTCACATCCTTCCTTCTCTCCTATCTATGATAAGGAGTGAAACCAGGGGATAAAGGGTGGAAAGAGAAGAACCCACAAAGTAACAAAGACCTACCTGCTGAGCTACTGAGTTTGTGGTGAAGGTTATGCCATTTAATACCTCTGGCTAACCAAATCTTGTTCCAGTCCTGGCTTTGCCTAATGAAAACATCTATAGGGGCTGGAGAGATGGCTCAGTGGCTAAGAGCACTGGCTGCTCTTTCACAGGTCCTGAGTTCAATTCCCATCAACCATGTGGTGGCTCACAAACATCTGTAATGGGATCTGATGCCCTCCTCTGGTGTCTGAAGACAGCAACAGTTTACTCACATACATAAAATATAACAAATGATTCTTTTTTAAAAAATTTTTCTAGCCAGGCAGTTGTGGTGCAGGCCTTTAATCCCAGCACTTGGGAGGTAGAGGCAGGCAGATCTCTGAGTTCGAGGCCAGCCTGGCCTACAGAGTGAGTTCCAGGACAGTCAGGGCTACAGAGAAATTCTGTCTCAAAAAAAAAACAAAAAACAAAACAAACAAAAAAACCCCTCTCTCTAGGAAGCAGGTTAGTACTCGGAGCACAGGAAAGTTTATGGATCAGAGCTCTTCCCAGCCCCAGGTGTTTATCTTTAACATTTTCTTTTTTTTTTTTTAAAGATTTATTTATTTATTATATGTAAGTACACTGTAGCTGTCTTCAGACACTCCAGAAGAGGGAGTCAGATCTTGTTACGGATGGTTGTGAGCCACCATGTGGTTGCTGGGACTTGAACTCTGGACCTTCAGAAGAGCAGTCGGGTGCTCTTACCCACTGAGCCATCTCACCAGCCCCTCTTTAACATTTTCTAAGCTGCCTTTTACATTTTTATTGATTCATTTGTGTGTGTGTGTTCCTGCATGGTGTGCATGTGGAGGGCAGAGAAGGACTTCCAGGAGCCAGCTCTCCCTGTGGGCCTGGGTGAAACTCACAGCTTTCATCAGCTTTACCCTGTCACCTCAGTAACCCTGCAGGACCCTTGCTCTTTGTTCTTGAGATTCTATTTTAATTACAACATTTCTCTCTTCCCTACCCTCACAAGCCCTCCCACACACACCCTCCTTCAAATTCTTGACCTCCTTTTTTTTTTTTTTTTTTTTTGGTTTTTCGAGACAGGGTTTCTCTGTATAGCCCTGGCTGTTCTGGAACTCACTCTGTAGACCAGGCTGGCCTCAAACTCAGAAATCTGCCAGCCTCTGCCTCCCAAGTGCTGGGATTAAAGGCGTGTGCCACCACACCTGGCTTGACCTCCTTTTTGTTATTGCATGCTTATTTATATTTGTGTATATGTATATATTCCTGTACTATAACCTGCCTATAACATGTTTCTAGAGTCGGTGAAACTGCGCACTGTGTGCACTAAGTGTTGAGGAAGATGGATTTGATTCTGGTTACGAAGCTCCACGGCCCCTTGTGTGTCCAGCACAAGCAAGGCCTGGCTCTGGGACCTCAGACATTCCAACAAGGAGACTAACCGGGGCTGGAGAGATGGCTAAGTGGGCAAGAGCACTGACTGCTCTTCCAGAGGTCCTGAGTTCAATTCCCAGCAACCACATGGTGGCTCACAACCATCTGTAATGGGATCCGCTGCCCTCATCTGGTGTGTCTGAAGACAGCAACAGTGTACTCATATAAATAAATAAACTAATTAATTAATTAATTTAATTTAATTAAATAAAAAGGGAGACTAACCAAGATGATTTCCTACCCTAGTGTTCTGTGAAAACAGCCATCCAGGTGAGGCAGCCTAAGCCTGCTGCAGCAGCTTCTGCAAGGTGAGGGAGGTGAGTCCTCAACTGACCTGCCTGGGCTGCACAGGGAGGGCAAGGGAACCTGCTTAGGAGCTGACCCTGTGTCTCAACCAAAGGCTGAAGGAGGCTGGGGCTGAGGTTTGGTGGTAGAGAGCTTCCCTGATGCTGTCAGTGCCCTGGAGGCAGGAGGGGGAAGGTGACAGCAACAAATAAACCACTTGCATTATTTTCTCTCTTTTTATAAGATTTTAAATGGTTTCTTTTAGGTGCACTGGTGTTTTGCCTGTGTGTATGCCTGTGAGAGTGCCAGCTCCCCTGAGAATGGAGTTACAGCGGTGAGCTACCATGTAGATGCTGTGAATTGAACCCTGACCCTCTGGGCGATCAGCCAGTCCTCTTAACTGATGCGCCATCTACCCAACCCCCACCCCCATTTTCATGATTTTCTAATCAAGCAGAAGTGACCTGAAAGTGATCTGATGGGGAAGACAGGACATAGTTACTTGATTTCACCCCAAGTCTATGTGAAGTAGTGTTCTGAGAGTCAGCTCTGGTCCAGAGCACTCTAGGACTCAGACAAGGGCCTAGAGAGGCCACGCAGCACTTTAAACCACAGACTGCACTTCTGAGGACCCAAGGTCGGTTCCCATGCCACATGGCTCACAACCAGCCGTGACCCTGCCCCAGAGGATCCAACCAGCTCTTTTGGATTCCCTGGGCAGCTGCACTCACACGCATATACCCATACACACACACACACACACAACTAACTTGCAAATAACTAATACAGTCACTGAGGCACACACTCCTGCCCTGCAGAAGCCACATGGGTTGTCTTTGACAGATCTGAGAAGCACGGTGAGTCTACATCTCATCACCCGTCACTGAGCACGCAGGGCCACCCCATACACTGTGATTTCAAGCCCAAGCTTTCAGTAGGTTCTTTGCTAGTTTTCTGGAGGTTGATCTGGGGACCTCAGGTCCTAACTTTTTCTTGGTGCTAATAACATTTATTGGACCAGCACATAGCTGCACAGGGCCTTGCTTCAATGCCACAAATAAAAGTAGCTGGCAAAATAGATCCTACTTTTTACAGTTGGAAAAAACCGACCCATAGGGCAAAGGGTCGCCACCACCATGCCGCATGAAGACCAGCTGTGTGAGGGCAGGTGGTTCTCTCAAGAGAACTACTGTCCCCACAAAGGGCCTGCACAGGGTGGAGCTAAGAGTAGAGGTGCCAGTGGAGTTTCAGACTGTCCCCATTTGGAGATTTCAAATGATGAAGGCAAAGGACTGAGTTCGGTGAGAATATTTGCATAAAAGCACCAGAAATGGGGAAAGCCAACGACGATTCTATCTACCTGTTAGGTGGTGTCCAGAGAGAAAAGCAAACACTAGAGGACATTCAAGACAGATCTACCCCATAGAGTGCCCCTTCCCCTGTCCAGCACAGCAAAGTGGTGGACCTCTGGGAACTCAAGCGGCAGAACCGCACCTGTGCACAAGCCACTGTTCTGCCCACTAGAGGCCACTGTTGAGGCACTAAAGACCGTGGCCGAGAGCCTTGGCAAGAGGTTCCTTGCTGGGCTGATTGTCCCTAGGCTCTAGTGCGCTTTGAAGAGACTCAAAGTGTGATTTTTGAAACTTAGGATGGGTGCAGAAAAAATTCGGGTTTCGGGACGCCTAACCTTATGAGTTTCTCAAACTCTGGGATCTGGAAAGCGACACCATGACCGCCTCCCCAACACTTCTGCAAGGCCCCGCCCCCAAACCACAGTAGGTTTCAATTTTACTCTCAGCCTACAAAGAAGGGTGAAGATAAAATCTAACCAACTCCCTTCCCTTAACAAAAGAATATATACTGATCCCCAGTTGAAGAAATGACCCATTCAAACCTCTTGGCGAGTCGCCGAACTGGCCCATCCAGATCCTTAAAAACTACCCATCCATCCCCCGCACCTCTTGGCGGCTACCTGTTGCCATGGTGATGAAGACAAGCTCCCGCTGAGGCTCCCGCTGTGGTCGCAGCAGGCCGGAGAGGCTGAAGAGAGTGCTGGATACGCTGACCAGCAGCCAATCCCCGTCCAGGGCCCGCGGGCAGTTCTGCTGCGGACTCAGACTTCTAGCCCACTTCGCCGAGGCGGGGAACGGGATGAAGCGGCTCATCTCGCAGTGTGGGGCGGAGGCGCCTGCGGGGTACCGCCTGAAGGCAGCCAGGAGCATTCCCGCCGGGTCTGCAGAACCGAAAAGGATGTAACGGTAGCCCGGACAGGAAATGTTCTGACTACACACAGGCCGGGAGGCACAAACTAGCAAAGTAGTGAACGACTTAGACTTAGAGAGCATCCAAACGTATTTACAAAAGGGAAAACTGAGGCCCAGCGTCCCTGCGTGAGCTAAGAGGAGGCGACAGATGCAGGTGAGTCCCGAAGACTCACCATCCACCTTGAAGTATAGCTTTGGGTCAAGATCTGGCCGCGGCGGCGGTCCCCTGGGTCCATGGCGCAGTAGCAATGTGGCAGGTTTCTTAGACAGGCCACCCCCACCTGCATCCTCCACGAACCAGCACTCGATCGCCTCTGGTCCAGCCGAGACGACGGAGACGACGGTCGCCAGGCCTGGGGAGTGGGGCTCCGGTGACCAGACGGCCACAGGATGTCCGGGGACCGGCCCGCCCCTTCAGACCCGCGATGGGACCTCCTCCCTCTCCTTCCCAGTGTGTCTTTTCCTAAACAAGAAATGGGGTCTGCTCACCCAGTGCCACAGCGACGAGCAGGAGCAGAGGCTTCATGGTGCTACGATCTCTCCTACCAAGTCTCTTCTTCCCCTTTCACTTTCATTTTCCTTCTAAGGCTGGGGTGAGGAACTGGAAATTCCCCGATCTGGTCAGGTGAGGGCGTGACTGCGCGTTGGAGGAACGCCGCCCACAGGGGCCAAATAGAGTTGCCGAAACCCTGTCTCTAGCTCTCCAGCCACTCCTCGCCCTGCACCCACCCCCTTGGCTCACCGGACTGCGCCAACTTTGAGCCCTTTATCAGCCTAGACTCCGCCCTCCTGCTGTGCCCTCTCAGCGCCACCTCCCTTAAAACCACACTCCCGCGTTCCCAGACCTGTGCCAGGTCCCAGCAAACAGAGGGGTGTTGGGAAGCCAAGTGAAGTGACCAATAAATATTTTAATCACCGTTAAAAATTAAGACCTATACTACGCGGCTCCCACCTTGTCTCCACCCACTTTCATGACAACCCAATTTGGGATCCCCATGGCAAGGGTGGAGTAGTACAGAAATAAGGGGCGTATCCTTCAAGAGGAGAAAGGACAATCGTTAAGACTCAAAGGCCTTGTCCCACAACACAAACACAGACTTCAGGCACAAACTAGCACAACCTGACTGTTGGCTCTGTGACTCGGATGCTCAAAAGGTCCCTTTTCCATTCCCCCACCTTGTTGGCACTACTCCGTGAAGGTGGGGCTCTGGTGTGCTCAGGGGAAAAGAAAAAACACAGCTTAGTTCCAGAGATATCGAGGAAGGGGCTGAGGAATGGAATGGGCTGGCGACGGTGCAACCCATGCCCTTCTCTAGAATATATACATGTCCACAGAGGTAAGGGAAGACTGTTAGGTGGGGGAAACCCCGGGAGCCATTGCTCTTAGACTAAGCTCCCCAATTGCCTGCTCTTCAGTGTGCTGCACCTCCACCCCCACTGAAATCCATCTCCACTTTGTGCACGCTGGGTGGGGACCAGACACGCCTATGGGACGGGGGCGTGGCCGAATTTGCCTCATCGCCACTGCCCCCACCCACGGCGGAAGACTCCCTCTTGGGCTGCAATGCTGGCCCAGGTGTCCCGGGTCCAGGACCGGGTCCAGATCCGACCCCACCCACGCCCATCCGGTGCCGGCGCTCACAGTGTCCCCGGTGACGCATGAAACTGTCCCGCCACATGAACTTCTTGGCGCAGACACTGCATTCGTACGGCTTGAGGCCCGTGTGCGTCTTCATGTGCTCGGTCAGGTGGTGTTTCATCTTGAACTTTTTGTTGCACACGGGGCAGTCAAAGGGTCGCAGGTTGAGATGCATATTCACGTGCCGGTCCCGCATGCTCTTATGTGAGAAAGCCTTCCCACAGTGGCACAGAAAGATCTTATTCCCGTCGCTGTTGCCTGTCCCTCCAGGGGCCCCACCAGAGCCACTTGGTATGCCCAGCCCCACCGCGGAGGTGCCCCCGAGGGTCACTGCCCCGTGCTCAGCTGTGTTCCCTGGTGGCTGGCCTGGAGCCTGTGAAGAGGAGGATGGGAAAACCAGGATCTGGTTGCCTGGCACATCCAATGGAAGGAGGGGTCGTGGAGGGTGGGTGAGGGCATAGGAGGAAGGGGTGGGTCCTCCGGGGTCATCAAGCCCTGCCCCAGCGCCCCCACCCTCATAGGGGCCAAAGTCATTGGAGGATTCACAGAAGTTGACCTGCTCCTCCCCCTTGTCTGCAGGCTCGGTCAAGGTCCGAACATCACTGATACTGAGGGTAGCCTCGGGCTCTCCCCCTGCAGGAACCCCAGAGCCGCCCCCCATTTCTTCATCCTCGTCATCCTCACAAGTCAACACCAGATCTTCCTCCTCTTCCTCATCCTCTAGATCGGGGTCTTGGTGGACCAGGGAGGCTGGTGCAGGGCAATTTCTAGCTTGCTTCACATACACCCAGTGTTTCTGTGGCACTGCACTGGCAGGCATGCAGTTAGACCTCCGGAGCCCAGCCCCGGGGGCCACGGCCCCTCTCCCATCCCCACCGTCATCGCATAGCTCATCGGCCTCCAGCAGCAACTTCCCGGAGGTGGTACCCGCACTGCCAACCACAGGGACCGGGAACACAGGGCCACTGTCCCGACGGTTCCCACTACCTGCTGCTGAGGCCACAAATGCATCCTGGGAGGTAGAGGAGAAATCAGTCGACTCCCGGGGGCTGAAGTAATTGCTACTGCTGGGAGACTGATTCTCACTGGCCCTGCTGGAGGTATGGGAACGGACAGAGCCTACGGTGGCAGAGGCGACAGTGCCCCCATTCCCTGATGGGACACTGGCACAAGGGACAGAGACAGAGGGGGCTGCAGCAGTAGTGACAGTGGTTGTAGTGGCTGAGGATCGACCCTCCCGAAGGAGTTCAGTGCACTTATCCACAATGTGCCACATCTGGAGGACCGACCCCACTGTGAGGAAGTTGACAATGTCCGCAGCAGCCATGCTGAGGCGGCCCGTGTACGCTGAGGCCAGGACAGTCTCAAAAGCGCCTGGGTCCATGACGCTTGGCAGGGAAATGGAAGTCATGCCTTTCAGTAGGACCTGGTCGTGGAAGTAAGGAGAGGAGGCAGCCAAGACGGCCCTGTGAGCGCGGAACTCCCGTCCCTGCACGCGGATGGACACATCGCAGAGCTGACCCTGGAGCCGCTGCTGGTTGAGGGATTCCAGGAGGGCACTGGTCACCTCAGGGAAGGACACGTGTACCACTGCAGCTGCCGGCAGAGGCAGTGGCGGTGGAGCCAGTGACAGAGGCAGTGGGAGTGTGGCCCCACTGGGTGACAGAGCAGACGGCTCCATGCTGTGGAAGGAGATACCCCCCCAGCCACAGGAACAAAGGAAAGAAGAGGGCGGCCGGGGGGGTCTCTAGGGAAAAAAAAAGAATAACAGCATTTTGAAAGCAGCACTAATTTTAAACCATCACGGCATTTAAAAAAAAATAGGTACCCCTGTCAACCCCATGGTACAGACGGGGCGACTGAGGTTCACTATTAAGTAAAACATCCAATCAAACACCACCAAACCGCAGCGCTAGCAAAGAAAGTATTCCAAGTTTAGTACTCTCGCTCCTGGGTCAGGAAATAGGGGGCTCTCAGGGAAGGGGCGTCTATCCTAGTCTACAGCTTCACTCTCAAAAGAACGCCCCTCTTTGGTGTTGCGTACCGATTTTCTTGGGGTGAAGGGGTGTTCTCTACAGTTCTCAAGCTCCTCCCCCTAGAGCCCCCAGTTGATCCCGACCCCGCCCCTTCAGGACCCTCCAGGGCTCCGCCCCCTGGATTCCCCGACCCCGCCTCGTGTTTGCCCCCGCCCCCGAACCCCGCCCCCCAGTCCTCCCCAATCGCGCCCTCGGACTGTTCCCCAGCCTGAGGGGGGCCCCCAGCCCCGCGCGCCCCCGCTTACCTGGCCGCGCGCCCCCGGGGCCCCCCCCTTACTCCGCGACCAGAGCCGCAGCCCCAGCCCCTCCCGCCGCCATCTTGTGCCGACTCCCTCCGCCTTCCGCCTCCACTCCGCCTCCCGGACCTGCGACCTTAAAGGCGCAGGCCAGCACCCCTCCTGTGCCGCTGGGCAAAAGTCGACCGACACCAACACTTTTCCTTTAAAGAACCGGCGCTTCATTCCGCCTTAAAGGTACCAGGTCCCGTCTGCGGCTGAGGACTCAGGAATTGGTTTGGTCGAAACCTTCGTTCCCCTTTAATCCGACAAGCCTACCTTGTCTCATTGACCAGTGCTAGCTTCCGCTTCCCAGGCTCCACCCCGAGCTCTGGACGTTAGCTTGCTCGCGGGATCTAACAGCCCTTTTCCCAGCATATGAGAACCCCCTAAGCCCCGCCCCCCTCCCCCCAGGCCTGGATTGGCCAAGTCACCTTGAGTCAGCCCCTGATTGGCCTTTTCACTCAGACCGCTCAAAATGAGAGAGGAAAGCTGCTTAAGAAGGCTTCTGAAGCACTTATCTTTCCAAGAGCCTAGGGAAGAAGGCTCAAGGAAGGGTTAAGGATGAGTACGCCCTAAAAAGAGACCCAGGGTAGAAAAGGCAGATCCAGGTGACAGCTGTCACAGGAGAAAAGACAAAGTAAAGGAAAGAATACAATAAAAAGAAATTCATTGTTTATTAATGTGTCTGTGTAAAACTTAAAACATTTTGATTTTTTTTTTTTTTTTGTCAAAAGAAACACCATCAAAACGGGAGGAGCTCTGTCCATCTTTTGCTCCATCATCTTCCAACAGCCATACAAAAAACCTTCTGGATGCAGGGAGCACGGGGAGCATGGGGCCTGCTAATCAGAGTCTGAAAGCACGATGATCTCCTCCGGGTCGCACTGTGTGGCCACACTGGTCTGCAGACAAGTCAGAGGAGAAAGAAGGGTGAGCCAGGCAGGGCGGCTCACGCCTTTAGTCCGAACACTCAAGAGGCAGAGGCGGCGGGCTGATATCCGAGTTTGAGGCCAGCCTGGTCTACTACATACAGAGTTCTGGGACAGTCAGGGCTACATAGAGAGACCTTGTCTCAGAAACAAAACAAAGCAGGATGGAAGGCTGGAAGATGGCTCTGCCACTAAGCACGCAGCTGCTTTGCAGAAGACCTGTGTGTTGTATCCAGTCTCACATGGCGGCTCTCTGCCTTCTCCATGACTCCAGATCTATAAGATCAGACGCCCTCTTCTGGCCTCCATGAGCACCAGACACAAATGTAGTACATAGGTATACATGCCAACAAAACACCTATTTACATAAAATAAATCATTTTTTTGTTTTACATGGTCTCACTATGTAACCTTGACTGTCCTGGAACTCACTGGGTAGACTAGACTGTGGCCTTGAAGTTAGAGAGACCTGTATGCCTCTGCCTCCTGGTTGATGGGGTTAAACCTAAACACACACACACAGAGCCAGTCTTTGAGACTTTGTGGGTTCTTTTTCCTCCCCTTTATCCGCCCCCATCACTAGATAGAAAAGAAAGGATAGATGGGAGAGACAGGATCTCTGATTCTAATGTCTCTCTTCCTATTTGTTCTTTGAGCAAGACTACTAACAAACCACAACCAACCCCTGTACTACCACCAACCATGCTTCCTGGAGGGCGGGGAGGCTCTGCAATTTATATGCTCTCCTGAAAAGTTCCCAGAATTCCAAACGTCACTCCACACAACCAAAGCAACTGTCTGTAGCTGGCCAAGCCACACCTCTAGAGCTGGAGGCCAGTCACAGTCAGCTGGAAGCAGCCCCACACTCCACACTCGGGATTAAAAGAAAACCTATTTCACTGGTTTTTTGTTTGTCAGTTAGTTGGTTTTTGGGTTTTAGACAGTTTCTCTGTGTGGCCCTGGCTGTCCTGGAACTCACTTTGTAAACCAGGCTGGCCTCAGACTCAAGAGAGATGCTCCTGCCTCTGCCTCTCAGGATCAAAGGCATATGTCGCCATTACTCAGCTCTGAGTTGTTATAAAGAAGCCAAAATTCCAAAACTGTCACTGCACAAGCATGCATGCACGTGCTTGCACTTGCGGGCGGGCAGGCAGATGGGGAAAACAGAGGAGCAGGAGGTAGGATACCCACAGAAAGGGAAAGGGTGAGAATGAAGTGCCAGGGGACACTGCCCACTCACCTTATAAATGCACTGCCGGAGAGACTGAGCCTGCGGTGTCTGGAGAAGCAGGGATGGAGAAGGGCTGCACAGAGAGCTGGTCACCAGTTCATGGCTGGGAGAGTCCACCCTTGTGGAGGAATCAGCGACAGAAGCCACAGAGGCCAAGGGGGGAGATGGCATAGGCTGGACACTTGTGTTCTGCCCACTGTCCTGCTGTGCCATCGGTTCTTTTATATAGCTAAGGACAGAAGAGAAATGACAGAAAGGGCCTGAGGCTGCAGGGAGACCTAGGACATCAGGCTCCCTTCAGAGAGTCCTGCCTCCTTGCCTGCCTTCCTCCTCGCCCGCTATTACCTGTTTCCTAACAGTCCAGAGCCCAGTTGCTTTTTTTCCTTCCGAAATCTCTTGCTTGGGGGACTGGCATCTCTCCAAGTGTGAGAAGAGACACGCCCATTGACGGATGTAGAGGTAACCACAGCTGCCCCATTTTCCAAGATGGTGGGGAGGGGATCTTCTGACTTTTTCCTGGAGGAGGAAATGTCCCTTTCCTCAGGCAAGGCTTCCATCTCCAGCTCAGCCAGCTGGGACACAGGACTCTCGTCTCCCAGGAGCGGCTCAAGGAGCAACTGTTCTCCACTGCTCTCGGCGTCAGTGCTGGGAGGGTCCAGGGATGCCCCTGGCGGGGATGCTGGGGTCTCTGTCAGTCCCCTCTTTTGCTGCCCCTCGGGGGTCCTGAGCCCTTCTGCAGGCTCTGAATTCCTTCTAGGGAAAAAGTCTGAAGGCGATGTGGGACTCTCATTTCCTTCATTATCTGGAAAAGAAAGGGGAAGGGTGGATGAGGGACAGGGATAGAGGGGGCTGTGCAAAGGACATAGGAGGAAGACGAGGAGGAGGAAGGAAGGAAGGAAGGAAGGAAGGAAGGAAGGAAGGAAGGAAGGGAGGGAGGGAGGGAAAGTCTCAACAATGAACTCGCGTCCGACAGAGCAGAACTAACACCACAAGGATACTCCCCACAGGGGAGCTCCATTTACACACATACCTCCTCCTTCCTCTTCTTCATCACCCCCCTGATCTTCCTGCAACTGTTCTAGATCCTCATCTTCATCTTCAGTAGCCTCTTTCTCCTCCTCCTCTTCTTCCTCCTCCTCTTCTTCCTCCTCACTTTCCTCGTTATCTTCATCATCGTCATCGTCATCGTCACCATCATCATCGGTCTCAGCTTTGGAGGTAGTAGGGCACTCCTGGGATGCCATTCCGCTAGGACCCTGAGGGAAAGAGCAGTCTCTCTTAAGGAATCCCGTGCCCCAGAGCTTTTTGGTTGGTAGGAGGAGGACTCAACTCTGGGAGCTCCCGACTTTGAGGCAAGCATGTCACCAATATTCTTTCCCCACTTCCATACGCTGCTCCAGGAGTCACCCTGGAGTGCCTAGTGGCAGTGCAGGGCGAAGACAAGATCTGACAGGCATTAACCCTTCCATACCTCACCAGATTCCGAGGAGGCTTTGGGGGGGTCTGAAGGCTGGGGGGCGGTGCCTAAGAGCCGGGCCCGTCTCTTCTGTCTCTCGCCCTCCTCAGTCTTGTCTTGCATCATTGCATACTTAGAGATGACCTCATCCAGCCGGTTCATGGCCAAGGTTCGATTTTCCCGAAGGCGGCGAGCCAATGTGGGATCAGTCAGTGCGGGGTCAACGCCTGTGTGGGAAAACAGGGTCAGCAAACCCAGTCCCAATCCTACAAGGGACTAGAGATGCCTCCATCCAACCTGAAGGGAGCGTCCTACCTGGCCTATAGTCATCTGTGAGGTGACAGCCAAAGTTGTAGATGAGATCCAGGTGGCGCCGCTCCTGTAACCTGACGCCCACGTCCCGGAAAGCATCCTGAGCCAGGAGCTGAAGCTGCTGTCTGGGAAGGCCCAGGCTGTGCCGGGTTGCCGCCTTCTCCACGGCTCTCAGCACATCGCCATAGTCGGGGAAGGTGTCCAGCCCTGGCTTGTTAATGAGCCGCTCAATGCGCCTATTGACCTCTGGGTACCGGGTGCCTCGGTACGGAATCCGCTGCTCTATGACCCGCCCCGTCAGAGAAGAGCAGTCCTTCAACTCACACAACCGCCCGAAGAGGCGAATCAACTTCCTCTTCAGGCGGGCCTCCTGCAAATACGAGGAATCTGGGTCATCCAGCTCTGACAGGTCCAACTCCTTCTCCTGCAGCCGCCGAATCTCGGCTACATACAGTGCCAGCAGCTGCTCCAGGCGCTGGATCTGCCTCCGGGAACCGCGAGTCCTTGAGGCCTCAGAGGCAGTGCTTTCAGTGTTTGTAAGGTCAGAGGGGGGATCTGTGGGAGGGTTCGGGCCGGGCGCTTCACTGGCCGTTGAGGCTGCAGGAGCTAAGTTCAACTTCTTCTTAATGGAGTGAGCTTTAAGAACAGTGCAGAGCTCGTTAATGTAGACATAGATCTTAGCGGGCCGCTTCTGAGACCGAGCCAGAACCCTGGAGAGGATGTTGCAGAACTCTGCAGAGGCCAGAAACACAGACTGGGCACGCTGCTGCAGTTTGTGGAGGAACGGAACCACCTCAGGGTGGTCTGATGTCTGCGTCTTACACAGTTCAAGGAACTACATGGTTCAAGGGGAGGGAAAAGGGGGAAAAAAGATGGAATCGGTGAGGAAGTCAGAACAACCGGCCAATCACACACCCCTTTACCTGGCATCGGCCCTATCACACCATAGTTGATCACATCTTTTGTTTTTCGAGACAGGGTTTCTCTGTGTAGCCCTGGCTGTCCTGGAACTCACTCTGTAGACCAGGCTGTCCTTGAACTCAGAAATCTGCCTGCCTCTGCCTCCCAAGTGCTGGGAACAAAGGTGTGCGCCACCACTGCCTGGCTTTTTTTTTTTTTAAGACTTATTCTATATATGAGTACACTGTAGCTGTCTTCAGACACACCAGAAGAGGGTATCAGATCCAATTACAGACAGCTGTGAGCCATGCCATCACGTGGTTGCTGGGAATTGAACTCAGGACTTCTGGATGCTCAATGCTCTTAACCGCTGAACCATCTCTCCTGCCCAGTGGTTCACATTTTTAATCCTAGCTGTCAGGAGGCTGAGGCAAGTAAGAGCTCTGTGAGTTCAAGGCCAGCATGGGCCACAAAGGGCGACCCTTTTATCTAAAAAGCTTACCTCTTCAAAGAGCTTCTCATTATCCAACTTGTAGCACTTCCTACTACCGGAGTTACTGCTCCCTCCATCCACGCGGGGCTCGGAGGGAACAGTGGCCTGTTGAGACAGGCCAGGACCAGGTCCTGTTGAGGCAGGACTGGGGGGTAGGTTGGAGGGCCCTGGCTGAGCAGCCGCTTCATCTTCATCGTCATCATCAAGTACAATGATGCTGTCATCAGTGGCCATGGGGGTTCAAATTCCCCTGAGGGAGAAAGTATTGGAAAGGTCAGAATTCTGGAAGGGGCAGGAAAAGGGAGCCTCGCAAGAGCCCCTCCTGCTTAGTCCCACCCTGTCGGCGTTTCAGAATAGCTTAGTCCTTCCCAAGCCTTCCCAAGTCTTCAACGCCTGTCTTCTGCAACTCTCAGTTTCGAGCAGCTCTGGGGGAAAGCCTTCGGATCACCTTAAATCCTCACCCTCAACTCCAGCCACTCCCACCCCAGTGCGGTTTCCTGTCTTTCGGTTGCGTTTTCCCACACTCTGTCAGCTGCTACGTTTTCTCCTTCCTCCCAATCCAATGGGGGACAAGGTCCCACGCTGCTCTCCGAGTTTTTCTGTCTACAGGAACCAACACCCTGCCCACACCACCTAGTGGGTTTGCCCATCTCTCGCCCTCAAACAACACAGTCCTCTCGGACTTCTCCTTAACTCCAGCTCTTCGACTCCGAGATGAAAGGGTCTCCCTCTCTCCCTCCCTCCCCAGAGCCTGGTGTCCTCTCCGCTCCTACAGTCATCTCCGTGTTCCCCCTTCCTCCGACCGGGTCTGTAGGCTGGAGATTTTTCACCTCCAGTCCCCTCCCTCTCACCGCACCCTGGTTTTCCCCGCCAACTCTCTGCGACGGTAACCGACAGCGAGCCCACCACTCGTCATTCCTCGAGGCTGTCTGGGCCTCAGCTTCCCGCCAAGGAACCCTCTCTCGGCGTTCAGCCCTAGGCCGCCACACTCGCCTTCAGGGCTAGCAAGGTACCCTACCCGCTCGGCCCTGAGCCTCGTCGGGCAGGCCCTGCCGAGCCGTCGCCTTCGCCACTCCTGCGCCGCCACCCCCGCTCCGCGCACGACCTGGCCCCCACCTCAGAAACGGTCTCTCGAGGATCCCCTGAGCGCGGATCACAAATCCTCGCATAGTTCCCTCCGCCTTCCTCTCCCCAACCCCCACCGCAGACCCTACAACAGACCGGAAGCCGTAGAGCTTCCGCCTGGAGCACCTGAGGGCGGCCATATTGCTGTACGGGACCCAGGCCGCTTGGAGCCGGAAGTGACGCTCGGCTCGCCCACCGAGGCCACCACTCCGGGGACGCGGAGGCTCGACGGGGCGGGGCGGAGGACCAGGTAGATGGGGCGCGCCATGTTGCCGTACGGCACCGGCCTGCGGCGAGGCGTGGAGCTCTTTGCGCCAGGAGCTTGCTGAAGCCGCTCGGCCAATCAGAAACTTCCAGCCTCAGACCTGCCCCACAACCCCAAGCCCTCGCATGGAGTCGCATCGGGGAAGACCCGTCCCTCCATCCTAGAAGGGGATGGAATCTCCTGCAGGTACCTAAGGAGCTGGTGTCTCTATGGCTGTGCAGGGCTCCAGGGAACGAAATAAAAGATGTGCTTTTCCTGCCCTGGGTTGGTGTAAGCCTTGCACCGCCTTCTCTGCTCCGGCCCCGAGTTCCACCGCCTGGCGGCCTACGCTTGCCCTTCCCTTCCTTCGAGAGGAGGCGTGCACCTCGAGGCTGTCCAGCCCGGTCTCCTGGGTCAGGTGCGCACACACACACACACACACACACTAACACACGCACACAAATGAGCACAGCATGATGCTGGAGTGAGCTATTATTATTGTCGTCGGGGACACGCATCTCAGTCTGCACCACTGACGTTATGACCGAGCCCCCTGGTGCGAACCGTGGCGCCCTGTTTGTCCCAGGGTCGTCTTGACGGGTACAGAAGGCAGTGCTTCACCGCCTGGGTTTGCAGGGCGGGAGGCGGAGCGCGGGATAACCTGGCGCGGGCTTGGGGAGAAGCCGCGCAAGCTGCCGCTGGGAGCGCTAGGAAAAGAGGCTCATGAAATCCCCGCGGGGTGTCTTCTCCCGGAGAGGTGCGGAGAAAAGGAAGAGGGGGAAGCCACTGTGATGCCCGCCCCAGGGTGGGGAGGCAAGGTCCGCAGGTGTTGATGAGGAAGCCTGAACGTCAACATTCTTTACGCGGAGACCTCGGCTCTGCAGCCTTCCTTCCACGGTGGTGGGCATCTTGCCAATTTGCAGGACCAAGAAAGAAGCCCAGCTGCTCTCAAGAGGACCCGAACTTCAAATTTAAACCCACCTCCTCTCATTGCGTCCGGCCTTTTGGGCTTACAGCATTTCAATAGGAGCGGGGTGGGGTGGGGTGGGGTAGCTCTCCAATGGCTGACCGGACTTTAAGAGATGATTTAATTTTCTTATCCTTGGGTTTCTCAAAATGGGTTTCCCTGAAATAAAGGTTCCCCCATCTTTTCACAATTATTTATATTCCCTTTTACGCGTGTGCCAGTGTAAGTCTCTACACAACATGAGTGCAGGTGCCTGTGAAAGCCTTTAAGAGCACTTGTTGCTCACAACCAACTGTAACCCCAGTTCCAGGAAATCCAATAGGCTTGTGTGTGGTGAACATACGTGCATCCAGGCAAATCATCCATACACGTAAAGTAAAATAAATGTATTGTTAAAGTTAGTCGTTATAAAAACTGACTGCAAGCTGAGGGACCATGGAAGAAGGGAGTTCGGAGGTGAAAGTTGGATTAGAGTTCTGTGACAAGGCCAGCTTGTGGCACTGACCAACTCTCAGAGGCCATGATTACCTGCTATTAAGAGTCCATCAGGATTTTTACATTACAATTTATAACAGTAGCAAAATTACAGTTATGAAGTAGAAACAAAATAATTCAGCCGGGCGTGGTGGCGCACGCCTTTAATCCCAGCACTTGGGAGGCAGAGGCAGGCGGATTTCTGAGTTCGAGGCCAGCCTGGTCTACAGAGTGAGTTCCAGGACAGCCAGGACTACACAGAGAAACCCTGTCTCGAAAAAAAAAAAAAAAAGAGTCCATCAGGGGGGCTGGTGAGATGGCTCAGTGGATAAGAGCACCCGACTGCTCTTCCGAAGGTCTGGAGTTCAAATCCCAGCAACCACATGGTGGCTCACAAACTACAGTGAACTTAGATATAATAAATAAATAAATAAGAGTCCATCAGAAAGCTGGGCATGGTGGAGCACGCCTTTAATCCCAGTACTTGGGAGGCAGAGGCAGGCAGATTTCTGAGTTCTAGGACAGCCAGGGCTAAACAGAGAAACCTTGTCTTAAAAAAAGAAAGAAAGAAAAAGAAATCAGAAATAAGGAAGGGGGCTCATGAGAATCCCCACCCATCTCTAAAGAGCTATTGGCAATTCTTGTTGGGAGAGTCTTTTTCTGCCACTGGTAAAATCAGGGAGCTCCAACCCCTAGGTATCCTCCTGCAAATCCTAATTAAACTTAACAGGGGGAGGGGGAGGAGCCAGGAAGAAGAATCAGCCTGGGGGAGTAAGAGCTTCCCTAGGAGAGGGGCATCCAAGAGAAACGCAGGTGAAATTAACCAGAATTCCTTACATATAATGAATAAAAGTAAGCATAGGTTTTTACATTGTCTGATCCATTCTGTTCCTGCAATAATCACAACTGCTCAAAGTACATTTTATGGACATGAAGATCAAAAGAGGGTTGACTGATCCCAGGGACTGGAGCTGTGAGCAGCCATGATGAGAAATGGTAGACAGTCGCTGGTTATGAGACGAATACGAAGGGAGCTAGGGTTAGGGAGGCCCTGACCTGGATCAGGGCTGGGAGTCTCAGGAAGGAGGATGCTAGTGTGGGAACACCCGCAGAGGCACCCCAGGCACACTGCTGAGCCTTGTGTCCTTTCTCCAGAGGCAAGGGAAAAATCCTTTCTGCAGACAGGAGCCTGTTTCACAAGGTCTGGGGGGAATTCTGGCCTTTGTCTAACTGCCAGGGACTCTTCTAGAGTCCAGCTTGAGATGGGCCAGGACCCATCTCTGGACCTATGCACGGCCTAAGACCTAACACGTCCTAGATGCATTGCTCCTGGATAGATACTTGAAGAAATTTAAGTCAGAACACCACGTACACATCCATGTTTATTTCTGTAGCAATTGCAATAGGCAAAAGAATAGAAGCAGCCAACTGGCCCATAAAACAGACAAAATGTGGTTCGGACATACAATGGAGTCTTACAGCCAGAAAAAAAACTTAAACCATGATACTTGCAGGAAATCAAAAGGAAATAAAATACACTCTTAAGGGCTGGTGAGATGGCTCAGCGGTTAAGAGCACTGACTGCTGTTCTGGAGGTCCTGAGTTCAAATCCCAGCAACCACATGGTGGCTCACAACCATCCTTAATGAGATCTGATGCCCTCTTCTGGGGTGTCTGAAGACAGCCACAGTGTACGTAAATATAATAAATCTTTTGAGTGAGCAGGGCTGGAGAGAGAAGAAAAAAATGTCTGAGATAGCTACAGTGCACTTTAAATAAATCTTAAAAAATAAAAGAAAAAAAGTACATTCTTAAGCAAAATAAGCTATTCAAAAGGAAAAATTCTTTGTATGCTCTCATGAGGGTTCTAAATTACATTTATATACAGTATGTATATAAAGGTGTGTGTGTGTGTGTGTGTGTGTGTTGCAGACTTGAGTCTGGTTCCCAGTACCCACTTCAGGTGACTAACACCTTCTATAACCCCAGCCCCTAGGGATCCAACACCCTCTAGCTTCCGCGGGCACCTGAACTCATATGTATGTGCACATACCCACAAACAGAAACGCAGATAAACAAAGATAATCTCAGAGCGTTGGCCTTAACTATGTCTTCCACCCCGACCTCGCTAACATCTCCTTTCTCACCTCAGTAGCAAGGACAGGTGGTCTATGAAGATGCTCAGAGTTCCAGAGCTGCCTCCTCCTCAGGGGTCTTCAGGAGCCAGTCCCGAAACTTGGCCCATGGCAGGGGCCACAGCAGTTTGTAAGCAGCCTCCAGCATCAGCAGAGTCAGGAAGAGGACCAAGAAGGCGAGGAAGATCTTGTCCAAAGCCCGCCGCACGGGCCCCCGAGGAGGAATGGGACCCTGGGCAAACGCTAGGAACACGTCCCCCTCCTCCACGCCGCCCTCTTCCTCTTCCGCCATTTTCAAGCAGTCAGACAGCTGGCTAGCTCAGCGAGGGGATGGAAGCCGGCTCAGCATCTCTGGGATTAAAGGGTAAGGGTGTGACGATCCCGCAGCTGCTGGCTTTGACCCCAATTCAAGAACCCAGGTAGAAAGGAGAGAAAGGCTTTTGAGTTTGGGGGCAATTTTTATTTCTTTATAAGTTTTCTGACTCTCTGAGCATATTAACTCTTCCTTCCGTTACCTGGGCTCCCACGATGGGTCAGGGTGTTAGACTGTAACCCCCCATGAGCTGTCTCAGTGGCCCAGGACACTGATGTGAAAGGTCAGGCTGTATATCTAGCTTTAACACATGTAACTCAGCTTTGGAAACAGACATCCCACCCATTATAGAGACCTTAATTGGAATGGACAGGCATTCCTGGCCTCATGGGCCAAGGGTCAGTTTGGGGCCTCTCCTGACAGAGAGGGAGCAAGCTGTAACAACAGGTCAGGGTTGGGTGGGGCTTCTAACAGGGGCGGTGTGAGCATCACTTAGCCAAAGCACGTCAGATTTCTGCCGGTGGTCTTCAGATTGGGAAAAACCTAGCCAGGCTGAGTGGCACATGTCTCAATCCCCAACCTTCAGGATGCTGAGGCAGGAGGATCAGGGTCACTGAGTGGTGTATTTTATAAAAAGATGATGAGAAAAGGAATATGTTTAATGGAAGTACGATGAACTGTGGGGGGGAAGGGGGTACCTCTGTGGGCCCATACTGAGGCATCCTTTTCCCCTGAGGGACCAGCCATACAATAGACAGTATAGTATAGAATATAGTATAGAATAGAGTTTATTCAGGGCATGGGGAGGGGAGTTGAGACAGGGGAGAGAGAGGTGGGGGAGGGGAGGGGAGACTGGCCATGAACACTTGGAGGGAAAGGGGGAGGGGAATATAGAAAAAAAGAGAGGGGGAAAGGGGAGCAAGAGGACAGAGCAAGTGAGAGAGGAGGGGGCAAGCAGCCCTTTTAGAGTGAGTCAGGCATATCTGGCTGTTGCCAGGTAACTGTGGGGTGGAGCCTAAACTAAATGCCAATACTGTGCCTGGCTAGGGGGCACAAGCCTTTAATCCCAGCACTTGGGAGGCAGAGGCAGGCAGATTTCTGAGTTCGAGGTCAGCCTGGTCTACAAAGTGAGTTCCAGGACAGCCAGGGCTACAGAGAAAAACCCTGTCTCAAAAAAACAAAACAAACAAACAAACAAACAAACAAAAAAAGGCAATACTGAAAGCCTGAGTCTAGCTACATGGGTGAGATGTTGTCTCAAAACAAAGCAACAGCAAACTAAATAAGACAATGAAAATCCTAAAAACAAGCAAACTCCCAAACTTCTGGTTCTGTGGTGTCAGGAGGGGGCAATTTTAATTGGACTGCGTACATCAACAGTGTTCACAAGAAGAGCCGTGGTTGGTCAGGTGCTGAGTGGCCACCAAAGGAGAAGGGAAATTCTAAAGAGGCACTTGTGAAACTTGTCCTTGGTGCACATGAGTCACAGTTGACTGTAATTACAGAGGTCAGGGAAGGGGAGGTCTGGCATCAGGAGGGTGGCCACCACAGACACCAAGGGCTTCAAGCATTAAAGGGCTCAGTGTTTCAGTCTCTTGCCCAGTTCTGGGGAACCAGGGTAAGTTTGAGGCAAGACAGAAGAGACAGTTATGGGGACACGGGAAAGGAAAGATGTCCTGTGCCCGGAGTCTGGTCAGAGTCTCTCAGCTAAGCAAGATCTCCTTTCTCCCTTAGTTTTTGGGATGATCTCCTGAAATCTCTGGATTCTAGTGGCTCTGCCTCACTTTGCCATATTATCACCCAATCCAAGGTGCCCAAAGACACCCTGTAAACTCACCTGTTAAACTGAAGGCAAGGTGTCCCCCCATGGAAGGGTGTACCTGGTCTTTGCTACTTTGTGGGTTCTTTTTCCCACCTTTTGGTGTCACCCCTAGCAGGAGATAAGAGAGAACCAAGGAGAGAGGAGGAAAAGGAATTAGGGAAATCCTCACTTCTTGCCTTTTGTTGCTAACAAACTGAAAACAACTTCCCCAAGTGACAAAAGCCCCAACCCACCACAGCCCCGTGGGCTCCAGCATCTACACACCCTCTGAAAAGTCTCCAGAATTCCAAATGCCACACAAATACAGAAACTATCAGCTGCTGTCACAACCATGCCTCTGCTAGAGCCCGAGGCAAATCATAGTCAGCTGCTGTGGACGGCCTGAAGCAACCCTCTAGCCCACACCTGGGGTTAAAATGGAAAACATTCCTTTTTCTCTTTTTGTAATTTTATTTTTATTTGATGTGCATTGGTGTTTTACCTACATGTCCGTCTGTGTGAGACCATCAGACCCCCAGGAACTGGAGTTACAGGAAGTTGTGAGTTGCCATATGGGTGCTGAGAATAGAACCCAGGGCCTCTGGAAGAGCAGCCAGTGCTCTTAACTGCTGAGCCATCATCTCTCCAGCCCTGAAATCACACTCATAATAATTTCTGCGTTGGGTTTTTGTTTGTTTGTTTGGTTTTGGTTTTTCGAGACAGGGTTTCTCTATATAGCCCTGGCTGTCCTGGAACTCACTTTGTAGACCAGGCTGGCCTCGAACTCAGAAATCTGCCTGTGTAAGGCCCTGGACGCCGGGCCTCCGCTCAAGTCCCAGGATGAACTGGCCAGCACCCCAGTGTCCCGATAGAAAACCACACCTGATGCAAACTGCAAGAGGTTTTATTATCAGCTAGCTGAGGACGAAGTCCCTCCGCCTGTGCAGGGCAGGGGAGTTCGACCCCGAGAGGTGACAGTAGGGGGCTTTTAACAGCTATCTGAGGAATTGGGAGGAGTTGGGAGGAGAGTTGGGAGAGTTCTTCTCTTTCGGGTGTCCTTGGTGACATTTACAAGGCAGGAGTGAGGAGTGAGTTCTTTCTGAATTTTTATCTCCGTGTCCTCGGCACAGGAAGGCAGGCATCTCTGGTTGTACAGTATAGAAACAAAAAAAACCTTTTGCAGGCTATAGAGAACAAAGAGCTTCTTTCTAGCTGTAAGCCAGGGTCTCACACCTGCCTCTGCCTCCCGAGTGCTGGGATTAAAGGCGTGTGCCACCATGCCAGGCTGTTTGTTTTTTTAAGAAACCAAAATTCCAGAATTCTCAGTGGCGCATGCCATTAATCCTAGCACTTGGGAGGCAGAGGCAGGCAGATTTCTGAGTTCGAGGCCACCCTGCTCCACAAAGTGAGTTTCAGGATAGCCAGGGCTATACAGAGAAACCCTGTCTCGAAAAACCAAAAAAAAAAAAAAAAAAAAAAGAAAAAAAGAATTCTCACTACAGTGGAGCCCACCATTAAGGGCCCTACTAGGGAGAAAGAGGCAGGTGGATCTTTGAATTCAAGGCCAGCCTGGTCTACTTAGAGAGTTCCAGGCCAAGAACAGAGAAACAGAGAAGTTAACTTGAGTCACAGTTATAGTAATGTTGCACAGAGATAAACAGGATGGAGGTGGGGGCGGGAGGGCGGAGGGCCTGTATGTCAGAGCATCTGGAGAGAAATGAAAACCTAAGTCTGTGGTAGAATTGAAACTTTAGCCAAGCCAGGCATGGTGGTGCACTCCTTTAGTCCCAGCACTCGGGAGGCAGAGGCAGGCGGATTTCTAGTTCAAGGCCAGCCTGGTCTATAAAGTGAGTTCCAGGACAGCCAGGACTACACAGAAAAACCCTGTCTCCAAAAACCAAGAAAAAGAAAAGAAACTTTAGCCATGTTTTAAAGTCTGACTTCTGAGTCTTAATCTCCTTTCCTATTTTTCTCTCCTCTATTTTTGTCTTTTAGAGCTAATTTTTTTTCTATCCCAGGGTGGCATTGAACTCACTATAGCTCAGGCTTTTGTGGTGTCTCTGTGACCTTCACAGGCTGCCGAGAGACGGCCCTTAGGAGGTAAGAAGGCAGTTCTGTTCCACACAACTCCTGTAGCTGATGTTGCTTCACACTTCTGGAGTGTTTAATATGTTACATGTATTTAAGGACAACACACTTTGCTGAAAACTGTTCTAGTGATAATTAACTCTATCCCACCTTTACAACAAAGCATCCATAAATCTCCCTTCAGAACAAAGAAAGCTATATACAAACATAGAAACTCTTTGCAAAAAAGCTCCATAAAATCAGGTTCTGTGGATTTACTGAGAAAAACAAATGTGTGATAAGGGTCTGGGGGAGGATCCAAGTGCTAGAAAAGTCTCTAGTCACACAGCACAGAGGTCACCAAACAAGAAACATGTCCCCTTCAGCCTGCTGGGCAGATAACAGACACTGCATTCCTTCTCTTAGAGGAACAGCCCTGTGTGCTTAACACACCAGACTCCCCCAGTGCGCATCCGGGAGCATGAGGACCTCTGTGCCTATTGTATTGGCTTGCCTTTTTTTTTTTTTTTTTCAGTTTTTCGAGACAGGGTTTCTCTGTGTAGCCCTGGCTGTCCTAGAACTCACTTTGTAGACCAGGCTGTCCTCGAACTCAGAAATCCACCTGCCTCTGTCTCCCAAGTGCTGGGACTAAAGGCGTGGGCCACCATGCCTGGCTTTTTTTTTTTTTTTTTTTAAGGTTAATTTCCTTATGTACCTGGGCACTTTGTATGAATGTATATCTGCACACCAGAGGACATCAGATAAGTGTGGGTTGCTATGTGGGTGCTGGGATTTGATCTCAGAACCTTTGGGAAGAGCAGTGAGTGCTCTTAACCACTGAGCCATCTCTCCAGCCCCTAGGCTTGCCTTTAATTCAAAGCAGTCTGCCTCTTTCTCCCGAGCACCAGAATTAGGATTATACTAATGTGTGTCCTGGGCTTTGATTCTTGGGACAAGATCTAGGAAGATCTCTAAAACAGTATTTAAAAACAAATATTTCTGAGAAGAGGCAGTCTATTACTTCATCCCTTAGACATGCCATGAATTTTGTGGTTGTCTTCCAGGAAGCCCTGGATTTAATCTTTCACATTTCAACAACCACCTGTGGTGACGGCCTACAGTCCAACACTGGGGATTTGGAGGCAGGGGAGTCATGAGTTCAAGGTCATCCTCCACTACTTACCAAATTCAAGGCCAGCCTGAGGGACTGAAGACCTTGTCTCAAATAAACAAAGAAGTCTGGCATAGCCGGGCAGTGGTGGTGCATGCCTTTAATCCCAGCACTTGGGAGGCAGAGGCAGGCAGATTTCTGAGTTTGAGGCCAGCCTGGTCTACAGTGAGTTCCAGGACAGCCAGGACTATACAGAGAAACCCTGTCTTGGAAAAAAAAAAAGAGAGAGAGAGAAGTCTGGCATGGTTGCACATGCCTTTAATTCTAGGACACCGGAGGCAGAGGCAAAGGCAGGCAGATCTCTGAGTTCTAAGCCAGTCAGGGCTACAGAGAGAAACCCTGTCTTAGAGAAAAAAGCAGCTTGCTGCTTCGTGTACAGGTTTTCAGAAAGGGTCTCAGTATCAGGCCCTGTAGCCCTGGCTGGCCTGGAACTCGTCATGTAGTCCAGGCTGGCCTTGAATTGACAGGGATCTGCCTTCCTCTGCCTCCTGAAATAACATCCCTGTGGGGTCTACCTCACATGCCCCCCCAGAAAAGGCAGGTGCACTCAACCTGGCCTAGAGAAGGGTTTCTGGCAACCACCAGACTTCCTGGAGAACTTGTGAAACCTGCTCCCCTCTGGCAAAACGAAGCCATTTCTCTTCCCTCTGGCAGAAGGGACAAATGGCTCTCCATAAACAAGTATCTGTGGGTGTGCAGCAAAGCCCATGCTGGCCTCCAGGCGCCATCTGTCCCTATTCACATAAGTTCTGTTATCCAGAGCCCCTACCCTGGCATCCTGGCCCCTCCCTCACCTCAGACTGCTGTCGCTCCCCTCCCCTCCCCCATATCTACACTAAAAACCATCCCTGATGATGTAACAGTCATGTTGAAGAGATCAGCTCATCAACTTTGGGAAATTACACCAGACCCCTCCCATCCTGAAAGCGAAAGGTCAGTCAGTGCTCTTAACCACTGAGCCATCTCTCAATCCTGCCCCTTATGTTGGTCCTGGAACTCACTCTGTAGACCAGGCTGGCCTCGAACTCAGAAATCCACCTGCCTCTGCCTCCCAAGTGCTGGAATTACAGGCGTGTGTCACCACTGCCCGGCTATGTCAGCCTTTTCTTAACTGAGTCCCCTCAAGTAACATCTGGTGTTGAACACCCAGGAGACAACCAATGGATTCCCAGAGGCCTGGCCTCTCCTAACTGAACAGAGCTGCTAATCTGACTCTCCTAAGAGAATTCATGTCACTGAGTCAGGAAGTTTCTCTCACCCGAATGGGCACCTATTACATGTAAAGGGACGCCTCTCCTTTGTGACTCAGGATATTTCTAACAAGTCTCTTAGTCTGGTTGGGGCTGGTGCTAACTGAAGTTCTTGTCACCAGGGTGTCAGGTCCAAAGGAAACTCCCAGTTCCCCAAACTCCAAAGGGCAGTCGGAATATCCAGAAATGAGCTCCACCTGGCCTATAGGAGGATTTCTCATAGATACAGCCTGAAGCCAGCATTCCTCGGGAACTTGTGAATCTGGCTCCCACTTTCTGAAAGGAGTCATTTCCCTTACTTATGGCAGAAGGGCCATGTGACTACCTGTGGCACCTATTGGCATATCAAGATGCATGGTGGTCTCCAGCCTGGGTCTCCATCTGCTTGGATATGGGTTTAAGCCATTAGAAAGCCTTTATGCACCAGCCAGGGACTACACTGTGTGCTTGGGATCCCAGTAGCATTGAGCTGTTTGCAGAGTGAGCTTTTAAGGGTGAGGGTTGGGGGGTGGGTGTGCAAGCACAAGCACCCACGCACACACGCATGCACACTGATGTTCTGGGTTGCCATACTTCAGTTAACAAGAACAGTTAGCCAGAAGTGGAACTACAGAAACCACAGGTTAGCACAGGTAGAGAGATTTCTAGAACTATAGATTTTGATGGACTAGGTCTTTCTTTACATTTTGTCAGGGGATGCTGTCTTGTGCTGAGCCTTACAGCCTGAATGGCACTTGCATCCTAGAGCCAGTAGTGCTAAGGTCTGGGGACCTCCTAAGTCCTGGGGCTTGTTTCACAGGCTCCATCTCTAGCCTTACTGGGACCCTGTCACATGGAAAGGGACACCTTGGCCAGTTGGAACATTCCTCTCTCTGACAGGTCTCTCAGTCCACTTGGGAACACCCTGAATTGAAATTCTTGCTGACAGGATTCTTACCTTTCCCTGTTGCATCCTTGCTGGCCCCTTTCCTAAAGTCACTCCCATCTCCCCCTTCTCTGCCCCAGGGTCCCTCCTCACTGGTCCCTCAGCTTGTTCCTGGAGCCAGAGCTCCGCAGGCTCATAATCTCTTTCCCTCCTCAGACCCTGAGACTCAGAGATGTTGCTAAAGCCTCCCTGTTTTACTGCTTGGCTCCAGAACATTCAGTCTCCAAATTCTGGTACATTGTGACAACTTTTACCACTGAGAATCTCTTATCTCTAAACTCTCACCACTCCTCACATCCTTCTGTCCCTGCCTTCCCTGCTCCATGCTCGCATCTCTAAACTCTCACCACTCCTCACATCCTTCTGTTCCTGCCTTCCCTGCTCCATGCTCACATCTCTAAACTCTCACCACTCCTCACATCCTTCTGTCCCAGCCTTCCCTGCTCCATGCTCGCATCTCTAAACTCTCACCGACTCCTTACATCCTTCTGTCCCATCCTTCCCTGCTCCATGCTCGCACTAGTTCCGCTCTCAGATCACTAACTTCAGTCTTACAAAGATTCACACTGCTTTTCCATATGGATAATATTTTAGAAATTGTTTTATGCTGTTCTACTCTATAAAAAGGCTGACTCTGGAGTTAGGTCATGGCCCCGGCTTTCTCCAGAACCAAGCATGCTTGTTTCAAAATTTCCTCCAAAATCTCTGTCCCGGGTGAGGCGGGGCACCCGACTCTGAGACAGGGTGAAAGAGAGCAAAGCAGAAAGGGCCAAGAAAGACGCTGTGTGCTCGAAATCAGCTAAAAAGTAAAGTATTCCCAACAGCTTACAGCTGCATAGCCCACACTCCTTGGCTTGAATTATCTCTCTGAACACTCTGTTCTCTTAAGAGCTCCAGAACTTTTGCTAAAGTATAAACTTTATCTCAATATTTGTAAGACCATTGTGTAATAAACTTTCTTTTTCTCAGGGTAAGTTCGTAGGGTGTGGCTAAAATCAAGAACAACACACAAATAGCTTAAGAGTTGGAACAGCAGGCTTGTATGCAACCTGGAGCCCACTCTTGTTTAGGAAAATAGATTTTGTTGTTGTTTATCACCGGCTGTCTCCCCAGCTAGCTTCCTAAGTGATGACACCGGGACTTCTCATCAGTTATGAAAGCTGGGCCCCAGCTTAGGCTTGTTGCCCACTAGTTGGTATGACTTAAACTCACCTATTTCTATTAGTCTACATTCTGCCACAGGCTGTGTTACCTCACTCAGCTTTGTATGAAACCAATCAGAAGGGGTTGGAGGGAGTGTGTACAAGATGCAGCTTTAAGAATAAAATAGGGGGGCTGGTGAGATGGCTCAGTGGGTAAGAGCACCCGACTGCTCTTCCAAAGGTCCAGAGTTCAAATCCCAGCAACCACATGTTGGCTAACAACCATCCGTAACGAGATCTGGCGCCCTCTTCTGGAGTGTCTGAAGACAGCTACAGTGTACTTACATATAATAAATAAAAATAAATCTTTAAAAAAAAAAAAAAAGAATAAAATAGGGGCTGGTGAGATGGCTCAGTGGGTAAGAGCACCCGACTGCTCTTCCGAAGGTCCAGAGTTCAAATCCCAGCAACCACATGGTGGCTCACAACCATCCGCAACGAGATCTGGCGCCCTCTTCTGGAGTGTCTGAAGACAGCTACAGTGTACTTACATATAATAAATAAATCTTTAAAAAAAAAAAAAAAAAAAAAAAAAAGAATAAAATACCAGCCGGGCGTGGTGGCGCACGCCTTTAATCCCAGCACTCGGGAGGCAGAGGCAGGTGGATTTCTGAGTTCGAGGCCAGCCTGCCTGGTCTACAAAGTGAGTTCCAGGACAGCCAGGGCTACAGAGAAACCCTGTCTTGAAAAACAAAACAAAAAAACAGAATAAAATACCAAAGACAACCTTTACACAATGCACAAAAGGATCGCCCCCAACAATTTTTGTGGTTGAAAGAGTGTGTGCCTCAAGGGCCCATCTTAGCTTACATAGCAACTATCAAGTTGCAGCTATAGAGTAAACTAATTAAGGAAAACCAATCAAACATTTTAGTCCTATCGAGTCCTTTCTAAGCCAAATAGTCAACAGCAAGTCTTCAAAATATTTTGGATTATGATGGATTTTTGTATGAATTTTTTCCCTAAGGGTAATACAGTGAGGACGAATGCATGAACAAGGTTTATGAAAAATAGGACAGAGGTGGCTCAGTGGTTAAGAGCACTGATTGCTCTGCCAGAGGTCCCAGAGTTCAATTCCCAGCAACCACATGGTGGCTCATGACCATCTATAAAGGGATCTGACGCCCTCTTCTGGCCTTCAGGTGTATGTACAGACAGCACTCCTACTTTAAAAAAAAAAAACAAAAACATAAATACATACATACATACATACAAAATTGTAAAACAACACTAACCTATGTTTAATGGTTAAGGTTTATAAGTTCCCAAAGTTATAAAGGTTAGCAGAAACTGACTCACTCATGTCCATCTAACCACTTATGTCTCTGGTGTAAAAAAATGTAGATAAGGAACACGTTGGATGAATAAAGTTTATGGATTCCTAAGGCCGACGCAGGGCAGCAAGAACTGACCTGAAGCTGTGTGTCTGAGGCCTTTGCCGACTCTGTTAAGTTTTAGCTATTGGAATAAACTGAATCATATCAGAAACTGATATTCGTCTGGAGAGATGGCTCAGCAGTTAAGAGCACTGTCTGCTCTTCCAAAGGTCCTGAGTTCAAATCCCAGAAACCACATGGTGGCTCACAATCACCTGTTGTGAGATCTGGTGCCCTCTTCTGGTGCATCTGAAGTCAGCTACATTGTACGTATGTATAATAATAAATCTTTGGGATGGAGTGAGCAGGGACTGAGCAAGCAGGGCCAACCAGAGCGAGCAGAGGTCCTAAAATTCAATTCCCAAAAAACACATGAAGGCTCACAACCATCTGTACAGCTACAGTGTACTCACATACATTAAATAAATAAATAAATAAATATTAAAAAGAGAGTGAGAGGCCGGGCGTGGTGGCGCACGCCTTTAATCCCAGCACTCAGGAGGCAGAGGCAGGCGGATTTCTGAGTTCGAGGCCAGCCTGGTCTACAGAGTGAGTTCCAGGACAGCCAAGGCTACACAGAGAAACTCTGTCTCAAAAAACCAAAATAAATAAATAAATAAATAAAAATAAAAGAGAGTGAGAAATTGATAGCCTGTGATAGTGTCCTATGAATGGCTGGGGAATATAAGGCTCCCAGTTTCTCTGCATTTATAGTTTAAGGTTTTTATTTCGATGCTACAGCATCTTCAATGAAGTCTTCAATTCAAAATGTCTTTAATCCCAGCACTCGGGAGGCAGAGGCAGGTGGCTTTTTTTTTTTTTTTTTTTTTTTTATTTGGTTTTTCGAGACAGGGTTTCTCTGTGTAGCCCTGGCTGTCCTGGCACTCACTTTGTAGACCAGGCTGGCCTCGAACTCAGAAATCCGCCTGCCTCTGCCTCCCGAGTGCTGGGATTAAAGGCGTGCGCCACCACGCCCGGCGGCAGGTGGATTTCTTAGTTCGAGGCCAGCCTGGTCTATAAAGTGAGTTCCAGGACAGCCAGCGCTATACAGAGAAATCCTGTCTCGAATAAATAAATAAATAAATAAATAGATAGATAGATAGATAGATAAATAAATAAATAAAAACAACAAAATTTAAAGACTTGACAGGGTTAAACTTTAAAAATTCTAATTTCATAAGAGCTACTAACTCCGAGTGCTGGGATTAAAGGCGTGTGCCACCATGCCCGACTCCTGCTGAGTCTCTTAGCTTCAGGCAGACTCTTCAGAAAAGGGCAAGAAGTAGTCACATTCTACACCAGAGTACCACAAGAACACTCTCTAGGCCCCAGACGGAAACTCTCCACTGAAACCTCTTGGGTCAAATCACTCAAATCAACTCTCAAAAACAAAATCCTCTATACTCCAACTAGAACAGCTCATTAAGCCTCATTTAAAGCATTCCACTGCTTTCCAAACCCAAAGTTCCCAAATCCACATTCTTTCAAATAAAACCACGGTCAGGCCCATCACAGCAACACCTCAGTCCCTGGTCTGTCTTAGTTAGGGTTTTACTGCTGTGAACAGATACCATGACCAAGGCAAGGCTTATAAAGGACAACATTTAACTGGGGCTGGCTTACAGGTTCAGAGGTTTAGTCCATTATCATCATGGCAGGAGGAGCATAGCAACATCCAGGCAGGTATAGTCCAGGAGGAGCTGAGAGTTCTACAACTTCATCTAAAGGCTGCTAGCAGCATACTGGCGTCCAGGCAGCTAAAAGTAGGGTCTTAAAGCCCACACCCACAATGACACACCTAACCCAACAAGGCCACACCTCCAAATAGTGCCACTCCCTGGGCCAAGCATATACAAACCCTGACAATTGGCAAGGTTAAGCCTAAAGCAAATAACTAAAACAAGTATTTGTTTAAAATCGGGTCTACCTAATAGAAGGATTACATATTGCCTCTCAAACCCCTCAGAGATCTGCTGACTATTGCATTTATGGTGTTTAATGAAAAAGGCTCCCCCTGACCACAAATACCAGCTCCTGATAGCAGCAGGAGGCTGTCTCCAAAGAAGATTTGCGGCAACTCACTCCCCTGGAGCTCCCTTCAAGTGTGGTGCTACTGACCACTGGGCAAAGAACTGCCTGCTGGCGGGGCCTGCGCAATTTAAGGACAACATTGGGTTGACTGTTTCACCAAGGTGAGTCGTTCTCTCAAGTTCCTTCTCTGCAGAACAATCTTTCAGATCTTCTGGGTGTGACTGCTGCAGTCCGGGACTGCTCTGCCTGCCAGCTGAAGACTGACCTAGCCCCCAAGGAAGCCACCGAGATCACCTCCTGTGAGGATTTTGTCTTGCTCTGTTAAGCCTCTGTTATTCTAATTGATACATAGGAAGATATTTGTTTTCCCTTTGTTGTCCAAATGTATCCTTCTCTGAGCTCTGTGTTGGAGCTCTGGCTGCATCAGACGGTTTAGCAGCAGCAGGCCTTCCTTCCTGAGCCAGCTCCTATCCCAAGGCTGCAGGGGCCAGGTCAGTCCATCCCATGTGTAAAATCTCACAGGTTGGTTTACCTTGCTGTCAGGCTTCATGCCAAGAAAGATAAACTCCCAAAACAGGTTTCAGTAGAAGACAAACTCATATTCTGTCACACACTAAAACTTTTGCTTTTTTTCTAGAAAGTCACTAGGAAAATACTGTCTAGTTTAAAATTATAACCAGTTTGGCGAATTATAACCAGAATTTTCTAGTGTCCCCCCATTAACATTTGTAGACTTGGAAACATCTCAAGTAAGATTTTTGGGAGCTGTAGATTTAGAGCTTGGTGTCAAGAAACATACTATTTGGGCTGGAGAGATGGCTCAGTGGTTAAGAGCACTGACTGCTCTTCCAAAGGTCCTGAGTTCAAATCCCACAACCACATGGTGGCTCACAACCATCCGTAATGAGATCTGGCGCCCTCTTCTGGAGTGTCTGAGGACAGCTACAGTGTTCTTACATAATAAATAAATCTTTAAAAAAAAAGAAACATACTATTTATTTATCCAGTTATGTATGTATGTATGCATGCATGTGTGTATTTCTTTATTTATTTAAGACAGGGTCTCCCTACAGAGCCCTGGCTGCCCTGGAATTTACTTTGTAGACCTGGTTGGCCTTGATCTCAAGAGATCTGTCTGCCTCTGCATTCTGAGTACTGGGAACTGGGATTAAAGGCATATGCCACCAAGCCTGGCTTCTAGTTTTGTTTTGATTTTTTAATCTAAAAGATTGTTTATTGACCTGGGCATGGTGGCACAGGCTAGTCCTGGCATCTCTGAGTTCAAGGCCAGCCTGTTCTACAAATAGAATTCCAAGACAATCAGGGCTACACAGAGAAACCCAATCTCGAAAAATCAAAATAAATATATATGTAATTTATGTGTTATATATATATATTATATATGCTTATATATATAATAGGTATTATTGAGTATTATTTATATGTGTAAAGATATATGTTTATGCCGGGCGTGGTGGTGCACGCCTTTAATCCCAGCACTCGGGAGGCGGAGGCAGGAGGATTTCTGAGTTTGAAGCCAGCCTGGTCTACAAAGTGAGTTCCAGGACAGCCAGGGCTACACAGAGAAACCCTGTCTCGAAAAACCAAAAAAAAAAAAAATATATGTTTATGTATATAATACATATTGTTTATGTATAATATATATTATTGGAGGCAGGAGGGGCACAGAAAACTTTGTGGCGAATTAGTTCTCACCTTCCACATTATATGAATTTCAGGGATAACCAGTTTGCAATCCTCCCGGCCCTGCTCTAGATTTATGACTTTATTTATTACATCTCCAGATATGGGTTCCACTTTTTCTTCTTTGAGGACAGGTCAGCACCATCAACCAGCTCCCACTTTTCGGACCTGAGAAAGCGGACCAAGAGCGACCTCAGTGGAACAGTCTCCAGTCTACAGGGTTGGCTAGGAGGTGTGCAGGTTCAGTAGCATCCCCTAGGTGGCGCTCGCTCCGCCCCGACCCCGCTCAGGCACGTTTGCACATGCGTATTGCCTCTCCCACGCCACTCCTCCACACACGCGCACTTCTTTTTTTTTTTTTTTTAACTTTTTTTTTTTTTTTTTTTTTTGGTTTTTTGAGACAGGGTTTCTCTTTATAGCTCTGGCTGTCCTGGAGCTCACTTTGTAGACCAGGATGGCCTCGAACTCAGAAATCCGCCTGCCTCTGCCTCCCGAGTGCTGGGATTAAAGGCGTGCGCCACCACGCCCGGCCACACGCGCACTTCTGACGCAACCAGAGACCTCAGGAAGCCGAGCTCCGCGCTCCGGAGGGGGAGAGGGAGAAAAGAGGAAGAGCGGATCCGGAAGTAGGCTCCAAGGGGTCTAGTTCTCTTGCTCCGGCGGACTAGAACAGTCCAGACTCAGGGGGCGTGGCCCAGGAGGCGGAGGGCACCGTGATTGGCTCGCGACCGCGGCGCCGGCGCGGATTGGCTTCTGCGGATTGAAGCGCGTTGACTGCGCGGAGGTTGAAATTCAAAAGTGGCGGGTGTAGCTGATTGGCCTGGCGGATTGTCCTGGCTCCTGGACAGCCTGGCTCCGGCGTTTTGCGGCGCGAGCCCTTGAGAGGACGCGGGTCTCGTCACCCTGCCTGCTGCCTTTGCATCCCTTCCTGTGCGGACCACCATGGACGTGCAGGCGCAGGTGAGTTCGGCGTAGACGGCCTCGCGCCAAGATCGGAGGACGCAGGCCGGCCGCCCGGAGACCTGCGTCCCGGGGACAGGTCGGGGCAAGCCGTCCTGCAGGGGAGGGTCGCACCGCCTCGCGCCCAGGACACCAGCAGCCGAGTCAGTGAGAGTAACACACACACACACACACACACACACACACACACACGGCGAGGTCCCAGGACGGTCGCTGCGACGTTGGACCGCCATTCCAGTCGTGCAGGAGCGACTATCCCGTGACCCTTATCCCCCTCCAGCATTTCCCATTTCGAATTCTCAAGCGGATTCGACATGTTTGTGCTTCTCAGTTCTTACAGATTGCCTTGTGGGAGAAGCGAGGGTTCTGAGAGAGGCCTTGTCGCTTGTCCGCAAAGTACATTCTTGCTGATGACCTGTTGTGTTGCTGCTGGATCGGGATAGAGGAAGGGGAGAGGAGAAATGGGGGCATCGTCCCAAAGGATCCTTATTCCCTCGCCTGCCTCTTTTGCTCATTTGGACTGCTGACTAGTTTATGGGTGCCCTTCTCCACCACAAGCATCTGAGGTGTATGTGTGTGGCAATTAATGGACTGATCTCTCTGGTGTCAGGAAAGGCCGGCCTGCATTCTTTGCTTACCAGTGTTTCAGTCTAGACTGACTCACAGTCGGTGTTCAGCTTGAAGAGACTTTCTGGTACTCACAGCCAAAAGGGAGGGCACTGCACTGTGACAGGTGACAGTAAAAAAAAAAAAAAAAAAAAAAAAAAAAAGGTGTTTCTCAGATTTGTTCCTGCAGTATTTGCCAAGCATCTTCTGGCCCTGCACAGCTGTACTTATGTAGGAGACAGGAGTCCTAGCTACCAGTGAGCTGACACTCCCTGGGGAGACAGACATAATACAAAGCTAGGAGGAGCAACATTAAGGTATGAGTTAAAACTGGAAGGAAGAGGTCTGTGGTGCAGTGCTAGGCGAGCATCCAAGAAACACACCTGGGTCTATAGTCCCCTGAACCAAAAGCAACAAACCATCCTGAGGTCAGAGGTCACCTGTGCGCAGGCTCAGACCAGAGCTTGGAGATTCAGGCCAGTGATACATTGTCTCCAAAAAAAGGAAAACAAACCCAATATAAATTTGACCTAGTAACCTGAAGCTGGTAGCATGTCCAAGAATAGCAGGGTTTGCTTGCTGATTTGTTGTTGTTGTTTTGTTTTTTTGTGTGTGTGTGGTGGTGGTAGCTGTTTTCCCTGTGTAGCCCTGGCTGTCCTAGAACTCGCTCTGTAGACCAGGCTGGCTTAGAACTCAGAGATCTGCCTGCCTCTGCCTCCCAAGTGCTGGGGTTAAAGGTGTGCGCCATCAGTGCCCAGCTGTGTGTTAAGTATCTGAGAGAAGGGGTCCTTGTGTCTCCCTTTATGGCAGGGAGAGAGAGATTTATACTGGTTAGAGTTGTCCAGAAAAAGCATGAAAAACATAAACGGTAGTGCTTTTCAATTACTCAGTAATAAAGTTGGGTTTTTGTTTTTTGAAATAGGGTCTTACCATGTTACTCTGGCTAGTCTAGAACTGGCTAGAACTGGTCTACCCACTGCTTCTGCAGCCAGAGAGTTGGGATCACTGCTCTTGGCTTTGTTATTGTTTACTTTTTTTTTTTTAGGAAAATGTATGAGAACCAATTTAGTGAACCATCTTTTTTTTTTTTTTTTTTTTAATCTCTGTCAAGGTGTGACTTTTGACATTATAGTGTAACATTGTTCTCTACAAACTCTGCCTCCCTCATAGCTTAGCCTGGGATGCATATGGCTATGGCAGCTAAGGAATTGGTTACTATACTGGCTAATTTGTGTCAACTTGACACAGTTATCACAGAGAAAGGAGCTTCAGTTGGGGAAATGCCTCTATGAGATCCAGCTGTAAGGCATTATCTCAATTAGTGATCAAGGGGGAAAGGCCCCTTGTGGGTGGGACCATCTCTGGGCTGGTAGTCTTGCTCTCTTCTATAAGAGAGCAGGCTGAGCAAGCCAGGGGAAGCAAGCCAATAAAGAACATCCCTCCCTGGCTTCTGCATCAGCTCCTGCTTCTGACCTGCTTGAGTTCCAGTCCTGACTTCATTCAGTGATGAATAGCAATGTGGAAGTGTAAGCCGAATAAACCCTTTCCTCCCCGACTTGCTTCTTGGTCATGATGTTTGTGCAGGAATAGAAACCCTGACTGACTAAGATAGTTACTTTATAAGTTATAGAGATGCTGCAACCCCTTGTCCTGTCCCTAACCCCACCCCATCCATGCAGCCCAGACTGACCTGGAATTCTATGTAGCTATGGATGGATGGCCAGGACAGCTTCTTTTAATGCTTCTACCCAGAGAGTCAGTGAGTTGAGTGCACAGGAGCTGAGGGAGACTGGAAACAGTGGTGGGCCCATGCCCATGTTCACTGCTAGACAGTTCAAGTAGTGCTGCAGCTATCAGCTTGGAGAGTTTAGGATTTGCAACCAAAGGCTGCCTGCAAGTGCCCTTATCTCCTGAGTTCCCTAACCAGCCTTTCTGTTTTTGTGCTGGGATTGAATGGTTCTCGCCACATGTTCTACTCACAGGCCATCTCCAAGTCTCTTTTGTTCATTTGTCCAATTGTAATTAAACAGCCTTGCTAAGTTGCCTAGGCCAGCCTCAAGCTTGGAATCTTTCTGCCTCACCCTCTCCAAAAGCTGGGATTATAGGCATCTGCCATCATGCTTAACCAAGATCATTATCCCGAAGCTGGACCAAAAGCAGTTAGTTCATTAGGCTTTGTAATATGTGCAGGGACCAGGTGTGGGGCATATGTCTGTAGTCCCAGCACTAGGGAGGCAGAGGCAGGTGGATCTCCATGAGTTGGAGGCCTGGATAGTCTGTCTACACTGTGAGTTCCAGGACAGCCAGGGCACAGAGAAACCTTGTCTCAATGCCCGTCCTCTAATAATATGTGCAGGGGTACATGAATTCTAAGGCAGTTCAAAACTTGGTCCCATCAAAATGCATTCTTAGCCGGGCGTGGTTGCCCACGCCTTTAATCCCAGCACTTGGGAGGCAGAGGCAGGTGGATTTCTGAGTTCGAGGCCAGCCTGGTCTACAAAGTGAGTTCCAGGACAGCCAGGGCTATAGAGAAACCCTGTCTCGAAAAACCAAAAAAAAAAAAAAAAAAAAAAAAAAAATATATATATATATATATATATATATGCATTCTTGCAGGACTCCTATCTTAATGACCTGTGTCTTTTTTTTTTTCCTCTGAGACAGGGTTTCTCTGTATAGCCCTGGCTATCCTGGAACTCACTCTGTAGACCAGGCTGGCCTCGAACTCAGAAATTCGCCTGCCTCTGCCTCCCAAGTGCTGGGATTACAGGCGTGGGCCACCACTGCCGGCCTGTCTTGTTCTTAAGAGTCTCTTTGCCAGCAGGGTGTTGTGATGCACACCTTTAATCCAGGGGCTTGGGAGGCAGAGGCAGATGGATCTATGTGAAATTGAGGCCAGCCTGGGCTGCAGAGCAAGTTCCAGGACAGCGAGGGCTTCACAGAGAAACCCTGTCTCAAAAAAGAAAAGAAAACAAAACAAAAAAATGAAAACAAAACAAAAGAAAGGAAAGAAAAAAAAACTCTGTCTTTTTTTCTCAACAGAGGCCACCTTTGTTGGAAGTGAAGAGGAACGTAGAACTGAAGACGACCCTGGTCAAGTCCTCCTCCCGAGTGCCCCTGTCAGCGAGCAGGCTCAAGAGGGGTCCTGACCAGATGGAGGATGCCTTGGAGCCTGCAAAGGTGAGAGATGAGATATGTTTTGAATGCAGAATAAGAAAGATGGGGAGGGATAAAGACCAGTCACTGTGGATACTCATCTTTATCTCTTCCCAGAAACGGACACGAGTCATGGGTGCAGTGACCAAAGTTGACACATCCCGTCCCAGAGGACCCCGCCTCAGCACAGTGTCACAGACGCAGGGCCACACTGCAGGTGGGCTGTGGGGTGGGTGGGACCGAGTGTGAAGTGTCCTGATGTCTCCCTCTTTTTTCTTTCCGTTTGTATTGTTTCTGAGTGGATAATCCCCTTTCACTTACTTCAGAGCTCCAAAGGCACAAAGGTTGTTCGGTGGAGTTTGTCCTTCCCAGCTCTTGTCCTGGACGCCTGCTTCTTCCAGGCTGCTGTGCACGCTAGGGAAGAGGCTGAGTAGACGAGGGTGAGGGAGCAAGTGTGAACTGCTAACAGCACGCTGCAGGCACAGCACGGCCGGCTTAGGCTTCTCACTCATTCGGTTTGGGCATAGTGAGTCGTTCCTGGTCCTAGATGGGCACAGGAGCTGGACAGACACTGTAAGGACAAGGACAGGAGAGTCCTTTTTTTGGGGGGGGAGGGGAGGGTTGAGACAGGGTTTCTCTGTATAGCCTTGGAACTCACTCTGTAGACCAGGCTGGCCTTGAACTCAGAAATCCGCCTGCCTCTGCCTCCCAAGTGCTGGGATTAAAGAAGTGCGCCACCACGCCCGGCGAGAGTCCTTTTTAAAAAAAAAAAAAAATAGGAATCACTTCTTTCTTTTATGTCTGTGAGTACACTGCTGCTCTCTTCAGACTCAACAGGAGAGGGCATCAGATCCCATTACACATAAGGTGAGCCACCAAATGCTTGCTGGGAATTGAACTCAGGACGTCTGGAAGAGCAGTCAGTGCTCTTAACCTCTGAGGCAGCTCTCCAGCCCCCAAGGAGAGTCATCCTGTTTCCAACCCTTTAACGTACATACATACCAGTGCATGCCACCTAAATAAGTGTTGTACCATCTCGTTTTTCCCATCCTCGGACAGCTCAGAAAGGCCCTAAGAAGACAGGACCTCGTGGGTGCTCTACTGTTGGTGCAGGTAATAGTGCTTAAGCTGGGCTGACCAGGGAGGGCTCTGGTCCATGTAACGGCAATAGTGATGGAGGGGCTCTGGTCCTACAAGTCTTTTAGGGGAGGACTCGTGTTGGGATCACATTCGGGGACTTGTACATTAGGAAACACAGCCCTTGAGTCTGTTTATTTAATTTAATTTTTTTGTTTTTTTGTTTTTTGAGACAGGGTTTCTCTGTATAGTCCTGGCTGTCCTGGAACTCATTTTGTAGACCAGGCTGGCCTCGAACTCAGAAATCTACCTGCCTCTGCCTCCCAAGTGCTGGGATTAAAGGCGTGCACCACCACTGCCCGGCTTGTTTTAAACTTTATTTTTTTAATTTTTTTTTTTTTTTTTTTTACTTTATGTGTATGTACCTGAGCATGGTGCACATGCACGTGCACTGGATCCTCTGGAACTAGAGTTACAGTGGCTTGAGGCTTCTGACAGGGATGATGGGAGCCAGGCCTGAGGTCTGTGAGATCAGCAGGTGCTCAGCCTGCTCAGCCAGCTTTGTGGTTTTTGATGATTTTTCACTGTGACTCACATGGGCCCCCTAGTGCTCGGGGACAGGTGTGCCCTAGGTCCTATTTGTCCAGCCTTTAACTCCATGTCCATTCTACTTCTCTAGTGCTGAGGAGCCAGAAGCCAGCTCCCGCTGCTCCTGCCCAGAAGCCTGGCAGTAGGTGGCATATAAACCTTGGGTGAGAGGTGGGGGTGGGGGGAGGGGAGGTGGGAGTGCCCAGGAAGCGTCTTCTTCTATCTTCCTGTCAGGGAGAGGAAAGAGGTAGCTGAGGGCTGAAGACTGAAGGGTAGAAGGCCAAGGCTCCTGACCTGTGTTTGCCCCTTGTGTGCCCATGTTAGCATCCACTGCTCCTGTGGTGGTAGGGAAGAGACCTGGCAAACGCCCTGCCTGGGACCTGAAGGGCCAGTTGTGTGACCTCAATGAAGAGTTGAAACGCTATCGGGAGAAGACTCAAACGCTGGAACTGGAGAACCGGGGTCTTCAGGAGCAACTCAGAGAGGTCCAGGAGCAAGCCACGACCCTGGGGACAGAGCGGACCACCCTGGAAGGGGAGCTGGCCAGTGTACGCAGCCAAGCTGAGCAGGACCAGCAGAGGCTGGAGAAGCTGAGTGCCCGTGTCTTGGAGCTGGAGGAAAGTCTGGGTACCAGGGAAAGGCTGCTTCAGGAGCTTCAGAGAGAGCGGCTGCAGTTACAGGAGGAGCGGAGCACACTGAGCACCCAGCTGGAGGAGCAGGAGGTAAGGCCAGCCGCACAGGTGACCCTCCCTAGCAAGGGCCACACTCGCTCCCTCCCTCGGGCTCCCCTGAAGCCTCAGAAGGCCTGTGCTCCTCTCGCTGCAGCAGAGTCCACTGGGCCTGAGCAGCTTCTCACACTGCTGCCCTCTCCCCTCCCTCCCTCTTACCATGTGTGTGAGCTCTACTGAGTGCAAGGCGGCTGTGTGGTGTGGTGTGGCTGCTTCTCAGGCACTTGGGAAGAGCATGCCCCCCTTACCTACCAGGTCCCGGGATCTTCCCGCCTCTGATCCTCAGCTCTGGGATTACAAGTACACTAGGGATTTTAACTTAGGTCCTTCTGCTTTTACATCAAGTGCAAGATCACTGTGAGATCTCTGAAGTCCGTGGGACACACACACCCTCGCCCCCTATTTTCTTATCCTCTTTCTTTCCCAGACTGCGAAGTCCATGTGCCCCACCTTGGCACAAGACTTGCTCTAACTGTTGCATCCCACCCTCTGTCTGTCTGCTCTAAACAGAGGAGGTTTCAGGCCTCAGAAGCAGCTCTGTCAAGCAGCCAAGAAGAGGTGTTGTGTCTTCGGCAGAAGACTGAAGCCCAGGTGACCTTGCTGGCTGAGCAAGGAGACCGGCTCTATGGGTTAGAGATGGAGCGGCGGCGACTCCACAACCAGCTGCAGGAACTGAAGGGCAATATCCGGGTGTTCTGCCGTGTACGCCCTGTCCTTGAAGGGGAATCCACTCCATCTCCTGGCTTCCTCGTGTTTCCTCCTGGCCCTGCTGGACCCTCTGATCCCCCGACTGGCCTTAGCCTCTCACGATCTGATGATCGGCGCTCCACCCTGACTGGGGCCCCTGCACCCACTCTCCGCCATGATTTCTCCTTTGATCGGGTGTTCCCGCCGGGAAGCAAGCAGGAGGAAGTGTTTGAAGAGATCGCCATGCTTGTCCAGTCAGCACTGGATGGCTACCCTGTGTGCATTTTTGCCTATGGACAGACAGGCAGTGGCAAGACCTTCACTATGGAAGGAGGGCCTAGGGGAGACCCCCAATTGGAAGGGCTGATCCCTCGGGCCATGCGGCATCTGTTCTCTGTGGCCCAGGAGATGAGCGGCCAGGGCTGGACATACAGTTTTGTGGCGAGTTACGTAGAGATCTACAATGAGACCGTTCGAGACCTGCTAGCTACTGGGCCCCGCAAGGGACAAGGGGGCGAGTGTGAGATCCGTCGCGCAAGCCCAGGGAGTGAGGAGCTTACTGTCACCAATGCCCGCTATGTCCCTGTTTCCTGTGAGAAAGAGGCAAGTAGGAACTGAGCTGGGGGAGCGGGCAGAAGCTCAGCAGGGACGGAGGATGGGCTGTGAGGGTGGCAGCGCCTCCGACTGAGAGGGTGAACTGCGAGGAGGAGTGGAGAGGGGTGACACACTCTGCCAGGTGAGTCTCAGGACTCACTTCCTGCCACTAACATTGCCAGGTCACCCTAGCCGGGATGCTTACCTGACTGTTCCGTCTCAGGGCTCAATTGCGCCTCTGGAGGTCTTCAGGCAGTGAAGCTTCTTGGGTTGTCTGTCCTTTTATTCTTTTTGAGAGCATTGCACTGTAGCCCTGGCTGCCTTAGAGCTCAAGACAGACCTGTCTCAGCCTCCGGAGTGCCGGGATTATAGGCCTAAGCCACTACACTTGGCCTGTTTTTATTTAGAGCCATGGTTTCACAAGAACCCTTGAGATACTCCCTCTGTATCTCAAGGAGGTTTCAAATGTCTAGTTCTTGTCCTTCAGCCTCCCAAGCAGCTGGGATTACAGGCTTATGTGTTTAGACCCAGTCTGGGTTCTGTCTAAGTGTGCACACACTCATTCTGCTGCTCTGCGGTTTTGCTCCAGAAGGGCAAGGACACCTCACCAGCGTGTCCCAGCTCTGAGTGCCTATCCCTCTTGTCAATCCCATCCCTAGGTGGAGGCTCTGCTCCATTTGGCTCATCAGAACCGGGCTGTGGCCCACACTGCCCAGAATAAGAGATCATCACGCAGTCATAGTGTGTTCCAGCTGCAGATTTCTGGAGAGCATGCAGCCCGGGGCCTGCAGTGTGGCGCTCCCCTCAACCTTGTGGACCTAGCTGGGAGTGAGCGGCTAGACCCTGGCTTACCCCTAGGCCCTGGGGAGCGTGATCGTCTTCGGGAAACACAGGCCATTAACAGCAGTCTGTCTACACTGGGACTGGTCATAATGGCCCTGAGCAATAAGGTACGAATAGATGTATGGGCAGGTAAGGTGAGGGGGCCATGGTGTAGCTGTGAGAACCCTGCTGTGTCCTAACTGACTGTGCCCTTAACCCTCCAGGAGTCCCACGTGCCTTACCGAAACAGCAAGCTCACCTACTTGCTGCAGAACTCTCTGGGTGGCAGTGCCAAGATGTGAGTAGAAGGGAGACATTGAAAGGACTCTAAGGGGGCTGGAGAGATGGCTCAGCAGTTAAGAGCACTGACTGCTCTTCCAGAGGTCCCGAGTTCAATTCTCAGCAACCACATGGTGGCTCACAACCATCTGTAATGGGATCAGATGCCCTCTTCTGGTGTGTCTGAAGACAGCTACAGTACACTTAAATAGATAAAAATAAATCTTTTTTTTTTTTAAAAAAGGAAGGACTGTAGGACTCCAGTCTTAAGATGAGGAGGAGAGAGACAGCTGTGTATGTGCTTGGCAGACCACTGACGTGGGCTTGGACCCTTTTCTTTCCACAGGCTTATGTTTGTGAATATATCTCCTCTGGAAGAGAATGTCTCCGAGTCTCTGAATTCACTACGCTTTGCTTCCAAGGTACAATGACTATTCTGCATAGTTTTCTATTCTTGTGACAAGACAGTGTGACCAAGGAACTTAGAGTTTACTGGGGACTTACAGTTTCAGAGGGTTAGAGCCCATGACTATCATGGTAATGGAACAAGGCAGTAGGCAGGCAGGCAAGGTTGGAGCAGTAGCTGAAGCTCACATCTTGAGACCCAACCATGAGGCAGAGAGACTGGGAGTTAAATGCATTCAGAGCACCCTCCTCCCCACAAGCACACATACCCTTCTCTGGGAAGGCCACACCTCCTAATCCTCTCCAAACAGTCTCCGCTTCTCTCCACCAACTGGGGCCTGAGTATTGAATACATGAGCCTATGGGGCCGTTCTTCTGTGAACCGTCACATCTGCCCACACTCTCAGGACTCCTGGCTGCTTAGCAACATCTCCATCATGCCTCCTGATCAAGCTAGGGCACATCTGTCCAGAAAGGATTTAAACTTGCTAGGCATCTTGGGTACTGATTCCATTCCATTCCATTCAATCATTTATTTATTTATTTATTTAGGTTTTTCGAGACAGGGTTTCTCTGTATAGCCCTGGCTGTCCTGGAACTCACTCTGTAGACCAGGCTGACCTCAAACTCAGAAATCCGCCTGCCCCTGCCTCCCAAGTGCTGGGATTAAAGGCGTGCGCCACTACCACCTGGCTCTGATTCCATTTTTTTTTTCTGATTCCATTTTTTTTTTTTAAAGATTTATTTATTATATGTAAGTACACTGTAGCTGTCTTCAGACACACCGGAAGAGTGTCCAGATCTCGGATGGTTGTGAGCCACCATGTGGTTGCTGGGATTTGAACTCCGGACCTTCGGAAGAGCAGTCGGGTGCTCTTACCCACTGAGCCATCTCACCAGCCCCTCTGATTCCATTTTTAACGTCTGGCATTTGAATTAATATTTTTAGAAGAAATAACCAGTCGGGACTGTATTGCAAGAAGCAGCTCTGTCCGTGTTCTGAGACCTCTCCTATGTTTGTACTCTTGTCCCTTGCTGCTTTGCTCTTTGAATGGCCGGAAGATTACTCCCAGCGCACGGGATTGCGAGTTACTTTCAGCTCTTGTTGGACTCTACCGGAGTGTTCTCTCCTGTCCCCACCGCTGGGCTGGAGCATCTCCACCTTGTTCTGATTGCAGACCAGGCTCCCTGGACACCTCTGCATTTCCCAGTCACATCTGTCTAGAGAAATGTGCTGGGATGGAATTGCCAGAACAAAGGACATGTACAGATTTTTGAAAATTTCCCAAGTAGACATTGAAATTCTAAATCTCACCAGGGGCTAGACAGTACCCATGACCTCCTCTATTGTAGGGATGAGCAGGCCTCGGGTTCATTACTATCTACCTTGGTGGGTCATTTTTCTCCTGGTTTCCCCTTTTCCTGCAGGTAGAAGAGCTTTTTGAGTTCTGACTTAATTTGGTGTCTGATCATGACTGGGTCTGCCCTCTGCCAGGCAGAGTGGTCAGGCATGTTAACACCTGCACTGTGCTGCCTGAAAAATTACTTGGCCTGTTTATCACCTGTTTGTCAGGGCTTGAACCGGGTCCTTGTCACAGTAAGCATGAGCTATGTGACGAGCCTAATTTCTCAAAGCTAATGAGCAGGCTTGAGCCATATATGGTGCCACACATTTTTTTGTCCTAGTACTTGATAGGCTGAGGCAGGCTGATGTCTGTAAGTTTAAGGCCATCGTGGTCTACAGAGTGAGTTCCAAGACAGCCAGAACGATTTAGAGAGATACTGTCTCAAAAAGGGGGTGGGGGACAGCTTTAAAGTGTTTTACAGGTTCCACAGATAGCTCGGTGGTTAAGAAAACTTGATGCTCTTGCAGAGGACCTGAGTCCCACCCAGTGCCTGACATCCTGACATCTAGCTCTAGAGACTGCTACACCCTCTGCAGGCACCAGGCATCCTACACATAAAATAAACGAATCTTAAGTTATTTTGTGTGTGGTTAGAGGATAACTTGTAGGATTGCAGGGCTTGTTTCTCCCCTTGTGGGCCCTGGAGAGCAAACTTAGGTTGTCATGTCATCAGATTTGATGGCAAGCATCCTTTCTAGCTGAGCTATTTTCCTGCCCCCAACCCTAACATCCTATATGTTAATGTCAGCCCTGTATGAGGCAGGAGGGATGTTAAGTCGGCTTCTCATGCTTTTGACGATTTCTTTATTTTTATTTTATGTGTATTGGTGCTTTGCCTGCATGTATGTTTGAAGGTACCAGATCGCCTAGAATTAGAGCTACAGACAGTGGTGAACTGTGATGTAGGTGCTGGGAATTGAACCCAGGTCCTCTGGAAGAGCAGTCAGTGCTCTTAACCACTGAGCCATCTCTCCAGCTCCTAAATATAACTTTTATTTTCTTGTTGTCTCTGGGGTTTACTGCCTCGTCTGCTAACCTGGTCCTGGCCCTGGAAGCTTCTAGCCTTCCTTCAGTCTGCTCTAGGCCTAGAATGATTTCAGCTTCTGAGACTTAATGCTGAATAAGTTCACCCTTTCTGGTTCTTTCTGAGCTCTGGCCGGCTGGTTCAACTCACTGTTGTGGCTGACTGATCAATCTGGCTTCTCTCAGCCTTTCCTAAATCGACTCTGCTTGGCCTCCTCATGCTAAGTCTGGCAATCTGTTGGAATCTTCTGGCTCCTTCTCATTCTCTGGCTTGTCTGTCTTCACCTGTGTCCAGCTTGTTCTCTTTCTGCAACCAGTTCTGTAAAACTGTCCCAGTAAAGTTGCCTTTCTCCACTTCTCTCTCTGCACTGCCCCTCTTAGAGATTTGGTTTGGTTAGATTGGTAATTCTAGTTCAAATTCTTGACCTATTTAATAGCTGGGACAATTGGTGTACCTGTTACATCATAAGTACCCAGTCTAGTTCTACATTTATTAAGTATTTGCTTAACTTTTTCTCTCTTCTTTCTTTTTTGGTGGTGTTAGAGATCTCCCAGAGAGCCTTGTGTGTGTTCAGCAAGTGCTCTTTCCCTGAGCTGCCTCCTCCGCTGCCACTGCCATCTCCTCTCTCTTTTATTTCCTGTTTGAGGCAGGTCCCAGGTAGCCTAGGCTCGCCTGGAGCTCATCTCCTGCCTGCCTGTCGGTTGCTGAGGCCGAGACCTGTGTCCAGGCTCATTGGTTCTCAGGAGTGAGTTAATGAAATAGTAATGCTCCATCCATTATTTTGTTAGAGGGCTTTAGAATGGTGATTTCTAATCAGTATTCATTACCACTGACTTTTTTACAAAGACGCCCTTACCAAGTAAAAGCATTCCTCAGATGCTGTTGTGGGTCAGTCTGTGAACACGTGAAGCAGAGGCCTGAGGTGTGCATATCAGAGTTAGAATAGCTGTAGCCTGTTAAGCGTTAAAGGTATGGACTAACTGACGCTGACATGGGAATGTGCTGTGCTGAGGTGGACATGCATGAGGTGTAGGGAAAGATGCATGCAGACATGCTGTATAGGAAAAGGTGCATCCAGCTCTTTTTTTGATAAGTATTTTGTATGCTTGTATATGTGTGCACTATGTGTGCCTGATGCCTAAGGAAGCCAGAAGAGGAGGCTGCATTCCCTGGTACTGGAGTCATAGACAGTGCTGAGCTGCTGTGTGGTTCCAACGTCCTTAGGAATTCAACCTGTGCTCTCAATCTCGGACCCTCTTCTCCAGCCCCAAAATGATGGGTTTAACTATTATTTATTAATATTTAGCTGTGTGTGGTGGCACACGCCCTTAATCCCAGCACCTAAGAGGCAGAGACAGATAAATTTCTGAGTTTGAGGCTACCTTGATTTACAGAGTAAGTTCCAGGACAGCCAGGGCTACACAGAGAAATCCTGTTTCAAAAAGAAAAAAGAAATAAAAGTCGTATTTTATGTGAATGTTTTGCCTGCGGAGGAATGTTTGCACATTTGTACTTGGTATCTGAGGAGGTTAGAAGAAGGCATTGGATTTCCTGGAACTGGAGTGGGTTGTTGTGAGCCACCATGTAGGTGCTAACAACTGAATCCAGGTCCTCTGCAAGAGCTAGTGCTTTTAAATACTGAGTCATCTCTCCAGCCTCAAGATGCTGAGTCCTCTATAGGTGTTCATTATTGAGTTCCTATCCTGAGTGACTCCATATGTGCCCATAAGCTTTTATGAGGAGGGCAGGCATTATAGGTGCTTACATACTTGACACCCATCCGTCTTTCCACTTACTCTTCCTGATCATCACAGTGCTACATCTTCAAGTTAGCTCCTGTCTCATTTCTTTGGGCTGGGCAAGCTCTCTACCACTAAATTAACAATCCCACCGCTCATGTGTCCTTTGATCTGTACCTAGTAGTCTATGTCTCCAATTCTCTTCTGTGGTGATTTTTTTTTCCTCAGGAACCCTAGTTTTCAAAGGAGCTTAATGTCTTGATGGGATTTTGTAGGAGAGCTTTGTTGTGTCTAGTCCAGGGTGTTGCTGAAAATGGCGACCTCTCTGCTACTGTAGTTTTTGTGTAGCTGTCTCAGTTAGCTTTCTAATAATGTGATAAAACTCCATGATCAAAAGCAAGGTGAAGTTGAAAGGACTAGTCCATGTCCAGGGATGTCAGGTCAGTAACTTCTTTTTTTTTTTTTTTTTTTGGTTTTTCGAGACAGGGTTTCTCTGTATAGCCCTGGCTGTCCTGGAACTCACTCTGTAGACCAGGCTGGCCTCGAACTCAGAAATCCTCCTGCCTCTGCCTCCCGAGTGCTGGGATTAAAGGTGTGCGCCGCCATGCCCGGCTTAGGTCAGTAACTTCTTTAGGCCATAATGGAGTGCTGTTTACTGCTTGCTCTTCTTGGCTTCCTCAGCCGGTTTTCTTACACACCTCATTAGGGAACCACCTTTTCAGGGGAGGCAGTGGCCCACACTAGGGTTGGGTCCTTCAATATCAATCATTGATTAAGAAAAGGCTTGCTCACAGGCCAGTCTGATGGGATATTTTCTCAATTGATGTCCCCTCTTCTCAAATGAGTAGCCGGTGTCATGTTGACATAAAAACTAGCCAGCACTATAAAGCTTCGTCTTTTCAGACTTGTGGTCTCTTCCAGGCTTAGTGGACATAGCATCACCATCCCTCCAGGGGAGCAGGCTGAACCTGCTTCCATAGCCAGAGATTTCAGAGATTCAGATGGTGGGCCCAGCGCAGGGGCAGGATGGAAAGGCTTCTGATCTGTAAACCTTGATCTTGTGTAACCCTGTTTATCGGTCCACAGGTGAACCAGTGTGTCATTGGTACTGCTCAGGCTAATAAGAAGTGAAGTCGGATCCAGAGCCTGATTCCCTTGCAAGCCAGTGCGCATTCGTCTCTGTTTTAGTGTGTATTCGGTGGGGGTGGTTGGGCGTTGAGACATGATTTTATTGGGTGAACAATATTTATTATGTAATCAACTATAAATAAAGAATAATCTGTTGGTTAATCTTTTTCTTAATCTTAGATTTTAACAAATTGTGTACAGTTGTGTTGCCTGAGTGTATGCATGCACCATGTGCATGTCTCCTGCTCCTTGAGTTCAGAACAGGGCTTCAGGTCCTTCAGGAACTGGGATTATGGAATCCATGTGGGTCCTCTACAAAATCAGTCAGTGCTCTTAACCGCCCAGCCAGCTTCCCAGCCCGGCCCTTGTTACAGCTCTCAACGGTTTTATTAACGGTTTTAGCTGCCAAAGGAAGATATTGTAAGTAAATACCGTAAGCGCGTAGAAATGTCCATTGTGATGTGTTTGCAGAGTGAGGCTATGGGCTTTCACTTGGTGGGGCACACTTTGCCGTCCTGATGCCTCTTCTTTACCCTTCAGCACAGGGAATTGTGCCCATAGCTGCCCGAACTGGGCCCTCTTAACAATTTCTTAGGACTGCCTCAGCCCAGAACGGGAATGCTCTTGTCTGGTGTGAGTGCCAGTGCACTCCACAATCTCTTCCTTTCCCTGCCCTGTTCGAACCATGGTTCTGTGCTGCCTATTGGCTGGTGTGGGTGCGTCACCAACTCAGTACTAGTTCCAAATAGCCCCTTGTCCTTTCCCTCCCTGGAGGAGCACAGCTACACCAGCAGCCAGAGGAGTGGCTGTGTGCCCAGATGCGGCGCGCAAGCGGGGTTTCGCGTGCGCAGAAGGGCTGGATGACATGAAGCAGGAATGGGGAGGTAACGGATGTGGCATGGGGCGGGGCCTGCAAGCTAGCTGCCAAAAAAGTTACTTAAGCTGCCCTCAGAGCAAGCCTTCTATCCGAACAAGGGGCTGCAGGGATTTCCTCATCCTCCCTGACGGGCCGCACCCCCAACAGCGCAGCACCCTCCAGGCCCGCTGGAGGTGAGGGAGGTGCTGCCTACCCATCCCTCTGTCTTCTCCCTGTGGTGCTCCCCACCCTCCACTCTCCTCCCTCCTCCTGTCACCTCCTGCCGCTGCTGCTGCTTTGGCTGCTGCGTCATACATCCCCAGAGTCGCCAAGACAGAGGGGCTGGGCCCAGGGACCTCCTGGCCTCTGCCTGCACGCACCCCCCCTCTCACACTCCCCCTCCCGGCGCTCAGATGGACTGATGGGCTGCTGTACTTGGGTACCATCAAAAAGGTAAGACCCACCTCTGATCTCACTGCCTTCCCAGTCTCCAGTTAGTTCTCATTCTAAAATTACATTTATATACAGCATGTATATAAAGGTGTGTGTGTGTGTGTTGCAGACTTGAGTCTGGTTCCCAGTACCCACTTCAGGTGACTAACACCTTCTATAACCCCAGCCCCTAGGGATCCAACACCCTCTAGCTTCCGCGGGCACCTGAACTCATATGTAGGTGCACATAACCACAAACAGAAACGCAGATAAACAAAGATAATCTCAGAGCGTTGGCCTTAACTATGTCTTCCACCCCGACCTCGCTAACATCTCCTTTCTCACCTCAGTAGCAAGGACAGGTGGTCTATGAAGATGCTCAGAGTTCCAGAGCTGCCTCCTCCTCAGGGGTCCTCAGGAGCCAGTCCCGAAACTTGGCCCATGGCAGGGGCCACAGCAGTTTGTAAGCAGCCTCCAGCATCAGCAGCGTCAGAAAGGCGAGGAAGATCTTGTCCAAAGCCTGCCACACGGGCCCCGGAGGAGGAATGGGACCCTGGGCAAATGCTAGGAACACGTCCCCCTCCACGCTGCCCTCTTCCTCTTTAAACAGACAACCCAGCCGTTATAGGGACCTTAATTTGAATGGACAGACATTCCTGGTCTCATTGGCCAAGGGTCAGTTTGGGGCCTCTCCTGACAGAGAGGGAGCCAGCAGCTTTAACAACAGGACTTGGGGTAGGGCTTCTAAATGGGGGCGGGGGGGGGGGGGGAAGCATCACTTAGCCCAAGCAGGTCAGATTTCCTCCGGTGGTCTTCAGAATGGGAGACAGAATAAAACCTAGCCAGGCTGAGAGGCACATGCTTGAATTCCCAACCTTCAGGATGCTGAGGCAGGAGGATCAAGGGTCACTGAGTGGTGTGTTTTATAAAAAGATGAGAGCCGGGCAGTGGCGAACGCCTTTAATCCCAGCACTTGGGATGCAGAGGCAGGTGGATTTCTGAGTTCGAGGACAGCCTGTGTCTACAGAGTGAGTTCCAGGACAACCAGGGCTACACGAGAAACCCTGATGAGAAAAGGAATATGTTTGGTGGAAGTACAGTAAACTATGTGGGGGGAGGGGGTGTCTCTGTGGGCTAATACTGAGGCATCCCTTCTCCCTGAGGGACCAAGCCATACAATAGACAATAGACAGTATAGTATAGAATAGAGTTTATTTAGGGCATGGGGAGGGGAGTTGAGAGAGGAGAGAGACAGAGAGAGAAGGGGAGAGGAGAGAGAGAGAGAAGAGGCTGGCCATGAGCACGTGGAGGGAGAAGGGGAGGGGAATAGAGAAAGAAAGGGGGAAGGGGGAGCAAGAGGAAAGAGCAAGAGAGAGAGAGGAGGGGGCAAGCAGGCCTCCATATTGTAGATCCGTTGGGTACAGTTCCTTGGAGCGCTCTGCTCCAACCCCTGCGGGCATTACCCAGCATTCTTCTCTGGCTGTGAAAACACAGCGCCCTCAAGTGGTGTCTGTGGAATAGCTAGCGTGTTGAAGGGAAGTCTTAGCTTCCTGAAGTGACTCTGCTATTTCACCTCTACCTCACATTTTTCTCACCCTTTGGCGGTGGGCTTGGTCTCAGATGCTGAGGGCACCACATGCTTCCGCTGAGCCACCCACAGCCTGGGCTTTTCTTTGCACACTAATTTGTAGGAAGTTACTTAGAGAAGCGGGGGGGTGGGGTGGGGGGGGGTCAGCTCACAGTATGTTCTTATCTCTTCTCTGGATGGGGCATACTCTGCCTTCCTAATATCTTTTTCTTTTTTTTTTTTTGGTTTTTCGAGACAGGGTTTCTCTGTGTAGCCCTGGCTGTCCTGGCACTCACTTTGTAGACCAGGCTGGCCTCGAACTCAGAAATCCACCTGCCTCTGCCTCCCGAGTGCTGGGATTAAAGGCGTGCGCCACCACGCCCGGCTCCCTAATATCTTTTTCATATTGCGGTTGGAAAGATAGTTTGGTGGTGTTGCTCATGAAGAGGACCCAGGATTCCCAGCATCCACTTGGTGGCTCACAACCATCTGGAACTTCAGTTCCGGGGGATCTGATGCCGCTTTTGTTTTCTGACAGCACCAGTCACACATCTGATGTCCAGACACATACATAGGCACAAAACCAAACCAAACAAACCAACTAAACCAACAAAAACATTGACAACCTCCGCAAAATTACAAAGCTCCCCAAACCCATAAAAACAAATCTAAAAAGTAATTTCTTTTTAACACTTACTCTGTGTGTGTGTGTGCTCACAATGTGTGTCACAGCACATCTGTGGAGATCAGAGGACAACATACAGCAGTCAAGTCTCTCTAGCATGTCATTAGGCTTGGGAGCAGGTACCTTTACTGAGCCATCTTCTCAGCTCATGTGTGGAATTTTGATTCCAACTGTGTCTTTCATCTCCACCTAGGGCTTAGTCTTAGGGAAGTCAGTGCAGTTCAAGCGAACTGGAGGTTATGCTTGAGTTAAAGAGAGAACAGAGGAGTCAGTTGAGCGGTGGAGCAGGTGTCTAGCTTTCATGAGGTTCTGGGTTCTACTGTGGCATTGAAAGAAAAAAAAGAGTTCTCTAGTTTTGGTTCTCAGACTGGAAAGATTTCTGTGGTAGAAAGTAAATGGAGCAGCAGAAAGAGATGTGAGGCCATATTGGGGTCACATCTGACATTGGCCCGAGCTTGCTGTTCCACAGTGGAGTATTGGCTCTGGGAACCTGCTTAGTGAGTGCTCAGTTCCACTGTTAGGAATACGCTACAAAGGAAATTCATCTTTAAAAACCATTGCATTTATTACCATTATCACTATTATTGCTGTTATTAGTGTGTGTGTGCGTGTATGGAGCTGAACATGTCATGGCGTGCATGTGAAGGTCAGAGAATAATTTGAGGGAGTCAGTTCATTTCTTCTACCATGTGCCTCCCAGGGCTGTAATTTAGGTTGTCAGGCTTGGTGGCAAGTGGCCAGTGCCTTTACCTACTGAAACAAATAATCCAGCTTGTTACAGAGCATCAGGCACCAAGAACTGACATCTTCCCGTGCTTTCTTGTCTCCTCCTTCGGGTTTTTCTTAAAGGTAAAAAACCAGACTGTGAAAACGTTACTGAGACTAGCATGGGAGAAGCTGAACCAAGTCTCCTGATAAATCCTGAAGACATTGTCCCCAAAGAACCAGGAAGTTCAGAAGAGACTGTCCGGACAATCCAGACATCAGGTGACAGAGTTTCTCACCAGTATAAGACAAAACGTCTTCTGAGATCAGCGCTGTGGTTGGAGCTGTCCCCTCGATGTGTAAGCATGCCTCATCCCTCGTCTGCAGCACGTCTGGAAGGGCAATGTTCCTAGTGTGTTCTTTTTTTTTTTTTTTTTTTTTTTGGTTTTTCGAGACAGGGTTTCTCTGTGTAGCCCTGGCTGTCCTGGAACTCATTTTGTAGACCAGGCTGGCCTCGAACTCAGAAATCCGCCTGCCTCTGCCTCCCGAGTGCTGGGATTAAAGGCGTGCGCCACCACGCCTGGCCCTAGTGTGTTCTTGCAGCGTTCCTAATTGCTCTCTGCATCTGACTCTAGAGTTTCTCAAGGCCTTATGTTTAACTGTGTATTGTAAGCACTCTGAGGTCTCACAGGTAAGTTTGACTGACCTCTTGACGATGGCCCAAGTTCAAAAGCAGTTCTATATTAATAAAACTGAGACAGTCATAGATGAGAATGTTGAATGCTTTCCTAAGCTCTACTTGGACTTCTGTGTTCAAGTATTCTTCTCTTGCCTCAGCCCCTTATGTCCTTGGAACCAAGGTGAATCCTGCTGTGCTTGGCTACACTCTTCTTTTTATGCAGTCTTTGGATTTTATGCAAGCACATTGTTGTTTAGGCTAGCTACATTTCAAGGGGTCTGTGGCCAAGTGTGACTGATTGCTGCTGTTCTACAGCTGGGGTTCAGGATGTTTTTGTCTCCCTCATTGATGACCTAGGTTACCCCACATTTGGTGTTCCAACCATTCCATCTGACATCTCTGCTCCCCGGATTCGTCGCGTCAGTGACGTGAATAACTACGGTGATGAAGGCAACGCTTACTCTCTGCCACACCCATCCATCTTCTCCCAGAAAGGTGTATTTGAGAGAGACTTCTTCAAGACCAGGTCAAAGGAAGAGGTAGAGATCACCTCAAACCTTGCACTTGGCAATGATCACTATTATTTTCGTGACCACCATTGTTGCTGTTGTCTTTTATTTCGTTTTTTTTCAAGATGGCATTTGCTGCTTACCCTGCTCTGGCCTGGTAGTCACTATGCAGCCCAGCCTGGCCTACAGGGCTTGGTGGTTTTTCTGTCTCGCTTCCCAAAGCATTGGGATTGCAGGCACGAACAAACATACTTGACTAGTGTCTTATTGACTTGTTTTGTTTTGAGACTGAGCTTTGCTAGGTAGCCCAGACTGAATGTGAAGTCATGATCCTCTTGATTCCTCCTACTGAGTTCAGGGATTACATACTGTTTTTTATTATTTATTTATTTATCTTTACATATTTTTTAATCCAATGCACAATATTTATCATCATAATCATCATCAATTTTTTTTTCTTTTTGAGACAGGGTTTCTCTGTGTAGCCCTGGTTGTCCTGGAACTCACCCTGTAGACCAGGCTGGCCTTGAACTCAGAAATTCACCTGCCTCTGCCTCCCAAGTGCTGGGATTAAAGGCATGCACCACCACGCCTGGCCACATCAACATCAATTTTATTATCATCTTGTGTAATCCAGGCCAGCCTCTGAATCAGCTGCATAGCTGAGGCTGGTTTTGAACTTCTGATCCTCTCACCTCCACCTCCTGAGTGCAGGTATGTGCCTGGCACTTGTGGTGCTGGAGATCGAATCCAGGGTTTGTGCATGGTAGGCAAGAGCTTTTTGAGCTGAGCCCCAGCCTTAGCCCCAGCCCCAGGCCATGACTTTCAGTTGTGACTTTTCAGAATTATGGCTTGTATAGGGGTCCTTGAATATAAGATTCTTATTTATTTAAATTTTTAGATTTATTTAATTATTTTATGTATGTGAGTACACTGTAGCTGTCTTGAGACACTCCAGAAGAGGGCATCAGATCCCATTATAGATGGTTGTGAGCCACCATGTGGTTACTGGAAATTGAATTCAGGACCTCTGGAAGGGCAGTCAGTGCTCTTAACCGATGAGCCGTCTCTCCAGCCCGAATATTCAGTTTGGTTGTAATGTGCTTTGAAGTTTTTTTTCTTTTTCTTCCCTCAGTATATTATATAATTCTTTCCCCCTTCAAACAGGGTCTCACTATGTAGGCCAGGTAGGCCTTCAACTCAAGAGCATCTTTCTGCCTCTCTCTGTCTCCCAAGTGATGACAGCACAGATGACAATGACAAGCACAGATGACCATGTCCACCTGCTTTTCTTTACTTACATTTACTGAATTTTTATTTTGGGAGTTACATTTTAAAAAATATAATTTATTTATGTGTGTGTGCGTGTGCACATGGGCCTGTGTATTTCATGTATGCCTGAGTATGTGTGGATGTCAGAGGACACCTGAGTATGTGTGGAGGTCAGAGGACACCTGAGTATGTGTGGAGGTCAGAGGACACCTGAGTATGTGTGGAGGTCAGAGGACACCTGAGTATGTGTGGAGGTCAGAGGACACCTGAGTATGTGTGGAGGTCAGAGGACACCTGAGTATGTGTGGAGGTCAGAGGACACCTGAGTATGTGTGGATGTCAGAGGACACCTGAGTATGTGTGGAGGTCAGAGGACACCTGAGTATGTGTGGAGGTCAGAGGACACCTGAGTATGTGTGGAGGTCAGAGGACACCTGAGTATGTGTGGAGGTCAGAGGACACCTGAGTATGTGTGGAGGTCAGAGGACACCTGAGTATGTGTGGATGTCAGAGGACACCTGAGTATGTGTGGAGGTCAGAGGACACCTGAGTATGTGTGGAGGTCAGAGGACACCTGAGTATGTGTGGATGTCAGAGGACACCTGAGTATGTGTGGATGTCAGAGGACACCTGAGTATGTGTGGATGTCAGAGGACACCTGAGTATGTGTGGATGTCAGAGGACACCTGAGTATGTGTGGATGTCAGAGGACACCTGAGTATGTGTGGAGGTCAGAGGACACCTGAGTATGTGTGGATGTCAGAGGACACCTGAGTATGTGTGGATGTCAGAGGACACCTGAGTATGTGTGGATGTCAGAGGACACCTGAGTATGTGTGGAGGTCAGAGGACACCAGAGTATGTGTGGAGGTCAGAGGACACCTGAGTATGTGTGGAGGTCAGAGGACACCTGAGTATGTGTGGATGTCAGAGGACACCTGAGTATGTGTGGATGTCAGAGGACACCTGAGTATGTGTGGATGTCAGAGGACACCTGAGTATGTGTGGAGGTTAGAGGACACCTGAGTATGTGTGGAGGTCAGAGGACACCTGAGTATGTGTGGAGGTCAGAGGACACCTGAGTATGTGTGGAGGTCAGAGGACACCTGAGTATGTGTGGATGTCAGAGGACACCTGAGTATGTGTGGAGGTCAGAGGACACCTGAGTATGTGTGGAGGTCAGAGGACACCTTGAGGGAGTTGGTTCTCTCCTTCCATTATGTGGGCTTAGAGAATCAAATTAAGGTCTTGGCAGCCAGCACCTTCACACCTTTGTTTTGTATTTAATAATAAAAATAAATAAGAATGAGAAAAGGTCTCACTCTACAGCACAGGCTTATCTCAGATTCACTATGTAGCCCAGGCTGGCTTTGAACTTCAACATTCCTGCTTTAGCCTTCCAAGTGCTGGAGCTACAGGAATGCACTCCCACGATGCCTGAAAAGTACTACAACTTTGATATCTACTAATTTCATATGTATGGGCACATATGCATATGTGAACACATGTATTTTTGTGGAGGACCAGTGACTGTCATATTAAATGTTAAAAGGCTTTTTTTAAATATATATTTTATTTTACGTACTTACTTTTTAAAATACAAAATCAAAAACATAAATCTTAGTCTGGACTTAAATTCATTGTTTCTAGATTTCAGATATATTAACTAACATTGGAGTCAAGCTCTCTGAAGAAGAATTCGAAAATGTGTGGAATCTTACTTCAAAAAAAACCCCAGCGAGGAGAAGTTTGTGTTGAAACTATCAGGAATGCTCTAGATGAGCTGCTGCATGCAGACCTCGTCAAGTGTAAAACGGCCATGTGATTGATATTTTTTGGGAACTTACACATTTAAGCAAATGTGTAAATTAAATCTATATTCATCTAAAATGTCCTGGTTTTGCTGTGTGTTGGAACTTGGTCGTTACATTGGTTTAACTCCTATGCCTGTGGATATGACTTCATCTTCTTGTGAATCTGAAAGCCTTGAAGAACTTGAAGAGCGCTGTGGGAGCCTTCTGCTTCGCAGTGGCCATTGCTTAGAGTGATGATGAGAGTTAGCAGTGTTTGGCGGGCCTGAGAACTCCACCCATATTAGCACTTCTGAGATTTGGTTGTTTTGTGATACCAAGTTCATACTATTTTGCCTCCAATGCTTTGTTACTGTATTTCAGCTCTGATATGAAAAGATGCTTTCTTAGTATGCCTTTGGTCTCCAATGCTCTCAAGAGAAGCAGGCTATTGAAAGAAGCAGGATGTAGGAAGTCGTCTTACGACCCAACAACTGCATAATGGCCACTAGCTTATGATTTTCTTAACATTTTTTCACCTCTCTCTGCTTCCTGACTATAGATTCAATCTGAATGATTGCTGTTAATTCAAGACCACCCTGGGCTACATAAGTAACTTCCTGGCTAAGCCTAGGCCACCAAGTAAAACCCTGTTTCAAAATCAAAAACAGAAAAAAATATTTTGGAGAAATTTAAGAACTACAGAAAACCCACAGTAGTACCCAGCAGTGCAGGGTGGTGTGCTGGAGTCCGCCCCTCACAGCCACAGTGGTCAGGCATGAGTCTCTCTCTCCAGTACTAGATTAATTGGTAGCTTGTTAGGAGATGTGGTGAGATCATTCTATCAAGTAAAACAGAATCTACCACCTTCAGCCCTGGCCCAGGAGTTAAGAATTTATCAGGTCACACAACTGCATATGTGTCTATTGCTCATCTGTCCACCCATCCGGCCATACATGTGTCAGAGCAAGTTACCTATATTGTGCTTCATCGCTCAATACAAAGAAAACAGGCCGGGCTGGTGAGATGGCTCAGTGGGTAAGAGCACCCGACTGCTCTTCCGAAGGTCCGAAGTTCAAATCCCAGCAACCACATGGTGGCTCACAACCATCCATAATGAGATCTGACTCCCTCTTCTGGAGTGTCTGAAGACAGCTACAATACAGTGTACTTATATATAATAAAAAATAAATAAATCTTTAAAAAAAAAAAAAAAGCCCATAATCAGCTTCTAAACGCTGACACCATTGCATACACTAGCAAGATTTTGCTGAAAGGACCCAAATATAGCTGTCTCTTGTGAGACGATGCCGGGGCCTAGCAAACACAGGAGTGGATGTTCACAGTCAGCTATTGGATGTATCACAGGGCTCCCAATGGAGAAGCTAGAGAAAGTACCCAAGGAGCTAAAGGGATCTGCAACCCTATTGTTGGAACAACATGATGTACTAACCAGAACCCCGGAGCTCTTGTATCTAGCTGCATATGTATCGAAAGATGGCCTAGTCGGCCATCAATAAAAGAGAGGCCCATTGGACATGCAAACTTTATATGCCCCAATATAGGGGAATGCCAGGGCCAAAAGAATGGGAATGGGTGGGTAGGGAAGTGGGGGGCGCTATGGGGGACTTTTGGGATAGCATTGGAAATGTAATTGAGGAAAATATGTAATAAAAATATTAAAAATCAAAAAAAAAGAAGAAAATTCAAAGAGTATCACAAAATTCATTTTTGTAACCAGTTCCATTTTTTAATGTGTATGATTATATGTATAGTGTGTGTGAAGAAGATTTATCTTCTCATTTATCTTTGGGAAAATGTTTAAACTGTTTTCTTGTACTTTCTATGCATTATTATTATCTAATAAATATCAATTGTTTAAAAAAAAAAAACAAAACAAAACAGGCCAATGGTACTGGTCTCTCCTCCCTCCCTCCCTCCCTTCCTCCATCTTAAGGCTCTGGTTCTAACTCAGGACCTTTTGTACACCTAGATTGCCAAAGGCCACAGGACCACAACCCATAGTTCTCACTGTGGAAGTTCCAGAATTGGGAGGATTCTGGTGTATAAGCCAGAGTTCTCTAGAGTAACAACTTTTATAATCTGTCGATATAGACAGAAAGAGGATTTATTGGAAGGAAGACTGACAGGCTGCAGTCCAACTAATCCAACAGTGACTGGCTAGGCACAGAAAGTCCAAGAATCTAGTAGTTGCTCAGTCCACAAGGCAGGATGTCTCAGCTGGTTTTCAGTGTTCACACTATTTCAGTGTGCACTTGAAACCCTGAAGAATTAGGCTGTAATGTCAGGAAAGGAAAGGACTTGCTAGCAAGGCAAAGGAGAGCAGGCAAAGAGCAAAGGCTTCCTCCTTCCATTTCCTTACATAGACTTTCAACTGAAGTTGTGGCCTAGGTTAAAGGTGTGTCTTCCTGCCTCAGGATCTGGATAAAGGACATGTGTCATCCTACCTCAAAGGTCAGGATTGGAAGCACATCTATCTAATTCAAATTATTTTTCAGATTATAATTACATTATTTCTCCCTTTCCTTTCCTCCCTACTGTCTTTCCAATTTATGACCTCTTTCCCATTAGGTATTGTTACACGCACATATGTATATTTCTAAGTATAACCTGTTCAGTCTGTATAATGTATGTTTTCAGGGGTGATTAACTGGTATTGGATAAACAATGGGTGTGCTCTTCCCTGGGGAGGGCTTTCCATCTGCAGTGAGCATCTTAGTGGCCCATAGATTTTTGTGTGGGATTCAAGACTTGTGGTCTTACTTAGCATGTGTGTTGCTGTCCTTGTTCGGCTCATAATGAGCATAGGACCTTAATACTGGAAAAACTATCAGGTTGTTGAGAAAGTAATGCTAAAAAATTGAATTGATAGCCCGTGGCTGCAAGTAGATCTTCCCATCATAAGGAGAGTAGAAGCTGGACAGAGAGGAAGCAGAATTTATGTGTGCTGAGGACCTCAAAATTGTCCTCTGGATGACAATGCCATCGTAAATCCCCTAACTTTTATTAACTAGCTCTACCTCTGTATATTTTACTTTTTTGGGGGGGGGTGGTTTTTTGAGACAGGGTTTTTCTGTATAGCCCTGGCTGTCCTGGAATTCACTTTGTAGACCAGGCTGGCCTCAAACTCAGAAATTCACCTGCCTCTGCCTCCCGAGTGCTGAGATTAAAGGTATGTGCTAACACGCCCTGCTACCTCTGTATATTTTAACTATACAAAACAATTGGTTATTGAAAAAGTATAACATAAAAGCAAAATTCTAGGCCTTAGGCCCAGGCTTGAGAATGTGACCTCTGTGACTCAATGCTCCAAGGTATGCTAATCATAAAACAGACAGCGACATTCCTCCACCCACCCCCTTCCTGGGTTCAAAGAGTGTTAATTCAAAAAATGTGCTATTGTTAGGGGCTCTTAGAAACTGTCTTTTAAAGTGATGATGTGGCTGCAGTGGCGGGATAGCAGCTAAGAGCCTGGCCCTAGGCAAGAGCACTCCTTTTTTCTCTGTGTAGCCCAGCTGTCCTGGAACTCACTCTAGACCAGGCTGGCCTTGAACTCAGAGATCCGCCTGCCTCTGCCTCCTAAGTGCTGGGATTAAATGCGTGCGCCACCATGCCCAGCAGAAACTGTCTTGAGAGATAACCTGAACAATTACCAGGTATTCCTTGTGACACTTGTGACTTTACACTTCCTTGTGACTCTTAACTGGTATCTTTGGGATTTTCCAACAACGCCCTCCCCACTTCCTTGAGTTGTGGTTTCTCCCTTTAAATACCCCCTTATCCAGCTACTTGGGGCGCCATGGTCCTCTACCCCAGCGTGGTGTATGACCGTGGGCCCAAGAGCACTCTTGAATAAAAATCCTCTTGCAGTTTGCAGCAAGACCGTTTCTTGTGGGTGATTTGGGGTGTCACCTCTCCTGAGTCAGAACGTGGGGGAGTCCTCACGTTGTGGGTCTTTCAGTTATCTTTTGTTAATTTTGTTATTTAACAATTATTTAGCAATTTTCATTCAGCTTATTTTGTGGCTCACACCTTCAATCCCAGAACTCTGGAGGCAGAGGCAGGCGAATTTCTGAGTTTGAGGCCAGCCTGGTCTACAGAGTGAGTTCCAGGACAGCCAGGGCTATACAGAGAAACCCTGTCTCGAAAACAAACAAACTGAAATTAGAACAATAAAAATTAGATGGAGCATGGTGGCAATTAGCTTTTTTTTTTAAAGATTTATTTATTTATTTATTATATGTAAGTACACTGTAGCTGTCTTCAGACACTCCAGAAGAGGGAGTCAGATCTCGTTACGGATGGTTGTGAGCCACCATGTGGTTGCTGGGATTTGAACTCTGGACCTCTGGAAGAGCAGTCGGTGCTCTTACCCACTGAGCCATCTCACCAGCCCCCGGCAATTAGCTTTTAATTGCAGCACTCAGGAAGCTGAAGCCTGCACATCTCTGTAAGTTTAAGGCCAGCCTAGTCTACATAGCAAATTCCACGATAGCCTGGGCTATATAGTAAAACACAGCATCTATCAATAAGAAAGCAAGCAAAAATTAGGGGTGTAAAGCACAATGGATTTTACTCAGCTATAAAGAAAAAAGGAAACCATGAAATGTGCAAGAGAACTCACTATTGTTCTCAACAAAATTAAGCAAAGTAACTCAAACTCAGACAAAAATCACTTGCCTCACTTGGTAAAGAACCAAACATATACATATGTATATGTCTTATATATGTATACATTTTAAATGCATATATACACTGCAAAACCATCTTATATATGTATACATGTATGTATCTACACGTATATATCTAATTTTTATTGTTCTAATTTCCTTGTAGTTATGAATAAAGTCACTTTGTTAAATTTTAAGCATGGCTTATATTACACCGCGTGAATTTCACATTTGAAATCTAACTGTGAGGGCTGGAGGTTGCATCTTTATACTTTTCTGTTGGTGGCAACCATCTAGAAGAGAAGGAGGAATTGTTTTTCCTTGCCTTGGTAAGATGGTGGAAGTTGAAGAAGAAGGGTTAGTTTTGCTTGTATGTATGTATACATAAATACATATTTATATGGCTTAGTGTTGGTAGAAGCTATGAAAGTAGACAGGAGATCACAACAGGGTCTGTATGAGATCTGCCCAGGATCTTCTGGCTTTCATAGTCTCTGGTGAGAAGTCTGGTGTAATTCTAATAGGCCTGCCTTTATATTTTACCTGACCTTTTTCCCTTACTGCTTTTAATATTCTTTCCTTGTTCAGTGCAATTGGTATTTTGAATATTATGTGACAGGAGGAATTTCTTTTCTGGTCCAGTTCTGTAGGCTTCTTGTATGTTCATGGGCATCTCTTTCTTTAGGTTAGGGAAGTTTTCTTCTATAATTTTGTTGAAGATATTTATTGGCCCTTTGAGTTGGTAATCTTCGCTCTCTTCTATACCTATTATCCTTAGGGTTTGTCTTCTCATTGTGTCCTAGATTTCCTGGGTGTTTTAGGTTAGGAGCTTTTTGCATTTTCTTTGACTGTTGTGTCAATGTTTTCTATGGTATCTTCTGAACCTGAGATTCTCTCTTCTATCTCTTATATTCTGTTGGTGATGCTTGCATCTATGACTCCTGATCTCTTTCCTACGTTTTCTAACTTCAGGGTTGTCTCCTTTTGTGTTTTCTTTATTGTTTCTATTTCCATTTTCAGATTTTGGATTTTGTTCATCTCTTTTACCTGTTTGTGTCTTCCTGTAATTCTTTAAGGGATTTTTGTGTTTCCCCTTTAAGGGCTTCTAGCTGTTTACCTGTGTTCTCATGTATTTCTTTTTTTTTTCTTTCCTTTTTATTTGATAGTTTATTTACATTTTGAATGTTATTTCCTTTCCTAGTTTCCCCTCTGAAAACCCCCTATCCCCTCCTCCCTCCCCCTGTTCACCAACCCACCCATTCCAGCTTCCTAGCCCTGGCATTCCCCCACACTGGGGCATGGAGCCTTCACAGGACCAAGGTCCTCTCATCCCATTGATGATGACTTAGGCCATCATCTGTTACATATGCAGCTAGAGCCATGAGTCCCACCATGTGTTTTCTTTGGTTGGTGGTTTAATCCCAGGGAGCTCTGGAGGTACTGGTTAGTTCATATTGTTGTTCCTCCTATGGGCTGCAAACCCCTTCAGGTCCCTACATACACACAACTCAGATACTACGTGGTCCATGTAATTTAATTTCTACCACCTGTAAAAATGAACACAGGGAATGGAAGTAGCCCTACCTCCTAGCAACTTAAAACTGAATAAACAATAGGTGATTAGCCTACATGATGGGATACTGCTGAACTGTAAAACAAAACGCTGGCATATACTGCAGCTCAATGAAGCATGAAAACACTATGTACAGTAATATGTGCTCTTGGAAAGATGAGGCAGGAAGATTACCCCAGGTTGAAAGCAGATTACAGTGAAGCAAAGCCATTTGGAGATACAGTATGTGACTTTATCTAAAAAAAAAAAATTAAATTAAAAAAAAGGGGGCTGGTGAGATGGCTCAGTGGGTAAGAGCACCCGACTGCTCTTCCGAAGGTCCAGAGTTCAAGTCCCAGCAACCACATGGTGGCTCACAACCATCCACAACGAGATCTGGTGCCCTCTTCTGGAGTGTCTGAAGACAGCTACAGTGTACTTATATATAATAAAATAAATCTTTAAAAAAAAAAAAAGAAAGAAAGAAAACAGGGCTGGAGAGATGGCTCAGTGGTTAAAAGCACTGACTGCTCTTCCAGGGGTCCTGAGTTCAAATCCCAGCAACCACATGTTGGCTCACAATCATCTATAAAGGGATCCGACATCCTCTTCTGATGTGTCTGCAGCTACGATACAGTGTATTCATACACATAAAATAATAAAATTTTAAAAAGAAAAAGGGCAAAAGCAAAAAAATCACTTCAGGTGTGGTTCTGCATGGCTTTAATCTCAGCATTCAAAGGATAAGAGGCAAGAGGGACCAGGAATTCAAGCAATCCTTAGCTACAGTGATTCAAAGCTACACTGTGATATGAAATCCGGACCAAAAAAAAAAAAAAAAAAAAGGATCATCAGGTACAGGTGCTGCTTCCAAGCCTAGAAACCTGAATTAGGATCCGAATATTGAAAAAGGAGAACCAAGTTGTCCTTTGATCTACACATAGCCACCATGGCATGCAAATACACAATAAACATATAAATCATGCATATGCAGAGAACCTTTGTGGGGGAGGGGGAGGGGAGGAGAGAGACTTGTACATCTATTTGTATGAAAACTCCAGATCAGGGAGATCCCTAGAGCTGGAAAGAGATGAGCTGCACTGTGGAGTGGGGAGGGAGCTGGAGAAGAAAAGGGGTGGGAAGTAACTGCTGATGAGGGAACAGGAGTTCTTCTCTTTCTTTCCTTCTTTTCTTTTCTTCTTTCTTTTCTTTCTTCCTTCCTTCCTTCCTTCCCTCCTACTCCTTCTTTTTCTTCTCTCTCTCTCTCTCTAGGGTGGGAAGTAATTGCTAATGAGGGAACAGGAGTTCTTCTCTTTCTTTCCTTCTTTTCTTTTCTTCTTTCTTTTCTTTCTTCCTTCCTTCCCTCCTCCTCCTTCTTTTTCTTCTCTCTCTCTCTCTCTCTAGGGTGGGAAGTAATTGCTAATGAGGGAACAGGAGTTCTCTTTCTTTCCTTCTTTTCTTTTTCTTTCTTTCTTTCTTTCTTTCTTTCTTTCTTTCTTTCTTTCTTCTTCCTTCCTTCCTCCTCCTCTTCTTCTTTCTCTCTCTCTCTCTCTCTCTCTCTCATTATATCTAAGTACACTGTAGCTGTCTTCAGACACACCAGAAGAGGGCATCGAATCTCATTACAAATGGTTGTGAGCCATCATGTGGTTGCTGGGATTTGAACTCAGGACCTCTGAAAGTGCAGTTAAGACTGTTCTTAACTGCTGAGCCATCTCTCTAGCCCTGGGAACAGGTTTTTTTCCCCCCTTCTTTTTTATTTTTAAATTAGATGTTTTCTTTATTTACATTGCAAATTTTATCCCCTTTCCTCATTTCCCCTCTGAAAAGCCCCCTATCCCAACCCCCTTCCCCTGCTCACTAACCCATCCACTCCTACTTCCCTGTCCTGGCATTCCCCTATACTGGGGCATCGAGCCTTCACAAGACCAAGGGCCTCTCCTCTCATTGATGTCCTCTGCTACATATGCGGCTGGAGCCTTGGGTCCCTCCATGTGTACCCTTTGGTTGGCGGTTTAGTCCCTGGGAGCTCTGGGGGTGGGGTGTCTGGTTGGTTCATATTGTTGTTCCTCCTATGGGTTTGCAAACCCCTTCAGCTCCTTGTGTCCTTTCTCTTGCTCCTCCATTGGAGACCCTGTGCTCAGTCCAATGGATAGCTGTGAGCATCCACTTCTGTATTGTCAGGCACTGGCAGAGCCTCTCAGGAGTTACAGGAACAGGATTTCTTACTTTTTGGTGGCGCTAGTGACTGCTATTGTGCTGAGGAAACAGGGTGTATATAGATAGCCCAGGCTAAACTCAAACTTGGGATTCCCCAGCCTCTTCTTGCCAAGTGCTGGGATCACAGAAGTGCACCAACAAGTCCCATGGGATTGGGGTTTCTTTAGGATGATGAAAGTCTCTCAAAACTAGAATGAGATATGAGGTAGTGACCTCACAATACTGTGAATATGCTAAATGCCACTAGACTGTGAGCTTTGAAACAGTTACTGGTTAATTTTAAGTTACATGAATTTTCTTCTTCAACAAAGAAAGGAAATACCGGTCAAAACAGGACATAGATCCTCAACAGCCCTCCTTGCCCTCCGCATCTTTCAAACCCAGTCCTGGCTACCTAAGACCACTTACAGCCTTCACTCACACCACATGCCCAAACCTGAGTGCACACAGGGTCCACATGGACTGCACAACATGACTAGGTTAGGAATGGTACTCTGGTTGCCTAGGAACCCTTCCTGTTTACCAAAGTAGGATACCCTTTACCCTAAGTATAAATAGTAAAAGAGAAAAAAAGGTAATGGCTAGAAATACAGGTCAGCCGGTACAGAGTCTGCAATACACAAAATAGAATCTATATTGAACTTGAGGTAATCCTACTTCATTCTACTCATGTAATCTCACCACTTGTAATACACAGAATTACAAAAATGAGCAACCACACCTGGCTGTATGTTTACACTTGGCATACACAAAGCCTTGGGTTCCATCCCTAGCACCCCATAAAGCCAGGCATGGTGGTATATACCTATAATTCTAGCACTGGGGAAGGGGAGGCAATCAGAAATAATAGTACAAAAGTCATTCTCAGCTATAGGGAGTTCAAGACCACCATGGGTTACATAAGATCTGCTTCCAAGTAAGAGATCCTAACTGGGCAACCTCTGCTTTGTACCTTGGGACTCCCAATATTAAGAAAATCCACAACTAGTTAAGTCCAGTAGGCACATGAAAGAGTCCAACTCTCGCATACAGATAAAAGATGGAACCACCCGGGACAACCACACATTGCAGAACCACAGCCCAGGTGTGGTGGAACACAACAGTAACTCCAACACTGGGGAAACTGAGCCAGAGAGGCAAGGAGTTTGAGGCTAGCCTGTACTACATAGTGACACGCTGTTAAAAAGAACATGACAGCAGATTGTTTAGAACCGCCAAGTACGTGGTAGTTTCCCCCAATAAGAACCCAAACACTCCAGATAACTCCAGATCCCAGATGGGTGCACAGGTAACAGGTAAGTTTATAGCCCAGCATGGACTCCTGGTACAATCCTGGCCCACTATGGCCTGTGGTGGACAGGCATAGTCCATAGTTATAAGTAAAAACTGTTTATCCCTAACTAGCCTAAAAGATCATCTTCCAAATTTCAGATGGATGGATGGATGGATGGATGGATGGATGGATGGACAAAGAATGGGTGGATGAATAGATAGGTTCTATGTGGTCCAAGATGGTCTGCAGTCGAAAATCTTTGTCTTAAAGCTGAGGTTAGAGAATAGCTTTTTACCCAACCAGAAATGGCCTACTGTGGCTCTCCCTCTTCTCCCCTCTCTCCTTCCCTCTCACCTCCCCCACCCCCAGCACACACACCCACAACACTCTGTTGGTCAAGATGAGTACTCAAGTGTCAGTCTACAGAGCCAAGGAAAACCTTGTTCCCCACCTACCTCCAAAAGGCTCTACCATCAGCCAGCGCTCCCCATCCTGGCTGAAGCATCAACTGCTATTTCAAAAACCCAGCCATAACACACAGCTCAAATCCAAACTGCTTCATCCAGCTTCCCTTGTAAAGGATTGGGCGGGGGTAGAATCACAAAAACAAAGCAGTTCCCACCTTGAGAAAGCCCTCCTGGTATACACTCCTGCCTTTTGCACCCAGCATCACATTAGCAGTGACCAAGTAACTGCCTACCAGGCATCAGAGCTCCAGGAATTCTTTTTGTTGAGATTTGTATGTGTGTGCTGGGGTGGGTGAAAGCTTGTATTTATGTGTGGTGTGTGTGTGTGTGTGTACACCTGGGTGCAGGCATATATTTGAGGGTCCACATGCATGTTCATGCAATCATGTGCATGTGGATACCTGAGGTTGATGACAGCAATCATTCTGGATTGTTCTTCCACCAGTCAGTATCCTGCCTCAGTTTCCTGAGGCTGGAATTATAGGCAGGCCTCCACACACACTCATCCAGCATTTACATGGGTTTTGGGGATACAAATTATGTTTCCATGCTTATGCAACAGGTGTTTTAATCACTGAGACATATCCCCAGTCCCTCCCCTTTATTTTTTGAAACAAGGTTTCTCACTGAATCCTAAGCTCTTAAGGCTACACTATCTAGCCAGCAAGTCCCGGGATCTTCCTGTGCTCATACCCACCCTCAGTAATAAAATCATAGGCAAATCCAACTTCCTATATGGGTATTGGGGATCTGAATTCAGGTCCTCTTACTTGCATAGCCTCAGAGCTTCAATACTCATCATGGGCCTTGAGGTTACTAGGAGCTACAGAGATACCAGGAAGGTCTCTCCTCTGCCTGTTGGAGGCATTCTAACAGTTCCCACCACTTTACTTAGGAATTTGAGAGTCTGGGAAGAGCTCTGGCCTTGTTACTCAGAAGTCAAGCTGTACTAACAATATTTTCTTGTTTTCTGTATGTCCATGTTCAGGGATCTTGGACTTCAGTTATGACATGGGGACAGCCCTTCCCTACCTCCCAGGGCTAACTCATTGCTAGACAGTAAACAACCTGTCAGCCTAGAACAGAACTGTCTCATAAAACATCAACCAACTGCATCTGGGGAAGAAAGGAAATAAGGTCTCCCTGAATAGCCCAGACAGTCCTTGAACTCCAGCTCTTCATGCCTCAACCTCCCCAGTGCTAGAATTACAGGTATGTACATCAAGCCTATTACTTCTAATTCTCCTATCTCCCCTTCCCAACTGCTGAGATGATAGCCCTGAAAATACAGGGGATAGCCAAGTTCAAATCAGGTTAGCCCAGCTTCCATGTCACTGAAGAAGCCATGACAAAGGAATGCCCAATAAGGAAACAGTACTTAAGGTCTCTTCTCCTATTAAGCCCCTGTTAATGTTGAGTGTGGACTCAACACTCAGCCTCACTTTACAAAAGTGAGTATAGGAGGAAATGTGCAGGACACAGACCTCTTGGCTGGAGACTCCCTTTTAAAAGGTAGAAGGAGATCCAGCAGAGACCGTAGGCTGCCCAGGCCAAGGGAAACAGGCTAGAGGCAGACAGAGGGGTGAAGAAACTTTAATAGCCACCCATCAATGTGAGCAGCAGGAGTGTCTAAACCACAGTAGCCCCATTTCTTGAGAGCATCCTGGGGCCAGCCCCTCAGTCCTGGCTATGGCAATTTTCCAGCCAAGCTCACCACATACAAAGGGAGTGTCTGAGGACCCCAGCCTCTAGGACCGTATCTGTAGAAGCTTAAAAATCAAAGTTCTCTGTGCTCCAAAGAGCCCAGGTCTCAAAGCTGAGAAGCCAGAAGCTCCTTGCATGTTCCACTGCTCCTCTGTCCCAGTCTGACTGCACTCAGGGCCAGGTGGTAACCATGTGTCCTCAGATCAGAGAGGTTTTCCTTTCTGACAGCAGCAGCGACTCCTTCACAGCCACCAACAGCCCTGGTGGGGGCAGATAACCCTGACCTCGGAGGCGTAGCAATATGAGAAGGGTGGCCGAAACCAGGATGGCACTCAACACCCCTGTGGGGGACAGACAGATGGTCAGGAGTAGGATAAGGAGGGTAGGAACTATCACAGACTACTAAGTGGAGAGCCCCAAGCTCCTCACATGGGAAAGCCCTATCTTACCAGCAGCTGCAATAACCCCATAGGCACTTGGGTTTCGGGATGAGTCCCCAGCAGAGGTAAATGTTACATTCCTGAAAGAGGTCTCATTCTCCACGGTCGTAGAAATCCTTGTAGTTGTGGCATTCTCCTCCTGGAATATCTTGTCAATTTCTGTGTCAGTGTCTGCAACAAGCCCAGGCATCAGTAGATGAGGGGCACCCAAGGCTTAGCAGTATGGTACACAAGGTTTCCAGTACCCAACTCTTAGAATTCATCCTGCTCTAAGACAGAGTAAAGTTGGTGGGAAATCACTAATCCTGGTGATGTCCTGTCCACCAGCACAGGGATGAAGGCCTGGGAGGATGCATGTGTTTACATCCTCAAACTAGTCACCCATGGGAAGGAAACAAATGTCCTTAAATAACTGTCAGCCTTCCCCACCCACACAGGTATACCAAGATCCCAGGACACAAACCACAGCTGAGCTCATCACTGGAGTCAGGACAGTCTGGGTGGCCATCACAGCGCCACGTGTGTGGAATACAGACATCATCCAGTATGCAACGCAGCTCACTCTCCTGACAGGGTGGGCGGCTGCAGTTGAGGTTCTTGTCAGAGACAACAGAGCAACCACTGATGTTGTCACAGGAGCAAGGAAGGGCAGACTGTGGTTGGCACTGCCCATTCTGAGCACATGACTCAATGCCTGAAACATAGAGTCAATCAGATTCAAAACATCCATGCAAGAAAATGCAGTATGCCAGGCATGGTGGTGCACACCTTTAATCCCAGCACTTGGAAGAGGAGGCAAGCCTAGTCTACATAGTGAGTTCTAAGACAGCTATGAATATGTAAAAAAAACCCTATCTCTATCTCTATCTCTCTCTTTCTCTCTCTCTCATACACACACACACACACACACACACACACACACACACACACACACACAAAGAAAAAATCCCAGTGCTCTGGTTACCCAATCCACTCTAAATCCTAACTTCTCCCACAAGTAGTAAACTAAACTAAAAGCATCTCGTTACTTTAGCTACTTTAATCCCACCACTTGGGAGGCAAAGGCAGGTAGATCTCTGTGAGTATGAAGCCAACCTGACTGATATAGAGACTTTCAGGCCATCCTGGGACATACAAAATAAATTTATAAAAGCAGCTTCCTCAGAGCTGAGGAGATAACTCAGAGGGCCAAGTGCTTGTAGTACAAACATGTTGAATGAGTTTGATCCCAGTACCTAGTAAAGGCCGGGTGCAGCAGGGCACATCTCTAACCACAAGGCTAATTAAGAGTACACATGGCTGGATCCCGGGGCTCTCTTGAGCAAGCCATTCTAGCTGATTCTCTCCACTCTCCCCACATTAAATCCAAAGGCGCATGCTGGGGGATTGTCAATTTTAGTGAAAGATGGTCTCAAAAGTAAGGTGTAGAGCAACAAAGGACAACACCAGTGTCAAGCTCCAGCCCTACATACACACAGACATGCTGGCAAACACTCCTGCACACACCCATACCCAGACACACACTAAATAAAATAAAATAACTCTGGTGTAAAGGCTTGCCCTATGGAAAGTCTCTGTGCTACACCTGTCAATTCCACCTACCAATCCCTCAGCTTCCCATCAGGTTCCTCCTTTACCTGCTCACCCTGCCCGTAAGCCTGCCTACCTCTGTCTCTAGAGCGCTGGATGTAAAGCAATCCCAACAGTCCAGACCCACAGACTCCACCTTGCCCTGCTTATCCAGCCCTACAACCAGCCTTTCCCTAACCCCCTAATCTCCATACCTGGCAGTCTAAACACCCATTCTCAAGCCCCTCTCCAGGAATGGCCACTTACTACACTCTTCCTCGTCACTGCCATCAGAGCAGTCCCGGTCCCCATCGCAGCGCCAGGAAAGGGGCACACAATAGCCACTGGTAAGACACTGGAAGGTGTCTGTCGGGCAGGAGTCAGCTCTAGAGCCTGAGAAATGAACATAAATGAGGCCTTGGGAGGGTTGGGGGATCCAAATCTAGAATATCTTTCAAGAGGATAGTTATGAGCTGCAATCAGCTAGAGATAAGCAATGTAAAGAAAGGGTAAAGAAACTATATTGGTAGCCACCCTCTACAGAGCCCTGTGTTTGGGGCCCTGGCACTTCATGAATGCTGCTAGTCTCCAGTCTTCTGAAACACTATGATCACACAGAGCTCGTGACAAAAGTCAGGAATCAAACCCAGGTCTTACTGACCCTTGAGACTATTAGGCTCCAAATGCTCCAAATGGCCGCAAAGTCTACACTGGAGACCACCAAGCTCCATAGTTTAAACAGGCTCGGAGAGGAGCTGTTCCCCAACATGCTCTGCAAGAGACTCGTGATCAAGGTCAGTGGGACCTAGTCTAACCCACCTGCTTAGCAAAGGGGAAACTGAGAGCCTGGGTAGTAAATCTGCTCAAAAGTCAGGCATGGTATATGTATGCAGGAGGTTGGAGGCAGTAGGACCCTGTGTTCCAGGCCAGTTAAGGTTATATAGGAAGACCCTGACTTAAAGCATGGTGATCATGTGCAGTCGCCAAGACCTATTCCCTCATCTCCTAAGTTCTTCCCAGGTGAAAACACTCAGCTTGACCTAAATATGTCACCTCTGAACTAGATCCCTAGTACCGAAACTCCACCAGGCCAGAATATCACACTCTTATCTACTTTGATCACCCACTATCCCCTGGGACCCAGGTCCTCTCACATCCAAGTCTAAATCCTTCCCTTCTCCATCAAACCCCTGTATCCTGGCCTCCTCCTCGTAGTTATCTAAGAGACCTGACTTGATTTCACCACAGGGCCTTTGCACGTGCCTTCCACAACCCAAGGGCCCTTCTTCCACTCTGTATTCAGAGGAAGAGGAGTCTAGACCGTTTTGCACATCAAGCAAACATTCTACCACTGAGCTATACCCCAGCCACAGCCCACCTTGTCCTTCCACTCTATAGGTGTGACTCTTCTGCAGCTTTCAGATCTTAGTTTATATCTTGGGCAGTGTCTCATGTTCCCCAGGAAGCTCTGCCTCCCACAAATAACAGTCCCTACCTAGTAACATCCATATTCCTATTGACTGAACACTCAGTGAAAGTCAGGGACGTGGCCTCATGGCCCTGTCCAGTGCCTGACAGTGTGTGAACAAGTCATGTGAGGGTCCACATTGACCCAGATAAAACCTAAGCCTTTCCGGGGAAGCCGGGGCTGTTTGCTGATCAAGAGGGGAGGCAGTGAAGAGACCTGGTATTTGGACCAGCAGGAAGGAATGAAGAGACAGGAGGGAGCCTTTTGAGCTTCCCACCTCACACACAGAGCCAGAGCCTCCAACACCCCTCCCTTCCTCTCCTTGTAGTCAAACACAATTATACCTGCATACCACACAGTTCAGGAGCTCCAGAGAGCTGAAGAACTGAGAACAAGCCTTGGCCACCACCCCTGCCTCCCAGCAAAGCCTCCTTCCTCTCCATGCCTAATAACTCACAGTCCTGCCAACTCAGACCTTCTCTTCCTGACTCTGTATTTTCTTGGAATGGGCCCAGAGCAGAGGAGACCCTATACCTTTTGGGGGCAATTAATCAGACAGGAGTCAGGATGACCCATGATTTCTCCTCCCAGTCTATGTCCTCATCTGTAAAGGAGGAATACTAAGGCCAGACATAATGTTGCTCAATAGTAAGTCCAGCTCCTGGGATGCTGGAACAAGAAGACTGCTTGGAGCTACAAAACAGCCAAAAGTGGGAGGAGGGGTAGTTTATGGGTACAGATCCATAAACAGCCAAATAAAATGGTCCATACCTAATAATCCCTGTGCTGGGGAGCCTAAGGCACAAGTTGAAAACTCCAGTCCAGCCTGTGTTATATAGTGAGTCCCTGTCTCAAAAAAATGGGAACTAGTGCCTGCCTTTAATCCCAGTACTTAGGAGGTGGATCTCTAGGAGTTCAAGCCCAGCCTGGTCTATATAGCAAGTTGCAGACAGCCAGAGCTAGAAAGTGAGACCCTGTCTGGAAAAAAAAAAAATCAAAACATAATAAAAACCTAAAAACAGAAACAAAAACAAACAAACCAAAAAAACCTTGAAACAATGAAGACCTATTCTCATACAGAGTGGATGGTCAGTAGTGGCCAGTGGTCACAATCAGGACCTCCTCGTCCTGCCCGGGACAGGTGTCTGACAAGATTGGGGTTCACAGGGGAAATACACTCCAGGGCTCTTCCTTCCATTCTCTGAGGCAGGAATACAAGGAAAAACAGAAGCTCTGGGTGCTGAAAGAACAGCCACAGAACTGCAGCCTCAGGGCTGAAGGTTTCAGGAAGGCATACCTGCTGCAAGAAGGTACCGGGTGACCAGCCCTGCGTGGTGAGAGGTCAAAATCAGAAACAAAAGCCTTCCAGCCCACATTGAGCTGAAGGACGGCTTGGAGGTGACTTAGGGACAGCGCAGGAATAAGGGAGGAAGCTGGGCAGAACATAGGAGAAGGCACCCATGTGGCGGTCCCCTCTGCAGGCACAGAGGGCCGATTCTCTCCACTCTACCCACGCTAAAGCCAAACACGCGTGCTGGGGGAGTGTCAACGACCGATGGGCGGCGCAGCCAATAGTGAGGCGATGCCAGCGCGTGGAGGCGGGATCAAAAGCGGTGTAGGAACGGGGGTTCACTCACCGGAGACTTGGACCGGGGTATGGGCCGGAGCCGGAGCGGCCTCTAGGCCTGTTCTGAGACCAAAGAGGAGCCGCAGCACCAGGCCCAGGGCCACTGCCCGCCCAGCTCCGCCCCGCGCCATCCAACAGCTTGCCGAACTGCTCCGCTCCAGCCGCAGCAGCTCAGTCAGAAGGACGCGCTGATTCTCGCGCACGCGCACACAAAGGCAGGGGGAGTGGCGCAAGCAAGCCTGCGACCGTAAGTACCCGAATACAAGGGTACTTAGATTTTAGGGCTCCTCCTGGCTTCTTCCTAGCAGTAAAATCTAATGGGTTTGGTGACCTAGGCCTGTAACTCCCAGATATTCTACAGGCTGAGGAAGAACAAAGCCAACCTAGGCTATTAAAGGAGACCCTACCTCAGAATAAAAACAGGAATTCGGGGAGTAGTTCAGTCGTAGGGCACTTGCCTAGTAATCAGGAGGCTCTAGGTTTAATCCCCAGGACCACAGTAACTTGAAATAATAAACTTCTGCTGAACAGTGGTGGCGCACGCCTTTAATCCCAGCACTCGGGAGGCAGAGGCAGGCAGATTTCTGAGTTCAAGGCCAGCCTGGTCTACAGAGTGAGTTCCAGGACAGCCAGGGCTACATAGAGAAACCCTGTCTCAAAAAACCAAGGAAAAAAATAAAATAAAAATAAAAACCTTCTAGGGATATAAATGAACTTAGCAATTTTGACCTAAACTTCACATGTAGCCTACTGCAAATATCACTGCCCAATGGTCCCAATGAATATGGCAGCCACACCCTGTGAACACTCCCCAACAGGTCCCTCCTTTGTGCCACCTAAGGATTTTACTTATTTTAGCTTTATTGTCTTGATTGCCCCCTAGAATGCCAGCTGCAGGCGAACCAGGATGTTGGTTTCCTTTGATGGATGGTGAAAATAGTGAGGGAATGATGGAATGATCAAATGAGTGAACAGTTACTGGCTCTGGACTGACCATCCCCTTGGTTCTCACACACTTGAGAAACATTTATTATAACATGGGCCTGGTAGATTGACACGACAATTGTATCAATTGTAATTGATACAGATTGGCAGCCTTGGGTTTTCTCATCCCACTTCCACAGTTGAATGCACTGAGTCCCCTTATCCAATGTGGCTAGTGATGTTGTGGTTTCTGCTGGTCTGAGGTAACCCTCGCTAGCCTGAAACTAGTGATCCTCTCTCTTGCTTTGGCCTCTGAAGTATTGGGGATATAGTCATGTGCCAGCTTAGTGTTTTATTCTTCATATTACGTTTTCCATAGCTCTACCTTAAGAATCTACGACATTGGCCGGGCGTGGTGACGCACGCCTTTAATCCCAGCACTTGGGAGGCAGAGGCAGGTGAATTTCTCAGTTCAAGGCCAGCCTGGTCTACAAAGTGAGTTCCAGGACAGCCAGGGCTATACAGAGAAACCCTGTCTCGAAAAACCAAAAAAAAAAAAAAAAAAGAATCTACGACACTACCTCCCAACAAGGCTGGAGGGCAGGTCACTAACCTTCAAATGGCTAAGTTTCCCAGAACGTAGACCAGCAGGCTACATAGAAGTCCAGACTTTCACACAAATGGTGCTGCTTGTGGATGGATGGCCTCTCTACCACTGTAAATGTTAGAGCTTATGACTACTTCTGGAGTGTACTGTGTAAGCCTCACCAGTTTCTGGAGAAGGCAATGGTACTCAGGCACAGAGAGGGATGCAAACAGAGGTAGGTAACACAGCCCAGGGGAGGGTGTGGTACTCAGGCACAGAGAGGGATGCAAACAGAGGTAGGTAACACAGCCCCGGGGAGGGTATGGTACTCAGGCACAGAGAGGGATGCAAACAGAGGTAGGTAACACAGCCCCGGGGAGGGTGTGGTACTCAGGCACAGAGAGGGATGCAAACAGAGGTAGGCAACACAGCCCAGGGGAGGGTGTGGTACTCAGGCACAGAGAGGGATGCAAACAGAGGTAGGCAACACAGCCCAGGGGAGGGTGTGGTACTCAGGCACAGAGAGGGATGCAAACAGAGGTAGGCAACACAGCCCCGGGGAGGGTGGGGATCATCCTACTTTTGAGGATCAGGATCTCGGTAGGGTGCTAGGTCCAGCATGGCCTTGGTAGGGACAGAATGACACGGTTCCTGCCCCTGGGACACGGTCACCAAGCATAGGCCTCCAGGAGTGCAGAGCTCAAGGCTTGTTTGTACTATGTATATTACATTCCTCCTTCAAGGAATGTCCTCCCTGTTAAAGTTAATAACTCCATGATAATCAGACAGCAAGAGTGCGGGAGGCCAAGGTGTGGCTACTGTCTCAGCAAAGTGGTAAACATTAGGATCTTAGGAACAGCCCTTAGGCCTGTGAGAAAGAACTCTAAAAACAAGGGTTCAAAAATATTTAATTTCTCAAAAAATAAGGATGCAATATGAATTATATGAGCTTCACTAATCTAAAAAAACAAAAGCAGTTGTGCTGTGAGCCAACTTGTCAGAAAGATACTAAGGAGATAGACTTGGGGAGTGGTGATCAAAGGAGATCCCACTCAGCTAAGTATGTTTGTTTGTTTATGCTTACAAAAGCAGACATTTGAGTTCAGGGTTGGCCTGGGACAGAGCAAGTTTTTGGCCCAGGCATAGTAGAAATAGTAATTTTGGGATGGGGTCCCACCCAGCTAGCTTATGGTCTATGTTTACCAGAAGCAGGCAGATCTTCTGAATTCTTTTGCAATGCTTACTGTCTTCTAAGAATTAAGGGGCTGGGGTCACAAGATGCTGATTCATAGGATAATCAAAGGGAACCTGGAATACATGACTGGACTGACATGGAAAATAAAGGACTGGGTTCATGATCTGCATGAGATACTCAGAGAATTTTTTTAGAATAGCAAGAGAGAGCTGCCTGGAGAACTGGCATAAGCAGAACATAGAGAGAGCTGCCTGGAGACCTCCAGAGAGAGCAGAACTTACAGAAAGCCCTCTGGAAAGCTGCCTCAAGCACAGCATAGGTCCTCAGCTTAGACCCACAATTTGTTCTCACCTCCCAGACAACCCTTCTCTCAGAACCCCTCTCCAAGACGAGACTGGCCCTTGGTGGTGGGGGAAGGTATCCGGGCAGACCCTGGATTTACACAGAGCAATGCAATTCACTTCCCAACTGCCTAGAATTCACCAGCTCTCAGTGAGCCTGAGAGAGTGTACTGTCTGTCCAAGATGACCTCCCAGAATTGCTCAAAGAACAGCCAAAACAGAGATAAAGAGGTGAGCCCACGCATGAAAGCAAACACCTATGATCTCTTCAGCTGAGGCTGAAGGACTTCATTAACTTCAAGGTCAGCACGAGTTATTTAATAAGTTCCAAGTTAGCCTAAGTTAGAGTAGAGACCTGCCTCAGAAAACAAAAGGACTCGAGATGGAGCTCAGTTGGTAGAGAGCTTGCTTGCCTGGCATGCACCAAGCCCTGTGTTCAATTCCCAGCATCCTATAAACCAGGGCTGGGGGCACACACTAATAATCCTAGTATTATGGAAGCAGAGGCAGAAGGATTTTGAGTCCCAAGGTCATCCTCAATTACACGAAGAACTTGAGGCTTAGCTTGGGCTACATGACACCCTGTCTCAAAAAAAAACAAAAAAAAAAAAAACAAAAAAAAAAACAGCCAGGCTTGGTGGCACACACCTTTAATCCCAGCACTCAGGAGGCAGAGGTAGAAGGATCTCTGAGTTGGGAGCTAATTGTCAATAGTGAGTTCCAGGATAGCCAGGGCTACACAGAGAAACACTGTCTCAAAAAAGCAGAGAAAGGAAGGAAAGAAGGGAGGGAAGGCAGGAAGGAGGGAGGGAGTCCTTTCCCACACCACTCCTGCAATTTCCTCAGTCATAAATCTACACAGCAATTTTCAATAGCACATATTGCCTGAGGCCTCTAGGAGTCCTCTGGCAGCAGCCTCTGTATACTATGACCATTGTTCCTCTCCCGTTTGACCTCCTTTCTGAATCTAGCTTGCCCTTTCACCTCCTTCGTGAAGCCTGCAGCTGCAGCATCTTATAACACTCACTCTGAGACCCTGACACCTTCCAGGCAGGGCTGTGACCTTCTTGCTCTTGCTCTCAGCTTCCAGGCAGCCCCAGTCTCCACACTCTTATTTCCACTTCTCTTTTGATGCCAGTGTTCTGTTTGTTAGTCTGAGATATAGGTTCTCAATCTGTAACCTAAAAACTGGCCTCAAACTGGCAATCCTCCTGCCTCTGCCTCCTAAATTTGGGGTTAGCCATGCACCACCACACTCAACTTAGTGTTTTATTTATGTTTTCCACAGTTCTACCTTCATAATCCAATGACCTACTGAAGGCTACAGAGTCATTCCACGGGGCAAAAATGATATTCGCCTACTCGCTCACCTACCGGCTTAGTAATACAGAGATTACAGGCACCAAGGCCCCATGCAAAAAAAAAAAAAAACTGGCAAGATGGATGGCAAGTAAAAGGCTGAGACCTAAGTCCCATCCTCAGAGCCCAAAAATGACACACAGTGGCTCAAATCTAATCCTACAGCAGGCTGGGAGGCACAGACAGCAGCCTCAGGCAGACACACTTGGGCCAGCTAACCTGGAGTACACAGGACACCAAAAACAAAGTGGGAGGAGAAAACCAATTCCCAAAGTTGTCTTCTCATGCCCACACATGCTGCAGCATGTATTCACACACCCGGCACACAGTAATAACAGATCAAATCCAATCGATAAATACTAAGAAAAGACAGATTGGAAATAATGTGGAATTCTATGTATTTGTTACAAATTAGGTCACACTCCCCCCAGAGGGAATCCAAGGAGGAAAAGCAGTCATGTGGCCCTAGAGACATATATAGCAAGGTAACCTAGGGCAGGGTTACAGGTATGGCTGGTCCTTGGACAGCTCCCACCTCTTCATGGGAGGAGCAGGGGTCACTGCCTTCTTCTCAGTGGCTGCCATAGCAGAACTACAAGAAAAAAGGACAAACTCCAGTTAGAACCAGGCCTATAAAGAACAGTGGGGAAGGATCTTTTGGTTTCTTTGTGTTTGTTTTAAATTTTTATTGAAAATAAAATTTCCATACAATATATTCTCTGATCAGTTTCCTCTCTCATTTCCTCCCAGATCCTCCCTACTTCCAATCCCCAGGCCTTCTGTCTGTTTTTATAAACAAACAAACAAACAAACAAACAAACAAACAAACAAACCAGAACAAAAAAACAAAACAAAAAAAGAAAAACATGGGCTGGCGAGATGGTTCAGTGGGTAAGAGCACTGACTGCTCTTCTGAAGGTCCTGAGGTCAAACCCCAGCAACCACATGGTGGCTCACAACCACCCGTAATGAGATCTAACGCCCTCTTCTGGTGTGTCTGAAGACAGCTACAGTGTACTTATGCATAATAATAAATAAATCTTTATACACAAAACCCATAAAAACACAAAGTCAGAAACCACAATATAAAAGACCTATAAGTAAAAAATGCCAAACAAAGCATTATGAGATAAACAGCTCCAAAATCAGTACTAAGTTTGTTCTGTGTCGGCTGTCTACAGCTCTGCATGGGGACTGTCCTCCTGTATAGTTTGTACAAACAGTGAGACTCCACTGGAGAAAACTGATTTTTCCTTTGCAAGCAGTTGTCAAGTTCTAGGTTAAGAAAAGAGGCCCATGAGCCGGGCAGTGGTGGCGCACGCCTTTAATCCCAGCACTTGGGAGGCAGAGGCAGGCAGATTTCTGAGTTCAAGGCCAGCCTGGTCTACAAAGTGAGTTCCAGGACAGCCAGGGTTTTGAGAACCCTGTCTCAAAAAAAAAGAAAGAAAGAAAAGAAAAAAGAATAGAGGCTCATTGCAGTTCCCCTGTCACGGCTGGGACCCCACTTGTCTTGAGCATGCTCAGACTCTCTGCATGCTTCCATAGTCTCTGTGAGGTCAGCTTGTAAAGCACTGTTCCCTTGGTGTTCTCATGCCCACTGCCTCTTCCAATCTTTCAGCCTCCTCTTCTGCTTAATTCCCTGAGCCTTGAGGGAAGGGGTTTGAAGAAATCATCCCATAGAGGACTGACTGTCCAAGTTCTCTCACATTCTACACACTGGCTGACTGTGGGAATCTGTATCAGCAGTGGGGAAAGTAATTGCTGACCTTTCTAATCCAAATTTCCCTAGTTTATAAAAGTAGCCCTGCCTACCCTAGATCAAATGCCAAGCTTTTTGGATATGGAGGGCAGAAGAAAGTATCTCAGAATGCCCAAACCCTTCCCTATGAAGTCCCTCAGAGGGGCATCTGATGCCTACTGAGAGCTGGCAGAACCCATGAAAAGCCTCAGTTATCCTACCCTGGTTCCCAGGCCCAGAACCCACCCAGCCTTGAATACCTGGAATCCTCCCCCACTCCCGGTACCTAGTCTGGACAATCTCCAGAGCACAGCGCTGGGTGTTAGATCCCACAGAAACCTGGGGCAAACAACTAACTGAGATGCCTCCTACCATATCAAAGCCAACGCTGCTTCCAGGCTGCAAGAGTCCTGGCTCCTCTCAGCTCCTCTCAGCCTCTAACCTAAGTGGCTCCGCCCTGAAGCCCCGCTTCACTTACTTCTCCTAGTCCTCTCTCCTATACAACCCAGCCATTTCGGCCACACAGACTTTTGGCTCCATATTCTAGATTCTTCTCCCTCTCCTGCTCCCCACTTTTCTCCCTCTTTTGTCTTCCTCTCCCACCCTCTTCTCACGGCCCAGGTTATTCTTTCTGACTGGACCTTTCCAGATCCTCTGGCTAAATTCTCCTCAAATCTGTAATAAAGACCGTCTCCTCAACCATTCCTAGGAGTCATGACCTCATGCTCATCCACTGGTTAATGGGTGTCCACTGTTCTTCCTCAGATAGTTGGGTGCCACACAAAAACTCTATGGCAAGTGCACAGAGGTGCAGTGCTAGTGACAAAAGGCTAGCCCATGAGCGAGGGCAGAGTATGGAATGAAAACAGACAATCCAAGCACTTGGAAGGCTAATGTAGGATTCTGAGTTTCCGGCCAGACTGGGCTACATGGAGAAACCTTATCTAAAAATACTGGGGGTTGGGGAATGGTGTTACGGGAAAGGAAAGAAGGTGTGTGTGTTTAAGTGACATACACCTATAATCCCAACTCATTACAACAGTCTAAAGCAAGCAACTAGATCCCCTGAGTCCATGTGTTCCAAGACAGCCAAGGCAAAATAGTAATGGGATCATTACTATTGAGCTCTTATAGATTTATTTTAAAATTTATTTATTTATTATATGTAAGTACATTGTAGCTGTCTTCAGACACTCCAGAAAAGAGCATCAGATCTCATTACAGTTGGTTTGAGCCACCATGTGGTTGCTGGGATTTGAACTCAGGACCTTCAGAAGAGCAGCTGACGTTTTTTTTTTTTTTTTTTTTTTTTTGGTTTTTCGATTCAGGGTTTCTCTGTGTAGCCCTGGCTGTCCTGGAACTCACTTTGTAGACCAGGCTGGCCTCAAACTCAGAAATCCACCTGCCTCTGCCTCCCGAGTGCTGGGATTAAAGGCATGCGCCACCATGCCCGGCTCAGCCGGTGCTCTTAACCGCTAGGTCATCTCACCAGCCCCCACTATTGAGCTCTTATAAAGATAACAAACAATGCTAGACATGCTATGATGTCTATTCTTGGCTGTCAACTTGACATCTGGTTTTAACAAAAACCATAATGGCTGGGCACACCCGTGAGGGATTTTTCTTAAATTATTGAAGTAGGAAGGCCTACTTCTAATCTGAATCTTTGAGGTGGAAAGATAAACTTTAATCCAGATATTTTAAGGTGGGAACAATCCATCTTTAATTTGTACCACACCTTCTGCTGACAGCCTATATAAAAGACATGGAAGGAAGCTATCTCTGCCTGCTTGTTCTCTCATTTCCAAGTCTATTCCTGTACTGGCATTAGATCTCTCAAGGATAAGATGCTGGCTATGCTAAAGACATCCTGCTCCATGGACTAAACACCACTGGATTCTTAGCCCTTCCAATCACAGGCCGCCACTGTTGAATTCGCTGGACCACAGCCTGCAAGCCGTTCTAGTAAATCCCCTTCCTATACATAGAGAAATTCATCCTACAATTCTGTTCCTCTAGAAAACCCTGAGTAATGTAAATACCTTTAGTCCCAGCACAAGCGAATCCCTGTAATTAGAAGGCCAGCCTCGTCTACATAGTAAGCTCCAAGCCAGCAAAAGCCATATGTAGCTATATGGGAGACTCATTAGAAGACAAAACAAAAAACAAACCCAGACGCAAAAACCACCTGAATCAGCAAGTTCAAACAAGCACCATCTGCCCCCAAACCGTCACGGCTGCATCACAGAGAGAGCTACAGAGGTCAGAGACAGAGTGGAAAGGAGGTAAGAACATGTCACTTCGGAAGAGTCCCCAGGGGCAGGAGAGAGCCAGGGCTCTCATCATCCCCTAAAAAACAAAAGGCTGCTTCCCTAGAAAGGGAAACCATCCCCAGGGCCACAATGTAGAAGCTGAAAGAGTCAGGTGGCTTGACATGCTTTGCTCACTCTGGAGCTGGACTCCAGAAAAGAAAAAGGTGACAGGGACAATCAACATGTTCTATCCTATCTATCTTCTAACAGGTCCTGGTCTCATCACCTCACAGGTGTCACATAAAACTCTAATGTCACTGTTTTGCAGATAAAAGAAATTGAGGCTTAAGAAGGCCGAGAAAGCTGGAGCAGCCAGGTACTATGGCATACAACTTTAATCCTACACTCCAAATAGGTCTTTGGGAGTTCAAGGCCAACATGGTCTACATTAACAAGTTCCAGGCTAGGCAGGGCCACACAGTGAGAATCTGTCTCAAAGCCAAAAAAAGAAGCTGTGGCACACTGGCATGCACTTGTAATCCTAGTACCTGAGTACAAAGGCACGAGAAGTAGAAGTTCAAGGCCAACCTGGGCTACCAAAGACCCTACCTCAAAAATAAATAAATAAATAAATGGAAAAAATGTAGGACTAGAGATATAACTCAGGAAAGTATTAATCTCATGTGTCAAAAGCTCTGGGTTCAGCCGGGCGTGGTGGTGCACACCTTTAATCCCAGCACTTGGGAGGCAGAGGCAGGTGGATTTCTGAGTTCGAGGCCAGCCTGGTCTACAGAGTGAGTTCCAGAACAGCCAGGGCTACACAGAGAAACCCTGTCTCGAAAAACCAAACCAAACCAAAAGCCCTGGGTTCAACCTCCAACATCACATAAAGCAAGAGTAGTAGTGGGCTGGAGAAATGGCTTGGTGGTTAAGAGCACCGACTGCTCTTCCAAAGTTCCTGAGTTCAATTCCCAGCAACCACATGGTGGCTCACAACCATCTGTAATGCCATCCAATTTCCTCTTCTGGTGTGTCTGAAGACAGCGACAGTCTACTCATATAAATAAAATAAAATGAAATAATTCAAAAAAAAAAAAAAAGAGTAGTAGTACATCCCTGTCAGCACTTGGGGGTGGGAGGCAGGGGGATTATGAGGTCTAGTTCTCAGCTACATAGTAAATAGGAAGCCAACCTGGACTACATGCAAGGCTGTTCCAAAAAATAAAATAATAAATAGGTTGATGGCTAGGGAGATAGTTTAGTAGGTAAAAGTTCTTGCTGTGCCAGCCTGACAAACTATAACTAGAAACTAGAAACCAGATAAAAAGCTGCACGTGGTAGTGGGCATCTGTAACTCCAGAAGCAGTTGAGAGGCAGAGACAGCTCATGGGCCAACTACCTTCAGTACATAGCACAAGAGGAGAAACATACAAAACCTTGCCCAAACAAGGAAAGGAGAAAACCAACTCCCAAAAACTTTCCTCTGACCTCCACATGTGCTGTTACAGCTGCACCCATTCACTCTCTTTCTCACTGTCTCCTCTCTCCTCCTCCTTCCTCATATACACACACACACTCTACACACAAACTTTTTTTTAAATATAAAAAAGGTTGAGGGTACAACGAGAGAGTACAAAGCAAGCTTACTATCCCTACAGAAGACCTGAGCTCAGTTCCCAACACACACATCAGAGTCTCTAACTCCAGGGGATCCAAGGCCTCCAAGAGCACATGCATTCAAATGCACAGAGCTTCAGACGTGGAATTAAAAATACTAAGTTTTGGGACTGGAGAGACGGCTCAGCATGGGCTGCTCTTCCAGAAGACCCAGGTTATATTTTCAGCACTAACATGGCAGCTTACACAACCATCTGTTCATCTATTCTAGTGTCAGAGGACCAGTGCCAGGCATGCATGTGGTACAAAGATCTACTTGCAAGCAAAACATCCATACACTTAAAGTAAAAGTAAATGGGTTTGCTTGTTTGTCTGTTTTTCTGTGTAGGCCTGCCTGTTCTGGCACTCAAAAGATCCACCTGCCTCTGCTTCCCAAGGATTGGCATTAAAGGAGTGTGCCACCACAACCAGGAAAAAAAAATCTTGAATGAAAAGGCTGAGGAAGCCGGGCATGGTGGCGCACGCCTTTAATCCCAGCACTCGGGAGGCAGAGGCAGGCGGATTTCTGAGTTCGAGGCCAACCTGGTCTACAGAGTGAGTTCCAGGACAGCTAGGGCTACACAGAGAAACCCTGTCTCGAAAAAAACCAAAACCAAACCAAACCAAACCAAAAACAAACAAACCAACAAAAAAAGAAAACGCTGAGGAGTACCCAAAACCTCGAAGTGGGTGAGTTGTACGGCCTAGGCTGTTAGCCTCTCTGGGCATCGATTCTGCTTTTCAAGGATTGTCAGTGATCAAGAACAGCATGCATTCCACTCATCAAGTCAGTAAGAGCGCTACGATCAAGAGACAACAGTACAGTGTACTCACTCTAACTTTAGTTGGCTTTTCTTTGTGATTCCAGAAGTGGTCAGTATCTCATTCTGTGTGTACATGTTTCTGTGTGCAGGTCTATGAGTGTGCCCACGTCCATGTGTGTGTGTCTGTGTGTATATGCACATGCATATATCAAGTCTTTGTTAGGTCGGGAATTCTCCTAGGCTGGATGGCCATCAAGTCCAGGGATCCACCTGTCCCTGCCCCCACAATGCTGAGATTACAAGTGTACACTAGCAGACTCAGCTGGAGCTACAAACTGTAACTGTAACTCAGTCCCCAACTGAGCCGCAGCATCTTTTTTTAAAAGACTTATTTATTTTATGTATGTGAGTACATTGTCACTGTCTTCAGACACACCAGAAGAAGGCATCGGATCCCATTACAGATGGTTGTGAGCCACCATGTGGTTGCTGGAAATTGAACTCAGGATCCTAGAAGAGAAGTCAGTGCTCTTAACCACTGAGCCATCTCTCCAGCATCTTTAAAAAATAGCAATAATAACATAAGCCTCATGTGGTGGTACATGCTTTTAGTCCCAGCATTCAAAAGGCAGGGGCAGGCAGGTAGATAGATCTCTGTGAGTCTGACACCTGCCTGATCTAGAGTTCCAGGATTAACAGACTGTTACTCAGAGAAACCCTGTCTTAGACAAATAAATAGAGTGTCAAGAGGGTGAGGAGGTGGTCTATGTGTATGTAAATACATAGTCTACAGAGCAAGTTCTAGGACAGCCAAGGCTGTTTCTCTGTAGAAATCCTGTCATTCAGGAAGGAAGGAAAATGAGGGGTGGGGAAGGTGGTGGGTGTAGGGAGGGGTGTGTGTGTGTGTGTGTGTGTGTATGTGTACATGTACTTGTGAAAAGAGGCCACTGGACCCCTGGAAGCTGGAGTTACAGATGGTAAGCCAATCCACATGGGTGCTGAGAACAAACTCTGCTCCTCTCCAAGAGCATTAAACAATTTTAATCACTAGGCCATCTCTCCAGCCCGTGTGTTTGTTTGTGACAAGCGCTCTCTCTCTCTCTCTCTCTCTCTCTCTCTCTCTCTCTCTCTCTCTGAGTGTGTGTGTGTGTGTGTGTGTGTGTTTTGAAACAGGGTCTTAGTATGTACTCCCAATAGATCTGGAACTCAGTATGTAGACTAGGCTGGCCTCCAACTTGTAGCCATCCCTTGTGCTGGGATATAAGGTGTGTGCCACTGCATCTGGTCTCAGCATCTCATTCTTTTTTTCTAAGTGTATTGGTTGTCTATGTGTTTTGTAAGTCTATGTGTACAGGTATGTCTATAGATATGAGTAATTTGCCTACATGTATAAGTGTGTGTACCATTTGCATGTTTGGTACCTACAGAGCCAGAACAGAGCATCAGATCCTCTGGAACAGGAGTTAAGGAAAGTTATGAACTGCCACATAGGTGCTAGGAACCCTACCCATGTCCTCTGCAAGATCAACAAGTGTTCTTAAATGCTATTTTTCGCCAGTCCTTGAACCTCATTCTATAAACCAGAATGAGAGCTCTGTTAAATAGAGCAGAGGAGATTGGCTTTATAGACAGGAAAGGACTGAAGGAAACAGTACAAAGCCTAACAAAGAGATTGGTCAGTTCAAAGTTACCTTCCTTACAAAGGCTAAACCAGAGGGACCTTCATTATCATGCCAGCCAAAAACTGGTCTGCCAGGGAACTGACTGTGACCTGGTTTCTTAGAAGGCGAGATAAGCTTCACTCGGTGGCTTAGACGTCTATGCAAATGCCTTTCTGTCTTGGTCTGCTGGATCTAGTACAGAAACTCATTCCAGACTATGGCCTCCTATGAACCTCATGGGATACCACTGTCATCTCCAACTAAGAAAAGACCCCTGAGAACAGGGACCAAGTGGGTTGTTTTCCCTTGGGTTCCTTTGGGGTTCTTTTATCATCATCATTTTTGGACATGCATGACATGTCAGAAGTCAACTTGCAGGTACTGAATTTCTGCTTCCCACATGAATCCATGAGCTCAGGTCATCTAGTTTGACAGCAAGTGCCTTACCCACTAAGCCATCTTACCTTCCTCAACTTGTTTTAAGACTACCCCTAACTATATCACACAGAATGGCCTGGAACCTGTAAACTTCCTACCTCAGCCTGACTTCACTTCCCCAACACTGGGATTACAAACACACTGCCAGGCCCCTGCATTTCTTTTAACTTGGGTTCTGGGGATCAAACTCTCAATGCTCACAGGACAAGTAGCTTACTAAGTAAGTTATATTCTCAGCCCTGGCTTGAACTCTTGATTTTCTCAGCCTCAACCTCCTTATTTCAGGGATCACAATCCTGTCCCACTATACTAGGACTGCGGAAAGCATGTTTCTACCTGCCAAGGAAGAAAAGCCAGTAGCAGAGGGGATGGACACTGAGGATCCTTACCTCTCGGCTGTCTTGCCTGACACCAGGGCCTTTTGTGAGGACATGATGATTGAGGGAGGCACAACTTCCCGGCGGCCATCACGAGTACAGTAGTAATTGTTGGACAGCTTGTGACTGGGGCCCACGGGGAGTTTCGGAGGTGGCTGGGTCCTGAGGGAAAAAAACATTGGCACTGAAACAAAGTGACAGTCCCTCTCACTGCCACTCTCCTTTACAAGACTGAGGATTGGAGCTACAAGGGAGGCTGCAGGCCAAAGTCATGTCTTGCTGCATTACCATATTCTATACCTGGGTCTGGAACGAGAAACCAAGCAGCAGACACTAATCTCTATATAAAAAAGTCTTCAGCCAGGTTACAGACATGTGCTCCACCCCAGTCCCTCTAAGTCTCAAATATGGTTGGGTATAGAGGACCCTTACTGACGTTCCCAAGACAAAGAAGAGACCTAGACATGCTCCTATCCCCAACACAAAGCTAAGCTTAGCAGCAGCCTTCCTTCTACCTACATATGCTCACGAAAATCAGGTCAGAGTGCCCAACTGTGACCATCCCTCATCCAGCAATTGTAGTCTATAACACTGAAGCACAGCCCCAGATTACCCAACTGAAGTGCCTTTCTCCCCACCCCCAAAGGCTAAGTCATAGGACTTTTTAATTCCTTGTTATCTCAGGGACCCTTTAAATCACCCTGCTGGGATAAAGGCTTATTACTCAAAGAACACCTTGCCCTGGGAACTTATCCAAGTTCCTGCCCTTCCTGCCACTGTGTGGTCTACTGCCAAGATTCCCTGGAGAGGGAAGTAGAGGGGTTACATGGAACAAAGCTCAGTCTGGCCTCAGGCTAATCCTGAGCTTACCAAGAAGCCTAAAGCCTTGAAAGGAAACACTGAACTTCAAACAAAAAAGGAAAATTCCCAGGGACAAAGGTGGGTGCTCATAAACAGTTGGGTTTTATTTGTTTATTTGGCTACATTTCAAATTTGGCCGCCATTTTTACCCAGCAAGTTCTCCTTAAAAATGTAAAAGCCATTTTATTTTTTAAATAAAAAATATGGCAGAGCTGAGAAATGGCTTAGCAGTTAACACTGGCTGCTCTTCCAAAGGACAAGGTTTCTATTCCCAGCAGCCACATGGCACCTCACAACTGTCTGTCACTCCAGATCCAGGGTATCTGATAGCCTCACACAGACAGACATGAAGACAAAACACCAATGCACAGGAAGTGCAAGCAAAAGAATCAGCTTAAGGTCATTCTCAGCAACGGAAGCTCCACGTCAGCATGGATGACGTGAAACTGTCTAGAAAATATTAAACGAAAAAAGAAAAAACCACCAAAGGCTAGACAGTAGCTTAGCCATTAAGAGTAAATGCTATACAATCATAAGGAACAGAGTGTAGATCCCAGCAGACACAAAACAAGCACAGCACTCCACAAGTGCCTGCAACTCCAGTCCCATGGGATCCAATGCCTCCTCCTGGCTTCTGTATGCAAACAGGAGCATCTTCAGACACATATGCATAGAAACAATTTATATGACTTATGTAGTTTATTTAATAACGGGGGAGGTTGGGTTTTTTGTTTTTTTGAGATAAGATCTCTGGCTGTCCTAGAATTCTATATAGACCAGGCTGCTGGCCTCAGATTCAGAGTTCACGCGCCTCTGCATTCCAGTCCTAGGATTTAAAGGCCTGTACCACCATGCCTAGCTTAAAATGTCCTAAGACTGCCAGGCAGTGGTAGAGCACACCTTTAATCCCAGCACTCAAGGGGGTACAGACAGGCGACAGGAGGATCTCTGAGTTCTAGGTCAGCCTGGTCTACAAATAGAATTCCACAGCAGCCAGGGCTACATAAAGAAACCCCATCTCAAAAAACCTAAAAATTTCCTAAAATTAGCTGGAGTACATGCCTTTTAGTCCCAGTACTCAGGAAGCAGAGGAAGACAGATCTCTGATTGCAAGACCATCCTTGTCTACAAAGCAAGTTTCAGGATACCAAGGGCTACACAGAGAAACTCTGTCCAAAAAAAAAACAAAAAACCCTTTTAAAATTAAAAAAAGGTAAAGTGTGACATATGGCTGGATACTGACTGGACACACCACTACAGTCCCAGTACTCAAGAGACTGAAGCAGGAGAAGTCCAGAGCAGAGTTCCAGGACAGCCTGAGCTGCCCAGTGATACCCTGTCTTTTGAGGAAAAGACTGGAGCCTGGAGAGGTGGCACAATAGGCAGCACTTCTTGCAGAACACCCCAGTTCAGTTCCCAGCACCCATCCATAACTCCAGTTCCAGGAGATCCAACACCTTCTGGCCTCAGAGATATTGGATGCATATAATGCCTGTACAGTCATACATGTACATAAAACATCCACACACAAAACTAAATAAAACTTAAAAAAAAGTGATAGCCAGTCAGAGGGCTCAGCACGTAAAGGTGCTTGCCACCAAGCCTGATGACCTGACTTTAATCTCTGGGACCCAACAGTGGGAAGAAAAGAACTATTACCACAAGTTTTCCTGACCTATACACACACACACAAACATAAACAATAAATCCAGTAATATTAAAAAGGAAAAAGCTATAAAGCTCTAAAATGACTAACACATCTGTGAAACTTAGAATTTGCCTGAAGAACATATATGCTATGTTCACATATATGTTCATCTGTTCACAGCAAAGTAAAAAGAACATTTGTCCAATGCCAAGACCCAAGTGAACCACTAGAGGGCGCCTTTATCCCAAAGAAGCTGGCTCCTGCCTGTATTCCCAGTAAATCAGTGCAACTCCTTTCCCTTACACACGTTCAAGCCAACTAGGGGTCCATGCCAATCAGGACTACAGTGTAAGAGCCTGCCTCTGAACAGGCTTAGTAACACATGCCCAGCCAATTCAGCATGTGGAATTGATCAAAGTAAGACCTGCCTTAAATAAATAAATGTTGTTTTTATAAATGTTTTTTTAATGCATGCTGTATTTATCCCTCCCTGACAACATCCACAAAAGAAATAAAGACAATTATGAGGCTGTTGAGGCTCACTGGGTAGAGCACTTGTTACTCTTGGAGAGAACCAGAATTGGATTCCCACATAGTGGCTCACAATCACCCGAAACTCTAGTTCCAGGGGGTCTCATGCTATCTCCTGAACTCACAGGCGTCAGGCCCATATACATAAACTCATGCAGGCAGAACACACATATGAGTATAAATAAATCTAAAAATCTTTTAAGAAAAGAAGAAGATAGAATTTAAGTTGAGGGCTGGTGTAGTTCACTTGATAAAGGCGTCCCTTGCACTGCATAAACCTAGTATACTGCTATATACGTATAGCGGTATCTACTCCTGGAATCCCAGCACTTTGAAGACAGAAGCAGGATTATGAGTGTAAGGCCATACTGCAGCTACACGACAATTTTGAGACCAGACTGGGCAGTGTTTCAGATATTCCCCTTGGCGTCTGCTGGGCTTTCACATAAGGGCTCATTCTGAACTCAGCAAAGTGAGGTGGAGTCTCTGAGTGCTAAAGCCACCAACCCCACAAACCAAGAATACCCGTTTGTATTGGCATCCAAAAGTCTGAGGACATGGCAAAGACTCATCAATATATAAATGTGATCAAAACTGACTTTAAGCAATGACTTGGCCTACATGGGCCTCATCCTCCCCCTTCAGTAGCTTGAGAACATAGCATTTCATGTGTGTGGTCACAATGAAGACTGCAAATCTACCCAAGAGACCAACAAATAATACAATCGATCTCTTAACTAACTATTCCAAGACAGCCCAATGAAGTTAAAAGTAAATTTTTGCTTTCACAGCCTGACAAGAAAGATCTCTGCTCAATTCTCCAAGGAAAGTTCAAGAGAACAGCAAATTTAGGGTTTTTTCATGTTTGTTTTTTAGACAGGGGTTAACCTGAAACCCATCATGTAGATCAGGTAGGCCTTGAACTCAGAAATCAGCCTGCCTGTTTCCTGAGTGCTGGGATTAAGGACTGTACCACTATGGCCAGCCTTGGGTTTGGGTTTGGTGGAAGAATGTCAGGATGAGGGCAGCAAGCACGGCCTGCTCACCGCTTGGCGATCTCCTGGTAGCGCAGCTGTAGCTTCGCCTGCAGGTCTTGCTGTGGGAGGAGAGGAGAAGTCAGAAACTAGGGAACCCCAGGATAGGGTTAGCGAACAGAAGTAGCCAGTTAGGGTAAGTTTACAAGTCCTGCATATGAAGAAAGGGAGGGTCATGGCTTACAAAACTTTACTGCTAAGTTTTCCAGCCTTTCCAAGATCTAACCTAAAAAGCCTTCCTTTTAAAAAAAATCTTCTCTGTATATGGGTCAATATACTAAACATGCTTACCCTAACATTATGGGAATTCTCACCCAGACAGTTGCTTACTGAGCTCCAGTGCTAGATTACCTCCTTTCTTGGACCCTAAATTATCTCTCTCCTCTTATCCATCTCCAACCTCCTAGGAGCTGCAGAGATCTACAGCTTCCCTGGCCTCTTTGTTTTCTTCCAAAATCTAAAAACTGGTCCTCAGCCTTCCAAAAACAGGGGCACAAGATTCAAAGCTGATACGGGGATGAGGGAACACCTGGTCTGAGTGGAACGTGGCGAAGAGACAAATGAGGCGAAGAGAGAAAGGGATAGGAAGAGGGGCGGGCCGGGGTGGGGGTGGGGGTGAGCTAAAGTCAGGCAATCTAAGGCCAAGGAAATCCCAGTAACCCGGTCAAAATCATTTAGGACCTTGAGTCTGACTACTGGAGTCACAAATTCAGGGATCCTGGAATGTCCACTGAACTAAGGAGATATTAAGAGGGAGAGGATTCAAGGGCGTACAGAACCCAAATCCTTCCCGGCCCGGATCGGAACAGCACACGCACCCCAGACGCCCAGTTCCGCAGCTTTTGGATAACGCGAGTAGCGGACGCCATATTCCTTCCGCTCCGAAGGACGCTGGTGACGACTCTGCCCCGAGGATTCCTGGGTACCGCGTGCAGTCTCGCGAGAGCGAAAGGGAGGCGTGGTCAGAGCCGACTATAAAAAGCATCCCCTGCTCACGTGACTCCTCTCCGCCAGATCGCCGCCATCATGGACACGAGTCGCGTGCAGCCCATCAAGCTGGCTAGGGTGAGGCGACTGCGGGTGTTTAGAAGCCTGAATAAAGAGAGAAAGAAGAAAGGTCGACATGTCGAGCCTAACTGTCCCTTCTTTCCTGTAGGTAACCAAAGTGCTGGGCAGGACCGGTTCGCAGGGACAGTGCACGCAGGTGAGTGATGGGAACATTCGGACCACTTCCTGGGGTCGGAGCGGAGTCCTCCCGAGTACCAGGATTATAACTGGATTTGGTGACGTTTAATTCTAGTTGATAGGTTTAGGGAGGATATGAATTTGTAAGAAACCTGGATACCGTAGTAAGACTGCCTTTGAAAGCTTTTGGCGGGGGGCGGGGGGAGGAGGGTGTTCTAGACAGGGTTTCTCTGTGTAGCCCTGGCTGTCCTCGAACTGAGAAATCCGCCTGCCTCTGTCTCCCAAGTGCTGAGATTAAAGTCGTGGGGCCACCACTGCCCAACTAAAAGCTTTGGTTTTAAAGAGGTGGAGTTGGCGGGACCTATGTGTCAGTAGTAGACTTGCTTACCCTTACAAAGAACCCGAAAAAACTGAGTACTGAACTCAAAGCTAGTAATTAAAGGTGTCTAAGGAAGTTCACATGGCGTTCCAGGCAAGCTTAGGCTACAAAATGATCCAGTACCGAAAAAACCTGGGCCACTGTTGAGTGTGCTTGCCTCCGTCCACCACATAGAACAAGAATGGTAGGGCATCTCACCTACTCCAGGAGACAGACAAGCCTAGGCTAAAGATTTCCTGACCGTTCGTTCCCCTGGTTTATACCGAGGTCTCCCATCACAGCTACTTAAGAAACGTAAGGTAGGGGGATCCGTAGTTCAGGGCCAGCCAGAAGTAAGTCGGAGGCACACAGATAAATTTGTATTTGGGGAGGGTGTTGTAATTCCGGAAGGATCACAGGATTTCAGGGTCAGATCAGGCTACAGAGACCCTATGTGAGTGATTCAATGCCTTTGATCTGGCAAATGAGACTTTAAGAGTAACAAATGCTTGTAACTGCTGAACCATCTGACCTGACCAGCCCCGTCCCAGGCTCTGGTCCGTATTACCTTTCCACCCCACTAGTAAGTAGCAGCATTTAACTCTTGTATTGGGCTTGTAGGTGCGAGTGGAATTTATGGATGACACCAGCCGCTCTATCATCCGAAATGTCAAAGGCCCCGTTCGAGAGGGTGACGTGCTCACCCTATTGGAGTCAGAAAGAGAAGCTCGAAGGTTGCGTTGATCTTGCAGCTGGTGGGTAAGTGGCAACCCTTGGGAGGGACTTGTTAGGAGGTAAGAAAGGCACTCTATCTAATGCTTGGGTCTGTTTACAGGGTTCTGGATATCCACTACTTAGCCCACGGAATGATCTGCAACTGTTAAATAAAGCATTTATATTAATTCTTGTCTAGGAATTGGCTTTATTAAAAACTTCAGTGACCATGCACTCTGCTTTGAAAGCTCCCCCCCCCATAAGTGTTTGTTCCTTCTGCTTCCATCCACACAATACAAACTCAGTAGAAATATTTTTATTAAGAAGGATGTTTCATGAAGTGAGTGGGTTGAGGGATATGGCGTTACCCGGTTTTGCCTCACTCTTCCCCCTCAGCATTCTAACAAGCTAGAGGGAGCATCTTCACAAGGCGCCCCGCTGTGATTCAGACAGCAGAGAGAAGAGTCTCTAGATGTAGTTAGCAGCTCACAGAGGTGGAGGTTCCTCATTTGTCATTGCATTCCTTTGCAGTGGGAGACCCTGTGGAAGACTGTCCCTAGAACAAAGAAAAGGGGTCCTATAGGCAAAAGGCTGGTTTCAGACACCCACCGGGGGGGGCAGTGCAGTAGAAGGATGGAAGAAATAAGAAACCATCTTCCAAGCTTCCTAGGTTGAATCCATGTTAGATATCCTAGCTTGGTTGGTAAATAACTGGGATCGGTGATACAGGAGACCCAGCACTTGCCCATCCCCATTTGAGGCTTGCATGAAATAACTGACCTCTTTGGCAGTGTCTCCATCTTTGGTCTTCTGAAGGTGCTTAACATCTTTGTTTCTTGGGGACCACACTTACCTGGTGGTTTGATGTCAGGTGGGCATGGAGCAGTGCAGCTACCTCATCCTGTTCAGCCTCCAGTGCAATGGCCAGGGCACTTGTGCCCTCCTGAGAAGTAATAGGACATTGGTCCCTGGGCTACAGAGGCAAACACCACCACTACTCCAGGCCCTTGCTAGTGGCTCACATTGTCTAAGATGGTTAGGTCACAGCCTGGCTGGGCCAACAACAACTGAACTGTATCAAGGCGTCCATACTCGCTGGCACACATCAGTGCTGTGGCCCCATCAGCATCCTGTACATTGACATCAGCCCCGCATTCTAGCAAGGCAGCTACCATGTCCTGGTGGCCATGGCTGATGGCCAGCATGAGGGCTGTCTGTCCAGTCTGGGGAAAGAGAAAAGGAGGTCTCAAGTATTTTAAAAGTAGAAAGGGACACCACCTTACCTACCCATCAGGTCTGGAGTGTCTATGCACCTGGCTAGCCTTAGCATTGACATCACCCATACTGAAAAGTCTCTGGGCCACAGCCATGTCTTCCTCCTCTTGTCCTACAGAAGTGAGTGCAGCCAACATGAGTGCAGAGTAGCCAGCTCTATTCTGGTGATTCACATCACAGACCCCTGGGAAGAAGAAAGGTCACTTCATGTAAGCCTCAAATACTGATTTGTTTAGCGGGGACAGTGTTGGGTCTCCAAATCACAGATGGTGGGTAGGCATCTTTTATCCCAGGCTGACCACAGACAATGACAACCAATGAACTTGTACTGCTTCCAGCTCCCCAGCACTGAGACTGCTGGGTAAGAACTCTGCCAGTTGACAGGACTACATCCCTTGTCCCTCAGCCTGTGCATTCCTGTGCATACATGGTGTGGCTATGTGTAAGAACTATAAATGCAGAGATTAGAGAGACCTGAGTGTTCCCTACCTATCAGCTAGATTGGCAGCTAGTAAGGTCCTGTAGCCTCTACTACTCATAGCCCCAGAAATATACCACTGGCTTACATGTACTCTGAAAATGCTAAGTGTTCTTTCCTGTGTCTGTCCCTCTTTAAAAATAAAAGGTTTGCTAATTATAAGAACAGGACACAGACTTAAAACACTGGAGAATTTGCCAGATATGTAATTCCAGCACTTAAAATATTGGCCAGCCTGAGCTATATAGTTCCAGGCCTATACAGTGAGCCTTATCTCAAAAAATAAAGTAAAATTTAATAATTTAACTTTGCCAGGTGATGGTGGCACACACCTTTAATCCCAGCATTTAGGAGGAAGAGGCAGTTCAAATCCAGCCTAATCTACAGAGTACATTCTAGAGCAGCCAGGGCTAACAACTTGTAAGACTTTAAAAAAAAAATGCCATGCTGAGGTGAAGGTCCCAACAAAGAGAATAATGAAGTTAGTAACAGGTAAAGGTTAGTAATAGGTACCCTCTATGTTGTTTTATGAGTGGTCACTCTAGGATGGTGCTAGTACACACTAGATTTGGTAGTTAGGAATAGCCACGTGGGTGCCTCAGTGGGGCAGTAAGATGAGGCAGAATCCTAATGAGGCAAGTAAACAGTACTCCAGCTTGATGACAGTTAACCTAAACACTGTGAGCAGCACCCCGCCCCCCAGGGGATAGACAGTGGAGCCCAAAAACTCAGGAAACGGTAAGGCTTAGGTATTAGGTATATGCTTTTAATCCCAGCAGAGACAGGTGGGTCTTTCGTGAGTTCCAGGCTAGCCAGAGCCACAGACGGTGTCTCAGGAAAGAAAGAAACTGTCAAGGCCTAGAGATAATATGCCCAGGGAGGAAGGTGCTAAATTGAGGTCTCTGGTCTCAAAGCTGGTGTTTGGGGGGGCTGGGGAGCTAGCTCAGAACAGCTGAAGATAGAGTAATATCAAAAGGCCTCTATATCCTTGTAATTTCAGTATTTGGAAGGCAGAAGCAACAAGGTCCCAGATTTGAGGCCAGTCAGGGGCTAGATATCAAGACATAACGCCTTGATGGGTTATGTCTGGGTGCACAGAAGGGTTAGAACTACTGCAGGCTTGAGGACCACACTTGGATCCCAGCACCTACATAAAAGTTGAGCACCATTTGCAACTCCAAGGCTGGGGAGATGGAAACAGGTGGGATTTGCTGGCCAAACAGCTCCAGGTTCAATAGGAAGTTCAGTTTCAGAAAACAAAGCAGGGAGTCAGAAGAAAACACCCAATGCTGACTTCTTGCCAAGTGAACAGCAATTCACCCACCAAGAATAACTTAAGAGAGGCTCAATGGGACCCTCTGCTACTCATCTGTGCCCCTCAGTGATCCAACCTTCACCTGCCTTAGCCCTCTTCTCCACAACTCTGACCTGTATCCAGTAGCAGGCTGGAAATGGCGAGATTCCCATGAGACACGCTGTAATGCAGAGCTGTATTTCCATTGCCATCAGCCAGGTTCACCACATAAGCCAGCAGCTCAGGCCCCAGACTTTTCACCCCTCGAAGAATCCCAGCCACAGGCTCAGCCTGAGAGCGTTTTTGGCTGGACACTCGAAACCATTCCTGGGCCACAAGGCGTGCTGCATTCTGGCAGGACCAGGACAAAGAATTAATCAATGGTGAGAAAAAAATGGGAAAGGCCAAAAATAGTGTGTGTGTGGAAGACATCTTTGGTGACCCTAGTAAGCAAGGGAGGCCAATGCTTTCTAAGTAGGATGTCAAGAAACCAGGTGGAACTGGGCAGTGGTGACTCACGCCTTTAATCCCAGCACTTGGGAGGCAGAGGCAGGCGGTTCAAGGCCAGCCAGGGCTACACAGAGAAACTCTGACTCAAAAAAGAAAAAAAAGAAAAGAAACCAAGTGGAGAGCGGGAACCTCACTCACCCTCTTGGAGAAGGAGATACAGTCAGTGAAGTTCGAATGCTCAGGAAAATAAGACTTTATATTACGGGGAAATGGGAGTACCCACTTGCTCTTGAAGTGTCATGGATGGGACTGGGGCTCTGTTTACTTGAGGCTGTGGCTGGGCAGTCCAAGAAAAGGTCACAGCTCTCCTTGGGTAGGGTATCTCTTTGGAGAGGTTAGATCAAGTAAGGTCTTTCTAGTGAGAGGGGACCAAACTTGGTACTCCTGCTCTAGGAAACTCTGTCGGAGAGTAGAAATCTGGCCCACACTCACGCCATCTCTGCTGGTGACTCCACGTGGCCGGTTCAGCTGCTGATTCAGAGCAATGCAAGCCTCCCTCAAACGGGGGTTCAGTTCACACCTGCCAAGGAGGCCAGTCTAGACTCAGAATCCTGAACTGCGATGACCAGGAGGAAAGAGGCTATCCACATTCCAAATCTTTAGAGAAAGCTCACCTCCCTTCTCTCCCTGCTGTCAGCTCTGGATGTGTCTCAAGCTCGCAGTCCCCGGCATCTTTGTCATTGTGGGGGCCAGGGGTTCCAGCGTCAGATCCCCCACTGCTATCATCTCCTGATCCAGAAGAGCTACTCCTGGGGTGTTCAGCAACACCATCTTCATCATCGCTGTTGCCATCCTCACTGGAGGAGCTCTCATACCTAAGAACAGGATTGGAGGCCCTGTGGGCTCATTCAAGTGTTGAAGTGAGAGTGGCATTTTAAAGATGAGGAAACTGAGGACTATCAAAGCCACTTTATGAGCAGAGGGGCAGAACTGGGATTAATAGCCTGTGTCCCTGTGGCTGCTATGGAAAGAAAGGAGAGAAAGCGCTCACTCTCCGTTGAGGACCCCAACGAACTGCAGACTCTTGGGTCCCTGACTGGATTGTGCACCTGGAATACCATCTTTCTTCTTCATGATGGATTTGAGGATGCCTGGCAGGGAATCACATGAGAGCACTGAGTTTGACTTCAGCGACCTGGCAGGCCAGGGTTCAACCAGTAGTGGAGACTCACCAACAGGGGCCATCTCGTCTCCAGCCGTGGGTCTGGGCAGGTTCTCCACTGGCATCTCTGTCTGTGTGGTTTTCTCAGTGCAACCCAATGTAGTCTGGGCAGCAACGTCGCGAGACTGAGGCCTGGTCACTGCGGCCTCGTGGGCCTCCTCCAACTCTCTCAATCGGCCCCGCAAGAGTTCGCTCACCCCTCGCTGATGCTCCAAGCTGGTGCGGAGCAGTTCCAGCTCACGCTCTGCAGCCTCGGGCAACCCTAGGAGCTCCTCAGTCACCCACGTGTCCACCTCAACGGTCTCAGGGACCACCTCCACTCCAGCCTCCCCTGTCTCGGGTACTGCCTGGGCATCCACCTCTCGGGTCTCAGGCACGACTTCGGTGCCCGTCTCCCGAGTCCGGGGTTCCCCATCGGGTGTCCTAGACCCGGGGTCGAGCACCTGCAGCGCTCCTTCGCTGCGCCTGGCAGCCAACCCGTCGGGATCCTCTGCCCGGGGGCTAGCCCTGGAGCGCACTCCACGATCCGAGGTGGCCAGACGCTCGGTGAGGCGCCGAAGCTGGGCGAGCTTGTCTGGGCGCACCTCGATCTCTACTTCTTGTTCTGGCTGCACGCGCCCGGCCAGTAGCCGAGCCTTCTCGGCACGCAGCGCGCGCACCTGCTCCTGCAGCTCGGGCAGAGCGCGCGCCTGGTCCTCGAGCTCACGCAGGCGCCGCAGCGCCGCGGCCATCTGCTCCCTCACTAGCTGCAGCTGGGCAGGGCCCGGGGAAGCAAGGGCGGGGTTAGGGGCGGGGCTGCTACGGCCCGACCCGCGCGGACTGCGTGTGACTGCGCGGGCCGGGCTGAGCGCGCGCTCCCGAGCCTGCGCCTGCTCCAGTCGTCGGCTGGTCTCCAAGAGCGTGTGCTCGACGCGCGGATTGCGCGACAAGGAGCGTGGCGACAGCGGAGGTAGCGAGAGCCCCGGGAACGCACCAGGAGAGAGTGCACCCGAGGCTCCGCCGTCGTCACTGGCCAGGGATTCGCTGGAGGTCCAAGCTCCTGGGCTCCGCGCTCCCGCGAGGCCCGTTCGGGACCCGCGCGGGCGGCGTGCATGAGGAGGTCCTGGAGCTCGGCGAGAGGCAGGGCCACGCTCGATTTCCTCCACGTATTTGAGGAAGTCCAGGTCCAAGTGGAAGCCATAGGGCGTCTCCACAGAGTAGGGAGAGCTAGGGCTGCGGGTACTTCCAGTGGGGCCTGGGTACAGGGGAGGGCCGCCCAGGTCTGTGGTATAACAGGAGGGTTGAGAGAGAAGGGTTGAGTCAAACCAAGAAGCTCCCAAAGAGAGTGAACAAACATGTTTCCTCATCCCTTGTCCCTGCGATGCACCTGTACTGCTGCCAGAGCTCAAGACCACACCCGAGGCTTGCAGGCGTACCTGCACACGATGGGCATACAACCATGTTTAAGCACCCACTATGTGGCAAATACTTATATTCTTGGGACACTATAATAAGGAAGACAATATCTTGACCCCTTGTTAGCTATAAATAGACACAATCATTTCAAATGATTTTCAAAGCACTAATACATGGTGAATTACAGAACCACTGCAGGAGCCAACTTTGGCGCTCACGTCAGAAAAAAATTTCCTGTGGCAGGAACTTAAGATTGAGCGCTTCATAAGGCAGAAGCAGCTGCAAGAGCAGAAGGTTCCAAGAAGGAAAAAACAGCCCATGGAAGACAGTAGACTGTAGAGTGACGGATGGAATTCAGATGTCTTCAGAATGGTGGGGGGGGGGGGGGGAGAACTAAAGGATGGGCAGAGGGCACAATGGGGGGTCTCTCCTAGACAACCACGGGGAGTTGGGACATTAATTATGGGGGCTGTTATGACTGGTTTTTAAACAGAACCATTATGTTTGCTAATAATGCTTTTTTGTTGTTGTTTGTTTGTTTGTTTTTTCGAGACAGGGTTTCTCTGTATAGCTTTTTGGCTGTCCTGGAACTCACTTTGTAGACCAGGCTGGCCTCGAACTCAGAAATCTGCCTGCCTCTGCCTCCCAAGTGCTGGGATTAAAGGCATGCGCCACCACCGCTTTTGGAAATGGCTAAGTGGCTACTGTGTTAATAAAAATAAAAGGGAATTGCTGAGCTATATCCATATATACAAGCACCCAATGTGGATCTGGGTAAATACATTTACCTCATTTTGTAAACTCACCAGGAAGATTCTGATTCAGGACAAACTTGGCCATGTTTCCTGGAGCAGCCACCAGACAGCCTGAAAAAATGTCCCCCAGAAAAGTAAGGGTACAAATCCAGTCCTGCCCCTTGCTTTGACCCTGATATTAGCTACACCACCATTGAAACTTTGAGCAAACAGTTAGTTACACTACATTGAAACTTTGAACCTCACCCACCCCCCAGGTTCTCCTCCTCCCCTTTGGAACCTCGGAACTGCTCTGCAACAGATGGATTCCAAGTGCTCTACCACTTTTGCTTTTGAGATAAAATATCGCTATGTGGCTAATACTGGTCTACAAATCGTGATCCTGCCTGAGCCTCTCAAGTTCTGGGATGACAAATACGTGCCACCATGTTTAGCCAAAATTTGAAGTTTATGAAGTATGAGCACCCAAGTTGCAAAGCTGGGAAGAAGGAAGCAAGAAAGACATGAAGCAAAGAAAAACAAGAAAGTGGAAGTACTGCAGACTCTGGAAACTGAACTAGAGTATCACAGTTAAGAGCTAGGCACAGTAGTGCACTCCTTTAATACCAGCACTTAGAAGGCAGATCTTGGGTTGGTGAGATGGCTTAGTGGGTAAGAGCACCCGACTGCTCTTCCGAAGGTCCGGAGTTCAAATCCCAGCAACCACATGGTGGCTCACAACCATCCGTAACATCTGACTCCCTCTTCTGGAGTGTCTGAAGATAGCGACAGTGTCCTTACATATAATAAATAAGTAAATTAAAAAAAAAAAAAAAAGAAGAAGAAGAAGGTGGATCTCAGAGTGTGAGGCCAGTCTGGTCTACATAGTAAGTTCCAGGACATTCAGAACTACATAGTAAGATACTCTAGGGGAGGAGGGGTAGTGAGGGGGGGAGGCGGGCCCAGAGAGATGGCTCAGAGGTTAAGAGCACTTCCAGAAGTTCTGAGTGCAATTCCCAGCAACCATATGGTGGTTCACAACCATCTGTAATGGGATCCGATGCCCTCTTCTGAAGACAGCAACAGTGTACTCATATAAATAAAATAAATAATTCTTAAAAAAGGTACAAGATAAGCCTAAGCAACTTAGATCCTGTCTCAAACATGAAAACAGAGCTGAAAATATAGTTCAATGGCCAAATGCTCACCTATCATTCTCCAGGTTCAACCCCCATTTTTCTTAAGAGAAATGGTAAGATTTAATTTTGTGTAGAATTTTAACCAAGGTTACTCACAAACCCCCTTGTAGGAACGATAGATACAAAGTATAACTCTAGCTAAGTCTCTGTGCCTCGATAGTTGAACACCTGTCTCTCTGGAATGTCTCTAGTACAGGCAAACACCAGCACCAAAAGAGGCAAAGCTGTAACTCTCCATGAGGAGTTCAGTGAGCAGGACTTCTCAGACGACATATGAAGGCTAAGAAAATGAGAGTCTAGAACTGGGGATTTGCCTGGCATACACAAGGACATGAATTTGATCTGGAGCAGCACCCAAAAAGCAACAAATCCTGGGCTGGAGATGTAGTTCACTAGGTAGAATACTTGTCTAGCACCCACGAAGCCCTTGGCTACTGACTAGTGGTGAATGCCCATCACTCAAGAGGTAGAAGCAGGAAGATCAGGAGTTCAAAATCATCTTCAGCTACATAAGATTTGAAGCTAGTCTGGAATACATAAGAGCCTATCTCAGAAAAGTCGGTTGGAGAGATGGCTCCGTAGCTGAGACCACTTAACTATCCTTACAAAGGACTCAGTTCCCAGCACCCACCCTGGACAGACAGCTCACAAGCACTTGTAATTCCAGTTCCGGGGATCCAACAGTCTTCTGACCCGGAGGACACTTGTACGCTCATGGTCTACATACATACACTCAGATACATTCATATATAATAAAAAACAAAATTTTAAAGAAAAGAAGGGGCTGAAGAGTTGAGTAATTGTTACTCTTCCAGAGGACCCAAGTTTGGTTGCCAGCACTCACATAGTGGCTTACAACTTCCTATAACTCCAGTTCCAGTGTATTCAGTGCCCTCTTCTGCCACACACGTGAAGTGCATACGTAAATGCAGGCAAACACTCATGTGCATAAAATAACTTTTTTAAGGAAGGGAGGAATAAAGTAAAGAAAGCAAGCCAGATGTGGTGGTACACTGTAAGCCTTCCTTCCACTCAGGAGGCTAAGATAGGAAGACAGATCAGGCTGGGCTACAAGCAAGGCTAAGTTGTACACTGAAAAACTATTTCCGAAAGAGGAAGAGCAGGTAGAGTGGGAAGGAATGAAATCACATGTAATGGATCAAGCATTAAATCTAGAACTTTAATCCCAGCACTCAGAAGCTGGAGAATACCAGTGGGTTCTCAGACAACCAAAGGTACCTAGAGAGACCCTGTCTCAAAAACCAGAAACAGGATAGGATATGGACAGGGACGTAGTTTCAGGCACTGCATTGTTGTAACACGCATAAGGACCTGTGTTCAATCCTCAATGCCTAGCATCCCCATATACATGCAAAAATGGACAAAAAAGGAATGATGAGAGGGTGGGACTTTGGGTACCCACATGAAAAGCCTTCGGGGAGCAGAAAGTGGCTCACCTTGATTATCTACCGTATACTCTCCCTGAGTAGCCCCCGTAGAATTCTGCACCATGGATTATTGGTGGCAATTTACAGAGCAATTAAGTCCACTGCCTATGTGAAAAACCTTTCAGTTTAGGTTCTCTCCACCTTCTAGGGACCCCTTGTTTGTAGTGACCAGTCAAGCCCTTGACTGTGTAGTTTTACATCGAGCAGACCCAACCCATCTTCTTGCTAACCAGCCCTCTGCTTCAAACAACTAAAAACCCAGCCACTCTTTCCAGCTTCTCAAATTCTGCATGGCGATCTGAGTGCCAGACATTACTAGCTCTTCAGCACCCATCAGCATGACTAACACATCGCCCTCTCCACTGCTGAGAGAACCCCCTTCTACTCTCTGAGCTCCCTCCTCTAACCCTTCCCCTGTCCAACCTAAGGCTCTGAAGTTTCCCTCCCCACCCCAAGCAGCTGTTTCCTGTCCCCTCACACCGGCTACAAGGGCAGGACAGCAGGTCACCATGGAGGACAGCCAGTGCCTCTCAGGACTTGTTTTTAGGAAACTGCCAGGGAAAAACTGAGCTTCAGAAAAAACCTGGACCAGGGCTCAGAGGTCTGAAACTGCCTTTTGCACAGCTGCAGTGTGATCCTGTGCAGTCTGCCCCTTCCTCCAGAAACCTGGTCATATCCGAATCCAAAGCAACAGGACAGAGAAAGCAGCCCCAGGTCATTTTTAAGACTGAAGCATCCAGGCACAAAGACTGAACTGAGACATAGGGCAGAGATTACTAGAGTGGTAAACAACAATAAGGTTGCTGTTTGCTTTTAATTTGGGTGGTTTGGGGCTGTGTGTGGGTATTTACCCGTGGATGCCAAAAGCTGTAGCTTTCCTGGAGCTGGAGTCACAGGTGTGAGCCGACTAAGACAGCTGGAATCAAATGACAAGGGTCATACTCAATCGTAAGCACTGAGTCATCTTTCCAGCCCATTAGTTTTGTTTTCTTTGGTTTTTTTTGAGACAAGGTCTCAGGAAGCCTAGGCTGGCCTCCAGCTCCTTCCATAGTTGACAATGAACTCAACTCCCCTCCCTCCAACCCTTGAGTGCTGAGATGATCACGTGTGCTTTACCACACCTGGCTTGTGCAGTGCTGGAGATGGAGCACAAGGCTTTCCATGCACACTAAGCAAATACTGTAATAACAGAGCTACTGCCACAGCCTCAGTTTCCCTCTTTTACATATGGATCAGCTTCGTTTTGTTCTGTTTTGTGTTTGAGAAAAATTCTCCCTATGTATCTAGACCAGGCTGGCCTTGAACTCACAGAACTTGTTCTGTCTCTCCCTGCTGAGTGCTGCCCTGTTTGCTTTTTGTTTTATTTTATGTATTTAAGACAGGGTCTCACGTTGCAAAGTTAGCTGGCCTGAAATTTGCTATGTAAATCAGGATGGCCTCTAACAGAGATTCCCCTGTCTCTGCTTCTGGAATGCTAGGATTTCAGGCATGCACCACCACCATGCCTGAAGGCCTGTATTTATTTATTTATTTATTATTTATTCCAATTCCAATTTTTCCTACCTCAGTCTTCCACATGCTAGGATTTCAGGCATATACCACTACGCCCAAATGAATGCTTTTTTTTTTTTTTTTTTAAATTTGTCCTCAGCCCCACTGACACAAGCTAGGTGAGTTTTAAGCTACACCACTAACCCCTTTTTAATTTTTTTTTTTTTTTACATTTTATTTATTTTATGTAGGAGGTGTAAGGGTGGGTGGGCACAAGGATGCCATGGGGTGAGAGTGGAGGTCAGAGGGCAGCTCTCTCCTTACACCGAGTAAATCCCAGGGATGCAACAAGGATGTCATTACCTGATCAAGTACCTTTACTGGCCAATCCCCTTTACTAAATTGTTTAAACAGGCGTTGAACTCACTCTGCAGCTCTCAGACAGGCCTTCAACTTTCTTTCTTTCTTTCTTTTCTTTTCTTTCTTTCTCTTTTTTTTTTTTTTTTTTTTTTTTTTTTTTTTTTTTTTTTGGTTTTTCGAGACAGCGTTTCTCTGTATAGCCCTGGCTGTCTTGGAACTCACTTTGTAGACCAGACTGGCCTCGAACTCAGAAATCCACTTGCCTCTGCCTCCTGAGTGCTGGGATTAAAGGCGAGCGCCACCAGGTCCGGTGCCTTCAACTTTCAATCATCCTACCAGGACCTCTCAGGTAACTAGGATAATAGGTGCTTTTGGAAAGATTCCCTTTTGCTCCCCTAGAAACTGCAGGGAACCTAGGCCACATATCATCCTCCCAGCTCACAGCTGTCAGTTCCTGCCTTGGGAGTAAGGAGTGTGGTGGGGCAAGCCAACATTAGACTGCTACACAAGCCAGTGCCTCCCGGAGTAGGGCGTGTAGCTGCCCTCATATCTCCCACACTGCCTGGCTATCAAAGTTAAATCCGGATCCCCTGCCTGAGACCCCCTCATTAGGCTGTCAGAGCTGAAGCCACACGCCCCCACACCCAGCCCTGGGACTATTTCGGGACACAGAGCTGCGATCAGTCTAGAGAGCTGTGATCAGGAGAGCTGTCATCAGGAAACCTGAAGGACAGGACACAGAGCATGCATACCCGAGGTCCTGAAGAAGTTACGTCTTACTGATAGAAGGCTCTAGGTGGTGGGAGCCCTTCATGTTGGGATGGGATTCTCAAACGCAGGATGGGGGAGAGAGCTAGATGATGGCAGGACAAGGGGTCCTTGAGTCATCACACACACACACACACACCTCCCCAAACATACAGAACCAAGTCAGCTTAGAAAAGACAGGGCAGTTTCCTACAGGAAAAACCGCTGGGCGGTTCCATCCGCTGCTATTGTCAGTAGGTCCGGGGGGTGGGGGACATCCGTTCCTCCCTCCAACACCGTTTCCGTACCATCCGCCCACTCCACCCCACTGCAAGAAACCCATTCCCAGGTCTTCAAGCCAACTCTGGGGAAGGGTCCCATAAGGCATCTGGGAGACTACAGTGCGCACAAGTTCCTCCGGTTAGGTCCTGGATGGCCATGTGGTGGCGATCTGCCTAATAATCTAGGGTCCCCCCTCCCCGGTCGGCTTTAAACCACCTGAGGCTCCCAATGTCCAAATGGCCACCATTACAGGACACGGCGCCCACCCCGTTGCAACGCACAGAACCCATAGAAGGGGGCTAAAAGCATCACGCCCCTCCCGGACACTTGGGTCCACTGTTCCCCTCTAGGACTCGCGTGGTTGACTTTACCTGAATGAGAAGCCGCGGCAGCGCCCGCACCGCACCCGAGCCCGCCCCCTCGAAGCTCCGCACGGGTTATCAAGGCTTTCACCCCTTACTGACGGCTTTTTCAGCCAACCAGAGCTCGAATCTAACTGAACTATCCAATTGTAAGACAGAGTGAGCCATCTGGGCGGGGCGGGGGTGGGGACCCGCCTGAGGGCGGGCCTACAGTAGGATCTGAGAAGACGAGAGCAGGGCAGTGGGATGCTGTTCAGCTAGCTACCTCTAAATTCTGCCTGGTCCAGGAGTAAGAAAAAGAGGTTTCACAGGACAGTAGGGGGCTACAGGAAAAATCTAAGCAAACTATTCTAATAGGATTTATGTAACGAGTTTAATTCCTACTGTCTTACTGAAGTCCTAAGAGCCTGGATCTTGTCCACCGCAGGACCTTTGCATATATTGTGCCATATTATCTATATGTGATACTTCTCTATATTTCTAAGTGTTCAATCTATGTGCCCCTGAAATCTATGTGCCACAAGACAACAAAACAAAAAACAAACAGAAACCTTAGCATAGCCTTTTCTTAGTCATTATCATTGCCATAGCAATGGTTTATTAACTAAATAGCAATTTTCTTTAGTAGAAAGGCAAGGTTACTACCATCACCCCTGCTAGACATTTTAGGATCAGGAAACTTTTTACCCACTGCCTCAGGCATACACTAGTTACTTAATAAATGTCTGCTCTACTGGAGATATCTAACTCAATGGTACAGAACTTGTCTAGCGCACCTACCACAATAGATAGGTAGGAAGACAGACAGACAGAGACAGATAGACAGAGGAAAATAATGTAAAGATAATAGACACATACAGACGTACTTATAAACATACTGAGATTATAGATCAAAAATTTGTCACAGAAATGAATTAAAATTACATTTGTGAAGGTCAGTGAGGTGACTTAGCATGTAAAGGTGCTTGCTGCCAAGCTTGACGATCTGGGTTTGATCCCTAGGACCATGTAATGCAAAGAAAGACCCAACTCCTACAAGTTGTCTTCAGATCTCCATCGTGTGCTATATACATCAACCTATGCACATATATACCATATATCAATACAACTCTTTAACTAGGCAGTGGTGGCACATGCCTTTAATCCCAGCACTTGGGAGGTAGAGGCAGGCAGATTTCTGAGTTTGAGGCCAGCCTGGTCTACAGAGTGAATTCCAGGACAGCCAGGGCTACACAGAGAAACCCTGTCTAGGAAAAAAAAAAAAAAAAAGAAAAGAAAAAAAGAAAAAAAAAGTACATTTAACTTTAACTCATTTGGAGTATGATCTGATCAAAAGCTACTACAAATTGTTTATTTGTTTGTTTGCTTGTTTGTTTTTTCCTCTTGACATAGCTAGCTGATTTTGTGTCAGGCTAAGGAATCACTGAGATCTCTGGGCCTTGTGCCTTTCAAGCCAAGGTTCCTGTGAAGGAGTAATGAGTACTCTGAAAAAGAGAAAAAGAGATGCAAGATCCTCATCTGTACCGAATGGAGAATTTAGGGTTTAGGGGAAACGTTGTGGAAGGCAGCTTTCAAGGTGACACTTAAAAGGAGGATACTCCAGGCAAAGATAAGAAGTATAAAACTCCCTCACTGGGACCTTGAACTAGATTTGTCAGCAAGAAATAAGTTGGCGGGATACCAGGGAGGTTTGTTTGTTCCCAGTTTCAGGCAAGGGGTTGGCTTTTTAGTTTGTTTTAGTTTTTGTGGGAACTAAAAGGGGTAGGTGAAGGGGGGAAGGGAGGATAGCCCACGTCTGGCCAGAGTTCCTCCTATGCTCTGGGCAGGCAGACGTGGGAGGGCTGCCAGACGCTTTCCACTGGGCCCCGGGTGGGCATCTAAGCCACTGACCCCACTCTACGGGGGGTGGACAAGGGGCAGCCCCGACCAGGGCCCCAGGACAACACCCTGTAGCCCCGGGGTTATAGGAGAGAGGGCTGAGAGAGAGAGGTTCCCACACAGGCGAGAGTCTATGGTTTTAGAGCTTTATTGTAGAAAGGCAGGGGGAAAGAGAGAAGGTGGAAAGAGAAAAAGAGACCAGCCATGGCCAAGAGGAGAGAAGGGGGAAAGGGAGAGAGAGAAGAAAGGCTAGAGAGTAAGAGGGAGAGAGAGGAAAAGGAGAACATGAGGAGAGGAGAGGAGAGGAGAGGAGAGGAGAGGAGAGGAGAGGAGAGGAGAGGAGAGGAGAGGAGAGGAGAGGAGAGGAGAGGGGAGGGGAGGGGAGGGGAGGGGAGGGGAGGGGAGGGGAGGGGAGGGGAGGGGAGGGGAGGGGAGGAGAGGGGAGAATAAGGGGAGTAAGAGCAAGAGAGTGAGGTGGAGCCAAGCAGCCCCTCTTATGATCTTTACTGTTGCTGGGTAACTGGGGAGGAGTTTAGCCTGAAGGTCAGAAGCTTGGGACCTCACCTATGTGACTTCTAGCCATGCTTCTCTTGTGGGGGGCTGTGGGGACGGTAACTTTGATAGGGGCCAGGGTTCCAGGAGACATGAGAGAACACCTTCCATCCCATGAAGGTGAATTATCACTGGAGACCAGCCTGTCTGTGCATAGCCCATTGCCCCACAGGTTTTGTCCATGTTCTGCTTTCCTAGGTTTTTGTTTTGTTTTGTACTTTGACTTTGTTGAAGTCACAGATGACCTTGAACTTCTGCTCCTTCAGCCTTCATCTCCCAAGCAATGTGTATTTGGCTTTTTGAAACAAGATCTCACCACAGTTTGACAGGTTAAAGCCAGCCTTGCCATCTGAGTCTGTGATGGTGCAAGCCTGTAATCCCAGCCTTTGGGAAGAGGTTGGGAAGGGATCCTGAGTTCAAAGGCAGCCTGAGCTAGGAGATTCTTCTCTCTTTCCCAGTCTCACCCATTGTTTCAATTACAGTAGCTGTAACCGTGCTACAGTCAGATACTACATTTCGTGTGTGTGTGTGTGTGTGTGTGTGTGTGTGTGTGTGTGTGGTGTTTTTTATTAATACTGTGAGGTGATAGTCCATTGGGGAGAGTGTCAGGTCTTTTACCTTTAAGGGCTCTCCATTTTTGTTTTTGTGCCAGGGTCTCTCCCTGAAGTTCACCAGCTTCCCTAGCTTGACTGGCTAATGATCTTCAGGAATCCTCCTGTGTCTCTCACCCTATTTCTTCCCCTAAGGCTGGAGTTACAGCCACATACCTCCATGCCTGGCTATACTCCCAACCCCTGGTTTTCTCCATTTACAAAAAGCTTGGCCTGTTTTCATTGGTTGATAAGCTGAAGAAATATACCCAAATTTGCTGTAGAAATTTTGAAGTTGTAAAGATATTTTTTATTGATTAATAAATAGAGCGTGTGTCCTTACTCAATCTCCAAAATCAAAACCAAAAATGTTTAACTGAAAAATGAAATGTTGCAGAGGGAGAGAGAGAGACAGAGAGAGAACTAGATCAGTAAGACAAATGCAATACATAACTAAGGAGGTTTAACAATTTGCTGCTTAGAAACTGTTAGGTTATTTCTCCACCACCGAGTGAAACAAGCCAATTCAAGCCAGATTAGAATATATTAAAGGCAGGTTTATTGGGAAGCTGCTCTCAGGCAAGTTCACTGGTCCCAAGGACTGAGGCCAGGAAAGTCACCTTGGGGAGATGGGAAGGAAGAAGAGAAAGAGAGAAAGGGTGTGCCCACACAGAAAGAGAAGAGAAGGAGGAGGTAGGGGAAGAAAGAGAGGGAAGGAGGAAAGGACAGGAGAGAGAGAGAGAGAGAGAGAGAGAGAGAGAGAGAGAGAGAGAGAGAGAGAGAGAGAGAGAGAGAGAGAATACAGAGATCTGGGGGAAGAGCCTCTGGAGGTAGGACAACCCAGCCCCTGAGCTGGAGTTAAGGGTTGGGGGCAGGGTGTTCCAGGTGGGGACCTGAGAAAGCTGGGAGAACCTGGCAGTCAGATTTGCTTTGATGCAAAATATGCACCTCAGTCCCTTGTCTGGAAGTCCTTTTTTTGTTTTGTTTTGTTTTGGTTTGGTTTGTTTTGGTTTGGTTTGGTTTGGTTTTGGTTTTCAAGACAGGGTTTCTCTGTAGCCCTGGCTGTCCTAGAACTCATTCTGTAGACCAGGCTGGCCCTGAACTCAGAGAGATTCACCTGTCTCTGCCCCCAGAGTTCTGAAATTAAAGGTGTGCACCACCAGCTCGGCAGAACTTTTCTTTCTTTCAGTGGTAGGAAGGAAACACAAATAGCAGATCATTCAGCTAATATCCAATCCAATAAGCAATTTTTGGTTGTTTTACAGACACCGTTTCATTGTGTAATATAGGATGATTTAAAATGTGTCGTTCTCCTGACTACAAATCTTTTTTGTTGTTGTTGTTGTTTTGTTTTTATTTTTCAAGACAGGACTTCTCTGTGTAGCCCAAGCCTGGCTTCCTAGAAGCATCTTTAATTCTTGCGACTTGGGGAAAAGTATATGTCTTAGTCATTGTTCTATTGCTATATAGAGAGGCTATGACCAAGGTAACTCTTTATTTTTAAAAAAAACACTTAATTGGGGGCTTGCTTACAGTTTTAGATGGTTAGTCCATGATCATTATGCTGAGAAGCAGATAGGCATGGCGCTAGAACAGAAGCTGAGAGCTTTATATTCACATCCACAGGCAGGAGAGAAAGATAGACAGAGACAGAGACGGAGACGGAGACGGAGACGGAGACGGAGACGGAGACGGAGACGGAGACGGAGACGGAGACGGAGACGGAGACGGAGACGGAGACGGAGACGGAGACGGAGACGGAGACGGAGACGGAGACGGAGACAGAGAGAATGTGATTGAAAACTTTTTTAAAAGCCCAGCAATGATAGCATATGCCTTTAATCCCAGCACTCGGGAGGCAGAGGCAGGCAGATTTCTGAGTTTGAGGCCAGCCTGGTCTACAGAGTGAGTTCCAGGACAGCCAGGGCTACACAAAGAAACTCTGTCTCGAAAACAACAACAACAAAAAACTTAGAGCTCATTACTGACCCTCCCCTCCACACACACACCATTGGTAACACCCTTCATGTTCATCCTAAAAAAGTTAAATTAAAAAGGGGACCATTTTCTCTAGAGTCTCCAGAGGGAAGTGGGAGGGAGAAGCTAACTCCAGCCACCCCAGAATGTACATGAAGCCTTGGAAGCCCTTTGGCTCTTTCACCATTTCAGGGACCTCCGAGATGTATGCCAGACTACCTTCCACCGCTGTCTGGAATGCAACTGCCCCACGGAGGCTGTGCTTGGCTCTCAACACTCAGATCTCCCAGCATCTGGGCTGAGAACACAGATGGGGCTTTGAAAAGACACAGGCCACCAATTTGGCTTCCAGGGTAACCCTGCACGCCCTCCCCTCCCTGGGCAAAGCAGATGGCTCACATCCAGTTGTTTCCCTCCCCAGAGAGTTCTGGAATGTATCCCTCTCCTACCTGTGGGGATAAAGGAACACATCATTGCTGGCGTGTATGTCACTCCCCCTGCCCTCCTGCTACGTTTCCTAGCTTTGAGCAAGTTTGGTTATTGCACAGAGGGTGTGGTGATTTGAATATGCTTAGCCCAAAGAGTGCCACTATCAGGTGTTGCCTTGTTGAAGTAGGTGTGGCTTTGTTGGAGGAAGTGTGTCACTGTGGGGATGGGCTTTGAGACACTTCTAGCCACTTGAAACAGTCTGCTCCTGGCTTCCTTTGGATGAAGATGTAGAACTCTCAGCTCCTCCAGCACCATGCCTGCCTGAACGCTGCCATGCTTCCCCACCCTTATGATAACGAACTGAACCTCAGAACCTGTAAACCAGCCCCAATTAAAGTTGTCTTTTATAAAAGTTGCCTTGGTCATGGTGTCTGTTCACAGCAATAAAACCCAAACTAGGGGGCTGGAGAGATGGCTCAGTGGGTAAGAGCACCCAACTGCTCTTCCGAAGGTCCGGAGTTCAAATCCCAGCAACCATATGGTGGCTCACAACCATCTGTAGAGATCTGACTCCCTCTTCTGGAGTGTCTGAAGACAGCTACAGTGTACTTACATACATATAAATAAATAAATAAATAAATAACCAAATTAGGACAGAAGGGTTTCTCACAGCTTAACGATTTGGAAAAGTGGGTTGTCCTTGAGTTTAACAGAAACTTCCTAGCCCTAGGTGGGCTTTAAATCAGGAGTTAGAGTGATGGACTTTCATGGTCACACAAAATTTCCACTGAATTAGTGACAATCACTTTTTTTGTCTTATGAATTCAAAGAATGACACTCACATACAACAGGATGGGCTCAGCCAGGAGTTTTATTATAGTTTTAATAGTAGGTGCTTAAGAGAAAGAACTAGAAGGGCAAGATGGCTTGCTCCCAAGTCTGGGGACCTGAGTTCCAGGGAAGCCACCTAGTTGAAGAAGAGAACCAGCCTGATTCAGACTTAAGTTCCATTCTTCAAAACTCTTTTTATTGGTTTGTTGTTGTTTGTTTGTTTGTTTGTTTAATAGCTACGGTGACAAGTGGTTGTAATCCCAGCACTTCGAAAGCAGACAAGGAGAAATCTCTGGGGGCTGTCTGGCTGGTCAGCCTAGTAGTCGACTTGGCAAGTTTCAGGTCAGTGGGAGACACTGAGTGAAAATATACAAGAGGGATGACATTTGAGGAACAACGCCCAAAGTTGTCCTCTGGCCTCCACACACATACACATGCATAACACACCAGCACCTGTGTAAACACACACATACACACAAAATAAGAAAAATAAAGAAATGAACAAACTACTAAAGGCACTCAACCAGCCAGTCAGTGGTTCGTGCCTGTAAGTCCAGTGCTCAGGAGGCTGAGGCAGAAGTTTGAAGCAAGCCTGGGCTACATACCGAGCTCCAAACCATCGAAGGATTTTGGAGTAAGAGATTCTCTCTACCTACCTACCAACCAACCAACCAACCAACCAAACCAGTTAAGTAATTGATTCAGGTAAGGCTCTGCAGTGAAGCAAGTGAATGAAAGTTCCAGAAGAAATGGAACAGTAAAATAGCCTCCATGTATGTACCCGACAGACAGTAATTACAGAAGAGCGCAGCTGCCACCTTGCTCCTTCCACAGAAGTCTCCTTTTACCAAGTTCTTATAGTTAAAACTACCAGTAATGCTGGAGAGCTAGAGAGCTGACTCAGTGGTACTGACTGCTCTTCCAAAGGACCATGATTCAATTCCCAACACCTGCATGGTGGCTCACAATCGTAATTCTAGATCCAAGGGATCCAATGCCTCTTCCAGCTTGTTTGGGCACTGTGTGTGCATATGGTATACATACGTGTAGGCAAAACATCAATACTCATCAGAGAAAACAAAAACAAAAACAAAACAGTAACCACACAATTGTGGTATTTGTGAGGATATATCACATGATCTTAATCACAAATGAAAAAAAAAAGCACCTTACAAAAGGGCTGCCTATTGCTTTCAAAAAATGCTACTGGTCAGCACTTGGCTGATGGAGTCAGAAGTCCGGAAGTCACAGCCTCCCCTGTTACAAAATAAATTTGACCCTGTTTAGGAGGGAGTTGGGGGAAGGAGGGAAGGACAAGCAAAAAAGCCCGAGCTTGGCTATTCCCCACATGACCAGTAGGTGGTGAGAGTTCTTTATTTCAAACTTCACTTAAACTTCAGACTCTAGAGTTGGGGGGGGGGGGGGGCAGGGGAAGGGCTGGAGAGATCCTGAGTTCAAGAGATCCAAGGAGAGGCATCCTGAGTTCAAACCCCAGGAATCAAATAGAGGTTTTCACACTGTGGCATGCACAGGTTCACACTCAAACACATACCCCCACATATACCCAATATCAGTGAATATGTAATTTAAAAATTCCTCATGAGTATGAATTTTGCCTGCATGTATACATGTACCATGCATTTATGTGCACATTACCCAAGCAGGCCTGAAAAGGGTCTCTTGGACCTGGATGGAGTTAAAGATGGTTGCTAGTCACCATGTGGATTCTGGGAACTGAACATACATCTTCTGAAAAAAACAAAAACAAAAACAAACAAACAAACAAAACCAGCCATTTCTCCTAACTGCTGAGCCTTTTCTCCAGCCATAGTAAAATGCAATTTTTTAAAGGAAGGGATCAGTTTAGTGTTATCCTCAGCTACACATCGAACTTTGAGGTCAGGCGGGGCTGTAGGAGACCCTCTCTTAAAGAAAGAAGCCAGTGACTCTGACTCCGTGAGCAAAGGCAAGTGCACAAAGGCTTGCTGCACAAGCCTAAGGACCAGGGCTAAATCTCTAGGACCCACATGGTAGAAGGAGAGAGCCTACTCTAAAAGGATGATGTCTTCTGACTTCCACATGCTTGCCATAGTGTGCAAGTGGCCACACTCAAATACACACACACACACACACACACACACACACACACACACACACACACACAAATAATTAACCAATATAATAAGAAATAAGAAAACCATGTCTGTATAATAAAAGATAAAGACAACAGGAGATGCAGGTCAGTGGTAGGGTGTTCACCAGTGTGTGCCAGACTCTAGGTTCTACCCTTCATAGAGGAAGAAGAAGAGAAAATGAAGGAGGAAGGAATGTTCTGAGCTAAAGATAGACTAAGAGATATGACATTAAAATGTCAAAAATGATCCTGGATTGAACCAGAGTCTCACTATGTAGCTCTAACAGTCCTGGAACATACTATGCAGACCATGTTCGCCTTGAACTTGCAGAGAGATTTGCCTGCCTTTTCCTCCCCAGTACTTCAATTGAGGATTAAAGGTGTGTGTCACTAACATCCAGATAGAAAAAACATTATAATGCTTTAAGGGACAGGGAGCCTGTTGCTTTGCAATTTAATTTAAAATATTAAAACAGCAGGCAGGCATGGTGAGTGGTGCTTGCCTTTAGACCCAGGCGGCAGTGGTAGGCAGAGCTCTCTGTGTTCAAAAACAGCCTGATCCAGGATTGGCAGGGCTAGAGAGAGATCCCCCATCTCAAAATAAATAAAATACGAAAATGGGCAGGGCCTCAATTAATGATTACCCTGTTGTCTTTGACATCTATGCCATCAGCATCAAAATCACTCAGAGTCCTCTCTCTCTCTCTCTCCTCACTCATTAAAAGGTGTTTTGTTTTGAGAGAAGGTTTTATGTATCCCCAGGTACACATGCATGTGTGTGTGTGTGTGTGTGTGTGTGTGTGTATTTATATATCTGGTGCAGGAGATGGAACCCTGGGCTCCATGTATGCTCAGCAAGTGTCCTATCAACTGAGTTAGAGCCCTGACCATCTCAGAACCCCATATTACAAGGATCAGCAAGTCCTTCATTTTCTCAAAATCTACTAATCCAGTATCCAACCAGGCCTCACCACCATGTGGTTCCCTTCCTTGTCCAGCCTGGGCTAAGAAAGTCACCCTTTCCTCTCATCATTTCAGTTCTGTGTGAGGCCACAAACCAGCTGGAGGAAAGCTCTTAACATCTAATCTTGTCTGGTTTTTTTTCTTAGAGTCCTATACATGACCGACATATTAACAAAAGATGATGTTCCATAGCCCGTGTGGTGGCAAACACCTTTAATCCCAGCACTTGGGAGTCAGAGGCAAAAAGTTTGAGGCCGTCCTGGTCTAAAACGTTCCAGAAGTGCTACACAGACAAACCCTGTTTTGAAAAAGGCAAAAACAAGCAAAAAGATCAAGTCCTTTCCCAGTACCTTTAAGGACCTGACCTTGTTGTCTTCCTGCCTTGACTCACCTCTCCCCCCCTTTAAAAAAATACATGTTACTTATTTTATTTCTTTAGTGTGTATACACGTGTGCATGTGTGTGGATTCAAGTGCTACAACACACAAATGGAAGACAGAGAATCTACAAAAGTCAGTTCTCTGCCTCCATCACACAGGTCCCAAAGATTAAACTCAGGTCCACAGGTTTGGTGGTAAGTGCCTTTATCCAGTGAGCCATTCTGGAAAGTGACTTTTTCTCTCCCCACCGTTCACTCCTCTGCTCCAAGCACATGGTCTTCCTTCCTGTTTACTCAGTGATCATATGTAATCATGTCTGCCACAGGACCTTTGCATTGGTAGTTTCCTCTTTCTGGAATATTATTACACCAGATCCACTTGGCCAGCTCTTTCACTTCCTAACTTCCCTGCTTTTGTCACCAAGTCCATTTCTGACCACTCCATTTCAAGTTGTTAATATCTGGGTTGGAGAGATGGCTCAGCAGTTAATAGCAGTGACTCCTCTTCAAGAGGTCCTGAGTTCAATTCCTACATGGTGGCTCACAGCCATCTGTAATAAAAGCTGATGCCCTCTTCTGATATGTCCGGAAAGAGCTACGCTGTACTCAAATAAATATAATAAATAAATCTTTAAAACAAAACAGTTCATATCCTTTTTAAAAATTGTTAATTTCCCTTCCCCATTCTGTATGTTCTTCATCTTCTTTGCTTATTTTTCTTCCTTAGAGCTGTATACTTTTTTTTCTAACTTGTCTTTTTTTTTTTTTTTTTTTTTTTTTTTTGGTTTTTCGAGGCAGGGTTTCTCTGTGCAGTCCTGGCTGTCCAGGCTGGCTTCTGCCTCCCAAGTGCTGGGATTAAAGGCGTGAACCACCACTGACTGGCTAAAGATTTTGGACCTAAGTGATGAGAACAAACTGTGATGCAGAGCAGGTGCCCCACAAATGTTTGATATATTAATAGTGAAACGAGATGGGAGCTGATGAGATGGCTCAGTGGATAAAGGCACTTACTGTGAAGCCTGAGGGCCTGAGTTCAATCCATAGGACTCATATGATCGGAAGTGGGAACTGACTCCCACAAGTTGTCCTTTAATTATGCAAACACTAAGTGATACAAACGCCTCACACGTGTGCATACACAATTTGTTAATCAATGAAATACTGCAGAAAGGGAGAAAAGAAAAGTAACAGAGGGAAACTGTTCATCCCCCCTGGATTATTCGACAGATTCTATGGACATGTTAATCATGCATCTTGCCCAGGCTACCCTGGGCATTTATAACTGCCCAAGAGAGCTTGGCAGTCCTTCCTCCTGGCATATGTAAGGGCTGCTCACTGGAAAGCCAAGAGGGGGTGCTAGAACCTGGGTTACAACCTCGAGAAACTTAGACCTGCTTAACATCTGAAGGAAGTTGTTTTCTTCCAAGGAGAAACACAACAAAAATGCCTTGCAAGCCGCTTTGTCTTCCTGACCTAAAAACAATTTCTGGACTTCTGAAAGAAATTCTAAAGCACCTGGGCAAGGTGACTCACACCTGTAACCCTACCACTTCAGAGGGTCAACAGTCCGTAGTCATCTTTGGCTAAGTAGTGAATTTGGGACCAGTCTGGGCTACACAAGACCCTGTTTTGTTTGTTTTAAAATAGAGATTGCTCACCAGGTGAAGATGTTTGCTACTGAAAGACTCCGTGAGGAGCCCCTCCCTCAGGCCTCAGGACAATAGCGGACACCCAAGAACTCAGGATAGACCGAGCTTATTGCAAACCACATGAGGCTTTATTCAGGGAAAGCCAGAGTTCTGGCTTTCCCTGAATATCCCACCCAGGGGTAGAGGAGTCGACCTCGAGGGGAAAGAGGACCCAGTTTTTATAGGCCCTCAGGGGGGAAAGGAGAAGTGGGGAGTAGGGAATTTCCAGATCTAAACAATATCTATTCTAAAATGATTGATTCGTCAAGAAATGGGTATGGGAGGGAAACAAGGAAAGAGTCTAATGGTGCAGCAATAGGCACACACCTGGTCAGAACATTGGCAGACACACAGGTTCGAGGAGCGGCCAAAGCATTGTGCACCTTTCTTTTTCTAAATCAGTGAAGCTAGTTCTACTAACAATAAAATCGATTTTGCCAATTTCAGGGCTTCTGTGACCTTTTACATTCTGCCAGGATCTTTCACAACCAAGCTTGAAAATTTTGAGTTCAAGTCGAGGGACCCACTTAGTAGAAGGAGAGAGCAATGCCTAAAAATTGTTTTCTGACCTCTACACACATGCTGTGACATGTGCATGCGCACATACACACATGCACATGGTAAATAAATAAAGTATTAAGAATATTATATTATTTGGTGCTTGAAAAACAGCTCAGCAGTTCAGAGCATTGGCTACTGTGCAGAGGACCTGTCTTTAGTTCCCAGCACCCAGTGATCAGATGCCCTATTCTGACTTCCGTGGGTTCCTTCACACACGTAGAGCACATATGTTCACTCAGGCATACATACAAACAAACACATAAAGTAAATAAGATAAACACTTTTTAAAGAAAATGTGAACAATTATTTGACTTTTTGTAGTACTTATATTTTCCAAATTAGTACTATTAAGTAGTTTTTGTTTAGATGTCCAATGTGCTAGCCATTGTGCCATAGAGCCAGTCATCCTTTTTGTTTGTTTGTTTTTGTTTTTCAACACAGGGTTTCTCTGTGTAACCTGTAACCCTGGCTGGCCTGAACATACTCTGTAGACCAGGCTGACCTCGAATTCAGAGATCTGCCTGCCTTTGCCTTCAGCTTGCTGGGACTAAAGGTGTGCACCACTATGCCTGGCTTAGCCAGTAATCTTTCTAAAACTTTTTATTATCTGTGTAGATATATGTATGCAAGAGAAAAGAGAGAGAGACAGACAGAGACAAAGACAGAGAGAGGGGGTAGGTTACACTCTTGGGGGCCAGAGAATTTGGAGGAGTCAGTCCTTTCCTTCTACCATGCAGACCAGATTATCAAATTTAGCTTATCACACTTGGCAGCAAGAGCCTTTATCCACTGAGATATCTTGCTAGTCCCTTCAATCTTATTTTTGGGGGGAGGGAAAATCTCTATGAAAGACATTCAAAGGGCTATTAAATAATTGGAAAGATAATTTGCACTCAGATGAAAATGAAAACTGTGTGAAATGTAATTTTCTGCCTATCAGATTGGCAAATGACCAAAAAGTTAATGAAATAATTTGTGGACAATAGCAGGAAGAAAAAAGTGAATAGTTATACAATGCTGGCATACGACAGTCTAGTTCCCATGAATAATGATTTGGTAACATCACCCTGAGCCATAAACATGCATCACCTTTGACCCAGTTTTCCAGTTTGAAGAATTTATCCTACAGGTAGACTAAGTATAATTGTATATGTACAAGTTAATAACCTGAAATATTATTCATTCTTTGCTTAAGATTGTAGCATTTGGGAGTCAGAGGCAGGTAGAGGTGGAATTTGAGGTTAGCCTAGAATACATAGTGAGAATCTGTGTGAAAAAAAAAATGTGGACCAGCAAGATGGCTCAGAGAAAAATCTTAGTTTGCTATCTGTCTTTCTTATTTAGGGTTTCATTGCTGTGAAGAGACACCATGACCAAGACAACTTTTATAAAGGACAACATGTAATTGGGGCTGGCTTACAGGTTCTGAGGTTCAGTCCATTATCATCATGGCAGGAAGAATGGCAGTGCGCAGGCAGACATGGTGCTAGAGAAGGAGCTGAGAATTCTACATCTTTAATTTTTTTATTTTTTATTTTTTGGTTTTTTGAGACAGGGTTTCTCTGTATAGCCCTGGCTGTCCTGGAACTCACTTTGTAGACCAGGCTGGCCTCGAACTCAGAAATCTGCCTGCCTCACCTCCCGAATGCTGGGACTGAAGGCATGCACCACCACGCCTGGCGAGGGTTCTATATCTTGATCAGAAGTCAACCAGGAGAGACTGTCTCTTCTTCTGCACTGGGTGGAACTTCAAAGCCCATCCCCCTACCATCAGTGATGCACTTCCTCGAACAAGGCTACACCTACTCCACACCTCCAAATAGTGCCAATTCCCATGAGACAAGCATATTCAAACCACCATATTCCCTAGCCTTCATAGGCTTGATCAAACACATGAGTCTATGGGGGCCATAGCATAATGCAGAATTAGTCCAACTTGAAAAGTCCCCATAATCTATTACAGTCTTAAGATTGCTTAAAAATCCAAAGTTCAAAGTCTCTTCTGAGATTTTCGCAAATTCTTAATTGTAATTCCCTATAATATCAAAATCAAAAAGCAGATCACATACTTCAAAAATCAAAGGATAAATGTTACCATTCCCAAACATCACAGTGAGGAAATGCTGGATCAAAGCAAGACCAAAAGCCAGCGGGGCAAACTCCAAACTCTGCATCTCCATGGCTGATGTCCAACTCCTTTTAGCTTTGTTGACTGCAACACAATTCTTTCTCTTGGGCTGATTTCATTCCCTGTTAGCATCTTCCCTCTGCAGGAATCCCATGGCTCTGGCATCTGGAACACCTTGGGGTTTTCAAGGCAACTTCAACATTACAACTTCTTGTTCTAATGTCTGGGATCCATACGTGATCTTCTAGACTCCTCCAAAGGGCTTGGGTCACATATCTAACTCTGGCCTCTGTAGCATTCCAGGGTTTAGATGACTCTACTCCACTCCACTGCTTCTGGTGTTCTCAATACTCTGGAGTTTTGAGTATTCACCAATAACCTCTCCTAGGCTTCCTTCATGGTGTTAAGATTCAACTTCTTTGCATGACCTTTTCAGTCTTGGGATGTCAATTGCAACTGAGGCTGCACTTTCACCAGTGACCTTTCCTGGCTTCTCACTGTGTCAACTCCTAATTGCTCTCCATGACCACGTCATGCCTTCAAAACCAGTACCTCCTGGTGATTATTATACATTACCAGGTCCAGCTGCAGCACAAGGTACAACCTTGGCCATCTCTGCAACACAGCTTTTTTGTGTTCTAAGAAAACTTCCTGGAAGATTTCACCTCAGTGATGTCGGTCTCTTCTTAATCACTGCCAATATCTTAGCTCCAGCTAAGAAGCATCAACTGCCCCAGTAACTTCTTCCATTCTTCTTTTCTTTGATTTATTTTATGTATATGAATACACTACAGTTATCTTCAGACACACCAGAAGAGGGTATCAGATTTCATTACAGATATCTGTGAGCCACCATGTGGTTGCTGGAAATTTAACTCAGGATCTTTGTAAGAGCAGCCAATGCTCTTAACCACTGAGCCATCTCTCCAGTCCAACTCCTTCTATTCTTGACTCTAACACCAGTGCCAAATGTAACCTTAGCTGTCCTGGAATTCATTCTGTCCACCAGGCTAGCCTCAAACTCACAGAGCTCCATCTACCTCTGTCTGCCTGAGTGCTGGGATTAAAAGCTTTCACCAACACTGCCTGGAGTTTAGATGAAGTTTAACTTAGTTTAATTTTAAATACTGTTCCTCTACTGAAGAAGCTGTGTGCACTGCCTCACACTGTAATCCCAGCACTCAGAAGAATAAAGCAGAAGAGCCATGGTGAATCTAAGGCCATAGGGGGCTACTTCAAAAAACAAAAACAAAAATAAGAAGAAATATAAAAAGTTATCCAAAGTCTTGTACAGGAGTAAGCAGAAGAGGGGGACAGGCTCATGGGACCCCACCCCTAGCCTAAGGAGCTATTGTCAGTGAATGGATGCTGGAGGAGAGGGAGTCAGTGGTCAGCTGCCCACACTCATATAAATAACCCCAGTCACCCATGCTCATACAAGCAGCCCGACTTAGTGTGGGTCACAGGAAAAAAAATAGGAGAGGGATTTAGGGGAAAGATCCAAACAGGCAGAGAGGAGATAAAAGAGAGTAACTGGGGAGGGGAGAGCAGTGAATATGGACAAAATACATTTTACATATTATGAAGTTGTCAAGGAATAATGTCAAACTGTGATGGTTTGTATATTCTTGGACCAGGGAGTGGCACCATTTGGAGGTGTGGCCTTGTTGGAATAGGTGTGACCTGGTTGGAGTAGGTGTGCCACTGTGGGTGTGGGCATAAGACCCTCACCCTAGTTGCCTGGAAGTCAATCTTCCACTAGCAGCCTTTGGATGAAGATGTAGAACTCTCAGCTCCTCCTGCACCATGCCTGCCTGGATACTGCCATGCTCCCACCTTGATGATAATAGACTGAACCTCTGAACCTGTAAGCCAGCCCCAATTAAATGTTGTCCTTATAAGAGTTGCCTTGGTCATTGTGTCTCTTCACAGCAGTAAAACCCTAAGTAATACAAAAACATATTACAATATATGTCCAGTGCCACTTTATTTGTAAAAGCCAAAGACAACTGGTAACCCAAATGTCCTTCAACACAGAAACAGACTAAGAAACTGGTTTTCCCTAGGCAATGGTGGCACACGCCTTTAATTCCAGAACTCAAGAGGCAGAGGCAGGCAAATGTCTGAGTTTGAGGCCAGCCTGTTTTACAGAGTGAGTTCCAGAACAGCCAGAACTACACAGAGAAACCCTGTCTCGAAAAACCAAAAACCAAAAACAAAGAGTGAATTACAGAATAATCATGCTGAGTAAAAGAAACCAGTCAAAACCAGAATATATTCTGAATATGTGTGATTTCATTTCTAGAACATTCTAGAAAATGCAAACTAATCAACAGAGATAGAGAGTATGCAATCATTTGAAGTACACACACACACACACACAGAGAGAGAGAGAGAGAGAGAGAGAGAGAGAGAGAGAGAGGAGCCAGCGGCAGAGGTTCCCAAGCAACAAGAATAAACTTTTGGGTGTGGTTGATGTATACATTAACTATGATAATAATTTAACTAGGAATACCTGTGTCAACATTTATTAAGATCTAAGCTAGAAATACCTACAAGTTATAGCATAAACATTATGCTTCAATAAAGCTGTCCAGAAAATTTTCTCCCTATCTTTAAAATGAACATGTTTATACGTAAAAATACCCTGAAGCAGAGTTTGGAGAAATGACTTGGCGGTTAAGAACACTGCTGCTCTTCAAGGGGAACTGGAGTCAGCTCTCATCACATACATGGCAGCTCATGACATTTGTAATTCCAGACTCAGGGGATCTGACACCTTCTTCTCAATTCTGTGGTACAAGGTATGCACATGATGTACATTCATACATGCAAACATATAGACATACACACACACATGCAAAACACCCCTACAAAGCCAGACATGATGAAGCATGACTTTATTCCCAGCACTCCAGAGGTGGAGCAGGCAGAGCTCTGTGTACTCAAGGCCAGCCTGGGTTACATAGCAAGTTGCAGGTCAGCCAGGGCTACATAGTGAGACCCTGTTTCAAAAATTAAAACTCAAATCATCCATACACATGAAATAAATAAAACAACTTCAAACTGATCACAAATCATTTTAAATTTTAATTTTTTTTTTTTTTTTTTGGTTTTTCGAGACAGGATTTCTCTGAATAGCCCTGGCTGTCCTGGAACTCACTCTGTAGACCAGGCTGGCCTCGAACTCAGAAATCCACCTGCCTCTGCCTCCCGAGTGCTGGGATTAAAGGTGTGCGCCACCACGCCCGGCTTAAATTTTAATTTTTAAATTTTAATTTATTTTATGTGTATGAGTGTTTTGTCTGCATGTATATCTGTGCACCATATGCATGCCTGGTATTCACAAATGCCAAAAGACTGCATTGGACACCCTGGAACTGAAGTTACAGATAGTTCAGAGCTGCCATGTGATAGCTGTCAAACAAACTTGGGTTATCTAGAAGAGCAGCCAGTACTCTCAATTTCCGACCCAGCTCTCGAGCTGAATGAATGAGAGACCTCGTCTCCAAAAGTAAGGTAGAGAGTTCCTTCCTGGAAGCGACAGCCAAGGTTGACCTGTGACCTACACACACACACACACACACACACACACAAACACACACACACACTCATTCATACACAAACATGAATGAAAGCATACATATAAAAATGTTTATATTAAACATAAGATTCACCATAAATGGTGCCAATAAGGAGCAAAGGATTATCATACACACCCTAGGATATACTTAGAAGGATATGATATCACTTCCAAAGATTAATCACAGAACACTGCAAGGGAAGAGTCATCAAAAATATGTGCAATGGCAGATGTTCTCCAAATAACTGGCCTGTATTTGCCAAAACTGTCAACACTTAAAGGACAATGGAGGAACAAAGGGCATCAATGCAAAGTGCAGTGTTTGCTCCCCGTGGGACGAAGCATACAGTTACAAAGGATATGACTGGACCGTGGATGAAAGTGGAATATGGACTGTAGATTAGATAACATGACTAGGTCAGGGTTACATTTCCTGCATCTGCTGACGGATAATTATATCAAGAGCCATGCTGTCCTTAGCAAAGGCCAAAGGCTGGAAAGCAAACATTCCCTGTGTAACAGGCCTTCAAGTGGTTTAGAACAAACTGTGAATGGCACATTGATGGGATCATGATGAGCATAGCTGCCCTCCAGGATGGAATGTGCTTATGTGAAAGTATACTTTAAGCTGGGTGTGGTGGCACACACCTTTAATCCCAGGACTGGGGAGGCAGAGGCAGGCAGTGAATCCTGGAACTCACTCTATAGACCAGGCTGGCCTCGAACTAAGAAATCCGCCTGCCTCTGTCTCCCAAGTGCTGGGATTATGCCACCACTGCTGCCTGGCTTGTTTTAAGATTTTTGTTTATTTGGTTTTTGTTTGTTTGTGTTTTTTTTGTTTTTTTTTTGTTTTTTTTTTTTTGTTTGTTTGTTTTTTGAGACAGGGTTTCTCTGTATAGCCCTGGCTGTCCTGGAACTCACTTTGTAGACCAGACTGGCCTCGAACTCAGAAATATGCCTGCCTCTGTCTCCCAAGTGCTGGGATTAAAGGCGTGCGCCAACACTGCCCGGCATGATAATATCTTTTAAAAATACAGTTCAGGGGCTGGAGGAATGCTCAAAGGTTATGAGCACTGGCTACTCTTGTAGATGACTTGAATTCACTTCCCAGCATCCACATGAGAGCCTGTAATTCCAACTCCAGGGGATCCATTGCTCTCTCCTGTCCTCCAATGGCACTATGGGCAAGTGCACAGACATGCACAGGATAAACACTCCTACATATAAAGTAAATCAATAAAAATTTTAAAATGAGTGTAATATTACCAATAAATCCATCAAAAAGTAAAAGTAAAATTTAATGCCCTTTAAGTTGGACCATTATAAACTGAAAACTATTTGTATATAATGAAGCAGCAGTAAATACATTCACTAGTTGTGCAACTTCTTTAAAAACTCCAAAGAGAAACCCTAAACCATCACTTCTTGTTTGTCTCTTAAGAGTGCATTGTAAGAACAGAAGAGAGAGCCATTGGGAAAGAGGATTGGATGTTCTCACTGAGGACAGGTTTGGTTCTCAGCACTTACATGGCCTGCCATAATTGTGTGTAACTCTAGTCTCAGAGGATATAACATTCTCTTCTAGCCTCAGTAGACACTGGACAAGCAGATGGTGCACATACATTTATATAAGCAAACACCCATACACATAAAAATAATTCCTTAGAAAAATATTTCATGTGTGAAAATAGGTGAGGGATTTGAGACAGGACCTGGTCAGACTAAATTCTCTATGTACCTAAGGATCACCTTTACCTCCTGGTCCTTCTGCCTCCACCTCTCAAGTGTTGGGATTCCAGGAATGCATCACCACAGCCAATTGTTTTTGTTTTCTTTTTTATGAAATGGTAGGGATTGAGCCCACCATTTTGTGTATGCTTGGCAAGCATTCTACAATTGAGATAGACTTCCAGGCCACCATATAACCTCATGTCCTCATTTCGTTTCTGATTGCTGTGGGAAAAAATACCCTAACAAAAGCAGTTTTAAAGGAGAAAGGGCTTATTCAGGTTCATCGAAGCAAGGAAATCAATATAGGGATTTGAAGTAGCCAGTCACATATACAGTCAACAGCTCACAATTTTATGTTCAAGAGGAGAGAAAGAATGAACACATACATGTGTATATTCACATCAGTTCACTTTCTCCACACTATTTTATTATTTCTGTTGTTGTTTTAAGACAGAGCCTTACTGTGTATTCTTTTCTTAAAAAAAAAAAAGATTTATTTATTATTGTATCTAAGTACACTGTAGCTGTCCTCAGATGCACCAGAAGAGGGCGTCAGATCTCATTATGCGTGGTTGTGAGCCACTATGTAGTTTCTGAATTTGAACTCAGGACCTTCGGAAGAGCAGTCGGTGCTCTCAACCACTGAGCCATCTCTCCAGCCCGGTTACTGTGTATTCTTGACTGGCCTGGAACTCCCTATGTAGACCAGGCTGGCCCCGAAGTCATTGAGATCTGCCTGCCTCTACCTCCCAAATACTGGGATTAAAGGCAAGCAGCACCACACCTGCTTCACTTTCTCCACTCTTACACAGCCCTGGATTCCCTGCCTAAGGATTGATGCTACCCATTGTGGGCTGTTTCTTCCCACCATAATTAAAATAATCTAGACAATCTCCCACAGACATACCCACAGACCAACCTGATCTACATCTAAAAAAAATCTCTCAGTGAGACTTTCTTCCCAGATGTTTCTAGATGATGTCAAGTTGATAATGAAAATTAACTTCAGAAAGCCACACACACCTCATAATTTCAGAAATGCCCTATTGCTTAGCTTAGTAGAAAGGATTCAATAAGGATATAAATATCAGGAAATGAGATTTATTCTTTATAATTCTTATATTTGCAGTGCTAGAGATGAAACCCAAGGTCTTGCTTGTGGTAGGAAAATACTCTACCCTTGAGCTCCATCCCCAGCTTTAATTATGTATCTTTGAGCTTTATGCATGTTAAGCAAATATTCAACCAGCAAAGCTCCGTCTTCAGCCAACCCATTTCCCCAACTCACAATTTATCATTCTCCCTCTCCCTCTCTCTCTCTCTGTGTGTGTGTGTGTGTATGTGTGTGTTTGTGTGTGTGTGAGAGAGAGAGAGAGAATGAGAGAGAGAGAGAGAGAGATAAGGGGTAGGGAGGTTGAAACTTATGGTGGCTGCTAACAACACTAACAACACAGCTGTGAGTCAGATAGCCAGATTTCAAATCCTAGCTCTGCCTAGACAATTGTGTGAAGATGGAAAGATTCACAGCCTCTCCTTCACCCTGTTGTCATTGGTAAAGTAGAATAATTACACCACCTGCCTCCGTGCAGCTGTTGTTAGGATAAACTGAATACATAATCACTTGAGTATAAGAAGTACACAGCAGGTCTTGGCCACTGTGTTTATTATAAGCATCGCTTGCACCAGAAGATCAGTTCCTTTCTTCCCAACCCATCCTCTAGAAGTCTCCGGGAACAGAGATTGGAAAAACGCATTTATGACACAGTGTTCTTCCCAGGGCTGACATCTTTTGAAGGGAGAAATTATTCTCCTTCATTCTGCTGCTATATTCTAACAAGACACCTCCCTGTCTGCTTCCTTTCTTGATGACAGAATCCAGTCTGGGCTTGCCTTCTTTCATTCTGTTAGTGTCGGAAATAAAATATAAGGTCTTTTCTTGTGCATGTCAGGAAAGTGTTATGCCTTTGAACTATATCTCCCAACTTTTGTTTTGTGAGAACCCAAGTTGGCTTCAAACTGGCTTTATAGCTGTCTTATCAGGGTTTCTATTCCTGTACAAACATCATGACCAAGAAGCAAGTAGGGGAGGAAAGGGTTTATTCATCTTACACTTCCACATTGCTGTTAATCACTAATGGAAGCCAGGACTGGAACTCAAGCAGGTCAGGAAGCAGGAGCTGATGCAGAGGCCATGGAGGGATGTTACTGGCTTGCTTAGCTTGCTTTTTGTTTGTTTGTTTTTTTGGAGACAGGGTTTCTCTGTGTAGTCCTGGCACTCACTCTGTAGAGCAGGTTGGCCTCAAACTCAGAAATCTGCCTGCCTCTGCCTCCCAAGTGCTGGGATTAAAGGCATGTGCCACCACACCCGCCCGGCTCAGCTTTCTTTCTTTCTTTTTTTAATATTTATTTATTTATTATATGTAAGTATACTGTAGTGTGTCTTCAGACACTCCAGAAGAGAGCATCAGATTTCGTTACAGATAGTTGTGAGCCACCATGTGGTTGCTGGGATTTGAACTCAGGACCTTTGGAAGAGCAGTCGGCACTCTTAACCACTGAGCCATCTCTCCAGCCCTCAGCTTGCTTTCTTGTTTTTTTTTTTTTTTTTTTTTTTTTTTGGTTTTTTTTTGAGACAGGGTTTCTCTGTGTAGCCCTGGCTGTCCTGGCACTCACTTTGTAGACCAGGCTGGCCTCGAACTCAGAAATCTGCCTGCCTCTGCCTCCCGAGTGCTGGGATTAAAGGCATGCGCCACCACGCCCGGCCCTCAGCTTGCTCTCTTATAGAACCCAAGACTACCAGCCCATGGATGGCACCACCCACAATGGGCCCTCCCCCCTTGATCACTAATTGAGAAAATGCCCCACAGCTGGATCTCATGGAGGCACTCCCCCAAGTGAAGCTCCTTTCTCTGTGATAACTCCAGCCTGTGTCAATTTGACACACAAAACGAGCCCGTACAATGGCTATGGATGACTTTGAACTCCTGATGCTCATGTTTGCATAACCCAATTGCCAGGATGACAGGTATGCACTAGCATGCCAAGTTTATGTGGTACAGGAGATAGACTCCAGAGCTTCATGCATGTTAAGCAAACATTCTACCAACTGAGCTCCGTGTTCAGCTGACTCATTTCCCCCTCATTTTTACCCCTCTCGCGTGTGCGTGCATGCGTGTGCGTGTGTGTGTGTGTGTGTGTGTGTGTGTGTGTATGTATGATAGGGGGTAGGGAGTTTGCATGCCACTAACCATGTGTGGAGGCAAAAAGAATACGTTTGTGAAATAAATTATCACTTTTCGGCTTTCCACGGGGCACACTCACTGAGGATCTAAATCACGTTACCAGACTTATGCGGCACTTTCGCCAGTCTAAGCTTGAATTGCTGACTTCCGGCTTCCATCTTCCAGTACTGTGCTTGCAGCTTGCACTGCCACATCCAGGTTGGGTTTTGAGAGTACAAGTTTGCCTGTATGTCACTGCCTGTGTTAGCGTGATTGAGTGCATGCTTGTGGAGGCCAAAGGAAGTTGTTGGATGTCCTTCTAGATCACCTGTCTCTCTATATACTGAGGCAGAGTTTCTCAATGGAATCCAGTCAGTTGAGCTAGTCTAACTAGTTAGCTTGCTCTGGGAATCCTTTGTCTCTGCCTCATGAGAGCCAGATTACAATCGGATAACCACATCAGCTCCGCATTTACTTGGGTCTGGGGTTCCAAATTTTGATACTCGTACTTGGACAGCATGTGCATTCATTACCCACTGACTCATCTCCTCAATGCCTGATCTTTCTTTCTAAAACAAGGGTCTCACATGTCAACCAAATTGGCCTTAACTACAATGTAACTGAGGCCAGCCTTGAATTTTTGACCCTCTTGTTTAAGCCTCCTAAATTCTGCGATTACCGATGTCATTGTTTCTCTTCTCATAAAAGAAATTTAAGGGGGAGATTATTTCAACTCACAGTTCATGGTTGCTGTGCATCATCGCTGGGGAAGTCACCATATCAGGCAGCCAATCATACTGCATCCTCAGCCAAGAAGAAGAGAGTAGGAAATGAAACACGCTAGGGATGATCCTACTTTTGCCACACATGTATTCTTTTGGTTTTGTATTTATTGTATTTATGTTTGAGTGTTTTGCTTCTATGTATGTGTATGTATCATATGCACGCCTAGTGCTCAAGGAAATTAGAAAAGGGCGGGTGTCAGATACCCTATAGTTACAGATGGTTGTGAGCTGCCATGCGGGTGCGAGGAACTCTGTTCCTCTGTAGAGTAACAAGTGTTCTTACCTGCTGAGCCATCTCTCAGCCTTGTTCTTTTTTTTTTCTTTCTTTCTTTTTTTTTCTTTTCTTTCTTTTTTTTTTTTTGGAGACAGAGTTTCTCTCTATAGCCCTGGCTGTCCTGGAACTCACTTTGTAGACCAGGCTGGCCTCGAACTCAGAAATCTGCCTGTCTCTGCCTCCCAAGTGCTGGGATTAAAGGCGTGTGCTACCACTGCCCGGCATCCAGCCTTGTTCTCATTCTCCACTCTTACACAGTCCGGGATATGTGCCACCCACGTGAGTAACTTAGCATAATCAAGATAACTACCACCACTGGGGGAGGGGGGCGTGGGTGTGTGGGAAGAGGGGAGTAGGAGAGTGCTGGAGTCCCGCCAGAGTTCCGGTGCTCTGGGCTGGCGGACGCGAGGAGGACTACGGGATGGACGCTTTCCTCGCAGCGACCCTGGGTGGGCATCTGACTGTGTTAAGCCACTGACCCCACACGGCGGGTGGTGGACAAGGGGCAGCCAGCCCCAGTTACTAGGTTCTCAGTCTCTGGCATCCCACTCTGGATATGGCGGAGGAGCAGAGAACAGAATAGGGGCCCCCGGGGTAGCACTCAGGGATAGGGTTAGGGTTAGGGTTAGGGTTACAAAGAAGTTAAGGGAAGAGGTCAGGGGGAGAGGGGGGCGCTGGGTGGTTCCCACGCAGGCAAGAGTCTTTGGTCTGGTCTGTGCTGCAGTGTAGGAAGGCCTTCTGTCGAGAGGTTAGACGCTGCTCATTAAGAGAAAGCCTATCCCATTGTTCAAGCACGGTGTGCCTTGATGGTCAGAGACAGCCTATGGTTTTGGAGCTTTATTGTAGAAAGGTAAGGGGAAAGAAAGAAGGTAGAAAAGAGAGAGAGAGAGACCGGCCATGGCCACGTGGAGAGATGGGGGAAGGGAGAGAGAGAAGAAAGGCTAGAGAATAAGAGAGGTAAAAGCTTAGAGAGAAAGAGAGAGGTGGGAAGAGAAAGAAAGAGAAGGTCGGGCGTGGTGGCGCAAGCCTTTAATCCCAGCACTCGGGAGGCAGAGGCAGGTGGATTTCTGAGTTCGAGGCCAGCCTGGTCTACAGAGTGAGTTCCAGGATCAGCCAGAGAAACCCTGTCTCAAAAAAAAAAAAAAAAAAAAAAAAAAGAAGGAAGGAAAGAGAGAGAAGGAGAGCTAGAGAGTAAGAAAGCTTAAAGAGAGCAAGGAGGGGCCAAGCAGACCCTCTTATAGTGGGGCTGCTATCTTGTTGTTGCTAGGTAACTGTGGAGAGGAGTCTAGCCAGATTGCCAGAAGCTTGGGACATTGTCTACTTGACTGCTAGCCACATACCTTTCTTGGCAGTATGACAGGAGCCAGGGGTCCAGGATAAAACACCTTCTCTCCCATGCAGGTGGAAATTACTACCCATTGGGTCCCAAGACCTAGGCTGGACGCTCGACTGGAGACCAAGCTGTCTGTGCATAGCCCATTGCCCCACACACCACCACTTCACAGGTAATTCTAACCTTTGTCAAGTTGACCATTCATACTAACCTGTGCCAACCTTTCTATAGCTATTGATTGGTTGGTTGAAGTACTGTAGGTAAACCTAGGGTCTCATGCACACTAGGCAAGTGCTATACAACTAAGCTAAGTTCCCAGTCCAAATATAGTGCCATATTTTTTTTCCAGTGTGAAGAACATTATCTCTGCTGGGTAAGAGCTCTAACAGTGAGCTGTATCCTCAGATCAAAGCCTTGTACCAAAGCTGGGAGTGTATGAAGACATGGACACGATATGATCCTAGCACAATGCCAACATATAATAGGTGCTTACAGAGTTATTGCAACAGCTGGGTAAGAGGGCACATTCCAGAAAGCAGTTTTTAGGATAAAAGCCAGAGCTAGTTCCAGATCCCAAGAGGACAGGAGTCTTTTGTAATGGTTGTACCCAGCAGGTACCTCCAAGAATCTTCAGGTTGTTCTGTACTCTCTGAAGCATGGAACTGAAGAAATCCATGAAAAGTATGTGGAGAAAAGACTATGTGGGATTTGGGGCTGGAAAGATGGTTTAGTGGAGAAGTCCTTGACTCACAGGGGCAAGAAATCAAATTCTGATTCCCAGAACCCACAAAAAATCTGGGCAGGCATAGTAACTTCCTATAATCTCAGTACTCCAGGAGCAGGAATGGGGGATCCCTAGGGCAAGGTGGTGAGCTTCAGGTCCAAGAATATTTCTTGCCCCAATAAATAGAGAAGGACACTTCGCTTTTCCATACACACGCACACACAAGAGCATGCTCACCTGCCCACGTGTGTGCCCATACATATGTTAATATACATCACACAAAAACTGGTCATGTTGGCAAAGTAATTGGTTTCCTTTAGTTTTTTAAGACTATTTTTTATTTTGTATGTATGAATGCCCCCTTGGAGATCCCAGAAGAGAACTGGATCCCCTGGAACTGGAGTTGTAGATGGATGTGAATCACAACATGGGTTTTCATATCCAAACACAGGTCTTGTACAAGAACAGCAAATGTGTGCATGTGTCTGTGTGTAGGTGTGTGCACATGTGTGCAGGTGCCTGAGAAGGCCAAGAGGGCATTGGGTCTTCCAAAGCTGAAGACATGTGGACCTTCTTGCTACTATCCTCTAAGTGTTAAGATGACAGGCATGCACCACCACACCCATCTCAGTGGTTTTTCTCTGGAGGCAAGAAGACTTGGACAAGGAGATAGCACATGGACTAGCACGGAATGCTATGTCCTGTGCCCAACGGCTGATGTTTGGGGAGAACAGATGGTGGATGTATGAATTCATTCCTTGTTGAGGGTTTTCTGCCTACTCTTCCTGTCTGCCTGCCACTGCTTCTGGGATCAGTCTGGCAAAAGGCCCAGCTGGTCAAGTGTACAAGCAGTGGCCTGCATGTCAGCCTTGAGGCATGCAGTTTCAGATTCCAGAGGTTTGCTGCTGGCTCCTAGCCCTGCTGACTCAACTTGGGGGTTTTTCAGTCAATTTGCCCTAAGGGTCTTCTTGTCAGACAGGTTTTCTGTGTCAGGCTCCTCTTCCTAGCAGGCTACAGGGGAACTGTCAGAAAAAGGAATATCCATGCAAACTTGTTGAATAAAAACTTAACCAGGCAGCATAAACAAGGAAAGTTGTCTGCCCCACCCCAGTCCTCTTTTGTCTCAGCCTTGTCCCTCTCCCCTGCTCAATGGTAGGGTTTATACACAAACTAAAAAACTCAGTACAGGATCTGGGCTGTATGGAATGAGTGAATGAATGGATGGGTGTGGAAGGGAAATCTTTGCTGATGTTCTCTAGATTGTTTGCTTTTTAAATTTTTTTAAAAAGATTTATTTTATTTAATTTATGAGTATATTGTAGCTGTCTTCAGACACACTGGAAGAGGGTATCAGATCCTATTACAGATGGTTATAAGCCATCATGTGGTTGCTGGGAATTGAACTCAGGACCTTTGGAAGATCAGTCAGTACTCTTAGCTGCTGAGCCATCTCTCCAGCCTGCTTTTTAATTTTTTTTTTTTTTTTTTTTTGCTTTTTAAATTTTTAAATGACTGTTTTAAGTTGTGTGCATGTGTGTAAGTGCCTGAGGAAGTCAAAGTCACCATGTCTCCTGGAGCTGGAATTAGAGGTGACTGTGAGCTGTTGGACTTAGATCCCCTGTAAAAGATGTAAATGCTCTTAACTGGTAAGATAGATTTCCAGCTCCTCCTGGCTCTTTTAGTTGTTGTTGTTGTTGTTGTTTTGTGACAAGGTCTTCTTCCTGCATGGCCTGGAACTTCACTATGTGGACCAGGCTGACCTCAAACTCACAGAGCTTCCTCCAATTGCTTCTTGCTCTGCAGTGCTGGGAGTTAAGGTATGCATAACTATGAATTGTTTTTGTTTTGTTTTGTTTTGAAACAAGGTCTTGCTGTTTCAGCTTTGACTGGTCTGGAACTTACTATGTAGAGCAGGCTAGCTTGTAGCTTGTACTATTCCCCTGTGTCCTGCGTGATGGGTTTACAGGTGCGTGCCATCAGTTTTGTTGTTGCTCTTGTTGTTTGGAGACCTGGCTCAGAGTAGCCCAGGCTCTCTTAAACTCACTTGTGTAGCTCAAGATGAATTCCACACTCTTCTGCTCCATGCCCCAAGAGCTGGGATGACAGGTCTGTCCTCAGACGCTGATCCTCCTTTAATGCAGGTAAATTCCTGGACACCAAGATCCCTGGTGGTGGAGGACAGGCAACAGGAGGAAGCCTAGGGTTGCACTCTCTACAATGTAGACAGAAATCCCAGCTATTGACTATTTGGCCAGGAAGAGGTGACTAATTGAACAAGGGTGTTAGTGATCCTCACAAACACATCTGCAATGACGAATGCTTGAGCTGGAAAGAGCGTGGGAGCCAGAAAGGTGGTGGAAGTGAGAGTGGGGGCAGGGGTTCCGCCTGGTCTGTGGATTAAAGATCTCAGGAAGCCTCTAAGAGGCAGGGAGCAAGGTTCTGTAATCCCCCACTTGCCATATGAACTCAGCCTACCAGGGAGAGAACTTTCTGCCACGTAACTCTGCCCTACTTTACTTTTGACTTGAGATGGGGTCAGTCAAGAAGGCATCCACGTAGCGGGAAGGGGCGGGTGGTGGTGGGAAAGAAGGCATCTACGACCTGATTTGTACGCCCTTTCCTCCTTTGAACCGGGCTGGGATGCGAGCTAGGGCTGGGAATTTCCGGCCTTAGGATGAACCATGCAGTGCAGAGACAGTCACGTCGCTTATTAGGTCACAAGGAAGGCGAAGCAGACATCCCCAAGGACTCTTCATACACACACACACACACACACACACACACACACACGCCACACACACACCCTCGTAACTACAAAGCCTGTGGCATTGCACCCTAAAACTTGGCCACTTGCTCCGCCCCCGGGCCCCGCCTCCAATGCTCTCCCTCCCACTCCCACACCCGCTTTATAAAGTGGGGCTTTAGGTGCAACCGTGAAACGCTTATGAGCTACGGGCTCCAGATCTTCTTCTGCACTAGAGCAAGTCTAAGTCTGAGCCGGCTCCCCCAGAACTCCAGCTACTGGGTCTTGAACTCCTGCGTTCCGGAGTCCTAGCGTTGCTGCACCCAAGGCCACCCCCAGAATCATGCGCTGCGCTCCGACAGCAAGCGCTGCCCTGATGCTATGCGCGGCTACTGCGGGGCTTTTGAGCGCGCAAGGGCGCCCTGCACAGCCAGAGCCACCGCGCTTTGCATCCTGGGACGAGATGAACTTGCTGGCTCACGGGCTGCTACAGCTCGGCCATGGGCTGCGCGAACACGTGGAGCGCACCCGTGGGCAGCTGGGCGCGCTGGAGCGCCGCATGGCTGCCTGTGGTAACGCTTGTCAGGGGCCCAAGGGAAAAGATGCACCCCTCAAAGACTCCGAGGATAGAGTCCCTGAAGGTCAGACTCCTGAGACTCTGCAGAGTTTGCAGGTAGGTGCATCCACCAGGACTCTGACTCTACTTAGACTCGTTTTGGGTCCTCCAGGACCCGGGTGGAGAAGGGCCTCAGAGCAGACTGTGAAAGGGTAGAAGGGAGGGTGAATAAGAGGAGGTCGCCGACTTAAAGCCAGGTCTTCACTAGTCTTGCATATCTTTAGACTCAGCTCAAGGCTCAAAACAGCAAGATCCAGCAATTGTTCCAGAAGGTGGCCCAGCAGCAGAGATACCTATCAAAGCAGAATCTGAGAATACAGAATCTTCAGAGCCAGGTAATTACCCCAGCAATTGGCCCAAATCGGAAAGAGGAAACAAAATGGGGGTGAAATGTAGTGGTGAAATGTGGCTAAGCAGTTGTTATGGCATGAGTCAAAAGATCTAACCACCCGTTTCCTGTCCGGTCTTAGATAGACCTCTTGGCCCCCACGCACCTAGACAATGGAGTAGACAAGACTTCGAGGGGAAAGAGGCTTCCCAAGATGACCCAGCTCATTGGCTTGACTCCCAACGCCACCCACTTACACAGTGAGTATATCTGGTCTTTGCTGTCATCTGGCAACTCCCCAACCACCCCACTTGCCATTCCAATCCTTAGCCTTCTTGTCAGGTCCACCTTAATAGGAAAGAAAGAGATTCTGGCCTTGGGTTCCTGTGGGCTCACTAGGCTCTAGTCAAGGGTATTTTTATATATTGCACCCTCTTCACTTATAACCCTGCTTGGCCAGACCACCCCACCATTCTTTCCCAGCAAGAATCTTCCCAAAATCTTATTAGCCATTAACCAGAACAAGTAGAGGAAGGCTAAAGGAGCTAAAGTTTCAGGGGTTCTGGGAGATGGTGGTGTAGCTCAAGGACATCATCCAAAGGAATCCAGGGGTGTGTGTGTGTGTGGATGTGTGTGCGTTTCCGAGGTTTGGAACCCTCCAACATCTCTTGATATAACTATAAGAGGGAAAACCAGAGTAAGCACACCCCCACGCCAGCTCCTAGACTAGATACATCCTCTTACATCTTACAGATACAGATCCTTTGTCCTGAAAGCTTCCATCCAATCACATACACATATATACCTAACAGTTTTCCATCACAATTTCTAGGTCTTAGATTGTGGATGTCCATGCCCAATACTTTGTTTCAAATTGAAGTATGTGTGGAGCGAGGGAGTGCAGGGCGGGTGGGTCGGGGGTGCGGGGCACAGAGTCAGAGGCTCCCAGTTCCAACCCTGAGTTCATGCCTATTCGTTCACCCTTCTTGACATCTGTGGCTCTCCACAGCCAACTAGGTGAAAGTTTGGATATCCCCTTCACACCCTAAGGCTGCTTGCTGGCTTTCAGCCCAACCTCTTTAGACTTAATCCCTCCCCTGGCTTTTACTTAGGCAAGTACCTAAGCATGACAAGGGTCATGGATGAGCTTTTCCGGGGTCGGCAGGCATAGGTTCTGGATGGGTGATGTGGTGGAAGAGAAGAGCTGAGGGGGGTGGTTTTGTGGCTTTGGAGCTCCCAGACTCAGCCTAGCCAAGTAGAGGAAAGTTCAGAGCTGGAGAGACAAACAGCTGGCCCTAATGGGAACCACATGGGTGGTTTGGCAGTGTGCCTGTCCCGATTGGATGAGAGGAAAGTAGGGGAAAGGGAGCGAGCTGCCTGAGGGATTGGAAAGTATACTTCCCATCTTTCTGGGTCTGCCCCCACTCCTGGCAGTGCAGACAGAGCTGGCTGGCAGAAAGTGCCTGCATGCCCCTCCCCCAGTGACCTTTCTCCTACTTTCCCTGGCTGGGCTGGGGGTGGTTCTTCCTGAATTTAGAGGACTTGTCAAGGCCAAGTTCTTTCTCTCCTCCTCTCCTCTTTTTCTTCTAGAATTCTTCCTCTCCCCCTTCTTCTGGTAACAGACATGGCCGTAGCCCGCACACACCCCCAGCCTCAGTCTCCCATCCCACTGTCAGCATCTTCTACTAATTCAGAGTACCTCTTTGCTCTGTCAGCTCAGCTCTTGCCTTACCCCAGATCCACCCCTGTCCATTGTTTTAAGTCTTCACTGAAACACTGACTATGGGGTAGGCTCTAGGTGGTTACAGGTCCCTACTGTGGACAAACTTCCTCCTTGTCTCTGGCCTCAGTGGGAGGAGTGGGGACATGCCTCCAGATGACTCTTCATCAGTGATAATATCTCTATTCACTTTTGGGAGTCTAACAGGGCTTGAGAGAGTGGAACAGCATCCTTTTAGAAGCTGGGACCCAGAGAAAGGAATGGGAAAATGGAATCCCTGGCATCAGGACCATGTGCTGATTGTCAATAACAGGAAGGTGTGATACATGGGGAAAAGGCTCAGGGAAAGAAGCCAGAGAGGGTAGACAAGCAGAGTGGGAAGAGTGAAGATTGGTCAAGGGACTGACCAACCGTTCCTTAGTGTGCCTTGAGGACCCTACTGGAGAATGCTATAATGAGCCAGGAACAAGTTTAGGCAAATCACCCTGTGGGGCTCATCCTCTGCCACCAACCCTTCACACTCACCTGTCTCCTGAAATCGCTGGGGGCTTCTCTCCTGCTTCACTCTCTCCCTTTGTCTACTTTCAGGGCCTCCCCGGGACTGCCAGGAACTCTTCCAAGAAGGGGAGCGGCACAGTGGACTTTTCCAGATCCAGCCTCTGGGGTCTCCACCATTTTTGGTCAACTGTGAGATGACTTCAGGTAGGATGCACTAACCCCCCAAGGAGCCTCCTTGCCAGGCACAGCCCTGATGTCATAAAATAAAGCCATGTATAGCTCAATAATACAAGCACTTACCTAGCTTGTATAAGCTCCTGGGATCCTTCCACAGTAACACACACACACACACACACACACACACCCTATTATGCAGCTTGTAGGATGTAGTCTGTAGGAGGTATATAGATAATCTTTTTCCCTATTGACAGGCATCTCAAGCTCAGTGATAGGTTTCTGTGGTTAAGGTGTACGGCTGTCCAGGTCTAGTCATCTACAAGGTGAGATCAAGTCCAGCCTGGGTAACTTAGTATAACCCTGTCACGCAATAACAAAATATAAGTGAGCTGGGGACATAGCTTAATGAGAAAGTGCCTCCTAGAATGTACAAGACCCTAAATTCAGTGCATAGAACTACAGTTGGATATGGTGACTTGTGCCTATATTTATAATCCCAATACTTGGGAGGTTGCGACAAAAGGATTGTTGAAAGTGCAAGGCCAGCCTTATCTCAGTCTTCATGGGCTGGGAATAAAGCTCAGTTGGTAAAGCGCTTCCGTTGAATGTATGAAGCCCTGGCTTCCATCTCCAACACTGCATAAAATAGGTATCATAATTCAAGTTTGCTACCCAAAACTCTGGAGGTGGTAGCAGGCTGATGAGGAGTTTGAGATCATCCACAGTTACATAGTGAGTTGAAGGACAGCTTGGACTATAGGAAAAATTTGAGGTCATCCTTGGCTACAAAACCATGTTTTAAGCCAGTCTAAGGTAGAGACTCTGTTTCAAACAACAAAACACATATACTCCTGGTTCCCGAGGCAGGCTCCTAGGATGGAAGTCTGTTCTGGTCCCACCCCCTGCGGGGACTGATGAGTGTGTTGCCCTTCCTGGGATTGTATGGAAGCATGACATTAGGCTTGCAAGCTAGGTAGGACTATCAGTTTCCCTGTGAGAAGGGACTTATGGTGACTTTTTGTCTTTCTGGGCAGATGGAGGCTGGACAGTGATTCAGAGACGCCTGAACGGCTCTGTGGACTTCAACCAGTCCTGGGAAGCCTACAAGGATGGCTTCGGAGATCCCCAAGGTAGGTGTTTCTCTGGAGGCCATAGTGATGCAAGGAGCAAAGGGCACGAGAGTTGAGCCCGGCTCACATATGATTTCTCTTGATTCAGGCGAGTTCTGGCTGGGCCTGGAAAAGATGCACAGCATCACAGGGGACCGAGGAAGCCAATTGGCTGTGCAGCTCCAGGACTGGGATGGCAATGCCAAATTGCTCCAATTTCCCATCCATTTGGGGGGTGAGGACACAGCCTACAGCCTGCAGCTCACTGAGCCCACGGCCAATGAGCTGGGTGCCACCAACGTTTCCCCCAATGGCCTTTCCCTGCCCTTCTCTACTTGGGACCAAGACCATGACCTCCGTGGGGACCTTAACTGTGCCAAGAGCCTCTCTGGTAAGCAGATTTTATTCCCACTGTAGCCTACATTCAGTCCCAAAGTGTGCATCCATGCCTTGTCCCCCTTTTCTCCTTGCCTCCTGTGTGCCTATGGGCCAGTCATTGAGTTAATCTCTGCTGTTTTCAGTTTCCCTGTCTTTAAGTGAACATGATCATGGTGCCCACTTTTGAAAATTCAACTGAGAATACTTGTGGGTGTGTAGCTGACACAGGGCAAAGCCAAGACAAATCCTTGTCTTATTCTTTTCAATTCTGAGGTATAGGGTCTTGTGCCTGTTAGCCAAACATTCTGGCACAGAGCTACACCCTGGCCCCTGGTGTTTTGTTTTTGTTGTCTGTTTGACTCAGGGCCTCATATAGCTCCAGCTGGCCTTGAACTTGTTATATAGCTAAAGATAAGCTTAAAGGGTCAGCCTCGGAGCTGGAGAGATGGCTAAGTGGTTAAGAGCACGGACTGCTCTTCCCAGGGGTCCTGAGTTCAATTCCCAGCAACTACATGGTGGCTCACAACCATCTCCAATGGGGTCTGATGCCCTCTTCTGGTGTGTCTGAAGAGAGCAATGGTGTATTCATATTAAGTAAATAAACCATTTTAAAAAGGAGGGGGGCATCAGCCTCTAACTCCTGAGTGTTGGGGTATCAGGCGTGTGCCATTGTGCTCCTGAGGATCAATCCCACAATTCCATGCCTGGTAGGCAAGCACTGTAACAAATGAGCTACAGTACTAGCTCTTCTTCTGCTTCACTTATTCAGTCAGGATCAAACTATAAAGAGCAGGCTGGCCTCAAACTTCCTATCGTACTGCTGAGCACTGTGACTACAAATTTCTGCCCACAAGCTCTGCTTCATAGTGTAGCTCACTTGGCAGAGAACCTACCTAACATGAGTGAAGGCCTAGGCTTCATTGCCCATACCATATAAAACACGCGTGGTTGTACGGTGTCAACCATAGACTCAGAAAGAGGAGGCAGGTAAAGCAGAAATTTTAAATTGTCTTTGGCCACGTGGAGAGTTTGAGGCCAGCCTCCCGTCACAAAACAAAAATAAGACTTATGAGATGGCTCAGCCAGTGACAGTGTTTGCCTACAATCCTGAAGACCTAAGTTTGATCTCCAGGACTCACATAGTAGAAAGAGATCACTGGCTCCCACAAGCTGTCCTCTGACCTTCATACCCACTGTGGCATGTACACCCACACACATATACACGGGAACACAAAGTAAATAAATGTAATAAATTCTAACGGCGTAAAATCCAAAGTTCATCTTGTCTCCAGCTGTGCTTTCTTTCTCAGTATGGAAACTCAAGACCTTGACCGCATCTCCTGTTCTTTAACCCTATAGGTGGCTGGTGGTTTGGTACCTGCAGCCATTCCAATCTCAATGGACAATACTTCCACTCTATCCCACGGCAACGGCAGGAACGTAAAAAGGGTATCTTCTGGAAAACATGGAAGGGCCGCTACTATCCTCTGCAGGCTACCACCCTGCTGATCCAGCCCATGGAGGCTACAGCAGCCTCCTAGCCTCCTCACTGGAGCCTGGTTCCAGGCCTAAGAAGACAGTGACTTTGGTTGTGGCCCTGAGATTTGGCCATTCTCTGCTGGGGGCAGGAGCTCTAAGTAGGGCTATCTGCGTCTTGTGGACAAAGAAGAAGCCCGTAACTGGAGAGACTGGAGGACCCCTTTTCCGTGTCGGGGTCTGCAAGCATTGTTGTCTGAAACAGTCAGAGCAACAGGAAACAAATGGCCCAGACCCAGAAAACATGGGCTCGAGGGGCATTGAATATCACTTCCCGCCTACCAGAGAAGTTGGGGATGCAGAGGGACCACTTCAGTCCAACTAGCTGGGCCCTTAATGGCGGACTCAGTCATATTGACTGACTGGAGACAGGGTGCCAGGAGCCCTGGATACACTCATGGTGCTGTTGTGGGTGCTGTGGATGCACAGGTGCCAACTGTGGTTCCCAGGCACAGCTCACAGCATTCTTACAATAAAAACAACCTCAGAACATTTTGTTCTCTGTTGTTTCATTTGATTTTTCCAAGTGAATAGTTTCAAAGTTCGAGTAAACACGTTCCTCGGGTGGTGACCGTATTCCCAGATCCGTTAAGGACAGAACTGGTTGGCTATTCCTTCCTAGTGATTTCAGCTTCCTTCTTTTAGTATTTCATGATGTGAGCCTCTCTTGTTTATATTTCAAAATCTCAAAACAGGTCCAGGGAGGTGGCTCAGTGATTAGGAATACTCGTTCTTCCAGAGGGCCTGGGTTTGGTTCCCAGCCTTCACATAGCAGCTAACAATACCCTGAAACTCTACTTCAAGGGGGTCCAATGCCTCCTCTGACCTCCACGGCTCCTGTACAAATGTGAGACATATGCAAATATTTAGGCACACACATAGGAAAGAAAATATTTTTTAGAAAACAGAGTTAGGGAAATGGCTTAATGATTCCAGACGTTTGCTGTCTAAGCCTGGTGACTGAGTTCAAGCACCCAAAAGGTCAAAGGACAGAACAGACTCCGCAAAGTTGGCCTTTGACCACCACACACAAGCCATGGCACTTGGGCTGTCACACAGATATATACACAATAAATAAGTGTTTTTTTTTTTAACTTTTAAAAGTTAAAAATCATATAACTCATGCAGTCCAATCATTAGGGAAATTGGTGATAGAGACAAGTAAAAAGTCTTTCTGATCAGTACTCGGTGGGATACACACATATCTCCAGCCCCTGGGAGGTGGACATAGGAGCTTTGCAAATTCTAAGCCAGACTAGGCAATAGAACAAGATCCTGTATCACAAACAGGGTGAGTGCTGCAGATGTAGCTCAATTGGTCATACGAAGCATGCACAGACCCTGGGTTCTTTCCCAGCAGCACTGCATAAATAAAGTATAGCGCTAGATAACACAGTAATGCTGGTATTTGGGAGGTGGAGGCATGAGGATTAGAAGTTGAGGTAACCTGGGCTACAAGAAAGAAAAAGAAGAGAGAAAAGCAAAATGAGATGAAGTTAATTTTAGAAATCTAAACCCGATGTCATATTCCATACTTGCAATTTCAGCACTTGGGGAGCTGAGGCAGGGGGACCAGAATCACTATGAGTTTGAGTCCAACTTAGGCTATATAATAAGACCTTGTCTAAGAAAAACAAAAACGTTAAAAAAGTATTTATTTGTCTGATTGTTTATGTATTTATTTATTCATTCACTTATACATGTGGGCAAACTTCTGCCTTGACACTTGTACAAAGTTCAGAGGACAACTTGCAGGAGTTGATCCTTCACGTGTGTCTCAGGAATCCACACTTGGCAGCAACCTCCTTCACCTATTAGGCAATCTTGCCAGTGCCACACATATTCCTATTTCAATGTATGATCAATATTTTACAGAGTTTTTGCATTTTGAGACGAGGTTTCCTATAGCCTAAGCTGGCCTCTAAATCAGTATGTTGCTGAGGCTTGCCTTGATCCTCCTGCCTCCACTTTCTGACTGCTTCAATGACAGGCTAGACCCACCCTTCCTAGCTTATGCTATTTTTAAATTTCTTCTAAGTTATTCTGATGGCTGTATGTATTATCTGCTTCTGGCACTTCTCAGTTTGGACCAGCCATGACACACAGACTCATTGAACATGAGCCACTGGCTAGTGACTGCCATACTAGGTAGCATATTGGTAGCATAAATACAAACACAAGGTTTTCAGTAAATTCTTGACATTTTTGACCATACCAAAATGGTATGAGAGAAGAGGAGGGACAGATAGGAATATTGTTCTATATCACAAAAACACACTTGAGGCTAGTAAGATGGCTCACCAGGTAAAAGAGCATCAACGTGGGTGCTATGACTCAAACATGGCTCCTCTGCAAGAACAGCAAGCACTTCCAATTACTGAGCCACTTTTTAAACCCTATTTTTTATTTTTATTTATTTATTTTTTTGGTTTTCGAGACAGGGTTTCTCTGTATAGCCATGGCTGTCCTGGAACTCACTTTGTAGATCAGGCTGGCTTGAACTCAGAAATCTGCCTGCCTCTGCCTCCCGAGTGCTGGGACAAAAGGTGTGCACCACCATGCCTGGCCTAAACCCTATTTTTGAGAAATATACACGATGACTTCCATACTTGTTAGACAATTTTACATTCCCACCAGCCCTGTATATGGATTCCCTTTTGTCTTTATTCTCATCAGCATTAACTATTGTCTGCTGCTTGGGTTTTTTTGGTTTGGTTTGTTTTGGTTTGTTTTGGTTTGTTTTTGTTTTTGTTTTGTTTTGTTTTAAAACAATGTCTGACTCTAGCCCTAGCTGGTCTGGAACTCACAATGTATGTCAGGTATCAGGCTATTTGTTTTTTATTTTGGTTTGTTTTTTGTCTCTTGTCTTTTGAGACAGAGTCTCCTATGTATCCTTGGTTGGATACCCTAGACCTTAATATGTAGACCAGGCTAACGCTGAATTCACACGAGATTCGCCTGCCTCTGTTTTCCAAGTGGTGGAATTAAAGGCATGCAGTAGCACACCAGGCCAGACTGTTTTTGACTTTTTGTTGTTGTTGTTGTTGTTCTTTTCTTTTTGTTTTTGGAGGTTTTTTTTTGTAGGTATCACAGGTTTTTTTTGGGGGGGGGCTGTTGTTGTTGTTTTGTTTCTGCCGAGGTTTCACAATCAAGATAAAAATTTTTTAGTTGGATATTTTATTTGTTTACATTTCAAATGTTATCCCCTTTCCTGGTTTCCCCTCTGAAAACCTCCCTATCCCATCCCCCCTTACCCTGCTTCTTTGAGGGTGCTCCCCCACCCACCTACCCACTCCTGCCTCACTGCCTTAGCATTCCTCTACACTGGAGCATAAGGCCTTCACAGGACCAAGGGCCACCTCTCCCATTGATGCCAGTTAAGGCCCCTTTAACTCCTTCAGTCCTTCCCCTAACTCCTCCACTGGGGTCCCTGTGTTCAGCCTTCTCGAACTCAGAAATCCGCCTGCCTCTGCCTCCCGAGTGCTGGGATTTTTTTTTTTTTTAATTACTGCCTTTCTGACTGAGGTAAGGTATAAGGTTTTTGTTTGTTTGTTTTAAAAAAATATTTACGAGCTAGAGTTGCAAGTGGATGTTGTGAGTTGCCTGAAGTGGGTACTAGGAACCAACTTGGGTCGAAAAACAGTATGTGCTGTTAATAGCTGAGCCATCCCATCAGCTCCTCAATGTCATTTTGATTTGCATTTTCTGACAGCTAGTGAGGTTGAATATTGTATCATGTTTATTGGCCACTTATACCCCATCCTTTTAGCACTGTCTGCTTATTTCAGCACCCATTTTACGGATTGGGTAGTTGGCTTTGTTATTGTTTGACCTTTTTATGGAGCAACTAAACATTCCAAGTCCTGTGCCAGGCATCCGGCAGACTCTCCTGGACAGAAAGATCGCTGCCCTCCCAATCATCTCCCATACGAACATGTTGATGTCTAACTGGAAATCTACATTGGAACACTTTTGAGATTAAAATATGTTGTTGATAACTAAACTAGACAATAGACACAAAGCAGCACACTCTCAGGCATATCGGGATGTATTGACCCACTGCACAAAGCGTGCACACAGAGCTGGAGAAATGCCTTAGCAGTTTAAAGTGCAGAGGAACTAAGTCTGGTTCCTAGCACCCATGTCAGGAAGCTTTAAACTGTAACTCTAGCTCCAGGGAGCCAATGTGGACGCCCATGAGCCCTGGCACTCACACGCACACTCACACACAGACTCGGTGCATGCAAATAATTGAAAAATAAAAGAAATTGGTTTCTTTTAAAATGATTTTTTTTCCCTGTACAATGTAGTATCTAAGTGAGGGTATTGAATCCCCTGGAACTGGAGTTATAGACATTTGTGAGCTATCATATTGGTCCTGAGACTTGAACCCAGGACCTCTGGAAGAACAGCCAGTGCACTTAACCACTAAGCCATCTCTCCAACCCCTAAAGTACTTTTAAAAATATAAACCTAGAGCTGAAGATATTTCAGGATGGTGTGCTTATTAAGCATGTCTCAGGTTCAACACACAGCATGGGGGGGTGGGGAGAGACAAAAACAAAAGTCAAGGAGACACCAACCTATACTTTTGACTCAGCAAATCTACACTTAGCATTTGTTCATGAGATATGTTTTCTGTAAATTTTACTTAAAGAAATCAGACTATGTCAGTAAAGTATACTGGCATATACCTGTAATTCCAGCATTTGGAAGGTGAGTAGAGGAAAGATGATGAAAGATAATCAAGATTATCCCTGGCTGCCTAGTGAGATGGAGGCCAGCCTGGGGTATGTAAGACCCTGCCTCAAAAAAACAAAAACAAAAAAACAAAACCCTAGAGTGTTTTGCTTAGCATGCATGAAGCCCTGAGTTACTAGAACAACATTCTCCAATCATAACATTCTTTAATGACAGTATTTGGAAGGTGAAGGTATGAAGATCAAGAGTTAAAGTCAGGGCTGCAGAGATGGCTCAGGGTTACATGGGATTGATTTCCAGCATCCCCTTGGCAGTTCACAACTGTTCGTAATTCCCATTCTCGCATTCTCAGGTATCTGACTTCCTCTTCTGGCCTTCACAGGCAAAACATACATGCACATAAAAAATTAATTAATTAAAAGATTATCACACACAGACATACACAAAGACCATACACAAAGGAGAGAGAGAGAGAGAGAGAGAGAGAGAGAGAGAGAGAGAGAGAGAGAGAGAGAGAATGAAAACCAAAAGAAAAAAAAAAAAACACCATCTCTCTGAAGGGAAGGGAATTAGTTCAAGGCAGGACACACATTTGCTTCTTGGGAAGCTGAGGCAGCAGACTCACAAGTTTGAAGCCAAGCTCAACTACACAGTCAGTTCCAGGCCAGCCTGAGATACAGTGGGATCCTATCTCAAAAGCCAAAACCAAGTAAAAAACAACAAGCCACCAAAATGATAGGTTAGGGCTGCATCTTAGTTGCAGAGCACTGCACCTACCTCACATGCATCGAGGCAGCATTTGGTTCCATCCCCCAGAACTGAAGGGGGGTACTTTTTCAAAATGTAGTTCCATTCATAAAATATGTGTGTATATGAGTTCACGTGTATGCATTTGATACAGGGTGGGTTGATACACACTGTACATGTGAAGGCTAGAGGCCAATTGTAGGCATACATTTTTTGCAATTTACTTTTAATAAGGGTTCGACCTCTCCTCGAGCCACCACCCAGCAGAGACAGTGAAGAGACAGTTGTTAGGATATGGGGGAGGTGGACCTGTTCAGCAGTAGTTCTTTGGGGGCGAGCTCGACCTTCTTTGGCAGCAGTTCAGTCCCGTAGCAAACACCAAATACGACTGCGCATCTGCAGACCACTCCTCTAGGCAGGCAGACACCATACTTGAACGAGCAGCTGCAGTTCAATCCTGAAGAAACTGCCAGGCTCTCCATCTGGCCTGACCCAAGGCCACTGAAAAGGCAAGCTGCCTCAGGAACCTCACAAGTTGTTCTGTGTTGGACTTTCTTACCTCAAGTTGAGCTCAGCAATGCTACGAAAGATGAATATTGTGAATAATGACTCAATACATGTGAGTCGTTAGTGAAGAATAGAGAGGTGGGGCAAACCAAACCAGTGGTCAGTGCTTGTCTCCCACTGTCTGTGGAGTCATATTTATACTCCTTCATCACTGGTCCTTTCACATGCTTCCTATATCAAAACATCCTTTCACCAGTTTCTGCTTCTGGAAGACAGTCTTTCATGTGCCTGACATGTTTAGCAAGACATCCTTTCACCTGTGTGCCCCAGCAAACCATCATTTGACATAACTAACTTTCCAAAGAAACTACAAGTTTCCACTTAAGTCAATAGTGGTGTCTTTAATTATTCTCTGATTTGTTTATTTATTTATTTATTCATTTTTGGTTTGGTTTTTCGAGACAGGGTTTCTCTGTATAGATAGCCCTGGCTGTCCTGGAACTCACTTTATAGACCAGGCTGGTCTCGAACTCAGAAATCCACCTGCCTCTGCCTCCCGAGTGCTAGGATTAAAGGTGTGCGCCACCACCACCCGGCTCTGATTTATTTTTTGAGGTAGGATGTTTCATTGAACCAGGGGCTCATAGATTAAGACAGACTGGCTGGCCAGCATGTATTAGAGACTCTACTCTTCCCCAGTGATGGTTGCTGCCACCTCAGATTCTCAGCCTTTTTTTTTTTTTTTAATTAATGTAGTATGCTATCTTTATGCACACCAGAAACGAGCTTCGGATCCCATTACAGATGGTTGTGAGCCACCATGTGAATGCTGGAAATTGAACTCAGGAACTCCGAAGAGCAACCAACGGACAATCTTAACCACAGAGCCATCTGTCCAGCCCACCACCTCAGCTTTTTGAATGGACTGCTGGAGATTTAGACTCAGATCCTCATGCTTGCTTGAAGAGCAAGTATCTTACCACCTAGATCATTTTCATAACAGACTCATTTTAGAAACAGAATGTCAGCTGGGCAGTGGTAGTGCACACCTTTAATCCTGGCGCTTGGGAGGCAGAGGCAGGCAGATTTTTGAGTTCAAGGCCAGCCTGTTCTACAGAGTGAGTTCCAGGACAGCCAAGGCTATAGAGAAACACTGTCTCAAAAAAGAAAAAAAAAAAAAAGGAACAGAATGTCTTTTTTTTTTTTTTTTTTTTTTTTTTGAGTCAGGGTCTCAAATGGTTCTCATACTTGCTGTGTAGTCAAGGTTGACTTTGAACTCCCGATCCTCTTGCTTCTACCTCCTGAGTCCCAGGGTGAAAAGCATGCACCATCATGCTGAGTTTATGCAGTCCGTAGAGATGGAATCCAAGGCATTGTACATGTTAGGCAAGTACTCTACCAATGGAGCCAAGCCCCCAGCTTCCACTGCTACTGTTTGACTATGTCTGCACAAAGCTCATGCTGTAATGGGCACTTAGAAACTGCCTTTGGGGCTGGCAAGATGGCTCAGTGGGTAAGAGCACTGACTGCTCTTCCAAAGGTCCTGAGTTCAAATCCCAGCAACCACATGGTGGCTCATAACCACCCGTAATGAGATCTGACTCCTTCTTCTGGTCTTGTCTGAAGACAGCTACGTTGTACTTATTTATAATAATAAATAAATCTTTGAGCCAGAGCAAGCAGGGACTGAGTGAGCAGGACCGACTGGAGTGAGTAGTGGTCCTAAATTCAATTCCCAACAACCACATGAAGGCTCACAACTACAGTGTACTCATATACATAAAAATAAATAAATAAATCTTAAAAAAAGAAAGAGAGAAAGAGTGAAAAAGAGAGAGAAAGAGAGAGAGAGAGAGAGAGGAAGAAAGAAAGAAAGGAAGGAAGGAAGGAAGGAAGGAAGGAAGGAAGGAAGGAAGGAAGAAACTGCTTTTGATGCACTAGCCAAATGGCTTAGGCAGTAAAGGGGTCTTTCTGCCATCTCTGAGAACCTGAGTTTGATCTGGAAGACCTACATAGTGGTGGTGGAAGAGGACTGCTACCAGTTGTTCTCTGACCTTCATATATAGGCACACACTTATACACATTAACAAATAAATAAATGCAATAAGTTTGTTGTTGTTTTCATTGTTTGTTTTTGTTTTTCAAGATAGGATTTCTCTGTATAACCTTGGCTGGCCTGGAACTCACAGAGATCTGCCTGCCTCTGCCTCCCAAGTACGGGAATTAAAGGTTTATGCCATTACCACTTAGTTATAATAACTTAAAAAAAATTAACCTGTTTTGCTTAAAAAGAAAAGAGAAGACAACCACTGAGGTTTTTTTGAGATGGTCCAACAATAAAGGCACTTGCCACCAAGCCTGAAGAACTGAGTTCAATTCTGAGAATCTACACAGTGGGTGGAATGATAGAACCAACTCATGCAGGTTGCCCTACACACACACACACACACACACACACACACACACACTAATAAAAATATTTTAAAAGAAAAAATACCCTTGACTTCTCACATAGGAACTAAACATAAGATAAACACCTGGCCTCTCTGCCTTTGTTTTATGTCTGAGCCTGTGTGAAACCTCGACTACACTGTTTTCTGTTTAAAGGCTGAAGGCACAGAGTCATTGTCCTGAAACTTTGTGAGCACAGCTCGTACCTCAGATGGAATAAGAGAGGCAGTTCATTCTGTAGCCAACGATAAGTGACTGTGACCTCGAAACTTGCATTCAGCTCACCCTGATTACCACGCTCCAAAAATGGTAACCATTTTGTAATTTTTTTATAGTCATAGAGCAAAAGAAAATCATGAGTACAGGCATTTTTCAAATACAACTGTGGGAACATCAGGTAGGCAGGTTACAGCAAAAATGGGGAAATCTTTATTATAGTATTTTTAATACTATCTGATGGTATACTGGGATTTGGGGGGGAGGAGTACATAAAAGCTAGTTACTTACTGATACATGCCAAAAGACACCAAGGTAGAAAATGAGTAGATTTTTTTTAAAAGAATTATTCTCTGTGTTTGGGTGTTTTGCCTGCATGTGTATCTGTGCACTATGCGTGTGTGGTGCCTGAGAAGGACAGGATAGGACATTCGATCCGCTAGAGCTGGAGTTACAGATGACTGTGAGCTGCTATGTGGATTCTAGGAATGAACCTGAGTCTTCTGAAAAAGCAGCCAGTGTTCTTAACACTAAGTCATCTTTGTAGCCCCATGAGTGGAGTTTTTTTGTTTTTTTTTTTTTTAAAGATTTTTACTTATTTATTTATGTTTATGAGTACACTGAAGCTGTCCTCAGACACACCAGAAAAGGGCAGACACACCAGAAGAGGGCATTGGATTTCATTATAGATGGTTGTAAACCACCATGTGGTTGCTGCAAATTGAACTTAGGACCTCTGGAAGAGCAGTCAGTGCTCTTAACCACTGAGCCATCTCTCCAGCCCCCTGAGTTAGTTAACTATTTACTTACTTACTTATTTGTTTGTTTGTTTGTATATATATGAGAGATGTTCTCTCTACATAGTTCTGGCTGTCCTGGAATTCACTATGTAGATAAAGCCTCAAATTCACAGAGATCCTCTTGCCTCTGTCTCCCAAGTGCTAGGAGTAAAGGCATGCACCATCACATTAGCCAATAAAAAACTTTTTAAAAAGTCTACTTTACAGGCATTGTGCAACATCATTGTTACTTTATGACCTATCTTGCCAGACTATGACTGGCTATTATGAGGGCTAAAGAGAGGCCAGAGAGATAGCTCAGGGCTTAAGAGCATTTGCTGCTCTTACAGAGTATCTGGGTTCAGTTCTCAGCATTCACAGGGTAGCTCAAAGCCATTTGTAACTGCTCTTCCAGGACTTTTGATGGCTTCTTCTGGCTATAAGCCTGTGGTATACATATATACATGTAGGCAAAGCACTCACACACATTTTTTTTTTTATTTAAAGAAGGCTAAAGTTGCATAATTTGGCAATTGACCCACAATATTTGTGTGCGTATTAAGAAAGAGTGTTTTCCTAAGCCTGGATCTCACTCTGTAGATCAGGCTAGTCTCAAACTCAAAGATATGCCTACCTATGCCTCCCTAGTGCTGACTTTAAATGTATGCTGCACTATACCTGGCTGGACCTGCAGCATGTCAACTGTCTGCAATGCTGAATCGTAGTCAATCAATTTGTCTCATAGAATCCTTCATTCAGGTGTGGCATTTTCCTGGGAATTTCAGCTCACGATCTTGAAGACTGGAGCTTCACAGGGTAGATAGAGCATCCCAAAGATGAGAGCTGTTTTCTATGTGGGGAAGGCTGCCCACTGGAGCAGATCATCCTGTAGGAAACCAGATCAGTCCCCTCCATAGCTAGCGACAATGCTAAGAGACACTATCAATGGATTATAGTTTAACAGACTGATAACTTAGCAGCCACCAGAGAGGAGGAGCTGGGACCGTTTCTAGATGAAAGCTACTTAATTATGCACACATCTTGCCCTTGCCCTAATTCTTCCTCTATCTAAAACCAAAAGTTCATATCAGTATCCTACAAAAAGAAACTTGTGGTCATTTAACCCTTTTTGAGGTTCCCTCTCTCCATGGTGACTAATTAAATAAGTCTCCTTTTCCTTCTTTCAACCACTATTTACGCCTTTAATTAGAGTATTAAGATGGTTGAGCCTGACTGGTTGAAACTTCAAGAGCAGTGCCTTTTGCCTCAAAATCTGGTTATAGTTGTGCTGGAAGAGGCAGGAGGACCAGGAGTACAAGGCTAGTCCATTTCGTGCAAAACCAAAACCAAGCCAAACACACACTCAACGTGTTAGAGTCTAACCTCCAACGTAATACATTGTGTGCATGTTTTTGTTTTTTGTTTTGTTTTCTTGTTGTTTGGTTTTTCGAGAAAGGGTATCTCTGTGTAGCCTTGGCTGTCCTGGAACTCCCTCTGTAGACCAGGTTTGGCTCGAACTCAAGATATCCACTTGCTTCTGCCTCCTGAGTGCTAGAATTAAAGGCATGTACCACCCACCACCTGGACCAAGTCATAACATTAATGGTGTTAGATTAGATGAAACTCAAAGCAGTGGACTCAGGATGGCATTAGTGGCTCTAGTTGTTTCATGTTTTCTTGTTGTTAGTTTGTTCTCTGTAGGGTTGTTTGGTGGGCAACACGTGCAGTGGTGTGCATGAGGGTCAGAGGACAACTTTCGGGATTCAGTTCTCTCCTTCCACCTTTACTCAGGCTCCAGTGATTGAATTTAGACCACCAGAGGCCAGCACTTTACTTACTAAGCCATCTTGCCAGCCCTGTTCATTGGTTTATTATCATCGTTTGAGATGTGGTGTGGTATAACCCAGGCTGGCTCCAAATTCACAATTTTGTCAAGGATGACTTTGAACTGGATAGCCTCTGGCCTCTGCCTCTCAAGTGTTGGGATCATAGGTATGTAGTACCATGCCTAGATGTTTGGAACAAGGTCTTGTTTGAACTTCAGAACAGCAAGATTATGGAAACTTGAACTGGCTATGGTCTCAAGTTTCCTTTGATCCTCCTGCCTCAGCTTCCATAGTAGCTGGATTATTGCCATGCATCATCATGAGAGGTTTCCTTTTGTTTAACTCTTTGCTGCCAGATTCTACCTGCCATGAGATTACTGAGACTGTCTCTTTCAGTGTTGAATTGCTAGCACATAGTAGGCACTTAGTGTTTACTGAAGGGTGGATTAAAAGGCTTTTCTTGTCTTTATCTTCCTAATATTTTTCTAAAAGGTTTTTAATCAAACAATTAACATATCTCACTTGTTTTTAAAACTCCCTGTGAGACAGAAGAGGCGATAGATATGTGCCTGTTATCTTTAGCGCTTGGAAATAAGAAGCAAGAAGACCTGTTTAACATTATCCCTGATACATAGTGAGTTCAAGGTCAACTAGGTCTACCTGAGATACTAAATAAATAAATAAATAAATACTCTTTCTGGTGGCTTTAGGTAAAACAGTGGCCTGTGAGTGATGAGGGCAAAGGAGGGAGAGCAAAGAGGAAGAAACTGCCCAGTCTAGTGATGGGGGTCATGATTAAATGGTAGTATGAAGATAGTGAGAAGCAATTAGAACCAGAATCTTTTTAGTTTATTTCTCTGTTGCTGTGATAAAATGCTGAGCAAAAGCAAGCCAGCAAGGAAAAGATTTATTTGGCTTACAGGTTACAGTCTACCAAGAGAAGCCAAGGTTGGCACTCAAGACAGGAATCTGAAAGCAGGAACTGAAGCAGAGACCACAGAGGAACACTGCACGGTAGCTTGTTTCTAGGCTCATGTCCAACTATGTTTCTTACAGTCAAGGCCCACCTGCTTAGGGGTAGTACTACCTGAAATAGGTTAGGTTCTCCTATTGCAATGATTAGCAATCAAGAAAATGTCCATAGACATGTCCATCGGCTAATCTGGTGGAGATAGTTCCTCAACTGTAGTTTAGTTTTCTTGAATATGTAAAGTCAATAACCAAGATTAGCTGAGGAATGCAGGAGGATGAGGGACAGAATGAGGTAGTCAAGGGTGACAAGTGGAAAAAAGTCAGGATCCCCGAACCCAGAATAGAAACAAGTATTATTTAACTACCATGTGGACTCTGCAGTTATGTTATTCTTCACTCAACAGATGCTCAGTACAAGAGTACAGAAATATTGTGCACACAGTCCCTGCCCTCTTGGTACTGATAATTCTGTTAGTGACTACAAAAATTTAAGTGAGGGCTGGTTGTGTGTGTGACTCAGTGGCTAAGCACTTGCATATAGGCTCTAGGTTTGGTCCTAGTCACTAGAAAGGGAAAACAAAAAACTAACTAGGTCAAGAAAGTGATGCATATTTTGTGTTCGTAACATTCCGAAAGGCAGCAATGCATTTGCAACACATGCCACAGCTTTCCTTAGATGTCAGACACTTTGCCACACACACAAAAAATTAACTACAGGTCTTAAATGCATTTGTATACCAAAATACCATTTTGTATATTTAAAAAGAACACAAAGTAAAAATAAACTTTCTCTCTGTGTCTCTGTGTCTGTCTGTCTGTCTCCAGAGTTTATGTAGTTCTGGAACTGACTATAAAGACCAGGATGGCCTTGAGGTCACAGAGACGGGCCTGCATCATCTTCTGAAAGGGTCTCATGTAGCCCCTGCTAGCCTAGAGATTGCCATACACTATATATGCACACACATACGCTTGTGGTTCTGGTTATAGAATCCAGGATTTTGTTCTTGTTAAGCAAACACTCTTTCTATCTATCTCTTTAATTGGCATATTGGGCTAACTAGGCTAGCCTGACTTGTGATGGTTTGTATATTCTTGTGCCAGAGAGTGGCGCCATTTGGAGGTGTGACCTGGTTGGAGTAGGTGTGTCACTGTGGGTGTGGGCTTAAGATTCTCACCCTAGTTGCCTAGGAGTCAGTCTTCTAATAGCAGCCTTTGGATGAAGACATAGAACTCTCAGCTCCTCCTGCACCATGCCTGCCTGGATGCTGCCATGCTCCCACCTTGATGATAATGTACTGAACCTCTGAACCTATAAGCCAGCCCCAATTAAATGTTGTTTTTTATAAGACTTGCCTTGGTCATGGTGTCTGTTCACAGCAGCAAAACCCTAACTAAGACCTTGTTCAGCTGCCAGAGGCTGGGTTTTCCCCCCCAACTCCAGATACAGCACCAGTTTCCAATGTAACATTCCCCTCTTACCCTGCTTCATTCCCTATATAGAATTTATCTCCCTATTGCTTTAACATATGCTTTAGCTTGGTATAGAGACACACATCTTTGCCCTCAGCACCACTAAGGCAGAGTCACACAGATTTCTGTGAGTTCAAGACTAATCTTGACTCAATAGTGAGTTCGAGGACTGGCAAGACTACACAGAGAGACCCTGTCTCCAAAAAAAAACTTAAGAAAAAAAGGATGAACCCGGGCATGGTGGCACACGCCTTCAATCCCAGCACTCGGGAGGCAGAGGCAGGCGGATTTCTGAGTTCGAGGCCAGCCTGGTCTACAGAGTGAGTTCCAGGACAGCCAGGGCTACACAGAGAAACCCTGTCTCAAAAAACCAAAAAAACAAACCAAACCAAAACCAAAACAAAAAAAAAAAGAAAGAGAGAAAGAAAAGAAAAAGAAACATGAATACAGGACCCTAAGGTATCAGATCCCCTGAAACTGTGGTTACAGATGGTTGTAAGCCACCATGTTGGTGCTGAGAATCAAACCTGGGTCTTCTATAAGAGCAGAATGTGATCTTAATGGATGAGTTCTCTCTCTAGCCTCTTATTTTTGTTTGATTTAGTAAGGGCCTCAAACTCCATATGTGGCAGGAGATGACCTTGAACTCAACTCTCCTAATGGCATATGCCACCACACCCAGTCTATGTGCATACTAAGAACTCTCACTTGAGCCCCATTTTCAGCCCCAAAGCAGCTTCTAAACACCTGTTATAGTGCCAGTAATAACTTTCCCCCCACTTCAGTGCTAGGGATTGAAATCAAACCTTTGCAATCTAATTAGTTTAGCTTCCAGCTTGAGAGATTTCTCAGTGGTTAAGATCATTGGCTGTTCTTACAGAAGACCCAGGTTTGATTCCCAGTGCCCCCATGGTGGATCACAACTGTCTATTACTCCAGTTAAGGATCCAACATCATCTCTGACCTCTATGGGCACTGCAAACACATAGTGCACAACATGCAAACAAAACACACATATACAAATAAAATTAAGCTGCATTGTTGTTCCTTATTATTCTCCCAACCTCTGAATATCTGTTAAACAAAGACTTCATGGCCCAAATGAGCCACATAATCTCAGGAATACATAAGCAGAGGAAGAAAATGAAATCAGAGAGGTAACTTTTTTAAAAAAGATTTTATTTATTTATTTATTTTATATATATGATGAGTACACTGTAGCTGTCTTCAGACACCAGAAGAGGGCATCAGATCCCATTACAGATGTTTGTGAGCCACCATGTGCTTGGAATTGAACTCAGGACCTCTGGAAGAGCAGTCAGTCTCTTAACCACTGAGCCATCTCTCCAGCCCCCGAGAGGTAACTTCTAAGTTACCAGTGTACAAGAGAATCATAAGTTCAAAGTTGGCTAGCATGAGGTGGCGTGTTTTTTAATCCCAGCACTGGGGAAGGTGGGGTTGGGGGCGGCGGCGCAGAGCCAGGTGGATCTCTCAGTGTTAAATATCAAGTTCTAGGCAGGGAGACCCTGTGCTCCAAATAAAACAGAACAAGAAAAAAGGAAGTTAGTTCAAAGTAAATACGTATTGTTATCATTCCTTCTAGGCTCCCAGTTACCTGGCAATAGCTAGGCATGACTAACTCACTAGAAAAGGGGCTGTTTGCTCCCCTCCTCTCTTATCTTACACTCTGCCCCTTCTCCCTGGCCGGCCTCTCCTCTTCTCTCTCCACCCCACTCCTTGCCACTCTCTCTGCCTTTCTCTATCTCTACTCCCTCTTCAATATGAAGCTAGTCAGGTTAACAACGAGGCCTCTTCTCAACAAACAAACAAACAAACAAACAAGCAAACAAACAAAACCAAGCCGGGTGGTGGTGGCCAACGCCTCTAATACCAGCACTTGGGAGGCAGAGACAGGCAGCTCTCTGTGTTCAAGGCCAGCCTGGTCTATACAGGGCAAGTTCCAGACAGCCAGGGCTACATGGTGCGACCCTGTCACTCACACACACACTAAAGAAAAAAGAAAATCAGACAGGTATAGTCTGATCCATATCACCAATTCCAGTCTAGCTAGGGTTTCATAGTGAAAACCTGTCTTAAAAAAAAGAAAAGAAAAAAATATGAGTAATGGTGAAAGCAGAAAACAAGAGAACTTTTTGAGAAGAGGAACAAATAAAAAAGCCTAGAATCCCCATTTGTTTTGGAGGTACTGACATAAGCTTTAGATTTAAACAAAGAACTCCCCAGAACTGCAACCCAGAGAAGGAACCCCCAATCAACGAACATACACCCGGAAATGGTCATTTATGGGGCTAGAATAAGAGGTCGGAGGAGACCCACTAATCTATGATGTCATCAGGACGTTAAAGTCCGTAACGTCACCTAGAGGTAGCTCAATTTCCCTTCCCCTACAGGTTCGCTGGAAGGCCCAGTCTGAGTTCAGTCTCTCATTGGTTACGCACTCTGTCAATCCACTTCATTGTTCAAGTGTTCCGTCCCGCCTTCCCCTGTCTGCTTTTGATAGGCTGCTGAATCTGTCACTTCGAAAAGGTCCGCATTCCTTCCGCCTTTCTCCGGGAGACCGAGGGCTAGAAGGGTGGATCCCAGAAGGCTCCTACCCCCCCGAGCTCGGTTTCTCAGCCTGATTGGCTTGTCCAGGTGCCTGTCACTACCGCTTTCACCGTTGACTGGCCTTTAGACCGCCGCTCTACGCGGCGCCGGTTCCGCCCCCGACGGGTGTTTGTGGTGGGGCTGCGGAGTCGCCGATCCCGCCGGAAGCGCCAGGACAATGGGGACCCGGGACGACGAGTACGATTACCTATTCAAAGGTGCGCCTTGTGGGGTACAGACAGGCGAGGTCACAATAGCGACTGGAGGGCCGAAGCCGAGCTACAGGAACAGAGAGCTCAGGGTGGAGCCCGGGACTTCAACGGGGCCTGTCCGGGGTAGGGAGTCGGAGGAAGCCGGGGCAAGTGGAGTTCGCTAGGCTTCGGGCCCTAGTACGCAGTGGTGAGGAAAGGGAGGCTCGGCGAGGCCTACGGACCCCGGATGCGCCGGGGCGGGGCCGGGGCCTTGGGGGGGTGGGGCCCGAGGAGGTAGGAGAGGCCGTTGGGGCGGGGCGTCCCGAGGGGCGGGGCTTTCCTGGGTTTGGCGGGCGGACTGCGTTGAAAGCAGGATTGTAGCTGGTGTTAGGGCAAAGGAGAAGGCTGTGGGCGTGCCCACAAAGCCTGATTGGTGTGAGCCTTCTAGGACTGACTGTTACACACGGGGCCTACCTTGGAGTGGAGCCTGGATCATGTGCAGGAACCCTATATTATGGTGCTTTGGAATTAGGTGGGTTGGGGCCTGTCTGTGCACTAGTTCAAACTCCTGATATTCACGGAGAAGTGATTCAGTTGGTAGCATTCCTAGCAGCAGCATGCTCAAAGCCCTGGATTTTATCACTAACACCGCCTTGGTGATGGTGCAGGCCTGTAGTAGCAACACTTCGGGGGCAGAGGTAGGAAGATCAAAAGTGCAGAGGCCAGGCTGGATTACTGGAACCCTTTCTCAAAGAAAAAAAAAAAAACCACACATGGACAATGTTAAATGCAGTACCTGTACTATTCTGAGACTTTTTAATAATGGTCCCTTTTACTCGTCCTTATTAGTTTATACAGTCCATACTATCCAGGAAACAGGCCTGTAGTGGTGCACACCTGGAATCCCAGTACTCAGAGTTGGAGGTAGGAGGATATACTGGCTAGTTTTGTGTCAACTTGACACAGCTGGAGTTATCACAGAGAAAGGAGCTTCAGTTGAGGAAATGCCTCCATGAGATCCAACTGTAAGGCATTTTCTCAATTAGTGATCCAGGGGGAAAGGCCCCTTGTGAGTAGGACCATCTCTGGGCTGGCAGTCTTGGTTCTATAAGAGAGCAGGCTGAGCAAGCCAGGGGAAGCAAGCCAGTAAGGAACATCCCTCCATGGGAGCTCTTGCTTTCTGACCTACCTTAATTCCAGTCCTGACTTCCTTTGGTGATGAACAGCAGTATGGAAGTGTAAGCCGAATAAACCCTTTCCTCCCCAGCTTGCTTCTTGGTCATGATGTTTGTGCAGGAATAGAAACCCTGACTAAGACAGGATTTCTTTCCAGTTCAAAGCCAATCTGGGATGGTGAGGTAGCTTAGGTATTTGTGTATACTGCCAAGCCTGATGACCTGAGTTCAATCTTGGGACCTTCATGGTGGAAGAGAGTCAGCAAATTGTCTTCTGCCCTTCACATGTACTCCACATCACATGAGCCCACATATATAAACAGAAAAAATAGTGTAATTTAGCAGAGTGTGGTGCCATACACCTTTAATCCCAGCTTCAGGAAGCAGAGACAGACAGAGCTCTGTGAGTTCAAGGCAAGCCTGGTCTACATAAAGGGGTGAGGTGGGAGTGGCAAGTCAACAGAATGAGATTTTTATTTTATTTATTTATTTATTTATTTATTTTTGGTTTTCGAGACAGGGTTTTTCTGTGCAGTCCTGGAACTCACTTTGTAGACCAGGCTGGCCTCGAACTCAGAGATCTGCCTGCCTCTGCCTCCCGAGTGCTGGGATTAAAGGCATGTGCCACCACACCCGGCTTCTTTTAAAAATTTTTAAAAGCTAACTTAGGTTACACATCCATAGTATGTCTTAAAAAAAAAAAAAAAAAGAAAAGGGAAAAACAAGTTCAGAGAAGCAAGTTCCTAAGGGTGGAGCAGGGTTGAGCCTGGATAGATTTTACCACTTAGAGGCTAAGTTTAGGGGCAAGAATTGAAGCTTAGATGTGGAAAAGACAGTTGTTATACCTCCTCCCTTCAATACATATGTATCCAACTACAGGAAGAGCTTTCCTACTTAGTGAGCCTCTGTCCCTGTCATTGGGGTTCCTCATTTTTCTGGTGAGCATATTTAGAGATCTCTGGCATTGTGACACCTTCTATGCCAAACTGAGCTTTTGGGTCCTCTAACCATTCGTGCTGGACTCTGATTGATAGTGAATGATTTTGAGAGCTAATTCCTGGATCCTCAGGGGACATAACCTTTGCCCTTCTGGGAGTGTGTCCTGGTCCTCAAAGCCAGCCTTGGCATCTTGGGACTGTGGAGGTACTGGGGTATCCTTGGGGCAAAAGGCTCCTGAGATGGAGACAGACAGACTTCTGCAAAGATATGGTTACCACACAGCACCATGGGCTGGGAGTGGGCTATATCCAGATGTGAGACCGATTAGCAGGTGTTAGATTCCAGGTATCACTTTAGAGGCAGAGTACGATTTGGAAAGATTTTGGAGACCAGAGATTTGAAGGGCTCTCTGGTGATGGGTGGAACAGATTCAAATCCTGCTGTGTCAGGGGCCTGTCCCCACTCAGACCACCCTGAGGAAGCTTCTAGGCAGGGCAGGGGATCTGTTCTCTTCAAGTCAGCACACCCAGGCATCTGTGATTATTTTCTGCTTGTTTTCGGCTTTTTACTGTTATAAATAGCCTGGCATTGAATGTGTGCCCTAGTCCTCTCTTTGCCCTGTGGGCTAGTTCCTTGATGTGCATTCCCAGAAGTGCAGTTACTAGGTCAGGGGCAATGGAACTCCATTGCCATTACTGGTACTTGTCTCCAGAACTCACTTCCTGGAAGCACCAATCAGCTCCTGCAGCAGCTGGCAGTGGGGGAGTGGCCGCCTGCCCCCACTGCCCTCCCGCACTGGCCTCCTTTCCTGGTCTGGCAGGTACCTTCTTCAGTAAGTCATAGTAGCTGCCTAACCCCCAAGGTTAGCATTCTGTCCGTGCTTACCCCAGGTCTCCTCTCCGTTCCTTCCATCTCATCTGAGGATTAACATTTGTCCTTTCCATTCAGACTTTAAACCATTAAATTAGAAAAAGGAGTGCTAGGAAATGAAAAGGGAAGAGAGCTAGCAGCAGACAGGCCACTATCTTCACTTGCCTGTATATGGCAAATCCCTCAGAATGTGAATATACTGCACCTGCCAGTCCCTTTTGAGACTCACAGCCTTCAGAGGCTCAGGCTTAGGGCAGGTCAGCCATTATAACAATGGTGGTGACCTGGTCAGCCTTGGAGAGTCACCTTATATTCAGTGGCAAGAAGACAAATTCAAGGTCAACCTAGGCTATGTAGCAAGACCTTGTCTCAAGAAAAAAAGAAATCTATGGTTGCACTAGAAGTGTTGACAGGGGCTGATTTTGTGACTTTGTGGCTCTCTTTGCCACCCGTAGGAACTCAGGAAGTCTAGTAGTCTGGAGCCCTGCCCCGCCCCCAAACCCTAGTGCTGGGTCCACCAACTTTGCCTGTCTCTACCTCCTTATCCTAGGCTTTGGTCACATTTCTTTGACTTGGAGAGCCACAAGTCTGTGCTTGAGACAGTGGCTGCTCATACACAAACAGTTTTTGGCAGCCACATCATACTTTGGCCCCTTTGTCCTTAAGGCTAGGGCCAAGAGGTCTCAAGAGTGGGTGGCCACATGCCATTTGTTTTCCTCCATAAATAGTCTCTTCAGCCCCAGGAGTGAGGTTGTTTATTTGTACCTAATTATAGATCCTCACATTTCTTCTCCCACCATTTTCTCCTGTCAGCCACTGGCCATTTTCCCAACCTGCTGGTGGATCCCCAGGGATAGCTGTGATTTCTCTGAGGAACACTGATTTAGGGTTACTGCACTTTGACCACCCAAGCTCCAGAGTTCCCAGCCATTAGTGCCCACCCAGTCTTCAAGGACATAGATCATGTAGGAAGGACAGGGATTCTGTTATTTTAAGTTGCACTCACCCCTGTCCAAGGACATAGAAATGACTAGAACATAGAAATGACTAGACACCAGGGACAGGGCTAGCCCTAAAATGTATAATCCTCTGCCAAGTACATCAGACTAGGCAGCATGTCTGCCAGGCCTACTGTGCTAGTGACTCTCACTAGCCTCAGAGATTAAGGCAATAGTCCTCCCCTGTGCTCGTCCCTGGAATAGTTAGAGCCACTTCATAGAGTACACCTTGCCTATATTGGGTCTCCAGGGGTGCTGTCCTATCATAGGACAGGCCAGAGTATCCAGGTCTCCTGAGAGGTGTCAGATCTTTGTTTTTGCCAACTGGACTTGCCTGTTCAAGCAGCCAACTGACATATCCAGGGGGACCTTTTCCCAGCCAGCAAAGCCACCAACTTCTTTGGAAATGCTGGGGGCTGTGTCCTGAAGGGCCCATTATTTTCCCAAGACAACTGATCACTTGTTTTCTTGACAATGACATTTCACACTCATTCTACATGTAGAGCCAGTCCAGTCACCACTCTGGTATACTGGGCACCTTGTGCCAGGGATGGCCTGAGCAGCCTCGCCTTCCTGCTGGTCTATTGGTCTATTAACTCTCAGCCTGGTCTGTGCATTCTTGTTCTAAGTGTGTAACCTTGGACTGGGGATTTGGTCTCCGGGGTAGAGTATCCCTGACTGCTGTGGGATTATTGACATTTGCGTCTGTCCCTGGGGTGGCCCTGAGTCATTTGGGCATAAGCTTGGCTCCAGGTACCGTCCTGGTCATAGTACAGGTGCTGTGGCTGAGGGTCCCTGAGGCTGTGCAGCAGAGGCAGGACTGAGAAGACAGCAAGGGTGTGAGAGACCGCCTGAGCAGGGCACATTTTCCAGGTTACTCCTGTGGGCATGAGAATGACGAACAAAGTTCTCCTGGCTGTGGCAGCTCCTGGGAGAAGAAAGTGAAGGGAGAGAGTGCTGTGGAGAGAGATTCCCCGCAGTTCAGCTTGTTTCTGTATGGCTCAGAAGTCAGTCAGTACCCCAACCCGTGTGGTTAGAAGTTCTTAGCTCTGGGTTATAGGCTCTTGTCTACTAGCTCTACAACTATCCTTTATTTTTAATTATTTATTAAATATTTTTATTATTTATTTATTTATTTATATCCCAAATGTTGCCCCCTCTCCCAGAATTTGACATTTTGGGTACCCAGAGAGTCTTGGAAGGATGCTAAGCCTGTCATTACATGTCTTGTAAAGCAGGCCATGTGATAGTCTGCATGGAGAATAGAAGCCTGAACTGAGGAGTCTCACAGACTAGTGGATTTTTTTTTTTTTTAAAGATTTATTTATTATATGTAAGTACACTGTAGCTGTCCTCAGACACTCCAGAAGAGGGCGCCAGATCTCGGATGGTTGTGAGCCACCCTGTGGTTGCTGGGATTTGAACTCAGGACCTTGGGAAGAGCAGTCAGTGCTCTTAACCACTGAGCCATCTCTCCAGCCCAGACTAGTGGATCTTGATGAGGAGTCAGAGTTTGTTGGCTATCCCTGATGAATGCTCAGGTGTTTAGAACCTAGGAAATAGGCAGGCTGAGTTGCACTGGGTTTCACTGCCTCTAGGGGTAGAACCAGGACCCCTGAGTTGTATGACAGAGATGTAAGGAGAATGACAGGGAAGACATGAGACTAAGATGGAAGAGAAAGACCTTGTTTTAGAGACCTGAATTCAGATCCTGCCTAGACATTTTCCCAGGCAAGTTGCTCTGGACATGGACTGCTTGGTGAATGTGATTGGAGGTTTCATCTTTTTTTATTTCCATGTGGAAGAGGTTTTATTGGGAGAGAGAGAGACAAGGTGGCAGCAAAAAGAGAAGAGGGGGGAGGGAGGGAGGGAGGGAGAGAGAGAGAGAGAGAGAGAGAGAGAGAGAGAGAGAGAGAGAGAGATTGATTGCTAGCAAGCGCGCACGTGCAAGCGAGCGGTGTTTGTCATCTAAACAGCCTCTTTTTGTTCTCTCTCTTAGTAATCAGTTTGTGGATTGTGGTGGTGGTGGGGTGTTGTTTGTTTTGTAGTTTTGTTTTTGTGGGTTTGTTTTGAGATAGGCTCTCACAGTATATCCCTGGCTGGCCTACACTAGTTTTCCAATCCAATGCTTTAAGAGTCTCATGAAGCTTAGGCCTGTTTTAAACTCACTATATAACCAAGGATAATAATGAACTTCGGATCTTCTGCCTCCATCTCCAGAGTAATTTCAGGGTATACCATCAGGCTTGGCTTTATGCCCACCACACTCAGTTTAATGCAGTGCTAGGGATCGAACCCAGGGCTTAATGCATATTTAGACAAGCACTGTACCAACTGAGCAGCATCCCCAGCACTGTTTGTCCATTGAGACAGGGACTCAAAATATAATTCAAGCTGACATTGAGTTTACTATGTAGCCCAGGCTGGTGTTTTTTTTTTTTTTTTAGTTTTTCGAGACAGGGTTTCTCTGTGTAGCTCTGGCTGTCCTGGAATTCACTCTGTAGACCAGACTGGCCTCGAACTCAGAAGTCCGCCTGCCTCTGCCTCCCGAGTGCTGGGATCAAAGGCGTGTGCCACCACGCCCGGCTTCAGGCTGTCTTTAAACTCAAAATTCTCTTGCTGCAGTCTCCCGAGGCCTGGAATTATAGGCATGTAACACTGTGCCTGCCTCATCGTTAAGCCTGCCTCACTCTTATTATTCTTGGCTCTAAAGCAACCATTCCCAAAGGTGAAATGGGTTGGGTTCCCTGTTTTGCCTCATTCTCACCTGTGCCGTGAGGTGACCTGGGCATCCTCCCAGTATGTTATAGGTTGATTATAGGTAGGCAGGGAGACCCTTCCACCTGCTTTGGGGCGTGCTTATTTATTCCACAGACATTGTTGGCACTTGATGTATACCAGGCCCTGTGTTAGGCCTGGAGATACAACAGGGAACAAGAGTCCTGCTTATAGGGCAGATAGCCACAAAAAAGAAAAGAGTGAAACTAGACACATGTGAGGGTTGCAATAGCTGGGGGCTTAGAGGGAGGGGCCTAGGACAGAGAATGGAGAGGGTTGGGAAAGTAGTTATAATAGGATTGCGGAGAGGGTCTTCTTGACCAAATGGCATCCACGGGCTTACAAAGACATGAGGCAAGGGCCAGAGAAAGAATACTCTGTGTAAAGGTCCTAAGTTAGGACTGTGTTTGATGTATTGGGGCAGAGCAAGGAGCCCATGTAGCTGGCTAGAGCATGTGGGAGAGAGAAGGATGGGAAAGAGGCTTCAGGACACATAGTGCTATGCCTTGTAGGCCCCAGGGAGGACCTGGGCTTTGATTCTTAGGGACTTAGGATCCATCTAAGTTCTTCTGCTCCTAAGTCCCTGGCTGGGACAAGCAGTATGGCTCTAGTGCTCACAGATGTTTTCTTGTGGCTGTGAGGAGTACAAGCTTTTGGCTGGGACCTCAAAAGAAGGCTGATACTGTGATAACAGTGTAAGATGACAGACAACCTGGCCTTTGAAGGTAGCAGGGATAAACACACACACACACACATTCTTATACTTTGTCTAGCAACTGAATTTGTATACACAAGTACACATACAGGGCTAGGGATGTAGCTCAGTTGGTAGAGCACTTTCCTAGAATGCATGAGACCCTGGATTCTCAGCCCTAATATCAAATACACCAGGTAGGCATGGTACCAAATACCTGTAGTCCCCACACTCAAGAGGAAGAGGCAAAATGATCAGTATTTCTAGGTATTTCTCAGGTACATCGTGAATTGGAGGTCAGCTTGTGCTACATGAGACCCTATCTCAAAAGAAATTACATATATACGTATAATTCTGTATGTCTTCAGCATCTGAAGCCATCTGATGGAACCCACATGGAAACAGAACATTGTATTACTGGTCCCCAGAAGCATTCTAGTGTCCCACAGTTACAAAGGGGATGCAGGATTGATCTTAGAGTCCGAGAGGAAGAAAGAACTGAAGAGGACTATCGGTGGTTGTCATGAGTACCTTCAAGCTGAGTGAGCCGTTGACGGAGCCCAGGAAGGGGAAGGTAGCACTAGCGAGTAGATTGGGGTGAGCAGGAGACTGTTCTGTTGTGCTGGTTTGAAATGTGGGGCTCTGTCGGGATATAAAGACAGGGTGCACCAATCTGGGCTTGCAGAACGGAGGTTAATGTAAGAGTCACCAGCAGTATTTACAGCCAGAAGCCTGGGGACCCAGTTATGTGGCTCCCTTCTATTTTCAAGTAGAAGGATAGCTTGCAGCAGCTCAGGTTCAGTCTGTGGCCCTGCCATGCCTGTCTCTCCCTAGGCTGGGAGCCAGAGCCTGGGTGAATACTCTTTCCTATTCCTCAGGCCTTGGATGACCAAGCCTGCAGCTCCCTCCCTTGGCTCTCCACTGGTAGGTCCACCCTCAGCTACAGAGTTCCACACCTCTGCTTTCAGGGACCACAAGCTTTCTGGCTGAGGTATCTGATTAGATGCCTACTGCCAATCACATCTGCATTGTGTACATGTGAACAGAAGTGTGAGCATGTGTACATGTGAACACATGCACGGTGAATCCTGGGACTAAGAACAGCCCTCCCAGGCCCTGTCCCCGGGGCAGACAGGGCTTTTTGAGACAGGGTCTCACTGTGTAGGTTTGAATGGCCTGGAGCTTGATATGTAGACCAAGCTGGCCTCCCAAGTGCTGGGATTAAAGATCTTAGATTTCTAATCAGCCTGCTTCCACTTCCTGAGTTCTGGGATTACAGTTCTGTTATTATAGGCATGCACCACCATGCTCTGTTTATGAGGTGCTGGAGACTGAACCAAGGGCTTGACCCATGGTAGGCAGTCTATCATCTGAGCTGCAGCCCTAGGTTTATATCTTCATGATTGGCTCCAGCTGCAAGGAGGCATGCACAGGGTTAGAGACCTTTTCTGCCTGTCACTGTTACAAGGCTAGCTTTTAGGCTGAAGGAAGCCATGCACACTTACATATCAACCTTATAAAGAGATGACAGTGATGGGACCCTCTAGGAGCACTGAGTAGAGTAATCCTGACCTCAGGCAGGAGTGGTGGCCAGCTGTGTCTAGACTGCAGCCAGAACGCATATTCCTGTTGTTCATTTAACTGTCCGTGTTGTCTGAAGCAGCTGGAGAAGAAGCATGGACAGGGGAGGTGTATTGCTTCCTGTTACTTAAAACACCAGACACAAACTCTAATAGGTATTAACCCATCCTGTGCCCTGAACAAAGCCATTGTAATAATGACATGCTCACCTGTGTTCCTTCCTTTGTACTGCATGCTGGCTGGTTCCTGACTCTGTCTACTCTCATTTCCATCTTTCAAGTAGGCCAGCTGCCTTCCTGTTCACACATGTAGAATAGGTGGCCCAGAAAGGATAAGTGACTTGTTCAAGGTCACTCGATTTCAGATCTTTCTTTCTGTGACCATTCTTGACTTACTCGGCTGTCAGGTTGGTGAGTTTCAAGCCACCCTCCTGCAGTGTGGCCTGGAATGTCACCATATTCTAGCTGGGACAATCTTCCTCTGAAGGCAAGAGACAAGCGAAGGCATCTGTGCTGTCTCTGAAGCTTCCACTTACCTGTGTGTTCCCAGCGTGTCCGTGGGTGGCAGAAATCAGGGAGCCACCATGCAGGTTTGGTGGGTGGATATGGGAAACATTGGGTGCTGCCGGATCCTCACCTCTTCTCCCTCTCTCCCTGCCCGCAAGTGGTGCTTATTGGGGACTCAGGTGTAGGGAAGAGCAACCTGCTGTCACGCTTCACCAGAAACGAATTCAACCTAGAGAGCAAGAGTACCATCGGAGTGGAGTTCGCCACTCGCAGCATTCAGGTGGACGGCAAGACCATCAAGGCTCAGATCTGGGACACTGCTGGCCAGGAGCGCTACCGTGCCATTACCTCTGCGTGAGTTTAGCTAGGGTCAAGACCTGGAGATAGCAGGGGTGTGTGGGCATGTGACATGGGAGCTTGGAAGGGTATGTAGGGGCTGAACTAGAGCATGGAAAATTTGAGATCAGGGCTGTACACCCAGAGCTGTGGGACCCAGAGGCAGACCAATATCCAGCCTATTGCGCAACCTGGCCGTGAGGTTATTACTGGGTGGACAGTGAGGATCTAGCTTAGGCCTTCCATTTTCACCCAACCTCACCCAGGCAGCCTACCTGCTTTCCTATTCCTGGCATCTTCTCCCAGTCTTAGCATACATTTTGCCTCCCTATTGCTAAGACCCACCCAGATTGCCTCTTTGTGACCCCCAAGCCCCCTGGCTGTCCCCTCACCTCATTTGTTGTGCTTTGCATTTTCTTCACCATGGCCTCATCATGGGTCCTTTATCCCCAGAGGATGGAAATGGTCCCATCTGTGGTACAGGCCTGTTTGCACAGTGGACACTGGCACTTCTGCCTGGTTGCAGCCTTTTCCCTACACGGCTGCTGTATCTTCTCCTTGTGTTGATGGCCTTTGAGTGTCTTCTATTACTGAGCCCCAAATTCCCTCCTCAGTCTCTCCCATTCCTGAAGGGCCTCCTTCAAAGATAGGACGACTGCCCCTTCTGGGCCCTGTGCTTGGGCCATCCTCTAGGGTTTCCATGAGGCTGCCACCGCCCTCCCGTCTAAGGCTCATATCTGAACTTACTCTGCAGGTACTACCGTGGTGCAGTGGGTGCACTGCTGGTATATGACATTGCCAAGCACTTGACATATGAGAATGTGGAGCGCTGGCTGAAGGAGCTGCGGGATCATGCAGATAGCAACATTGTCATCATGCTGGTGGGCAACAAGAGTGACCTGCGCCACCTTCGGGCTGTGCCCACTGATGAGGCCCGTGCCTTTGCAGGTGAGCTTGTGGCAGACATGCCAGTAAGACTGCTCTGAGAACTAGACTGGACAGGTTCAGAGAAACATCTAGAAGTCCGGCACCCACCTCCTCCAGTGTCAAGGCTCATAGTCACAGTGCTTGTGTTCAGCCTCTTGTCCCTCAGTGGTCCCTCCTACTAGCAGCAGCTCTTCAGATCCTGAGTTGGCAGGTGGGCAGGTATGGTCCTGGAGGGGAGTGTCGTGAGAGGGCTGTGGGAGCCAGACCCTCTTATTTAGAGAGAATTTTCTCTTTTCCAGAAAAGAACAACTTGTCCTTCATTGAGACCTCAGCCTTGGATTCCACCAATGTAGAGGAAGCATTCAAGAACATCCTCACAGGTGGGTCCTGGGTCTGGGTGGCCGTTAGGAAGGTGCTTTAGGAGTAGGACCCAGTATAGACCTTCCTTGCCCCACAGAATCAGGACATAGCTAGCTAGCCCTTGCTGGCATGTGGGCACAGAGGTCCTCACCTAAGTCCCTGTGATATGGGCCCTTCTGGGTCTGCAGGGGAAGGAAGGAACAAGCAACCTGGGCTACGTAGGACCAGTTCTGTGACTTGCTCCTGCCCCTGCCCACTTGGCTGTGCCCGGGAACCTCCAAGAGCCCAACCCTGACTTCTATTTTACTGTGATGTGGTGGAGAATTGTCTTTGTTCCCTATTGCTGTGATAAAATACTCTAAAAAAGGGACAAATTCAGCATTTGTTTTGGCTGACAGCTTAAGGTACTAGAAGCAGCTGGTCATGCCATCACAGGAGACTGGAGATCCATGCAAGCTACCACTTCGCTCCCTTTCTCCACTAAACAGTCGGGCATCCCCTGCAGGGAATGGCTCTGCCCATGTCAATTAGTGTCATCAAGATCCTCCCCGACGGGCGTGCTCAGAGGCCCTTCTCCCAAGTGATTCTAGGTGCTGTCAAGGTGGAGATTAGGAATCATCTAGCCAGAGCCCTGCAGAAAGGTAAATTGCCTTCGCTAGGGTACACAGCTTGCTCACTACATCCTCCCTGTTGCAGAAATCTACCGTATTGTGTCACAGAAGCAAATCGCTGACCGTGCAGCCCACGATGAGTCCCCTGGCAACAATGTGGTGGACATCAGTGTGCCACCCACCACCGATGGACAGAAACCCAATAAGCTGCAGTGCTGCCAGAACCTGTGACTGCCCTGCACTTTCTCTTTGTTTTGTTTTGTTTTTGTTTTTGTTTTTGTTTTTTGGTTTTTCGAGACAGGGTTTCTCTGTGTAGCCCTGGCAGTCCTGGAACTCACACTGTCAACCAGGCTAGCCTCGAACTCAGAAATCCACCTGCCTCTGGCTCCCAAGTGCTGGGATTAAAGGCGTGCGCCACCACTGCCCGGCTTGCCCTGCACTTTCACCCAGCGTGCGTGCACGTCCTCGATCCTTGGCCAGCCCTTCACCAGTGTCCTCCCAGCCCCTCCCTTGTCCCTCTAGGACAGGCTGCTCCCACCCTCAAAGTGAGCTCCGCCTGCCAGCCCAATGGCCCAGGAAGAGCAGGAATCCAGTGGCCTCTCCTGTCCTGTCTGCTCAAGAGAAGCTAAAAGCCCCTTGCTTATGTACCTGCTCTTGGATATTGTGGGCATCTTGACAGGGTAGGGAGGTTGGTAGGATGGCCAGGGCCAGCCAGAGGTGAGGAAGATGAGTGGAAGGAGCCTGCTTCTCCTGTTTTCCAGACTCCAGGGATCGATACCTCCTCTCCTCTCTGGCCAGATGACCCAGCTGGCCCTGTGTCCTCATCCCAAACCCTCTCTGAGCTGATACCCGAAGAGCCAGGCATCAGAGGCTGAGCAGGTGGACATTCTGGGCTCTGCCTCCTGCCTACACCACCATAGCCAGTGCCAGCACGGCCTCCAGCATTCCCAGGCCTGCGCACGCCTGCGCACTCCTGCTCCTGCCTGTAGATTTATGCTGGGAGAAGACACCCTTGCCCCTCTCCCTCCTCCTCTGCACGCAGCGCTCTCCTCTGCCCATCCCCACTTCTCTGTCTCGTCTCCTGTCTGGTCAGGAACCTGTCTGCAAGTGAAGCAATATCTTCGTGTTTTGTATATACAACTGCTCTTGTAGCCTTTGGTTTTTGTTATTGTAGAGAAACAGATTCTTTATACACTTTGTAAAATTTACGCCAAACCCCAGCTCTCGAACTCTTATTCTCCCTGTAGCCCTTGCACTGTTGCCCGTTACTAAAATGTATAAGCCACTTCTGTACAGAAACCCACCGCTCAGCTTCTGTCTTCTTTCTCTCCACCAAATGATGCACCTGAACCAGGGCCCTTTTACATGTCCCCAGTAGTAGGTTAGTGTAGTACCTGCTGAAGACAGTGGGCAGGCATGCTGATCTTGCACAGTAGGCTGTGAGATAAGGATCTTGAGCTCCAAGGAGGGGAGAGTGAGTCCTCTGCAAGTGGCTCCTATAGTATGGAGGAAGGAAATGATGGTGACCTGAAGTGGCAGCCTTCACTTGGAACAGTTTAAGGAGAAGTTGTACCAGCCTTTCCCAAATAGTTTGTATCTAGGATTGACAGGCCTAGGATGCCCCCTGGTGTGAATGGGAAGCATGAGCATGCTTGCCACTTCCATCTGCTGCCAACAATGGACTCCTTATCTGGAGTCCTGGCAAGGAAGGTGTGCTTGATAACAGTGGGTGATGTCAGCTCTACCATGGCTGTCTTTACTCAAGAATGACGCTTGATGGGGATAGTAGAGGGCAACAGTGACTACAAGGTGAGCAGCTCTTGATCTTCACTGGTGCTTCCCAGAACCCATCTCCCTTGTTCCTGTGCCCAAAGCAGATAGTAAGTAACGAGATGTGTTGTTCTCCACCCCTGAAGGAAATCTTACAATCCAAATACAGCCAGCTGTTTTAGAAGCCCTAGTCTCTAAATGAAGAGAACCTGGGGGTGTCCTGCCTCCTGATTCTGGAATAAATGTAGCCTCCTTGTGTGTGTTGGAAGAGGGGAGTGGTCAATCCCAGATACATCTCTCAGATCCAAGCTGGGCACAGTGGCTCAGACTTGTTACCTCATACTTTGGAGATGGTGACAGGAGATCAGACGTTCAAGGCCAGCCTCAGCTACATAAGACCCTGTCTAAGAAAATAAAATTTAAATTAAAAAAAAAAAACAAAAAACAAAAAACTAAAGACCCCAAAGAAGTTGGGGTGGATTTTATGGGCATCTCACAATCCAGAAGTTACCCTTGGCCAAAGCTATGGTGGAAGGTGGACTGTCTAGCAGACATAAGCAGGAGGTAGCACAGGTCTAAGACTCAGCTCGAAGGAACTGCCAATGGAGTTGACGTACTGGGAGAACCAACTCCAAGTTGTCTTCTGATTTCCACATGACACTAAAGATTTTTACAAAACAAATGTCACTGGGCGGGACCAATGGCTCTAGGTAAAAGTGCTGGTGAGTACAACTCCCAGAACTCACTCAGAGTTGGACTCAATGCAAACACCTGTAATCTCAACAATCCTTCGGGGAAATGAGAGGCAGAGACAGGGTATTCCAAAGCTTGTGGGCTAGCTTCTGTAGGGGTAAAACAAGAAAAACCCTGTCTCAAACCAGGTGAAAGATGAGGACTCCCTATAAAGTTGTCTTCCCACCTGGACCCTTAGGAGAGACTATTTGCACACACAAATGTGCACATAGCCACATGCAATGTGCACACACGAATGTATCCACATAGAGTATACACTGATGCTCCCACAGTGTACACACGTAAGTAGATATGCAGTGTCCATGCAACACATCCTATGCTTTGGTTGTAAGAAATGGAAAAAATCAAGCGAGAACTGATCTGGAAGCTTCCTGCCTAGCTTTCATAGTGCCAGAAGCCGTGTAGACGCTAGAGGAGAACTGTCTTTGACAGTTCTGCCTGTAGACCCTGCATGCTACAGTACTAACATGTTAGGTAAGATCTGCCTGCTGGTGCAATAGTGGCATGACTTACGAGTAGCAGTTCCTTTCTGATTAAAGCCCATTCCACAGAAGAGAGTTCACATTTGGTACTGTGAGCCTAGTCAAAAGCTTGCAGCTAGGGATGTTGTAGGCTCTTATAAGATACACATGCCTGCATTCACTTACACTAGCATTGTCTTTCACAACAAAAATAAAATTAGTTCATAAGCAACTCATTTTATTGTTTGGTCAAGCTTTTAGCTGCTGTGTCCAGGTAGGGACTAGACTAGAACTGGAGGCAGAATATCCAGGGCTAAGTCTTAGCCAAACTTTTATTATAGAATCGTTGGGTTTGTAACTGTCATAGTGTAGCAAGGGTCTGGAGAAAACACTGCAAAGATTAACACATGAAAGACAAAAACAAAACTACTGAAAACCCTTCCCCACATGCAACAAACGGAACATGCTCAAGAAAGCCCATGAACTTGGGAGGCAGGAGTATCCTTGAGTTTGAGGCCAGACTGGTCTACATAGCAAATTCCAGGACTACGCAGGAAAGAGAAAGCCCAAGATATAAAAATGTGGGGAAGCAGGTACAATGCTAACGCACCTCTAAAGAATCATGAGCCTTGTGGCTTAGCACGTCTGAGTACATATTCTCCCCTCAGCTCACAGAGCTCTTGCTGTCCAGGCCTTGATTTGTAATCCAGGCTGGCCCTGAACTCAGAGATCTGCCTGCCTCTGCCTCCTGAATGCTGGGATTAAAGGCGTGTACCACTATGCCCAGCTTGCTTTTTCTTTCTTTTTGGAACATTCCGTGTATGCATGTTTTGACTGCATGTATGTCTGTATACCACATGCATGCAGTTTCCACAGAGGCCAGATGAACGTGTCAACTGGAGTTACAAATAGTTGTAAACTGCCATGTGAGTGCTAGGAATCGAACCTGAGTCCTCTAGTAGAGCAACCCGTGCTATTAATCACAAAGCCATTTCCATCTTACTTTCCTTTATAAACTTACTTTCTCTTTTTGTCTCTTTAGATATGTATATGTTGAGTTTGTCATGTCTGCATGGTGTATGTTCGTATGTGTGTAGAGATGCGCATACCTATGGAGAGTACCAGAGGTAGGTTAGAAAGTGTCTTCCTCTATTTGAGGTAGGATTTCTCCCAGCAAGCCCAAGCAATCCCCCTCTCCCTGCATCATCAGTGCTGGGATCACAGATGTGTGCAGGGTGACAACCTGGCTTATTACATGGATGATGGCACTCAAGTTCTGGTCTTCTTGCTTACACAGCAAGTGCTCTTAGCCACTAAGCCATCATTCAGCCCTAGACTCTCTATTTCTAACCATATGTCCTAAGTGCAATTATCTGTCCTGGAACAGTAGACCCTGGAAACCTCAGTGGGTGGCCTCGAAACTGATCTGCACCTGAAACACTATGTTAGTGGTGTTGGGAAGTGTGGCCTTTCTGAGTGAACTAGAAACAGATGAGGTCATCAGAGTAGGGCTCCCATGACAGCATGGCAGCTTCATAAGATGAGGAAGAGAGACCCAGCTTGGCACCCTTAGCGTCTCACCTCGCAATTCCTTCTGCCACGCTACAAAGTTGTAAGAAGTTCTTCATCAGATATTGCACCTTGCTCCTAGACCTCTCAGTCATCAGAATAGTGAATTAAGTAAGCATCTATACTTTAAAAAATTATATTCTATATCTGCCTGCCTGCCTGTCTATCTGAGCTTAGTGGACAGTTTATTTTCTGGAATTGATTCTTCTTCACTGTGTGGGTTCCAGGGATCAAACTGAAGTTATGAGGCTTGGTGGTGGGCACCCTTACCTGCTGAATTATCCAACTGACCCTCCTCTTTCCAATAGCCTGCTCCCAAACCCTTTGTCACGGCAACTAAAATGATCTTAGACAGGTGATGTGGCTAGAAGTTTGATTGGATGTGAGTTGGAAGGGGCTGTTGGGCAGATGAATAACTATTCTGGACCGAGGGAGCCAGGTTTCCTGCAGTCAGAGAATGAAGAGTCTGGGACAATTTTGGTACATGGTTAGTATTAGAAGATTATTTTGGCTGGCTTAATGTCAACTTGACCCAAGCTAGAGACATCTGAAAGAAGAGACTATCAGTTGAAAAAAAAATGCCTGCATAAGTTCCAGCTGTAAGGCATTTTCTGAATTAGTGATTGATGGCCCTAGAGGGCCTGATCCATTATAGGTTGTGTCTCCCCTGGGTTGGTGGTTCTGGGTTCTGTAAGAAAGGCTGAGCAAGCCAGGAAGAGCAAGCTGATAAGCAGCATTCCTCTTCTGCATTGGCTTCTGCCCCCAGGATCTTACCCTGTTTGAGGTCCTGTCTTGACATTCTTCAGTGATGGATTACAGTATGAAGTATGAGCCAAATAAACCCTTTCCTTCTCAACTTGCATTTTTTGTCATGATGCTTCATCACAGCAAGAGAAACCCTAACTAAGACAAAGGTATTTTCTTGTTTTGGAAATTTTGTTGTTGTGGTTTTTTTGTTGTTGTTGTTGGTTTTTTTTTTTTTTTTTTTTTTTTTTTTTTTTGACACAGGGTCTCTATGTAGCTATGGCTGACTACTACTTAGACCAGAGTAGCCTCAAACTCAGGAGATTCTCCTGCATCTGCCTCCCAAGCACTGAATTTGTTGTTTTTATGAGACAAGGTCTTGGTATCTAGCACAGACTGGCCTCACACTTGAAAGGACCTCCTGCCTTGTCTCCCATATGCTAAGATTAAAGGCAAGTGCTACCCATTCTGACTGAATTATAAGTATTCAATCAAGCTTTTGCCATTTAAGCTAAGTATTCAATCAAGCTTTTGCCATTTAAGCTATTTTATTCTCATCATTACTATAGTTTTTATTACTGTGAATGCATATGATATGTTTGTGTGCATACACATGCCACAGTGCATGTGTGGAGGTCAGAGAACAAATTTGTGAAGTCAGTTCTCTTTTTTAACCTTCATGTGGTATATTAGTTTTCTGTTGTGGCAAAACACCATAACCAAGGCAAAGTATCAGAAAAAGAACGTATTTTGGCTCATAGTTTCAGAGGAAAAAAAGAGTCAATTATGGTAGGGAAGTATAACAGCAAGCAGAAGGCATGGTGGCGAAAGCAAGAAGCTGAGACTTTACATCATCAAGTGTAAAAACGAAGCACAGAGTGAAAGGAAAGTGGTGTGAGGCTTTGCGTTTTCAGAGCCTGCCCCCAGGGTCATACTCTTTTTGGCAAGGCACATAAACCTCCCCCAAATAATCCATCATCTGGAAAACAAATATTCAAATATCAGAGCCCATAGGGAACGTTTTTCATTAAAATGACCTCCATGGCTTCCAGCAGTGAATTTGAGTACTCAGATGTGCTAGTTATGTTTCTATTGCTGTGATAAAGCACTGTGGTGAAAACAACTTACTGAAGCAAGAGTTTCTTGGGGACTTACATTTCCATAAGGACAGGAGTTGTGGTACTTTGAAAATGGCTCCCATAGGCTCATAGGGAGTGACACTGTCAGAGGTTTGGCCTTGCTGGAGGAACTGTGTCTCAGTCTCCTACTGCCTGTAGATCAAGATGTAGAGCTCTCAGCTCCTTCTGCAGCATCATATCTGGCTGCATGCTGTCAGGCTTTCTGCCGTGATGATAATGAACTAAACCTCTGAAACCTCTTAACTTTGTCAGCCAGCCCCAATGAAATGTTTTCCTCTGTAAGAGTTGCTGTGGTCATGGTGTCTCCTCACAGCAATCAATAGAAACCCTAAGACAGGAGTACATCATGTCTGGGAGCAGCAGATGAGAGCTCACTTTTGAAGCCTTGAAACCTTCCCCTAGTGATATATCTTATCAATAAGACCACATCTGCTAATCCTGCTCAAACAATTCTATTAACTTATTGAGTATTCAAATATATGAGCCTATGGGCACCCTTCTCATTCAAACCCTCTCTCTCTCTCTCTCTCTCTCTCTCTCTCTCTCTCTGTGTGTGTGTGTGTGTGTGTGAAATGGCAGAGTGTCTCAGGCTATATGAGCTGGTGAGTGTCAACCAACTGCCTCTGAAATCTAGAAAGTTTAGATAGCACAAAACTCAAGCCTCAGTCTCATACCAGCTTACGATTTTGATTATTTTAATAAGACAGATGACATTTGGGGCCAAAGTAAAAACAAAAACAAACAAACTGTAACCAGGAACAACATGCAGAACCTACAGAAGGGAAGGGAGCTTTAAGGCAGGGGTGGGTGCTTTAACCAGGAAGAAAAGCTGCATGTGAACAGGAGGGAGAAGGTGCCGGGTGCAAGAGAAGAAACACAAATGGAAACAATTTATTAACCAAGTTTATCTTGAAATAGCAACAACAGCGGGTCACACCTTTGAGGTGGGGAGCCTGGTAGTTGCTTGGTCTTTGAGACTGGATGCCTCAGCAATTGTAGTAGTTCACAGTGTCCATTGTTTTCACACTGGGGAAGTCAACAACATAGTGGTTGCCAAATGCACAGGAGTGGTGCCTCAGCAATCCCAAGAAAACTTGGAGGATTCCTGGAGAGTCAACCCACAGTGGAAGCGTGGAAATGCTGGTTCTGACATCAGTGAAGGAATTGTCATCGGTAACAGCCACCGCAGGGTACGTGCATGAACTCATTGACGAGAGGGTTCAAGCAGGCAAAAGGAGAATAATCTTTATTCTGCCCATACCCCGTTTATCTGGCTGCCCATAAATGGATACATCTTCCCACATTGACTAATGCAATTAAGACAATTTCTCAACTGACTCTCCTAGTCTAGTGACTCTAATTTGTAGTAAGATGACATTAAAACCAACCATCATATTATTACTTTATAAGCATATGATGCATTGTGTGGATGTGGACACTCATGTGACATGGTACAAATGTGGACACCAGAAGAGGGCATCAGATCTCATTACCGATGGTTGTGAGCCACCATGTGGTTGCTAGGATTTGAACTCAGGACCACTGGAAGAGCAGTCAGTGCTCTTAACCAGTGAGCCTTCTCTCCAGCCCCAACTTTTTATATATATAATTTTTATTATTTTATTTATTTACATTTCAAATGTCCTTCTTCCCCGTCTCCCTTCCGCAAGCCTCCCTCCCTCCCCTTCCTGTTGCCTTTGCCTCTAAGAGGGTGCTCACCTACCCACCCACCCACTCCTCACTCACCCTTCCAGCATCCCCATTCAATGGGGCAACAAACCCCCATAGGACCAATGGTCTATGCCAGATAAGGCAGTCCTCTGCCTCATATGTCATGAAGGCCATGGACCCACTCTTTGGTTGGTGGTTTAGTTCCTGGGAGCTTTGTGGGGTCCAGTTAATTGATACTGTTGTTCTTCCTATGGGATTGCACTTCCCTTCAGCTCCTTCAGTCCTTCCCCTAACTCTGGGAGCCCCAGGCTCAGTCTGATGGTTGGCTGTGAGTATCTGCATGAGTATCTGCATCTGTGAGTATCTGCATCTGACCCATTGGGGGCTCCAGGCTCAGTCTGATGGTTGGCTGTGAGTATCTGCATCTGTATTGGTCAGGTGCTGGTAGAACCTCCCAGGGAACAGCCATACCAGGTTCCTGTCAGCAAGCACTTCTTGGCAACAGCAATAGTGTCAGGGTTTTGGTGTCTGCAGATGGGATGGATCCCAAGATGGAGTGGTCTTTCGATGGCTTTTCCTGCAGTCTCTGCTCCATTTTTGTTCCTATGTTTCCTTTAAACAGGGACAATTCTGGGTTAAAAATTTTGAGATGGGTGGGTGGCCTCATCTCTCCCACTGGAGGCTGTGTAGACTCTTCAGGTTCCATCTCCTCGTTGTTGGGTATTTTGACTGTCATCATCCCCATTGGGTCCTGGAGGCCTCTCAAATCCATAGAATATGGGACTTTCTAGAGGTTCCCCCTGTTCCCCATATCCCTGCCTCTTATTTCTATTCATTCTCCTAGCCCTCTAGACTTGCTGGTCCTGCCACCCCCTTTTCCCCTCCCCTTCCCTCTCGCACCCTGTCCCTCCCTTCCTCTGCCTCTGTGATTATTTTGTTCCACACTTTGGCCTTCCTTCTTGTTAAGCTTCATATGGTCTGTGAGTTATATCATGGGTATTCTGAGCTTTGGCTAATATCCACTTATCAGTGAGTACATACCATGTGTGTCCTTTTGGATCTGGGTTACCCCATTCCAGATGTTATTTTCTAGTTCCATCTGTTTGCATGCAAAATTCATGAAGTCATTGTTTTCAATAGCTGAGTAGTACTCCATTGTGTAAATGTACCACATTTTTGTATCCATTCTTCTGTTGAGAGACATCTGGACTGTTTCCAGCTTCTGGCTATTATAAATAAGGTTGTTATGAACATAATGGAGCACATGCCCTTGTTATATGTTGGAGCATCTTTTGAGTATATGCCTATGTCTTCGTACAGGGGAATTAAGTCCATTGATGTTGAGCGATATTAAAGACCAATGATTGTTGGTTCCTGTTAGTTTTGTTGTTAGAGGTGGTCTTATGTTTGTGTGGTTCTCTTCTTTTAGGTTTATGGTGAGATAATTTGTTTTCCTTGGGTGTAGTTTCCCTCGTGTTGGAGTTTTCCTTCTATTATCCTCTGTAGGGCTGGATTAGTGGAAAGATATTGTTTAAATTTGGTTTTGTCATGGAATATCTTTGTTTCTCCATCGATGATGATGATTGAGAGCTTTGCTGGGTATAGTTGCCTGGGCTGCCATTTGTGTTGTTTTAAGATCTGCATGACATCTGTCCAAAATCTTTTGGCTGCTAGAGTCTCTGTTGAGAAGTCTGGTGTAATACTGATAGCTCTGCTTTCTATGTTACCTGGCCTTTCCCCCTTGTCGCGTCCGCTCTCGACCAGCAAGAACACGACCACCAGTCCTTCTAACAGCAGTTTATTCAGTCCTGTTTCTTCTTGAGCCCTGGGCCTCTCACTCTTAAATACTCTCAGTTCTCATCCACGCACAGCAGGCCACGCCACCTCACCAGGCACACAGTTTCAGCTAATCAGGGCAGCAGGGGCATATCTCCATCAAAATGGATTTACCGGTATCCTGCTACACCTGCGCAGCTCTCAAGATGTTTGTGGTTTATATGAGGAAGTCAGGTGCAAGTCATACGACTTAGCTGCAGTCCCTGGCACCGTTGGGACTGCTGCCACACCCGCTCCTCACATCTCCCCCTTTTTTCTTTTTTGGCAGAGAGAATGTCTGTAGATACCCCCCCCCCCGCAGCCATGCCCCTTACCCGTCCTTGGGAGACAAACAGCATTGGTTTGATCCCTGTCTTAGGTTGGTGACATGCCCAGGGAGTCTTATCACTGACTACCTCTCTATCATGCCAAGCCACACCTGGGGAGATTGTGTTTTGCTTGCAGCAGGTGCATCAAAAGGCCAGGATGTTGATTAATCTATGGCCAGATCTTAATTGCTGCAAGCAAGCCTCATGGGTGAAGGTAGAGGTCTGATCCCCAGTGTGCAAGCATAGGGGCCTTACACAAAACCATCCCTTGGGCTCATCACCCAGAGAGGTCTTGGCCGGCTCCCGTGTCGTTTTTCCTGGGGGAAGGGAACTAGGACACTGAACCTTCATGCAATCAGACGTGCCTTCCACAGAATGCCAACAGCAAGTTATCCTCTGTGCAGTGCTTAGCCTCGCACCCCACGGGATAATGCAGCATAATTTCTTTTAGAGCGGCAAACCGAATCTGAGGAGATTGTCCCGCCTCCACTGCAGCAAAAGCCTACGCTACCATGGCGAAAGTGCGGGCCTGCACACACTGCACCTGACACATGTGTCAAACACACAATACACACACACTATAACAAGCATACATCCCAGGGCTCTCATCCCCGCTCATCTTCCCTGAAGCAAGGGATAGATAGCCAGAGGGGCTATCTCTTTAAGGGGAATTCAGGGATCAAAAAGGTGTGGAAAAATTTGAACATCATGTCGAGCTGGTATCGGCTTCTGGAACACCGAAAGGATCTCCCATCTCGGCTCCATCGTTTGTGCTTGTGGGATCATCCACCACATCCACAGGGGCAACTGGCTCAGGAGCCTCACTCTTGCAGCGTCTCACCAATCTCTCCGGCACCCAAAGAGGTTCCGTCTGGTCCTGTGGAAACACACAAACAGACCCTCTCGCCCACATCAACACGGGATCTGGTCCTTTCCATGTGCCTGTAAGCACATCTTTCCACCTGGCATATCCTTATAGGCCAGGCACTCTTTGAACATGTCTATCTGCTAATGTGTGGCCATCTTTATTCAAATTTAAAAAATTTAAAGTATAAAGAACTAAAGAAAGTCTCATCTTAGGGGTGCTGCTATAGCCTATTCCCCCTTTTGTTTGTATAACATCTCTTTGATGGTTCTATGGGTTCTTTCAATAATCCCCTGCCCTTGAGGATTATAGGGGCAAGCCATGCTTCACCTGCACTTCCATTTGTTGGCAAAAGGACATAAAGGTCTTTGCAGTATATCCTGCATCAGATGTCGAGAAGTAGGTGAAGATTCATTGGTAAGTCTCAAGCCTAAATCTTTTAATAGATCTCTTCCCCATAAAGAAATGGGGAGCTCCAGCATGTAAGGCTGAATTTCCCGTGAATGGCCCTCAGTATCTTTCCATTTCAGACTCCGTGCACTCATATCCGGAGCTTTTGCATACCCTAGGCCTCGCAGCATCTGATTAGAATTTTGCACTGGCCATCCCTGGGGCCAGTCCTTCTGTGCTATGATGCTGCGATCAGGTCCAGTATCTAGGAGCCCTAGGATGGCTTTGCCATCCACCTTCAACTCCAGAACTGGACGCTGGTCCATCTGGAGAGAGAGACATGTCAGGTCTACGCCCGAGGCACCAAACCCTCCTTTTCCTCTTTGTTTACCAGCGGAGGGGAAGAGCCCATGAAGGCTAGGTAAAAGTACAATTTGAGCTACCCGATCCCCAGGGGAGATGGACACAATACCTGTGGTGATGAGACCATAACCTTAACTACCCCTTGATAATCAGGGTCAATAACTCCTGGATGGACAATGAGCCCGCGTAAAGCAGACGAGGAGCGGCCAAATAACAATCCTACAGTGTCTTTTTGTAGAGGACCTTTAAAATCTGTCTCAATCACCTGTGTGCCCATCTGGGGAGTTAATACGAGTCTGGTGGTGGAATGGAGGTCCAATCCTGCTGAACCTTCAGTGGCTCTCCGCGGTTGTGGGGATGTCTCAATGTTGGCCAGGTCTCCTCTTCCCCCTGGAAATTGTCCACTGCCCCATATATTTGCGGGCCCTGGAAGCGAGGGCCCCGCTGCCCGTTTTTTTGACCACACACTTTCATCTCCAGGAGTAAGAGGCTGGCCATGGATGTTTCTGACTGATCTGCATTCACTAACCCAGTGGTTCCCTTTCCTACACTTTGGACACAAAGGGACTCCAGGGGGGCCAGTCCTGCTTCCCCTGGAGCCACTTTCTTTTTCAGGACAATTCTTCCTCAAGTGTCCCTGCTTGCCACACCTAAAGCAAGCTCCTGAGAAGCACATCCCTCTTTCTCTTTTGCAACTGCATGACAGCTGCAGCAAGACCAGCATTGGTCAATGGCCCACCAAGCTCTCGGCACACCTCCATCCATGCCTCGATACCCTTGCTTTTAAAAGGCGTAATGGCAGTCTTACACTCTTGGGTACATTGTTCATAAACCAACTGCCTTATCAGGGGCATAGCAGTATCAGGGTCACCAAAGATTCTTCCTGCTGCCTCAACCATCCTAGCTACAAAGTCTGAGAACGGCTCTGTGGGACCTTGGATGATCTTAGTTAAGTTTCCACTAACTTCCCCTCTGTTGGGCAATGATTTCCATGCCTTTATGGCAATCTGATTCACCTGCTCAAACACCTGCAGTGGCTATCCTGTTTGTTGTTGTGCAAATCGACCTTGACCCAGCAGCATATCACTATCCCATGCTGGATTTCCTGCAACAGCGTTAGCAGCTGCCTGTTCATTTGTAAATTCAATAAGGAAGGCTTTCCAATCTAAATACTACCCAATTGAAAGGCATGCCTTCACCAAGACTGCCCAATCAGACGGCATCATGCAGTGTCTATTCAAGGCCTCTACTTGAGCCACAATATAGGAGGCAGTTAAGTTGTGCGTCCGTCCGCACGGACTCAGCCAAATTCCTGATTACTTTGAAATCCAGAGGCTCTTGATATCTCTGCCCTGCTTGGTCGGTGAAAATAGGATATCCCAGCAAGGAGAATCTACCCTCTCTCCAAACCTCCGGACAAAAGGTCCGTCTATACGTGGCTGCCGAGGAGGCATAGGGAGGGGGCACAGAAGCTAATTTCCTTCCTCCTCTGCCTCGGCTCTTTTATTTTGTCCTTTCTGTCCACCTGATAACACTGTGTCTCCTTTCTTTTTCTTTTTTCTTTTTAAGCCCTTCTCCTCTTCCGACATACTTTCTTGTTGCTCTATAAGGATTTTCTGACCTGTCTTGACTGCCTGACAATTCAAACAGTAACAGAGTCCATATATCAGAAAAAAACAAGACCAAAATTATCAGACCTACCCACAAAGGGTCAATGGGAGAAAAAAGCATAACTACACAGCGAGGATCTATTGATCACTACACTGAGGTTATCATAGTTCCTTAACTTGTCCCAAAACCGTGAACCTTAACTTGTCCCAAAGCCGGGAACCTTAACTTGTCCCAAAGCCGGGAACCTTATCATTACTTTGTGCCTGCTTCCTGGCAACTTTATATTTGCCTCTATTTTATCCGAGGTCCTTCCCAAACTCCTGGGGTCGCAAGTTTCACCTGTGAACTTACCCTGCGGGCAACCACTGACTGCTGAAAGTTCTGAACTCAGTGGGGGGAGTTGGTTCCCCGTATGGGCCACCAATTGTCGCGTCCGCTCTCGACCAGTAAGAACAACACGACCACCAGTCCTTCTAACAGCAGTTTATTCAGTCCTGTTTCTTCTTGTTTATATCTCCCCTTGAGCCCTGGGCCTCTCACTCTTAAATACTCTCAGTTCTCATCCACGCACAGCAGGCCACGCCACCTCACCAGGCACACAGCTTCAGCCAATCAGGGCAGCAGGGGCATATCTGGTATCCATTAAAATGGATTTACCGGTATCCTGGTACACCTGCGCAGCTCTCAAGATGTTTGTGGTTTATATGAGGAAGTCAGGTGCAAGTCATACGACTTAGCTGCAGTCCCTGGCGCCTTTGGGACTGCCGCCACACCCACTTCCCACACCCCCTTACCACTCTTAGTGTTTTGGTTATTATGTGACAGGAGGAATTTCTTTTCTGGTCCAACCTTTTTGGTGTTTGTAGCCTTCTGGTACATTTATTGCCATTTCTTTCCTTAGGCTAGGGAAGGGTTTTTTGTGTGTGTGTGATTTTGTTGAAGATGTTTTCTGGCCCTTTGAATTGGAAATCTTCACTCTCTTCTATTTCTATTCTTAGGTTTGGTATTTTCATGGTGTCCTGAATTTCCTGGATGTTTTGAGTTAGGAGCTTTCTTTAAGGGAGTTATATACTCCTTAAGGTCCTCTATCATCTTCATGATATGGGATTCTAGGTCAGAATTTTGCTTTTCAGGCATGTTAGGGTATCCAGGGCTTGCTGTAGTGGGAGAACTGGGTTCTGATGGTGCCAAGTGGCATTGGTTCCCGTTGCTTATGTCTTTGTGCTTGCCTCTCACCATCTGGTTATCTCAGGTGTTAAACTGGCCTTGCTGTCTCTGATTGGAGCCTGTCCCTCCTGTTAGCCTGGTTATGATAGACCTCTTTGAGTCAGGCTGTCTCTGGGTTTGGGAGGGAGGCTGCAGCTCCCCATCAGTGAGCCTGGTTATAACAGACCTCCTGTGAGCCTGGTTGTAAAGGACTTACTGGGAGTCAAGCTGTCTCTGGGTGTGGGAGGACCCTGGAGCACCCGCTTTGTCCCCGGCACAGTTTTGGATCAGAAGGATGATGTGTCTACAGCAGGGCAGATAGGTCCTGCTTCTGCTGGAGTCTGTGGGGGGTCCCAGGTAGGCCAGGTATTGGGGCAGGAGGGACTCATCTGTGAGCCTGGTTGTGATGGATCTACTGAGAGTCAAGCTGTCTCTGTTTGTGGGACAGGGTCTGGAGTGCTGGCTCTGCCCCTGGCAGAGTTGTGGGCTGGAAGCCAGAGGCCAACTTTTAAGAATCATGTCTTCTAACTGCTGTGATTCTGGGGATCTTGCCCATCTTTTGTTTTTCAGGGAAAGGGAGGTCTCATACTGTAACCCAGACTGGCCTAAAACCAGATATAGATAGGTCCTCTTTCTCACCTTCAAAAGTTCTTGGATTACAGGTGTACTCTGCTGGTCTGGCCTCTCATTGTTGTCAAATTCAAAAGAAACTCTGAACAAATGGCTATCTATAGTACCTATGAGCATACCAAGGTGCATACTGGCCTCCAGGTTCTCTCAACATCACAAATACCTGGTATGGTGTCCATGCTGGCATCCTGGCTCCATGATGATCCTTGCTTGCAGGGCCCATGCTAATCTTCTTTGTATCATTCTAATTTTAGTTCATGTGCTGCTGAAACAAGCAAAAGATTGTGTGTGGGTGAGTGAATGAATGAGCATGTGTTTGTGAGTGGTATTTGTGCATTTTTTTGGATGCTGATGTGCCCTCTAGTGTTCACTGGAGCATTTTAGAGAAGAGTTTTGGCTATCCTGCTTTATCATGCTCCTTCAGAGAAAGGCAGAGTCTCTCTGAACCTGGAACAAAAGTGAGTGGCAGCCAGGAAGTATGAGAGATTCTCCACACTCTCTACCTCCTTACAGTGCTAAGGTTACAGAAAAACACTAAGTCTTAATATGAGTGCTGAGGATTTGAACTCATGTTCTCAGGCCTGGATAGCAAGTATTCTTACCCACAGAGCTATCCCCTAAGCCCAGATTTCAAATTTTGTATTGTATGTGTATGAGTGTTTTTCCAGCATGTGTGTCTGTGCACCGCATACATGTCTGGGGCCCACACAGGCCAGAAGAGGAAGTTAGGTCCCCTGAGACTACCAAATATAATATAATAGATAGTTTATTTCTCTAGTCTCATCCCTTGTACCCCATCTTGATGTCTAGACATCATTTGGCAGATCCGGACCAGAGGCATTGGTTACTAGTCATCCAGAAATATCTTGCTGGGCTGGTAAATAGGCAAGAGAGAATCAGAAACCATCTTCCAGTAGGACTGTGATTCACTATAAAGTCTTGATAAGAGAGGACAAATGAAAGCCAGTCCCACAACACCCAGAGGAAGCTCCACTCCCAGGCACTTCAACACACCCAGGATCATAGGATCAGAGGTGCTTTGAGCAGTCCTTTGGCACTAACTTCACAGTCAGTCCCACAAGACCCAGAAGAAGCTCCACTCCCAGGTGCTCCAACACACCCAGGACCACAGGATCCCGGAATCCCAGCATCCTAGGAGCTTGGTTACACCAGAATCTCAGGATCCCAGAGGCAGCTGGACTCCCAGGAGCTTCAACACACCAAGGATCTCAGGATCAGAAGATTTCAGAATCACAGGATAGCAGAGAAAGCTGAACTCTGAGGAGTTCTAACACAACCAGGATCACAGGAAGAACAGGCTCCAGTCAAATATAGTGAGGGCAGGTAGCACTAGAGATAATCAGATGACAGGAGGCAAGCATAAGAATATAAGCAACAGGGGCAGGGCAGTGGTGTCTCACACCTTTAATCCCAGCACTTGGGAGGCAGAGGCAGGTGGATTTCTGAGTTCGAGGCCAGCCTGGTCTACAGAGTGAGTTCCAGGACAGCCAGAGCTACACAGAGAAACCCTGTCTTGAAAAACCAAAACCAAAACCAAAAAAAAAAAAAAAAAAAAAAAAAAAAGAAAAGAAAAGAAATACAGGAGAGCACACATAAACAGCTAAAAGCCCTTAAAGAGGAAACACAAAAATCCCTTAAAGAATTACAGGAAAACACAATTAAACAGGCAAAGGAAATGAACAAAACCATCCAAGATCTAAAAATGGAAATAGAAACAATAAAGAAAACACAAAGGGAGACAACCCTGAAGTTAGAAAATCTGGGAAAGAGATCAGGAGTCATAGATGCAAGCATTACCAACAGAATACAAGAGATGGAAGAAAGAATCTCAGGTGCAGAAGATGCCATAGAAAACATTAACACAACAGTCAAAGAAAATGCAAAAAGCAAAAAGTTTCTAATCCAAAACATTTAGGAAATCCAGGACACAATGAGAAGATGAAACCTAAAGATAATAGGTATAGAAGAGAGTGAAGATTCCCAACTCAAAGGGCCAGTCAATATCTTCAACAAAATTATAGAAGAAAACTTCCCTAACCTAAAGAAGGAGATGCCGATGAACATACAAGAAGTCTACAAAACTCCAAATAGACTGGACCAGAAAAGAAATTCCTCCTGTCACATAATAATCAAAACACCAAAGGCACTAAACAAAGAAAGAATATTAAAAGTAGTAAGGGAAAAAGGTCAAGTAACATATAAAGGCAGACCTATCAGAATTACACCAGACTTCTCACCAGAGACTATGAAAGCTAGAAGATCCTGGGCAGATGTCATACAGACCCTAAGAGAACTCAAATGCCAACCTAGGCTATTATACCCAGCCAAACTCTCAATTATCATAGACAGAGAAAACAAGATAATCCATGGCAAAATCAAATTAATACAATGACTTTCCATAAATTCAGCCCTACAAAGGATAATAGATGGAAAACACCAACACAGAGGGAAACTACTCCCTAGAAAAAGCAAGAAAGTAATCTTTCAACAAACCCAAAAGAAGATAGCCATACAAACATAATTCCACCTCTAACAACAAAAATAACAGAAAGTAACAATCACTTTTCCTTAATATCTCTTAACATCAATGGACTTAATTCCCCAATAAAAACACATAGACTAACAGACTGGATACAGAAGCAGGACCCAGCATCTGCTGATTAATGGAAACGTACCTCAGTGACAAAGACAGACACTACCTCAGAGTCAGAAGTTAGAAAACAATTTTCCAAGCAAATGGTCCTAAGGAACAAGCTGGAGTAGCCATTCTAATATCAAATAAAATCAACTTTCAACTAAAAGTCATCAAAAAGATAAGGAAGGACACTTCATACTGGTCAAAGGAAAAATCTACCAAGATGAACTCTCAATTCTGAACATCCATGCTCTAAATGCAAGGGTACCCACATTCATAAAAGAAACTTTACTAAAGCTCAAAGCACACATCGCACCCCACACAATAATTGTGGGAGACTGCAACACCCCACTCTCAGCAATGGACAGATCACGGGAACAGCAACAAAGCAGAGACACAGTGAAACTAACAGAACTAACTAACTAACAGTTATGAACCAAGTGGACCTGACATTTATAGAACATTTCATCCTAAAGCAAAAGAATATATACCTTCTTCTCAGCACCTCATGGCACCTTCTCCAAAATTGACCATATATATAAATCGGTCACAAAACAGGTCTCAACAGATAGAAGAAGATTGAAATAATCCCCAGGGTGGCCTCAAACTCAGAAATCCACCTGTCTCTGCCTCCCAAGTGCTGGGATTAAAGGCAAGGCTGGTCTTAAATATCAACAAAAACAACGGAAATAACACATACACTTGGAAGCTGAACAATGCTCTACTCAATGATAACTTGGTCAAGAAAGAAATAAAGAAAGAAATTAAAGGCTTTTTAGAATTTTATAAAAATTAAGACACATCATACCAAAACTTATGGGACACAATGAAAGCAGGGGTCCTCTTACCCCTCATAGCTCTAAGTGCCTCCAAAAAGAAACTGGAGAGGGCTTACACTAACAGCTTGACAGCACACCTGAAAGCTTTAGAACAAAAAGAAGCAAATGCACCCAAGAGGAGTAGACAGCAGGAAATAATCAAACTCAGGCTGAAATGAACCAAATAGAAACAAAATGAACTATACAAAGAGTCAACAAAACCAGGAGTTGGTTCTTTGAGAAAATCAACAAGATAGATAAACCCTTAGTCAGAATAACCAGAGGGCATAGAGACAGTATCCAAATTAATAAAATCAGAATGAAAAGGGAGACATAACAATGAAATATATCTTAAAATAATTATTCTGTCTGTTGAATAATTGAAAATATTAAGATCATGTTCTACAAACATCATGGAATATTATTGATAATTGTTCTCACTGTGCTTGAAATTAGCATTTTCTTAATGTTTTTCAAAGATTTTTTGCTATTTTGAAATTTTTAAAATATACTTACTGATAAGATAATTTCTCTCCTAAAAACACTGATAATCTTTTTTAAGTAAACTGATTGCTAGACAATGTGCACAGATATATAATGTGTTTTAAATACTCTCTCACTATGTCAGGTGGTATCATATAAGGGCTTTTGAATACATTTCTTAATGATTCATTTTTTTATATCTTTTTCCTTCCTCTTTCTTTTTTCTTTCTTTTTTTTTTTTTTTTTTTTTAAGATTTATTTATTTATTTATTATATGTAAGTACACTGTAGCTGTCTTTGTCTTCAGACGCACCAGAAGAGGGCATTAGATCTCATTACGGATGGTTGTGAGCCACCATGTGGTTGCTGGGATTTGAACTTCGGACCTTTGGAAGAGCAGTTGGGTGCTCTTACCCACTGAGCCATCTCTGCAGCCCATGATTCATTTTTAACATTTTATGCTTTTTTTTACTATGCTTAATTCCCAAAGAATATTATGTATGTTTTGAAACAATTTAGTATTCAACATTAGATATAGGATCCTCAGTTATGGATAGTATTAAATATTCATTAATGATAATTTCAGGGTATGAAAGAATATGAATATAAAAGTTGAACAAAGAGAGAGGGAGAGGGAGAGAGGACAAATGATTTACAGAGAGCACTGTGCCTTTTCCTTCAGCTCACTAAGCCAAGATTGCCTTGAACTTACCATTTTTCTCTGTTCCTGAAGAGCTGGGATAACAGGCATGTACTACCACCTCCAGTTTATGTGGTGATAGGGATGGAGTCAGGGCTATCATTTTTTCTTTTCTTTTTTTTTTTTTAATTTTTTCTTTGTTTGAGACAGGATCTCATATAGCCTGGACTGGCTTTTATTGTGTACCCAAGGATGACCTTGAAGTTTTTATCTTCCTGTATCCACTGTCCAACTGTCAGAAATATTGGGGTACACCATAAGGCCCAGTTTTATATACTGCTAAATGTAGACCCCAGGGCTTGGTATCTGCTAGACAAGAACTCTACCAACTGAGCTACATCCTTATCCCCTCATCTTTTCTCTAATTTTTTTTTTTTTGTGAGTCAGGGTCTTTCTATGTAGCCCTAGCTGATCTGGAACTCACTATATAGACCAGGCTGACCTTGAACTTACAGAGATCAGTCTGCCTCTGCCTCTCTGTACTTTTATAGATTAAGGGTATGTACTATCACACCTGTTTCCAAAATGAATATTTTTTTTTTTTTTGAGACAGGGTTTCTCTGTATAGCTTTTTGGCTGTCCTGGAATTCACTCTGTAGACCAGGCTGGCCTCAAACTCAGAAATCTGCCTGCCTCTGCCTTCCAGGTGCTGGGATTAAAGGCGAGCGCCACGATGCCCGGACAAAATGAATGTTTAATGAGCATGAAGTAATGGGAACTTGAAGCTAACTTTAAAAAAAAAAAGCCTCTTAAAATTGTCTGTTCACTCATCTCTGTCTCTATCTTTCCATCTCTCACATACACATACACACTACACCACCACCACCAACAAAAATAGACAAAGAACAAACAAACAAAATGGGAATGTAGTTCAGTTGTCAGAGTGCTTACCTAGCACAGACATCCTGGATTCCATTCCCAGCATCACACAAACCACTCATGACAATGTGAGTTTAATCTCAGAGACCCACATAATGGAAGGAGAGGACAGATTCCTGAAAATTGTCTTTTGATGTTCACATGGGCACCATGACAGGCACTCATGTGGGGGAAAGCACACACATACACAAAACTGAGAAGTAAGTGAAAAAATTTTAAACAGAGGGATTAAGTCCCTAAGACCATAATTTCCTCTAGCTGTGAGTAAAAAAAATGTTTCTGTGTGTCTGGAGTGATGGCTCAGTAGTTAAGAGCACTTTCTGCTCTTGTAGAGGACACAGGTTAGATTCCCAGAACCCACGGGGGCACTTCACAACCATTTGTAACTCCAGCTCCAGGGATCTAATGCCTTCTTCTAGATTCTGCATGGACTGCACTTATCTAGTATACAGTCAAAACACCCATCAAATAAAAAATAAATCTCAAAGAAATTAAAATTGCCGGGCGTGGTGGCGCATGCCTTTAATCCCAGTACTTGGGAGGCAGAGGCAGGTGGATCTCTGAGTTCGAGGCCAGCCTGGTCTACAAAGTGAGTTCCAGGACAGCCAGGGCTATACAGAGAAACCCTGTCTCGGAAAAAAAAATTAAAATTGTCTCTGTGGTAGAAGAGACAATGAAACAATGCATCTTACCTTTGGCCCAGATCGTCTTCATCCAGAAAAAGACGCCGTAGTCTATGTCACAGCTAAATTTATTTCTGTTCTAGCCTTTTAGCTCACAGCTTTCCAGGACTGTAAAGGGCTACACTCATGGTGTATAGAAAGCAAACCTCTTCTCAATTTGGTGTAAGTGTAAAAGAAAAAAATATTTTAAAGACTGGATTTTTAGTTTAGGTGCTGAACTTTAACTTTCAAGTTAAAGTAAGGATGGCATTAAACACTTGATGCCATCAAGATTCTTCACCTTCGGCCGGGCGTGGTGGCGCACGCCTTTAATCCCAGCACTTGGGAGGCAGAGGCAGGCGGATTTCTGAGTTCGAGGCCAGCCTGGGCTACAGAGTGAGTTCCAGGACAGCCAGGGCTATACAGAGAAACCCTGTCTCGAAAAAAAAAAAAAAAAAAAAAAAAAAAAAAAAAGATTCTTCACCTTCTAAATGATGGAATACAGACATTGGACACCATGTCCTGTTGTGTAAGGAACTCTGTGCTCTGTGAATGCTAGGCAAGAACTCTACCAACTAAGCTATATCCTTATCCCCAAACTATAAATAGGTTGATTGGTGCTACTATCCTAATTTCTTTTTTTTTTTTTTAAAGATTTATTTATTTATTATATGTAAGTACACTGTAGCTGTCTTCAGACACTCCAGAAGAGGGCGCCAGATCTCGTTACGGATGGTTGTGAGCCACCATGTGGTTGCTGGGATTTGAACTCTGGACCTTCGGAAGAGCAGTCGGGTGCTCTTACCCACTGAGCCATCTCACCAGCCCCCCTATCCTAATTCTGTTTCTTAAATTTTTTTGCAAAACAGAGAAACTAAGACAGTGGGTTTATTGACCTATATGTCCAGAAACAATAGTAATAATCAAATCAGACAATAATCATCAATGGATATCAAGTTGCTCAAAAACATTTGTTTTTTAAATATTATTTATTTATTTATTTTTATGAGTCCACTGCAGCTTTCTTCAGACACACCAGAATAGTGTGCACTGGATCTCATTACAGATAGTTGTGAGCCACCATGTGGTGGCTGGGAATTGAACTCAGGACCTCTGGAAGAGCAGTCAGTGCTCTTAACCACTGAGCCATCTCTCCAGCCCCAAACATTTGTTGACAAATGATATTTAATTAATTTCAAAATATTTTCCCATAAGTCATTTATTTTTTTAATTTTGCTTTTTTTTAAATTAGGTATTTATTTCATTTACATTTCCAATGCTATCCCAAAAGTCCCCCACCAACTCCCCCACCCACCCACTCCCACTTCTTGGCCCTGGCGTTCCCCTGTACTGAGGCAGATAAAGTTTGCACGACCAATGGGCCTCTCTTTCCACTGATGGCCGACTAGGCCATCTTCTGCTACATATGCAGCTATAGACACGAGCTGGGGGGGGGGGGGTACTGGTTAGTTCATAATGTTGTTCCACCTATAGGGTTGCAGATCCCTTCAGCTCCTTGGTTACTTTCTCTAGCTCCATAAGTCATTTATTAACAGTATGGCACACTCACTCACATTGGAGAAACAGGAAGGCAACATTTTAACTCAGCATAATCAGTAGTGGAGGTTATCAACACAATGCTGTTTCTGTACTTTCTACAAAAGAACAATGTGAGGAAGAAATGTAGATGATTTCAAATGAATGGCTGGTCTACAAAATATCTCGTCTGTCGTTTTGGAAAGCATCAAGGTCACGAAGACAAGGCATGATTGAGGAACTGTTCCTAGCCCCACTCCTGGGTGCTGGAGAAGAACCCAGTGTCTTGCACATGTTAGGGAGGGGCTCTGCGGTTGAGCCAGGGCCTTAGCCCCTCTGGGGGATTCCAGGCCCTGAACTGTATCACCTAGCCCTACCTTTAAAAGATGTCATTAGTGCTTGCTTCGGCAGCACATATACTAAAAGATGTCATTCAAACTTTGAAAGGGCTTTGAGAATTATATGGTAATACAGGGTTAATGTTAAATTTCTGACCTTGAAGGTTGTCCTCTGATTATATGGAACAATGTGCTCATATTCAGGAAATGGCTCAGCATGGTAGCATACAACTGCATTCCTAGTATATGGGAGGCTGAGGCAAGAGCATGACTCAAGATTAGCCCGAATTACATAGTAAGATCCTATCTCAAAAACCGAAGACAGGGCTGGGGCTTTTGCTCAGTTGGCGGAGTGCTTGCGTACCATGCATAAAGCCGGGGCCAGCGTGGTGATGGAGACCGGCCATCCCAGCCCTCAGGAGATAAAGGCAAGAGCAACCCTCTTTGGCTACACAACAAATTGGAGGCCAGCCTAGGACACCTGAGATCCTGTCTCAGCTAAGAACAACAAAGCAAAAATAAAGAAAGACAGATAATGGAGAGCTACAAGATGGCAAGATGTGTACCACTGCAGACTAAGTGCATTTCAGAGAGGTAGAGGCAAGGGGAGTACTGTAAGAGCGAAAGGAGGAGGAGATATCCTTGGAGATGGTGAACAATAACAAGAGTGATATCAGTCTGAGAAAGTGCAAAAATTGTTCAGCAAACATCCTTGAATAAACATTTTTGTAAAGTATGATAGTTATGAGGCATGGGTGAGTGAAATATTCCTCCTTTATAATTTCTGAGGTTTATGCTTTTTTTTTCCTGCTGACAGCTCACTATGGCTGTGTCAAGTAGGCTGGCCTACCTCACAGAATCTACAATTCATAGAGATTTGCCTGTTTCTGTCTCTGACGGCTGGGATTAAAGGCCTGTGCCACCACATCTAACGTTTTAAACTTCTTTTTACTGTTGCTGTTGGAACTGAACAAAAGTGATTCTACATTGTTTCTTATATGTTCATATTCTGTGGGCAAATTAAAAAAAAATGTTACTAAAGCTGGGCAGGGTGACTCATGCCAGCCATGCCCACACTTAGAACTTGGAAGCAGGAGTTCCAGGTCATCCTTGTACATACACTTCAAAGCCACACTGGGCTTTAGGAAACCCTCTATCAAAAACCCAACCCAACCCAAACCAAATCAGCATCACCATAAACCACCAGCACCACCACCAAAATGAAGCTTAAGGTGTGGCTCAGTGGTGGGGCACCTACCACTGTATCAGGCTGCTGGCTCCATCACAGGCATTGTAAGAGTAATAACTCAGACTAATAACGTGGGGCTGTGGTGGCATATGCCTATAGTCTTACGCTTGTGAGGGTGAGGCAGGACCTGGGCTACATAGTAAGACCTGTCTCTAACAAATAAGCAAACACAATGATTAAAAGCTGCTAATGTTTGTCTCACAATATTTATATTAGTTAATGTGTCCCCAGGGTCTTGCACATGCCTGGACCATAATAATGCTTCCTACAGAATTTTGATCTTTTTGTTTTCCTTCATATGGTTGGCCTCGATTTCCGTGTAGTTGAGGGTGACCTTGAACCTCCTGGGTGCTGGGATTATAGGCATGTATGACCAAGCGCAGGGCTTTGTACTGCTAAGTGTTGTATTAAAGCAAAGTCTCTCACTGAAACCAGTGCTAGATTGGCAGACAGCAAACCCCAGCCATCTTCCTGTTTACACCATCTACAGCACTGAGGTTACAGGAGTTCGAGGCCCTATTCAGCTCTTTTATGTGGATGCTGGGGATTTTAACTCAGATCCTCATGTTTGCCATGCAAGAGCTCTTGCCCGCTGATCCATCTCAATAGTTCTTTCTACCATCTGTTGCTCCATTTTTTGAATGTATGTCTTGCTTGAATAATTGATGAGTAAATGATGATGGCTTTAGTTTCCTCCACAGAACTCTAACCCCTTTGGGCGGATTTCCTTCTGCAAAATGTGATCATATCCACCCTAGGATTGGTAAGTGTGATAAAAATGTAGCTCAGTTCACACCGTTTGTGCCTAGCATGGAAGAAAAACTTGATTCCATTCTAGCTCCGGATAGCACTGGGAAGGTGGAGGCCAGAGGATCAGAGAGGTTATCCTTGGCTACAAAGTGAGTACGAGGTTAGCCTGATCTACATTAAAACTGTCTTTAAAAAAAAAACACAACAGGGCTGTGAGATGGCTCAGTGGGTAAGAGCACCCGACTGCTCTTCTGAAGGTCCAGAGTTCAAATCCCAGCAACCACATGGTGGCTCACAACCATCCGTAACGAAATCTGACTCCCTCTTCTGGTGTGTCTGAAGACAGCTACAGTGTACTTATATATAATAAATAAATTAATTAAAAAAAAAAACAAAAAAAAACCCACAACAAACAAACAAACAAACCGGGGCCGGGAGGCGGAGAAGAAGGCGGAAAGAAGTTATTTGGCAAGTGTGAAGTTGTTTACTTAAGCTCGCCTTTGTTCTGCTGCAGGCTCTGGCAGCAAGTCTACAGCCAGAGATTGGGATGGGGGAGGAGCCGGGATGAGGCGGGGTCCATTTTGGGGGTGGAGCCAGAACGCAGCAGGGGCGGAGCCAGAAGCTGCGGCGCCGCGGGGCCTGGACCGCCCAGGACGTCCCGTATTTTGAAGGCCCCACCTTCTTGGGCGGGGCGTGTATGCTGATTGGCAGATGATACTCAGAGGCAGTCTTCATTGGTTCGCCGTGCTGTCGGCTCGGCGGGCGGTGCCCGGACGCAGGTGCTCGCCGGAGCCGGAGCAAGCCGCTGCTGACGGGCCGGGCCGGGCCGGGACCCGGGCCAGGGAGAACCGAGGGGCCTGCGCGGTCGCCCGGCCCGGCCGCGGAACAGGTAGGCACGGAACAGCGAATGGGCCTGACCCGAGTATGTAGGCAGGCTTCCCAGGTTCCGGGTTCGAGCCTCCGGCTGAGTACTCGGGCGGGACAGATAGGGCGCTACCCTTGGCCTTAGCCCTGCTCAGGACGCAGGCACCTCAATTATCATTTCAAGGTTGGTGAGAGGTCTCCGAGCCTCGCCACGCAGGAGAAACCTCTGTGAGCCTCGGTTTCCCCATTTAGGAAAAGTGGGTCATCTCGGAGCCAACCTGATTTAGGAAATGGCTGATGAGAAAAGCGTCTGGCATAGAGTAGGAGGTCAATAAGTGGCTAATGTCACTCTGAAACCCTCTTCATAACGGTTCTGTTTGGGTGATTATTAACATTATAAAGAGTTGGGGCGCTTCACAAAAAGCTACTCAGTGCACTGTACTGAAAATGTTGTTTTTCAAACAGTAGCCAGGGACTGCCAAGATAGCTCAGCTGGTCAAGGTGTTTGTTGTCTGAGTTCAGTCTTGAGGTCTCATATGGTGAAAGAAAAACTGACAACAGAAAGTTGTCTTTTGAACTCCATAGACACACCCTTGCATGCATATACACCACATACATATGCACAAATACACGCAAAATAAATACAATTGAAAACACTTTTTTTGTTTTGTTTTTCGAGACAGGGTTTCTCTGTATAGCCCTGGCTGTCCTGGAACTCACTTTGTAGACCAGGCTGGCCTTGAACTCAGAAATCCGCCTGCCTCTGCCTCCCGAGTGCTGGGATTAAAGGCATGCACCACCATGCCTGGGGAAAACACTTTTTAAAAAACCTCTGTAGTCAGAATTAATGTGGTTCGTGGGAAACATACTAGGTAGAAGTATTAAAAGTAATTCCTTTCATCTAAATGAGTAAATTGAAGTTCAGGGAAGTTAAAGCTGTTGCCCAAGGCCATACATAAATAGGAAGTAGAGCTTCTGGGATTAGAACTTAGTTCCTGGACTGGGGGTCTAGCTCAGTACTTGCCTAGGATGCACTAGGCCCTTGTTTTATCCCAGTACTGCCAAGAAAAACAACACACACACACACACACACCCTAAAGTAAGAAAGAGATGAGTGAGGCCCAGAAAAGCAAATTAACTTGAACCAAAGCATACAGTATCAGTGGCAGAGGCAGAATAAAGTGCCTAGGGCATGGAGCATGGTGGTACAGGCCTGTTAGGTCAGGTGCTCTGGAGGCTGAGGCAGGAAGACTTCAAGGTTCCGCTTGGTTATTTAGTGTAACTTTGGTATTGTTTAGCTCTTTTCTTTTTTCTGTTCTTTTTGAGGTCTTACTCTGTAGATTTGGCTGTCCTGGAACTCCTTAAGGAGAACAGGCTGACTTAGAGATTGGATTGCCTCTGCCTTCCAAGTGCTGGGACTAAGCTTGTGTGCCGCCATACCATTTTTTTTTTTTTAATGTATGTGTGCCTCTGTGAGTTTATGTTTATTATGTAAGAGCCCTCAGAGGTCAGAAGAAAGTGCTCGATCCCCTGGAACTGGAGTCATTGGCAGTTGTGAGCCACCACATGTGTACTGGGAACCAAACCTGGGTTCTCTGCAAGGGCAGTAAATAGTCTTAACTGCTGGCCCATTTCTCTAGCCCACGATTGTGTTATTAACATTTATCCATTTGTTTGTTTTGTTTACGTGTGAGTTTGTGAGCCCTCACCCATGGCAGCATGCGTAGAGATCAGAAGACAGCTTTGGGAGTTAGTTCCTCCTACTGGTTGGGTTCTGGGGATTAAACTCAAGTCATCAGACTTGGTGGTGGCTTGTACCTTTTCCCACGGAACCATCTTACCAGCCTTTAAACACAAAGAAAGAAAGAGTAAAGGAGAGAAAGAAGGAAATCTCTGGAAGCTGTTCTTGGTGGCACATGTCTATAGTCAGCCCAGGCTCTCAGGAGAATGAGGCAAATGAGGCAGGATGCCTGCTGCAGGTTTGGGTACAACCAGAATCACATAGCCATAAGGTCTATACCATTCTAGGTGAAAAAAAAGGTGGACTGTAGCTTAGTGACAGAGATTTTACTTAACGTATTTGAGGGCCAGGTGTTACTTACGAAGCTTTCCTGAGAATCTGTGGGCAGTTCATGGTTGCTGAGGGAGGGAGAAACATTTGCTTTAGTGATGAAGACACTGGTAAGGTGCTCACATGCGTACCTTACTCCTATTTCTTTTATTTATTTATTTATTTATTTATTTATTATATGTAAGTACAGTGCAGCTGTCCTTAGACACTCCAGAAGAGGGAGTCAGATCTTATTACGGATGGTTGTGAGCCACCATGTGGTTGCTGGGATTTGAACTCAGGACCTTTGGAAGAGCAGTCAGTGCTCTTAACCGCTGAGCCATCTCACCAGCACCCCTTACTCCTATTTCTTATTGGCTTATTCCTTCAACAACAGCAACAACAAAAACCCCTAAATACATTAATCTAAAAAAAAAAAAAAAAGAATCTGAGTGTGATGATATATTCCTGAAATCTTAGCAGGCTGGAGGCTGAGGCAGGAGAATCACTAAGAGTTCAAGGCCAGTATGGGTTATGTAATGAAGCATTGTCTCAAAAGGAAAGCAAACAAAGGAACAAAAACTCGGAGCTGGAGGTGGTTAAGAATTCTCGCTGCTCTTACAGAGAATCTGGGGTCAGTTCCCAGAACATACATGGTGGCTCACAGCCGTCTGTAACTCCAGATCACTAAGATGCAATTTGCCTCTTCTGGCCTCTTCAAGCACCCACTGGACATACGTGCGTGTAAGTAGAACACTCATACATGTAAAATAAAATTAATAAAACATAATAAAATTAATAACAGCCAGGTGTGGTGGCGTACGCCTTTAGTCCCAGCACTCGGGAGGCAGAGGCAGGTGGATTTCTGAGTTCGAGGCCAGCCTGGTCTACAGAGTGAGTTCCAGGACAGCCAGGGCTATGCAGAGAAACCCTGTCTCGAAAAACCAAAAACAAAACAAAACAAATAAAATTAATAACAAATAGAATTAAATGAGACAACAACAACAAAACCCCTAATGTCTCTTGAGGATCAGACAACTCACTGTATAGTTTAAATCCTGGCCGTGCTAGCTGTGTGTCCTTTCTGAACTTTGGCCTCTTTTCGATCAGCGAGGCTAATTACTGGACTTAAGTCATAGTTTTGTTGTGAAGACCTGATGAAATCCATCACAGTAGTCCTAGAACTGTTTTTCATCACAGAGACGGGCAGGGCAGCCTCTGAGTCTTAGGTCTCCCAATTGGTTACAGAGTTGGAAGTAAGGAATGCATTCGGCAAGGCTCCATGCAGTCACGCCGTCCAGATCTAGGGCTGGGTGCTGAGGACAGCAGGAAAAATGTACAACAAGGTCCCTCTTTTCCAGAATTCACTGGCGAGCATGAAGATGCGCATGACAGGTCTATTAACAAATAAAACATTTCAGAGAGGACCCTATGCCGTAAGTGAATTGTGTGTCCTTTTAGCCAGATTGGCCTAAGAGGGATGTTACCTTTGAAGGAGACACTTCACAGCAATTCCTTGAAGTTTGAACTTAGATAGCTTGATCATCTAATATTTTGTGTGCATTATTTATTTTGGAGAGAGTGTCTCATGTAGCCCAGGCTGTCCTCAAATTCAATATATAGCTGAGGGTGCCCTTGACCTTGTGATCCTGTTACCTGATTGCCTGAGTGCTGGAATGACAATGTCATGGGGAGAAGCAACCCAGTGCTCTGTAAATGCTAGATAAGCATTCTACCAACTAAGCCACTACTCCAGCCTTAGTGTGCAGTGTTTAATACATTTTTGCTGCTATTATTGTTTATTTGAAACCTATTATAGTGTGTGTGTGTGTGTGTTTTCTCTCTTTCCACCGTGTGGTCTGGGACTAGAATTCAGTCATCAATGCCTTAACCTGCCGAGCCATTTTACCTGCTGATGTTTGTTTTGGTTTTCGATGCAGGGTCTCTTCTTGTAACCCCACCTGGCCTCCCGCTCTCTGTAGCCCAAATAAGCTTGAACTGTTGATCCTCTTGCCTCAGTGTCTAGAGTGCGGGAATCACAGGCATGTGCTACCTTCCCGGCATTGCTGTTAATACGTTATAATTTAGGACTGATGTGAGCAGATTTACTAATATTGATGGATTTCCCCTTCAGTAGTAGATAAAGTAAGGGGTTGTGATGATTCCTGTAATGCTCAGTTGTTTGTATAAATACTAAGGTCTCTTATCAGCTAGTATTTGGAAGGCAGAGGTGGGAGAATCAGGAGTTCCAGCCTGAGCTGTATAGTGAGACCTTGTTACCAGGAAAAGAGAGCGAAAGACTGAGAGAGACAGAGAGACAGCGAGCGGGTGAGCGAGCACTGGGGGTGTAGTTCAGTTGGTAGAGTGTTCACCTAGCATGCACAAAGCCCTGGGTTCTAGCCCCGGAACTACATACAGCAATGTGGCATTCCCAAAATGGCAGTGTTTGGAAGGAAAAGGTGCAAAGACCAAGAGTTCAAGGTTGGGACTTCAGAGATGGCTCAGGGTTACGAGCACTGGCTGCTCTTCCAGAGGACCTGGATTTAATTCCCAGTATCCACATGGTGGTCACAACCACCTGCAACTCCAGTTCCAGGGGATCTGATGCCCTCTTCTTGCTTCACAGGCACTAGAAGAGGTGCACGTAGTTACACACAGGCAAAATGCCCATGCACATAAAATACAAATAATAAAATTTAAAAACACTAAAAAAATGATAGTTAAAAGTCATCTTTGGCTATACAGTGAGTTCTAGGTCAGCCTAGAAATCTTTTCTTTAAGAAGAAAAGAAGTCGGGCACTGGTGGCGCAGTCCTTTAATCCCAGCACTTGGGAGGCAGAGGCAGGTGGATTTCTGAGTTTGAAGCCAGCCTGGTCCACAGAGTGAGTTCCAGGATAGCCAGGGCTACACAGAGAAACCCTGTCTCAAAAAAAAAAAAAAAAAAAGAAGAGAAGAGAAAAGAAAAGAAAAGAAAAGAAAAGAAAAGAAAAGAAGGGGTGTGGGGAGAGAGGAAAGAATGTAAAACAGACCATCATCAGAGGTTGAGGTGGACTCATTTCTGCGTGCATTCTCTTGGAGGGCCCAGTGCTTCCCCCACTGACCTCTCAGTTGTACACTCTGCTTAAAGGAGCATCACTGTCCACAACAAGGCAGGCCTGGCCGATGCCCTGTAGCTGTTATCTCTGGCTCGCAGCCTTCCTCCTGGCTATGTCTGACTTTGGTTGATACTTGCTTATCTGACCCCTGGATCACCTATAGAGGCCTAGGAGGTTGTGCTGGGTTTTTTAGCTGAGCTCTTCAGGGATGAGTTGATTTGTTAACAGACTGAGTGTAAAAAGTCAGGTAACAATTTGTTTTCCATGTCTTTGGGTCTCTGATTTTCACAGGCAGTGCTGGTAAGAGTTGACTGTGGGCCAGGCTGGCCCTATCAGTTGGAATTTACAAATACTATTAGGGTTGCTGTGGGCTCTGGGTTTAACTCTTAGAGATAAGAGTCCTGGATGTTGGACAAATTGAAACCAATGATCTTTAGCTCTGTATTGGTGCCTAAAGAGCCTTCTCTTACCTTCATGGGTTTCTCAGGAGAGTCGTGCCTGATGGTCCACTCCTATGACCTCAGTCATTTGAAGAGCTGAAGCAGGAGAGTCTCAAGTTCAAGGTTTGCCTGGCCACAGAGCAAGTGTCAGACCATGTGGGCTTAAGTAGCTTGGCGATACTCTGTCCAAAATTAAAACATTATAAGTCGGTGAGGTAGTTCGTAGGCTATCAAGCCTGATGACCTGAGTTTGAGCCTCCAAGACTTACTTGATAGGAGAGAACTGACATTCAGATGTACTCTATACGGCATCCACTCCCTCCTCCATAAATGAGTGTAATATAAAATTAATAAAAATTTAAAAAAAAAGGTTTTAAAGTGTGTATGTGGTGGTGGTGGAGGAGCTGGGAGTATAGCTTAATGATAGGGTGCTTGCCTAGTAAGACAGGTCTCTTCCTACTCCTAGGAAGGAGAGAATATTCATCGAAGTGGTTTATACCAACCGAGAAGCTAGAATCCTGGTCATGCTACTCTGGAGAAGAGGACCAGTCTTCATAGGGTTCTCTTTTGCTGAGTAGACCCTGAGGCAGAGGGCAGAATCCCACCAAAGCTACCCAAAGCAGACGAGAATGGCTGCTACCTAAGGTGTTCATTATCTCCTGTAGCCTCTCCTTGAGAACTGAGGACAGAGCAACTCGTCTTCTAGGGTCACAAAAGTGTCATTTCCTAGATGAACTGAGGTCTCTCAGAGTGCACAGTTGGACAGAGGCCTGCACAGTGGGCCTGAGTGACTCACCATTCTGGTGCAAAACATTAAATTTCTAGTTTCCTTCATCTCCCACCCATCCCAGGGGTGTGTGTGTGTGTGTGTGTGTGTGTGTGTGTGTGTGTTGGGAATTGAACCCTCTCACTGCTAGGGCAGTGCTTTATATGTCTCAGGCCCTCACTGGATTCTTGGTAGGTACTCTACCTCTGAGTCATGCTTGAGCCTCTCTAGATGCATTCTGCTTTCACTAACGATAGCTTAATATGGTTTGAGCGCAGTCTCAAGGATCCGGTTTTAGCTAGAATAGGGTGATTCTAGCTGTGTAAAAAACTGAGCAAAGGGCATGGCACACAGGTGTGCAGTCACTTTCAATCAATGTTCCTCTATGTGAAAATGTGACTTGGAGACTGGTTTGTAGGAATTTGAAGTGGGGCCATGCCTGCCTTTTTTTAGAAGAATGAGAGAAAATCCAACACAAGCCCCAGCTGTCTTCTATGCCTGCCTAAGTTGTATACATCAACTTGTAGAGTTCTCACCTACCTACATTTTACAAATGCAAAGATTCAAAGAGTCAAGTCTTTGCCCATAGTCTTAGAGTTCTGTTGTACTGTTATTTCTGTTGCCAGGACAAAAGCAACTTAAAGGATGTCTTACGGTTTTACTGCTGTGAACAGATACCATGACCAAGGCAAGTCATAGAAAGAACAATGCTTAATTGGGGCTGGCTTACAGGTTCAGAGGTTCAGTCCATTATTATCAAGGTGGGAGCATGGCAGCATCTAGGCAGGCATGGTGCAAGACGAGCTGAGAGCCCTGCATCTTCATCTGAAGGCTGCTAGCAGAATACTGACTTTCAGTTAGCTAGGATGAGGGTATTAAAGCCCACACCCACAGTGACACACCTACTCCAACAAGTCCACACCTAATCCAACAGGGCCACACCTTCTAATAATGCTATTCCCAGGGCTGAGCATCTATAAACCATCACAGAGGAGAGGAAAGGGTTTATTTTAGCTCACAGTTCCAGGCTATCACTTCAGAGAAGTCACAGTGGCAAGAGCTAGAGGGCATTCATCATATCAATCTATAACCAGGAACAGAGAACAATCTATGTAGGCTAGTGCCCAGCTCACTCTGCCCTTTTTGTTCAGTCCAGTGTGTAGCCTACCTACATCCAGGGTGGGTCTTCCCACCTCAAGTAACCAATTAAGAAAATCCCTAGATAGGAGAGACTCCAGATGTTTCAGAGAGCAGAATCCCACCAAAGCTACCCAAGGCAGACGAGAATGGCTACCTAAGGTGTTCATTATCTCCTGTAGCCTCTCCTTGGGAACCGGGGACAGAGCAACTGGTCTTCAACCTTGATTTGAGATCAACTCCTAGGACCCATATTGTGGAAGAAGAGAACTGAGTTCTGCAAGCTATCTTCAGACTCTCACATGCATGCTCTGGAACATACACATCTACATACATATACATATTACACACAAAACAAACATAATTTAAAACGAAAAAAAAATGTCTCCCATGGGCACATGGTTATATCCCAACCTAGTCTAGACAATTCCTCATTGAGAGCATGTACACACACATTGAGAGCCCCTTCCCAGGTGAGTCTTGAGTGTGTCAGTTTGACAGGCAAATAATCTTCACAATCTCTGACAAGACAGACTCAAGAGCCAGGCATGATCTGTAATCTAGCATTCAGAAGGCTTAGATATTCATTTCCAGGCTAGCCTATGCTACAGAATGAGCTCAGAGGCTGTGGCAATGGCTTGGAGGTTAAGAGCACTGGTTGCTCTTCCTTAGGACCTGGATTCAATTCCCAGCAACCACATGGTGGCTAGCAACCATGTGTACTCCAGTGTCAGGAGGTCTCTGCAGGCACCAGGCAGTAGTTTACAGACAGATGTGCAGGCAAAATACCCATACAGATAAACATAAAGTAAAACAGATCAAAAGAGGGACTCAGGCTGGGGACCCCACCCTGTGGGTAGATGCTACCTACAGAAACTTTAGTTTACATCCCCTGAACCCATGCAAAGTAAGGCACAATAAGCCTTCTGTGCAGTCCTAGTCCTCATACTGTGAAGTGGGAGGAGGGGACAGCTGGGTGTGAGCTGGTCTGGTGTACCTAGCACAAAAAAAGAGACTCTGTCTCAGGCAAGGTGGAAGACAAGGGTATTCTCCTGCCTCTGATCTCTACTAATGTACCTTTGCACATGTTCACTTGCACTCTCACACACATACTTGCAAGCACATGAACATAAACACATACATACCTTAAAAAAAAAAAAAGAGGAAACAAAACTGCTGTTGTGACTCACTAATTTTGCCTTTGATCTCTCTGCCCCCTCCCTCCCAGGTTTCTGGGACCATGGGCCTCAGGCCCTGAGGACAGGAGGCTCCCTGTGGCCATGACGACAGGTGACTGTTGCCACCTCCCTGGCTCCCTATGTGACTGTTCTAGCAGCCCTGCCTTTTCCAAGGTTGTAGAGGCCACAGGGCTTGGGCCACCTCAATATGTAGCACAAGTGACTTCACGGGATGGCCGGCTGCTCTCAACTGTCATCCGGGCTTTGGATTCACAGAGGTGAGTAGTGGCCATTAGTAGCCAGGCTTTTGTCCCCATTTCTCTCTGGGTTGAGTGATATTCTACTAGTCTAGGGTCAGGAGGTCTAGTCACTGAGAGAGTCAGAGAGGTTAATATGCTAGAGAAAAAAAGCCAAATACTGATGTTGGAGGAATGGCTCATTGGTAAAAGGACCTGCTGCTCTTTTAGAGATAGGAGTTTAGTTCCCAATACCAATGTTGGACAGTTCATAACTGTCGTAACTCCATTTCTAGGGGATCCAACACCCTCTTCTGACCTCTTTGGGTACTCCTTTATTTGGGTACAAAGACAAAAAGTGTGTGTGTGTGTATATATATATATATATATATATATATATATATATATATATAGTGTGTGTGTGCATGTGTGTATGCATATATATATGCATGTATACAACACATATATAGTAATTAGTATGTATATATTAGCATGTACACACACACATATATATAGTATTTAGTATTTAGTGTATATATATATATGCATGTATATATATGCTTGTATACACACATATAGTATTTAGTATGTATATATTAGCATGTATATACATACACACACACACACACACAGACAGACAGACAGACACATGTGCACTCAAGTAACTGGCGTGTTTATCAGTGGAGCTAGGGAGATGGTTCAGTTCATAAAATGCTTGCTGTGCAAGCTTGAAGACCTGAGGTCCATGCCTAGAATCTATGTAAGAAACTGAGCATTGTAGCCTGGGTTTGTTATCCCAGTACTAGGGAGGCAGAGACAAGCCGATCTCTGGAGCTCTCTGGTGAGCCAAGCTACCTTAATTAGTGAGTCCTAGGCCAATTAGAGACTTTAAAAAAAAACATGGTGGACATCCCCTGAGGAATATCACCTGATGTTGACCTCTGGCTTTTACATACACAGATCTACTCCAGCAAAGCCACATTACCTAAAAGTGTCACTCCTTGTGGGCCTGTGGGGACCAATGAGTTTATGGGACTTGCTTATAGAGCCTGGGTCTGTGGTTACTTACAGGAACATGGGTACTCCAGTATCTTAGTTAGGGTCTTACTGCGGTGAAAAGACACCATGACCAAGGCGACTCTTATAAAGGACAGCATTTAATTGGGGTTGGCTCACAGGTTCAAAGGTTCAAAGGTTCAGTCCATGATCATCAAGGTAGGAGCATAGCAGTGTCTAGGCAGACATGGGGCTGGAGGAGCTATGAGTTTGAAGCTAGCCTGATCTACATAGAGAGCAATGTAGGCTACATAATCAATCAATATACAATCAAGGCTACATAATGAAACAATGTCTTTTTTTGTTGTTTTGAGACAGGGTTTCTCTGTGTAGCCCTGGATGTGTCTGGGAACTCACTCTGTAGACCAGGCTGGCCTGGAACTCAGAAATCCGCCTGCCTCGGCCTCCTGAGTGCTGGGATTAAAGGCGTGTGCCACTACTGCCTGGCAGGATTCTTCTTTTTCAAGACAGGGTTTCTCTTTGAAGCCCTGGAAACTATGTCTTAAATATATAAAAACATGCTAGAAAGATGGTTCAGTTGGTAAAAGGCCTGCTATGCAAGTGTAAAGACTTGATTCAAATCCCCAGAATCCATGTCCTGAAGCCTACAAACCTTTAACCACTCCAAAAGAAAGATAGGGATGGGGACAGGTGAAACTTCTCAAAAGCTCAGAGAAGAGAGCCTGGCACATACAGTACTGAACACTGACCCTGCCTCAAACAAGGTACTTGTCCTCTGTCTGACCTTCACCCATGTCATGACACACATACATACATACATTCATTCATTCATACACACACATACACTTACTCATACAAGGTAAGCTAATTAAATGAAACAACAAAAACAAAATGGCCCCAGAAGTACTGCATACATGGGGAGTGCTCAATAAACTGTTAACTTTTGCTCTCTCTGCCTTTGTTGAATTGGTGTTCCTGAGTTCCCAGGGCTTCCCAGAAGAAAGTGAGCAGATTGAGCAGATGTGGATCCTAAGATTCGACTGCTTCCTTTCCCTGAGTTGATTTCCAGAATGGGGAGTCCTTTCCTGTGTGTGTGTGTGTGTGTGTGCGTTGTGTAACTGCAAGTTTGCATGAGAGTTTGCATGTGTGTGAGTACACACACGTGCAGTTGTGTGTACATGTGTGCTTATATGTTTGTGGAGGTCAGAAGCTGACATCAGGTGTCTTTCTTGGTTTCTTTCCAACACACACACACACACACACACACACACACACACACACACACACACACACGTTGAGCCTGGCTCTCTCACTTGAACTCAGAGCCTGATGACTTTGTTAGTTTAGATTGCACATGGGCCACAAAATGTAGCTGGTATTTTTTTGTGGGTCCTGAGGATTCAACTCCAGTTCTTGTGCTTGCAGGCAAGCTCTTTACCAGCTGAGTGGCTCCTCAGTCTCGCCAGTGGACCTTCGGTACTGCAAAGGAAAACAGCATCTTAGAGACTGGGCTAAAAGGAAAGATGTAAACTCAGGCTGAGCTCCAACCTTGAACTCCTGATCCTCCTGTTTCTAACTCCAAAGTGCTGGCTTCACAGACATGTGGGTCTGGTGGTGGAGACGGAACCCAGGGCTTTTTGACTACTAAGCAAGCATGCTGACAACTGAGGCTAAGCCCAAGCTCTCTGCTCTCTGTTGAGCTCTTTTGGAAGTAGCCAGGCTTCAGCCACTCAACAGGAAAGCTGGAAAAAAAGAGTTGGGAAGTAGAAAGCACCCTTGTTGAGAATAAAAAGCTCTCTCTCTCTCTCTCTCTCTCTCTCTCTCTCTCTCTCTCTCTGTGTGTGTGTGTGTGTGTGTGTGTTTGAAAAGTTACGTCTGACACCACTATGCTTTCTGGGCAGAAATGTTTAGAAAACAATGACTTACATACTGGATAGTTGGCGGGTCCACTAAAGCCACACCTTCTACCTTCCTGGCTGCCCCAGGAAGAGCACAACTTTCCGAAACTCCCCAAAGCAGCTGTGTATACCTGGGTTCTGTGCCTGTTGCACCATCCCACCCTTTGTCTTCCTCAGCCATGCACAGGAAAACAGATGAGTGATTTTCTCACATGCACAGGTTTCTCAGATGCTGTGATCTTTATGTACGGATAGAGCCAGGAGTTTTTTGTTTTGTTTTGTTTTGTTTTGTTTTTGTTTGTTTGTTTGTTTTTTGGTTTTTCAAGACAGGGTTTCTCTGTGTAGCCCAGGCTGGCCTGGAACTCACTTTGTAGACCAGGCTGGCCTTGAACTCAGAAATCCACCTGCCTCTGCCTCCCGAGTGCTGGGATTAAAGGCATGCGCCACCATGCCCGGTGAGCCAGGAGTTTTAATAATGTCTTTTTAAAAAATTCTTGTGTTTGTAATGTACATATGTCTATGTAATCATGTATGTGTGTGATGTGTGTTAGTGTATGGGTGTATGATCATGTGTGTGCTGGAGTCCTTGAGGACTGTATTAGTTATTTGTCTTGTTGCTTTGACAAAGCACCTGAAGAAAGGAAAGGTTGAATCACAGGTCCAAGCTTGCCTATCGTGTCTGGGAGTCACAGTGGCAGAGCATGAGATGGTTGGTCACATAGGAATCAGAGAGATGAATGCTTGCGTTCAATTTGCTCTTTTCTTTGAAAAATTGTAAGTATGTATGTGTGTATATGCCATGGCATATGTATGGAGGTCAGGAGACTCTTCCATCATGTGGGTTCCAGGAATTGGAATCAGGCCATCAGACCTATCAGCGTGCACCTTTAGTCACTGAGCCATCTTAGGTGTATGTTTCTTCCTTTTTATTCAGTTCAGGACCCCAGCCCATGGAATGGTATCATCCATGTTTGGGGTGGGTCTCCCCACTTCCATTAACTTAATTTAGAAAATCTCTCATAGACATGCCCATAGATTTGTCTCCAAAGTGATTCTATCTCCTGTCAAGTTGACAATCTAAAACATCAGCAGGACCAAGAATGGACCACAGAAGGACCACCAAGAGATGACAGTTACTTAGGAATATCATGATAGTATTTCACCAAAAGAAGAGAGCATTAGGCAGGCAGGTGAATGGACAGGATGCTCATTCTAGGCCACAAAGAGCCCACAGAAGCCCTGGGGAGGGAACATATGGGCCAACAGTGGGAGTTTGAAGTTATGTGAAGAAGAGGACGTCTGGAGCTGGGCTGCTGAAGGACGAGTAGGGATTTTCCAAACAGCAACTTGGAAGTGACAGTGAGCTTGTAACCTAGCAAGTACTGATGTTAGTATAAACAAGGAACCTTACCATCCATCATTCACAAGTCTTATCTCTGTGTCCCTTCAGTGACTGTCCCTTCTGCCGAATCTGCCATGAGGGAGCAAATGGGGAGAACTTGCTGTCCCCATGTGGCTGCACTGGCACACTGGGAGCTGTGCACAAGAGCTGCCTGGAGAAATGGCTGTCTTCCTCCAACACCAGCTACTGTGAGCTGTGTCACACTGAGTTTGCAGTGGAAAAGCGGCCCCGACCTCTCACAGAGGTATATTGCCTGGGGGAGACTGGACATCCTGAGGAGGAAGGGCAATTTGAGGACAGATGTAGCAGCTACCCAGGTCAGCTGGAAAGCGGATTATGTCCCTGCCAATGGGATTTGCTGATATGTGGGAACCCAAGTGGTCAGAGGCTGCAGGTCTGCAAGCCCCTCCCTGCCATGCCCCACCCCCTCTCCTCTGGTATTGTTTTGGTTTGTTTTTGAAACAGACTCTCGCTTGTGCTAGGCTGTCCTCAAGTAGCTTCTTTTGTTTGTTTGTTTGGTTTTTCGAGACAGGGTTTCTCTGTATAGCCCTGGCTGTACTGGAACTCACTTTGTAGACCAGGCTGGCCTCGAACTCAAAAATCCACCTGCCTCTGCCTCCCAAGTGCTGGGATTAAAGGTGTGTGCCACCACGCCTGGCTCCTCAAGTAGCTTTTAGCTGAAGATGATTTTTCAACTCTTGATCATCCAGCCTCCACTTTGCAAGTGCTGGGATTACAGGCATTTCTGGTTTATGCTGTTCTAACAGTGGAACCTAGGGCTTCATGCATGCTAGGCTAGCCCTCTATTAACTGAGTCATAATCCCAGTCCTAACCAACAACCACTTTTAATATTAGCCTTCAATTTGCTACTTTCTTCCTGTCTCTGGTTCCTGTTATGAGTACAAGCATGTACCACCTGATGCTGGGCTGGTTTTGTTATGGTTTTTTTTTTTTTTTTTTTTTTTTTGTAAGTAGATTGTTGTTCTATCTCACGGAGGCCTGGAACTCAGGGTTAGGTTAAGGAGATTCTCTTACTTTGGCCTTTGACTGTCAGGATCACAAGGCTTGACCTCTAGGGCTACCATTGATAGTTCTTTTTTTATATTTTTGAGACATGGTCTCTTGTAGCTTACAAATTGCTTTATAACAGACTGTCTTTAAAGTCCTAATTCTGGGATTAATAAGTATACCACTATGCCTAGGTTTTTATTTGTTTACATCTGTCTGTCTGTCTGTCTGTCTATCTATCTAAAACAAGGTTGCATCAGACCAACTTGCTATGCAGACCAAGCTGGTTTTGAACTATCTGTGAGCCTCATGCTCCAGCTATCACACAGTTGTTGGGAGTAGTTTTTGTTTTTTTTTAACTTTCTTTTTAGATTTATTTATTTTATGTATGTGAGTACACTGTCCATCTTTTCAGACCTACTAGAAAAGGGTTCTTAACTGCTGAGCCATTTCTTCAGTCCCTGGGGATATTTTTGAGACAGGTTCTCTCTAAGTAGCTCTAGAACTGGTCTAGAAATCTCTATGAAGACAAGGCTAGGCTCACAGAGATTTGCCTGTCTCTGCTTCCTGAGGGCTGGAATTAAAGGTATGGTCTACCATGCCATCCTCTTGTTTCGTTTTAAAATACTTTATAGCCCTGGCTGTCCTGGAACTCACTGTAGACCAGGTTGGCCTCGAACTCAGAAATCTGCCTGCCTCTGCCTCCCAAGTGCTGGGATTAAAGGCGTGCGCCACCATGCCCGGCTCTAAAATACTTTTTAAAAAATTAAATTACATGTATATATGTGCATTTCTCTGTGTATGTGTTTCTGTCTCTCTGTCTCTCTGTCTGTCTGTCTCTCTCTCTCTGTGTATGTGTGTGTGTGACACACATGTGCCGTGGCATATGAGTATATTTATAGGACAGCATGCAGAAGTTAGTTATCTCATGTGGGACCTGGGATTAAACTCAACTTGTCAGGCTTGGTCCTTGGCAAGTGCCTTTACCTGCTGAATCATCTACCATTTATCTTCCTTCCTTCCTCCCTTCCTTCCTTCTTTCCATCTATCTATCTATCTATCTATCTATCTATCTATCTACCTACCTACCTACCTACCTACCTACCTACCTACCTATCTATCATCTACATATCTCCCTGTTATAGGCCCAGTTGACCCAAAGCTTGGAATCCTCCTGTTCCAGCCTTTTCTGGTTGCTGGGTTAGTTACCAATAGGTGCTACCAAGATCAGATCAACAGGTATTTCTTTGAGTACCTCTGGTGTGCCCAGTGTTTTGTCAAGTGCTGGTCCCAGTCACCAAGACACCCAGACTGGCTAGTTAGTAGGAATAATTATGAGAGTGTCTTTTTTTTTTTTTTTTGGTTTTTCGAGACAGGGTTTTTCTGTGTAGCCCTGGCTGTCCTGGAACTCACTCTGTAGACCAGCCTGGCCTCGAACTCAGAAATCCGCCTGCCTCTGCCTCCCGAGTGCTGGGATTAAAGGTGTGCGCCACCACGCCCAGCTGAGAGTGTCTTAGTTCCTGTTTTGTTTGTTGTGATAAAATACCCTGACAAAAACAAGTTAAACTGGGAGGTGGTGGTGCACTCATTTGATCCCAGCACTTGGGAGGCAGAGGCAGGTGAATTTCTGAGTTTGAGGCCAGCCTGGTCTACAAGGTGAGTTCCAGGACAGCCAGGGCTACACAGAGAAACCCTGTCTCGAAAAACCAAAAAAAAAAAAAAAAAAAAAAGAGTATTAGCTACTCTTCAAGAGGACCCAGGTTCAATTCCAGGCACCCACATGGCAGCTCACATCTGTTTGTCACTCCAGTTTCAGGGTATCTGGCACCCTCCCCCCACAGATATACATAGAGTTAAAACACTAACGCATATAAAAATTAATTAATTTTAAAAACCTCGCTAAACATCACAGAGGGAAATAAATATTGCAGGAGTGGGATTTGTGCAGGGCAACACTTGGAGCTCCTAAGAGAAGACTTAGGAGCTAGGAGATAGCTCAGTGGATAAAGTACTTGCCATAGAAGCACAAGGGTCTGAGTTCAAATCCCCAGAACCCACACAAAGACAGGTATAACTTATTTCTGTAATCCCTAATGCAAGATGGGAGGTATAGACATAATCCGTGGAAACACACTGGCCAGCCAGCCTAGTTTACACAAGAGGAAGACATGAGACAAGAGTGGAGGGTGAGGATTGATATCTGAGTTTGTCCACTGAACTCCACTTGTATGTTGTGGTACATGCTTTCCTGTACTCATACACCAACACACACATGCACAAAGATTGCAATTGTGTGAGTGAGGGAGAGACTTTGGCTGAGGGTGAATCCCCAAGTTGTGATCTGAGGTGACAGTCAGGAATTTAGAAAGCCTAGGGAAAAGATAGTTTTGGCAGAGAGTACAGCACGTGCAAAGGTCCTGAGGCTAGGAGGAGCTTGTACAAAGCCCTGAGATCAATCTGTAGAATCCAGTAAGAAACCCAGCACTTGATAGGTGGAAGCAAGAGGATTAGAGGTTAATGGTCATCCTTGGCTACATAGGGAGTTTGAAGCCAGTCTAGCCTGCAGGATACCTGTTGTGTAACACTATTCTTGGGGATATTCGAGCAAACATATGAGATATTTTGAACAAAAAACTGAGATGGCTCAGTGGTTAAAGTGCTTGCCATGTAAGCATGAACAGCACTGGGCTAAACTGTGTAGAACAATGTCCAGTCCTGAGACCAGGAAGTACTGCCTAGATCAGTCAAGGCGACTATAGGTCACTTGGGAGACCTAAATAAAACCTCCAGCCCACCTGGGACCTGGGCTCCAAGGAGACAGTGAGTGGGACCAGCATCTGCATAAACTATCTCCTACCCTTGTCCCAGACCTCAGTGCGCCAGTTTAAAAGGCACGACCACAAACCCTTTGTGATGTTCCTGCTGTCTCCTTACCCACTCCTCCTGTCCATTCTACAAGGTCTTTAGCTCCCTAGCCATCTTCCCCATTTACAAAGATTACATTTTCCTGTGTGTGTGCATGTGTGCACACATGCATGGTACAGCACACATGTGGAGGTTAGAGGGTGGCTTGCAGGGAGTCGGTTCTCTCCTCCCTTTATGTGGGTTCTGGGGGTTGAAGTCAGGTCATCAACCTTGTGTGGCAAGTGCCATCTTGCTGGCCCCTAACTTTCCCTGCTAGCACACGAGAACAGGGACCCTTTCTGCTGACTTCCCTAGAGTTTTGTTTTTTTTTCCCTTTTTAATGAACCATGCTTGTTTCTCTTGGTCTATCATCTCTGTGAGTCTGTCAGTATGGTGACAAAGGGTGCGATAGCTCTTATCCACAGTGCTTTGCTGGTTGTGATGGGGTACACAGGTAGTTGTTGGTTGTGATGGGGTACACAGGTAGTTGCTGGTTGTGATGGGGTACACAGGTAGTATGCTGAGCAGTTAGAGACAGAAGGATCACAGAGTCAAGGCCGGCCTGGCCTATGCCTTGGACCTGGGGTCTGGGGTTCATCTGGTATATGACCTAACATACACAAAGCCCTGGGTCTGATACTTAGCACTTTATATAACTCTTCATGGTACCACACAACTATAGTCCCAGCACTGAGGAGGTGGTGCAGTGGGAATCAGAAGTTCAAGACCAGTATTGTCTATATTGTTGAGTTCATGTTCAACTTAGGCTACATGAGACCCTGGCTTGAAAAAAAAAAAAAGCTGGGGAATAGAGTAGTTTTGATTTTGAGCATTCCGGGAGGGGGCGGTTGGAATGTTTTCATGAATAATACAGGCGTATATATACCTTATACTCTCCTCCTAAGGTAGGTTTATAAAAATATATTACTTTAGTTAAGTAGTTTCTTGTATTGCTAGAATCCAGGGCCTTGCTCACACTAGGCAAGAACTCCTTCACTGAGTGTCTTGGAGTCAACATATATGGTGTCAGATCTTTCTTTTTCTCTCTTTCCCTCCTTCTGGAAAGAGATGGCTCAGCAGCGAGATCACTTACTGGTTTTTTGGAGGACTGAAGTCCAATTCCCAGCACCCACATCAGTCTATTCACAACCACCCGTAACCCTAGCTCCCGAAGGGATCCGACTCCTTCATCTGGCCTTCACAGCCACCTTACTTACCTCGTACACACACACACACACACACACACACACACAGAGAGTTTCACAGTGTGGAATTTTCTACTTCTCTACCACAGTGGTACACTTTTAATCCCAGCACTGGGGTGCAGAGGCAGGAGGATCTCTGTGAGTTCCAAGGCCAGCCTCGTCTATATACCAAGTTCCAGGACAGTCAGGACCACTTAGAGAGATACTCAGAAACAAAGAGACAATTTATTTTTATTTTCTATTTAGGTATATGTATGGATGTTCACTTGGGTGCAGGTGCTGAGAGGCAGGTAGAGGACATGGAATCTCCTGGAGCTGGAGTTACAGGTGGTTGAGCCCTTAACATAGATGATGGGAACTCAACTCTAGTCCTTTGGAAGTAGCAACTGCAATTAACTTCTGGCCCAGCTCTCCAGTCCCCCTTCCCCCATTATGCTCTGTTTTAGAGTTTCAGATTGTTAGAACATTTTGGATTGTAGAGTTTTAGGATAGGAATAGTCAGTCTGTTCTCGCTATGGGAATTTGCATGAATGAATTAACTCTTCTTTTATCTTGATGCCCCCATTTGCACATCAGAAAAATGGGGACAAGCACTCAGCAGACTCCTTTCATTAATAGAAATATGGAGATCTAGGCTTACAGTCTCCCCCCAACCCTATCCATTCTGCAGCACCCGTCCATATAACCCCTCTCTGTCATCTGCATCTCTACAGTGGCTAAAGGACCCAGGGCCGCGCACTGAGAAGCGAACACTGTGCTGTGACATGGTGTGCTTTGTGTTCATCACACCACTGGCTGCCATCTCAGGCTGGCTTTGCCTGCGAGGGGCCCAGGACCACCTCCGTCTGCATAGCCGGCTGGAAGCTGTAGGTCTCATTGCCCTCACCATCGCCCTCTTTACCATCTATGTGCTCTGGACACTGGTGAGTGGGTAAAGCCCATGTGGGTGGGCTCAGCTGGAATCCCTAGGCTGTGTATGAATGTAGCTTCTGCTGGAAATGGTCCCCTCAGCTTCTTGTTGTTCCAGGTTGACATTGTAACACAGGTCCAGGGATGCCCCCAGCCAGTAGTGAGCCTTTTGTTTCAAGTGCACAAGAACATCTAATCACTGTGGGTCAGATGGGAAGAAGGAAGACAGATCAGCAAAAGGCTGAAGCTAAGAAGACATTGGGAGTGAAGTGGAACAGATACATATTAAGAAACTGAAAGTAGGGCTGGAGAGATAGCTCAGTAGTTAAGAGCACTGACTGCTCTTTCAGAGGTCCTGAGTTCAATTCCCAGCAACCACATGGTGACTCACAACTATCTGTAATGAGATCCATATGTCCTTCTCTGGTGTGTCTGAAGACAGCTACCATGTACTCATATAAATTAAAAATAAATAAATTGAAAAAGAAAGAAAGAAAGAAAGAAAGAAAGAAAGAAAGAAAGAAAGAAAGAAAAAGAAACTGAGGGTAGGTGAAACATCTTAGCAGTAAAGTAGCTGGCCCTGAGTTTGACTCCCTGGACCTATGTGGAGGAAGGTGAGAGCTGACTCCAGGTTGCCATCTGTCCTAACATAAGGCTGCCATGGAAATAACTAAATAAATGTAGCAAAAGTATAGATTAAAACCTTCCAAAAAATTATCAGCCCTCACCTCTCTCTGCCGAGCTGTTGGCTTCTGATAGACTCCGGAGAAGGGGAGACTTTGTCTTCAGTTGTGTATCCACGGCTGGGCCCACTAGGTTCTGGAATATACCAGAATCCTTGGCCACACAGAGTAAAACAAAAGACATGCCTATGGGGAAAGGCTTTGTCGGGAGGAAGGGTTTGATGAGGTTAGGGGTGGTGTTGAAAATGAGCGGGAGTGAGAGTACTTAGAATGTATATATGCATAAATGAAATTGTGAAAGAAGACATTAAATTAATATAAAAAGTTAAGAAAGACACACGGAAAGAAAGAAATCTGGCCAGGATGTAGCTTGGGTGGTGGAATCCTTACCCAGTTTTGCTTAGTGGTGTCTTAAGTACTGCCAGCGTTTGCACAACAAGGATGTGATGTAGTCTTCAAGACGCATTCCCATCACAAAGGGACACACTTTAAAATACATACGTTGCATGAAAACATATGTACTGCTTGTTTTATCCTTTGCTAATATCCTTTCAAAAGAAAAGAGGTCGCTCTGGAGAATACCAGTTCATTGTGTGGCTGTACTGTATTTATTTAGTCAGTTCCTTTTGACATGCTTTGAGACTTTTGGTAATGTGTGGGATTTTCGCCTGTTACAAATAGTGTTTGGGCCACTACCAATGAAGTTCGTTCTTGCTTCTTTTTTCCCTCTTTCCCTCCCCCTCTCTCTTCCTTCCTTCTCTCCTCTTTCTGTGATGCTGAGGACTGAATCTAGAGACTTGAGCATTCTAAGTAAGTGCTTTACGATGGACTTAGTCCCTAGCACTTAGAGAGCATTTTATATGTTCATAAGTCTATGGGTACAGATGTGCACATGCGTATATATATGTGGAGGCCAGAGAGAGCCCAATATTGGGTGTCTTCCTCAATCACTGTTCATCTTATTTGTATATTTTGTTATTATATTCATTTATTTTGTATGTGTATGTGTGTATATATATATGAGCCATGGCATGTACATGGACGTTAGAGCACAGCTTTAGGAAGTATGTTCTTTCCTTCTACTATAAGGGGCCTGGGGATTGAACTTGGGTCTTGAAGTGGGTCAAACCCCTGAGCCATTTCTCCAGCTCATCCACTTAAAATTTTTTTTTAAACATTTTTTTTTTGAGATGTAACCTGGAACTTATGCAGACCAGGGTGGCCTGGGACGCAGAGAGATCTGCATGTCTGTGCTTCGAGAGTGCACTTGTTTGTTTTCTCTCTATATATGTATTGGTTAGATGACAGCTTACAGAAGTTGATGGTCCTCTTTCCCGCTCTATAGTTCATGGTTGTCGGGCTTGGTAGCCTTTACTTACTGAGCCATCTGGCCAACATTACACTTGTTATTTGAGACAGAGTCTCTCGCGGTACCTGGAACCTACTGTTTTGTCTAGACTGGCTGAGCAGGGATCTCTAGAAATCTGCCTGTCTCTGACCCGAAGCACTGGTGTTACATATACATTGCACAATGCACAGCTTTTTTTTAATGCAAACTTTGGGGGTCTGAATTCAGATCTTCACACTCTCGTGGCAGATACTTTATCAACTGAGCCATTTCCCTAGTCCCCTGGCTCACTTCCCTTTTTGAGACAGGGTCTCATGTAGCCCCTCACACTTGCTGGGTAGCCAGGATGGTCTTGAATTCCTGGTCTTCATATCTCTACTTCTAACTGCTGAGATATTACCACATCTGGTTTATGTACTAGTGTACATTTTTTTATTACTCCTCTGTTCTCCACCTGTTTGTCCCGCTCTCTTCCAACACCCCTGGTGACCACCCATCTTTTTATTGTCTCCATAGTTTTTCCTCCTCTGATATGTCACATACTCGAAGTTGTACATCGTGACAGCATGCAGCCTATTAAGTTTTCTCCATGCCTTCTTGTGGCTTGATGGCCCACTTTTGTTGTTGTTCCATACTGAGTATTGAATCCATGGCTCTCATATTCTAAGCATTCATGCCACTATTGAACTCATTCCCAGCCCTGTTTCTATATTGTTATTTTAAGACAGTATCTAAGTGTCTCAGACAGGTCTTGAACTCACTCTGTAGTCCTGGAAGACCTTGTCCGGTCTTAGTTTTCTGAGTAACTGGATTTACGCAGTTAATCAGGTTACATTCCTACAGTACCAGATGGACTCTTTTTAATGGTTCCACCAACCACATGCTGGACAAGCATTTTACCACTGATTTGCAGCTCCAGCTCTCACTTTGTGTGTGTGTGTGTGTGTGTATAAGAGTGTTGTGTGTGTGTCTGTATGTGTGAATGATAGTGTCTTAGTTAAGGTTTGACTGCTGTAAACATTAGACACCATGACTAAAGACAAGTCTTATAAATGACATTATTTAACTGGGGCTGGCTTACAAGTTCAGAGGTTCAGTCCATTACCCTCAAGGAATGAATGTGGCAGCATCCAAGCAGGCATGGTGCAGGAGGAGCTGAGAGTTCTACATCTTCATCTGAAGGCTGTTGGCAGAATACTGGCTTCCAGGCAGATCTTATATCCCACACCCACATACCTACCCTAACAGGTCTACACTTTCTGATAGTGCCACTTCCTGGGCTGAGCATATACAAACCATCACAGATGTGTGTGTGTGTGTGTGTGTGTGTGTGTAGGAGGGTATGTATGTAGGTATATGTGTGTGTACACATGTGAGTGCTACCAGCCATCTAATCCTAGCAATGCTCTTGTCTCTACCTCCCTCTCGTCCCCAGTTTTGGGGTTACAGGTATGGTACAGGGTCTTGCTCAGCTTTTTACATGGATGCTGGGGATTTGAACTTATGTCCTCAAGCAAGTTCTCTTACCCATTGAGCCATCTTCCCAGTCCAGTAAATGCACCATCATTTTTATCCTCTTACTTAAGAAGAGACACCTTGGTTGCTTCCAGGTTGGGCAATTTTGTGATTGGTTGGGGTTAAATAATCCCAAGAGACTGTTAAGACTCCATTCTCATCAACTGTTAGAGTCATGCTCCCTCCTGGGATCAAGGTGGTAGATCCCTCAGAGTATCCTCAGAGGACCGAATGGGTGAGTGTATGCATAGTATTTAAGAAATGCCCAGAGGTGGCACTGCTTCTAGGTTTGGCCCATGACAAATGCCAGGGCTCCCTTTCCTCCCCAGGGTGGAGGCCTGTCTCTACCTTCCCACCCACTGCAGGACTGCCCCCGCAGGTCTCTTTCCGATACCATTGCCAGCTGTACTCGGAATGGAGGAAGACAAATCAGAAAGTCCGCCTGAAGATTCGGGAAGCAGATGGCTCCGAGGATCCACATCACTCCTTGCTGGCTACTGGACTCTTAAAAAAGGTGGCAGAGGAGACCCCTGTGTGAAGGCCTGGCTGGCAGGGCTCAGAGGTAGTAGACAGACCAGAGTCAGATGGCAATGCAGCTGGCATTTGGAAAGATGGAGGCTGCCTGACTTTTCATGCACAGCTATGATGCTTCTCAGGCCAGTAGCCACAGCAAGCAGAGCCTGCTCTGTGATCCTGTGTGAACATATTTTCAAGGGTTTTGTTTTGCACATTGTTGTATATGACAAGCACAGATGGACAGATTTGAGCTTTGGATGGAGTAGGCACCTCTGTCTCATTTTGAGATCTGTTTGACACCTTTTGCACAGCAGCTTTAGCGCTGGTGTCAAGGGTGCCCATTGGACTAGAAGGTTCCAGCAAGCTTCTCGCGTTACTCTGCACCCAGCTGGCTTGCTTTACTGGCACTCTTGACTTATAATCTTATAAAGTTGCACTGCATTTCAAACACCCACCCCTGAATGAATAAAAGGAGCCCTTGCTGGCTAATATGGACTCATCAGTTATGTTTCTAAGCTGTTCCAAGCGAGGGATTCTGTGGGGGCAAAAAGTCTCAGGTGCTTGGCTTGTTCTGTGGGGTCTGTTATGAGCTTCTTCTCTTCTCTTCTCTTATTGTTATGATAAAGGAACTGAAGTGGAGGTGCAGAGATGGCTCAGGGGTTACGAGCACTGGCTACTCGTGAAAAGGACTGGGGTTTAATTCCTAGTGCTCTTACACAGCTTGTAACTGTCTCCAACTCCAGCTTCAGAGGATCCAGTGCCTTCTTTAGGCTCCCATAGACGCTGCTCACATATGGTGCACATACGTAAGTGCAGGCAAGATACTCATACACATAAAATAATACAGTTTTTTAAAAAAAGGTAACTTAGCCCTGGGACTAAACCACCACTCAAAGAAAACACATGGTGGGACTCATGGCTCCAGCTGCATATGTAGCAGAGGATGGTCTAGTGGGTCATCAATGGGAGGAGAGGCCCTTGGTCCTGTGAAGGTCCTATGCCCCGGTAGAGGGGAATGCCAAGGCCAGGAAGCAGGAGTGGGTGGGTTGGGGAGCAGGGGTAGGCGGGGAGGGGATAGGGGATTTTTGGAGAGGAAACTAGGAAAGGGGATAACATTTGAAATGTAAATAAAGCACATATCTAATTTAAAAAAGTAATGTAAGGGAGAAAGCACTTAGTTTTAGCTTACAGCTACAGGTACAGTCCCTCATGGTAGGGAAATCAAGGCATAATTAAGTTGGGTATTTCTATATCAATCAGTACAATCAAGATGATCCCCATAGTCATCCCCCCGAGAGGTTCATCTCACAGGGGACTCTAGATTCTGTCAAGTTGACAGTTAAATCTAACCAGCGTGGAAGCCTGAAGAAAAAATAAAGTCAGAGTTGTTGTTTTTGTATTTTTTTTTTAAATAAAGACTAGGATTCAGGACCTTGGGAGACAACTCAGTAGTTAGAGGGCTTGCTACACAAACATGAACATTTCCCTCTCTATCACCTATATAGATCAGTAGTTAGAGGGCTTGCTGCACAAACATGAACATTTCCCTCTCTATCACCTATATAGATCAGTAGTTAGAGGGCTTGCTGCACAAACATGAACATTTCCCTCTCTATCACCTATATAGATCAGTAGTTAGAGGGCTTGCTACACAAACATGAACATTTCCCTCTCTATCACCTATGTAGATCAGTAGTGTATGTGTTTCTGTCCTCTAGGAAATCCTGGTAGCAAGCTGGCTAGCTAAACTAACCATATGGGCAAAGCTCTAAGTACAGTTGAGACACCTTGCCTTAATGTATAAGGTGGAGAAGATGAGTGAAGACACCAACATTAGCCTCTGGCCTCTGCATGCACATGCACAGGTATGAACAGGCATGCACTTGCACATATATGAGGGAAAAAAATAAAAGAACAAGAAATGAGGTTAGCTTATTTTTTTATCATGTTAAAATGTATTATTATTATTATTGTTGTTGTTATTTTGCTGGAAGAGGTCAGAAGAAGCCTTACTAGTAGAGCAGAGTCTCTCCTTCTACCTTCATGTGGGCCCCAGGGATCACACTCAGGCTATCAGGTTTGCACAAGTGCTCTCATCCATTGACAACCTCCCCCCCGCCCCCGCCCCCGCCACTGGCCTGGGCAGGATTTATGGTGAATGATCTTTTAAAAATATTTTGTAAAGATTTCATTCTTGTGTAAAAGTGTTTTTGTTTTCCCTGCATATAAGTGAGTGTGCCATGTGTATGCAGTGCTCAAGGAAGCCAGAAGAGGCCAAGAGATACCTTGGAGCTAGATGGAGTTACAGATGGTTCTTAGTTGACACGTGGCTGCTGGAAACAAAACCTCTGCCTTCTAGAAGAACAGCAAGTGCTTTTAACCACTGAATCAGCTCTCTGGCTACAGTAAATGATTTTTTAAAAGTTATTTTAAGCCGGGCGTGGTGGTGCACGCCTTTAATCCCAGCACTCGGGAGGCAGAGGCAGGCGTATTTCTGAGTTCAAGGCCAGCTTGGTCTACAAAGTGAGTTCCAGGACAGCCAGGGCTACACAGAGAAACCCTGTCTCGAAAAAACCAAAAAAAAAAAAAAAAAAAAAAAAAAAACCCAAAAAAAACAAACCAACCCCCCCCCCCCAAAACAACCAAATAAACAAAGTGATTTTAGCTGGTGATACAGTTCAGTGATTGAATAACAAAGATCTGGGTTAGATTCCCAGGATCATTAGTTAAATTAAGTTTTTAATATAATTTTAGTGCACACATACACAGAAACACACACACAGTCTCTAAGTAGCCCTGGCAGGCTAGAACTCAAAGAGATCCTCTTGCTTCTGTCTTCTGAGTGCTGTAATTACTAAAGGTATACATCACCATGCCTGGCAATACATATATTCTCTCTCTCTATATATATGTTTATAATGTATATACTATATATAATATATATATTACATACATATATGTTATTTATATATACATATATTTTTTTAAAATGCTACTGGGGATTGAATTTGAGCTTCACATAGTCTAGGGAAATGATCTACCATGGAGTGATATACTCAGCAACAAATGACTTTAAGAGTAAACCAAGTTGGGGGGGGGTGTGTGTCCTGAAGAAATGGCTCAGTGGTTAAGAGCACTGGACTGCTCTTTTATTGAAGAGGACCTGGGTTTGATTCTCAGGATCCATTTAACGGCTCACAACCATCTGTATCTCTAGTATCAGGGTATCCAACATGCTCTACTTGTCTCCACTGATACCAAGTATACATCATGGTACCCAGACACACAGGCAGGCAAAACACCTGTACACATAAAATAAATCACAAAGGGCCTGTTGTGCTGGTGCTGCATATCTTTTTTTTTTTTTTTTTTTTTTGGTTTTTCGAGATAGGGTTTCTCTGTGTAGCCCTGGCTGTCCTGGAACTCACTCTGTAGACCAGGCTGGCCTCGAACTCAGAAATCCGCCTGCCTCTGTCTCCCAAGTGCTGGGATTAAAGGCATGTGCAACCACTGCCCAGCAAGGCAACTCTTATAAGAACACCATCCAATTGGGGCTATCTTACAGCTTCAGAGATTCAGTCCATTATCATTAAGGCAAGAGCATGGCAGCATCCAGACAGGCATAGTGCAGGTGGAGCTGAGAGTTCAACATCTTTGTCTAAAGGAAGCTAGTAGAAGACTGACTCCCAGGCATCTAGGTCAAGTGTATTAAAGTCCACACCCACAAGCCCACATCTATTCCAACAAGGCCACACCTACAACAGTGCCACTCCATGGGCCAACCATATACAAACCATCATAGGTACAAAATATTTTTATCATGGGAAGTCCTGGTTCCATTCCAAAAGGAAAAAGGTAAGAACAATTTTCACATATTTTTTATTTCCACTTTGCCAGATCCCATATACTCATTAACTAATGATAATACTCTCCACCAATCTGGGATTACCATGGATAAGACCCAACTCTGAGCTTGTTTCATATCTCTCCTCTTCTCTGGGGAAGAAACAGTTATTACCTTGATTTCTAAAGGTGGGAAGACAGAGGCTCAACATATGAAGACCTTTCTCTGAAGTTCTACAGCTTTAGGAGCTGGGGATGCCCCAATATTAAGCTTTGTGCCCTACCCTCTGGCAGACTCAGGAGAGATGCAGAATATGGCTGTGGTAGTCACAGCTTCCATTGCTCCTCATTCTCCTTTGTTTAGTTGGCCCAATAGACTGTTCTCAAAAGTTGTGGCACTCCTCTAGTGCCTGCCTCTGGATCACTGAGATTACAGGGATGTGCTACCATGCCTGGCCAGCTCACTTTTGAGCTCTTGTTGCATGCTGAGTTATGTAACAGCCCAGGGCTCTTGGCATTTTCCTGCGTTTAATGTGCAGGGCAGCCCTAAAAGGTGGTTTCTGGGGAGCATTTTACTTCCTTACTTACTGGGTGTCTTTTTTTGTTTGTTTTTGAAACAGGGTTTCTCTGTGAGCCCTGTCTGTCCTGGAACTCACTTTGTAGATTAGGCTGGCCTCAAAGTCACAGAGATCCACTTCCTCTGACCCCCGAGTGCTGGAATTAAAGGTGTGTACCACTGCTGTCTTTCATTAACCCTACTTCCAGATGAGCAAATTGAACCTCAGAAAAGCAGTCTCATCATCCCAGTGGGTCCGGTACAGTCTGGTCTTCCCTGTTGTTTTCTGCACCCATATCTTGCCTAGTACACAGGCTCATGCATGGTAGTATCTTGCTGCCCTGACTGGAAACTCAAGGGGAAGTCAGTTTTTCAGAAAGCAAAGACCCCGAGGCTGGAATCTGGCCCATGGGAAGAGCAGGTTGGGTGGCTTCATGACTGGAACAAGAGGACTGGGAACAGAGTTGCTGTGATCAGGCACTGGGTGACTGGTGAACCGATATCCATAAAAACACACAAGCACCTTCACTCTTCTGGCCTACCAAGCTTGGGACCTACTTCTCATCATAACTTTGGAATGTAGGGTCCCAGGAAATGGTATAAGGGAGGTGCCATGAGGGAGAGAGAGAATAGGAGGACTGGAGGGAAAGAAGGGGAAAAGAGGAGCCAGGGAAAAGGGTAATGCTTTGAATTACATGGAGAGTTTTAGTCTGATGTTAACCTGTCAAGAATTCTGCATGCAGGGTTGGTTCTGTCTTAGTGGGTAAAGATGTTTGCTGCCAAGTTTGACAACCTAAATTTGATTACTGGAAAGAGAAAAATCAACTCCCACATGCCAGCCATGGCATGCTCAAAGCCTGTATTCAATCATTCCTCCCCCCCCAATAAAAAGAATTCCTGCCAATATAATTTTTATATTTTTTTCTCCATTTAAGGAAAGCTGGTCTCTCCTTGACATGCCATGGCCATTGTCAAAGCAGTTGTGGTTATTTGCACAAGATAGAACCCCATCATGTTGGGGTTGGGGAGCCTTGGGAGGCTTCACCCTTTCCTGAAGACCTATTGGTAGTAGATGCTGGAGGAAAGAGGTGTCATTTTCCTCAGTGTTGTACCACCCATTTAGTTGCCCCAGTAAATCAACCTCTAATCTGCTCTTGCAAGCAAACCCAACTCAGTAGGTCATAAAACAAAGACAAGGAAGTACATGGAGGAACTTGTTGGAAAGAAGGTGCAGTGGAAATGAGGGAAATAAAAGGGCAATTGTAGGTGAATATGATAAAAGAACAGTATAGGGTCAGTGATTGAAGCTGATAGACTGCTAGCATGTTCAAATCACTGGGTTCAATTCCTAGCACTGAACAAACTCAGCCTGGTTCCTCTAGCCATCATTCTAGCACTCAAGAGGTGTAGGCGGGCAGCTCAGACATTCAAGGCCAGTATTGGCTAGAAACTGTCTCAACAACAGCAAAACCCCAAGCAAGCTCAAAATACATGATATACATATATGAAGTTGTTAAAAAAAAAAAAAAGCCAGGTGTGGACGTTGCTTGCCTTTATTTCCTGCACTTGGTAGGTAGGGAGAGGCTGGAGGGCTACATAGTGAGACCCTGCCTCAAAAAAGAAAGCTAATGAGTAAAACAAAACGGGAAAATATAAAGTAAGCTGGAACGACGAGGTCAGTATGTGCGCTCGTATTATAAGTTCGAATGAGCGACACATAGCTCTCCCCTGTCCCACAACCCAACTGTATCTGTGGACATGGGGAAGTGAGGTCTGCCACTCGAGGAGGCGTGGCCTGACGTCCAGGGGGCGTGACCCGAGGCGAGCAGGAAGCGGGAGCCGGTCGCCGCACAAGGAGGCGTTACTGGTCGTTCGGGGTCACGTGAGCGCGCAGGCGCAGCTCGACAGAGCCCGCTCCCTCACACAAAGCCCAGACGCGGAGAAAATGGCGGCAGGGGTCGAAGCGGCAGCCGAAGTGGCAGCGACAGAACCCAAAATGGAGGAAGAGAGCGGCGCGCCCTGCGTGCCGAGCGGCAACGGAGCTCCGGGCCCGAAGGGGTGAGTAGTCTAACAGCAGTTTATCCTTCTTTAACTCCAGCCAGGTTACTTCGCAGCTCCGTTAGGTCTGTGGGCCGCTTTCTCTTCTCCCACGGCGGCGCGGCGTCTGCGCAGGCCTTTTCCCTGCCGAGAGTTGGGGGCGGCCAAGGCTGTGACGACGACGAAGCCAGGAGAGCCTCGTGGATCGCCCCCTGCCGACCGCGCTTGCCTCCGCTGCCTCAGCCTCCTGGCTGTCTGAGCGCGTCGTCGAGGCCTCAGGCCTGTGGCCTGGTATTTTATTCTCAGAGCAGTGATGGCGCGCGGGCTGCGGGAGATCAGGGCCCGCAGCACCTCTCACTGGGGTCTCGAGGGTTGAGCCATTAAGACTGTGTAGTTTCAACCCTTCAACATACAATCCATAGTAGTGGAAGTATTCTGTCTCAGTTTCTCAGATCTGAGAAGTTAGGGGCGGGAGGCTTTCGCGTGCGAGGTGTCACGTGTACGGTCGGCGGCGCGACCCGGAAGGTGTCGACATGGCCCTTGTTGCGGGGTTCCGAGACACCGACCGGTGTTACCCTCATTCTGCAAGAAGTGCTTCTTCCATCAGAATGGCCCCGGACCCGGGCTCCTGGGCTGGAGTTCTTCCCCCTCTTTATATTCCTACTTCCTAAAGTGCAGTTGGTACCAATGGGAGAAATGGTCTTTGCTTGCTCAGTGTTCATCCTTAGCAACAGACCTAAAGTGTGCGGGTAGAGGCACCACTTCGGGGTTTCGGGGTTTCAGAAATTAAAATAGACAGACGTCATCATCCCTTTTTTTGAATCCTGCTTGGAGATCTGTCTAGGGACCTTGGATTGTTAATATAAGTGTCCTAGCACAGCCTGATGAGTCCCAGCCTTTTGGGAGAGTTGGAAGCTGCAGGATCCAGAGTGCAAAGTGTGGCCAGACTATACAGAGTGAGTTCAGTCTAGGTTGCCATTTAGTCATTGGGAAATTGAGCTAGACCCTGACTCTCAAAAAGAGGGATGAAAACATAGCAATAGCCTGGCACTCCAAAGTCCCTAGATTCGATTCCTAATATCAGAACACAGGGTGGTCTTTCTGAGCCCTAAAAAGTTTTCTTCAAGGAGGAAACCATAAGATTCTGCTCCTGTGAAACCCTCCTCATACTGATAAACCAATATATCAGCTTGAGGAGGTCTGGAGAAACATTTTGGTTCTAAAATCAGCAGCCCATGTCTCTGAATTTTTGTTTTCCATCAAATTTATAAGGTGGGAAGTTTTAGGACTCTGGGAGTTGAGAGTACTTAAAACACTTGTTAGTGAAGCATTTACCAAGTAATGGCTATTTTGTTACTGGAGGAAATTTAATATCTTTTATCTTAGTTAGGGAGAAGTAAAACACCATTGGTTAACTGGTTCTTGTGTGTTATTCAGCACTTGAGAGGCTGAGTGAGTTCCAGAGCTGATTCGGCTACATCACAAGTTCAAGATTTGCCTAACCTACATAACTACTTGCCTGTTGTGTATGAGTGTGTGAGACTATAGCCCATTAATAGAGTATTTACCCAAGATCCACAAGGTCCTGGGGTTCACCCCATAGTACTAAAAGGAGAAAGAGGCCTCTCTTTACTACCAGAAAGGCTTAGCTTAGGAGTGTGCTCATTTTTAACTTTCCCTTCCATCCTCTTTGGAACTCAGGGTCTTGAGGATGCTAGACAAGCACTCTTACCTCTGAGCTACACTTAGTACTTTAGTTAGTCTCATGTTCATTTTTTTCAGCTTTTGTCGTAGAGATGCCTTGTAGGATCAGATTCCCTCTTCTAGTCTTTGTTGTTTTCAGTTTTTGAGTTAGATGCCTGGGCAAACTGTAGAGTCTACAGTGTAGACTGTGATGGCCTTGAATTCAGAACAACATCCCTGCTTCTGTCACCACCCAGTTGCTGGAATTACAGGTGTGTACTACCATGTCTGGTTCACCTTCTAGGATTTCTGAGGGCCTTATTTAAAAAGCTTTAAGGAAGTTATTTTCTGTCCAGGCAGTGGTAATGCATGCCTTTAATCACAGCACTTGGGAGGCAGAGGCAGGTGATTATCTGAGCTCAAGGCCAGCTTGGTCTACAGAGCCCAGGACAACCAGGACACAAACCCTGTCACAGGGGCAAAAAATTATTTCCTGTATATAGAATGCAATGCTGCTAGAGCCTTTCTATATGAAAGATTGCATTTTTAATAGAACACGGTCCAATGGTACAGTTTTAATTAAATTTCCACTGTCTGTATTCAGATAGATAACTTGTGGCAGAGTCATTTGACAGACAGAATGTGCATAGGAAGTATCAGATGAAATAGCCCTTGTGGGAAAGAACCTGAGTGGTCTCAGACTGGCTTAATGGAGGATACCTGAGAACGTGGCAGCACTTAGTTTTGTAGTGTGGGTGAAAAATAATTGTTATTTTTGCATCACAAAGTTCTTGAAACAAACTCTTTAAAAGCAGAGTGTCTTTTTCTTCCCACCTTTTGACTAAGAATTGAACCCAGGTTTTCGTGCTTGTTAAGTATGCATGTACATTACCTAGTGAACCTTCTCACTAGCTTGCTTTTTTTTTAATTAAAAATATGAGAATGCATGTTTTGTCTGCTTATGTGTCTATGCACAGCATGCATGCAGTTGCCCATGGAGGCCAAGAGGGCATTGGGTCTCCTGGCACTAGAATTTTAGACAATTGTTGGCTGTCATGTGGGTACTATTACTTGAATCCAGGCCCTCTGGAAGAACAGCCAATATTCTTAACCACTGAGCCATCTCTCTAGCCCATTTATTTAGTTTTTGATAGTAGAGATCAATTGATGACCTCCTGCATGCTAGGCAAGAACTCTACCACTGAGCTACATACCTAATGAAAACCTTTTTATTTTTAAGTGTTCTGTGTATACACACAGGTGAGTGCCAGTGCTTGGAGGCAGGAAGAGGGTGTCAAATCACCTGGAGCTGGAGTTAACAGGAAGTTGGGAGCTATGGGTGCTCTTAATCACTGAGCCATCTCTACAGCCCCATTGTTTGGGTTTTTCAGACAGCATTTCACTCTGTAGGTCAGGCTGGCCTTGAATCCTGCTGCTTCTTCTGTCTCCTGAGTGCTATGAATACATATGTGTACCATCATGCTCTGCTCTATTTGCTGTACTTTTTAAAAGTGATTGTGTACTTGGTGAAAAGTACGTTTGAGGCACATTAGATTGTTAGCTCAAGATTAGAAATGGAAGCTCTGTATTATTTGAGTGTGTGCTGTTAGAGCTTTGCTGTTACTTTGTCCTTTGATTTTTTTTTTTTTTAAATGACTACAGAAACAGATACCAGCTTGCAAAGATAAGCTTGCTTTTACTTTTTTTTCTCTCTTCAAGGGCTTCCCAAACGGACTCTCATATTACTCTGCTTTGCAGTATTAGTTAAAACTGAACTGTCCCTTTGGTAGTTTGTAGTGAGTTCAGTGCTTAGGTTTCTTCTGTGATGGACAATGGTTGGAATGTTTTAAAACCTCCCAAGTGAATACAATACAGAAAGGCTAGGAGCAAATAGGTCTCCCTTTTTACACCTCAAAATTATTATTGGTGTGCTGTGTGCTAATTCTTTTAAAGACTTGTGACTTAGTAGTAGCCTCTACTTAAAAATGAGAGAATATATTATTCAGACTTGGATGTATGACTCTAGCTCTTTGTTACCCACAGTACTGGTCCTTACATATTTTGCTCTTAACATATACCAACTTGTTTTTTGTCTTAGTATTTTTTTGTACTCAATTTATATTTGTTGAGGCAGGGTCTCACTGTAGATCATGTTTGCTTTAAACTAGATCAGGTTTGCTCTAAACTCAGAGATCACCTCCCAGTGCTAGAATTAAAGGTGTTCTCTACTATGCCTGGCAGATGTTTATTAACAAAGAAAAATAATGTTGCACTTTTATTTTGGGGGTTTTTTGATGGGAAGGAATTAAGACAGGTTTTGTCTATGTAGTCCTGGCTGTCCTGGAATTCACAGAGAGCCATCATAATCCTACTGTTTTTGTTTTTGTTTGTTGTTAAGGCAAGCTCTTATGTATCTTTGGTTGATCTGAAACAGCACAGTAGATTGGTCTTTTAATTTACCATACTCCCCCTGCCCCTTATTCCTAAATTCTGAGAATATGAGTATGTACTACCATACTTCTTGACTAATTCTTTGGTTCTCACAGCAAGCCTGTGTGCTACTATGGATACAGGCTATAGAGTTACACTGGAAATGGACCTGATTATATGTTTCGATAGGGGAAGAATCTGTACCTAGAATAGTGTTCCATTAAGCTCACAATTTAAAGGCCTTCTGTTAGGGGGAAAAAAAAACTTTATGTAAAAGGTTATTTTCAAGAGGGAAGATGTATTTTTGTCCCAGAAGATGTGATCAGAATTTCAGGGTATTGAGATTTTTCCATATATTGAGAAATTCCAGAAATAGTATGAGTAGGAATTAGGTATGGGGGTGTCATGAAGACATAAGAGATGTTAGGATGACAGTGGGGTTTTGTTTGTTTTCTGTTTTTGTTGTTTTGTTTGAGATAGGGTCTCTGTATCTCTGGCTGTTCTGGAACTCATTTTATTGTCTAGGCTGGCTTGGAGCTCAGGTTAGTCCTGGGGTTAAAAGCATGTACCACCATGCATATTTAGTATACTAAATAGAGCAGTATAAAGGCATTTAATCTATAAAGTGTGACCTTTTGTATGTAGTATAATTTAAGTGTGGCAGAACAATGACTTGATAAATGTCGATTTTCAAGCAACTTAGTAAAGCAATCCCAAAAGTTGTATTAAACAAAGTTGATTTAATGTCTTGCCAGTACCTAACATGTTTTCGTTCTTAACAGTATATTATGAGATACAGCAATGTATTAGACTATTAGAGAAGATTATTTGATTGGGCTTGATTAGAACTTGGAGTAGCTATCTTACTGGGTGTAAGCATCTAATTTTCTTTGGCAGTTTGGAATTGAGAGCCATATTTAAAATATATTAGCTGCCTTAGAGCTACCTGTTGTGTCTGCTGTTTCTTTGAAAGGTTACAGTTCTGTTAGTTTATGTTAAGGTTACAAGTCAAACTACTGGCATGTATTAGGACGTTTAAAAACATGAAAAGAAAGTATAAATTTAACCCAGGCTGGGTGGTATATACCAGTAGTCCCAGCACTCAGTAGGTAGAGCCAAGAACTATATATTATCAACGTTTCTTCCAGATAAGTGCTCTAATTCTTCTTAACCCCACTTTGTAACATTTTTAAAGACTTTTCCTTGTTACTCCAGATGTTTTTGATAAGTTCCCCCAGGTGTGTGTTAAGTCCCCCTAGGTGTACGCCATTGATTCTCAGTGGATTACCTTCCTTTCCTTTGGGAACCTTAACTGGGGGTTGGGTTGTTACTGTTCCTATGAAGTAGAGTCAGGATGCCTCTAAGCATCCTGAAATGCAGAACATAGGATAACAAGAATATCATCCTAGGAGACCGAGGCAGTGAGATTGCCAGTTCCAATCTAAAAATAAAGAGCTGAGGATAGAGCTTGGTGGTAAAGCATTGCCTAAGGTGTGCAAAACCCTGATTCAATCCTCAGGACTGACTGCCAAACAATAACAACTCTCATCCCCAGACAGTGAAAAACATGCAAAGACGATTTCTTTTAAAAGTGAACCATGTGTCTGGCTAAAGTGCCTGTATCTAAAATATGTTAGTGAAATTCAGAATAAAGTAATAGACTAATTACAAATGAGGTGTGTGTGGTAGGTAGGTAGGTAGGTTGGTCAGAGGACAGCTTCTTTCTACCATGTAGATTCCAAGGACTACACTTGGGTTATTGGGCCTGGTGCCAAATGTTTTTACTTTTACCTGATGTGCCAGCCCAATAACATGGTGTTTAAAAATGGTCAGAAGAGGGCTGGAGAGTTGACTCAGCGGTTAAGAGCACGTACTGCTCTTCCAGAGGTCCTGAGTTCAATTCCCAGTAGCCATATGGTGGCTCACAGCCATCTGTAATGGGATCCGATACCCTCTTCTGGTGTGTGTCTGGGGACAGCTACAGTGTATTCATATCAAATAAATAAATTAATCTTAAAAAAAAGGTCAGAAGAGCTAGGTGTAGTGGTATGAGTCTGTAACCTCAACACTAGATGGGTAGAGGCAGGAGTTCATCATCCTTGGCTAAAGTTTAAGGCTACATTGAGCTGAATGTGCTAAAGTGCCTGAATCTAAAATATGTTAGTGAAATTCAGAATAAAGTAATAGACTAATTACAAGGGAATTTCCCCCTTGTCTTTAAGGGGGAAAAGGACAAAGATTTGTCAGCATCTTACCAAAGACTATGGATTGCAAATTAAGCACATGCAAAAACAAAACCACAGAACCGAAAGTTAATAGAGAAAGTGAAACCAATATACTGGACCCTGGAACTCCTCTCTGGACCAACTTGGCCTCCAACTCAGATCTGCCTGCTTCTATTAGGATTGAAAGCATAAGTCACCATTGCCCAGCTGAATTTTAAATTTTTTCAATACTACTTTTATTTTCATAAAAACAGCCAAAAGGTCTTATAGATTCAGATAATCATGTATTGTCATTTTAAAATTTGCTTCAGGTACTTCAGTCTAATGTTTAATACTTTCCAGATTTGGAGTATTTATGATAAAGATGCCTACAAAGAGTCAGCGGTTAAGGACACAGTGGTTTAAGGTGCAGGCAGGGCAAACATGGTGGAAGTAGGAACTGACTCCCAATAGTTGTTTCCTTACTACCACATGCATTCTGAACAGCATGAATACTCAAAACACATACATACACAAACTGTTTATAATTCAGCACTCAAGAGGCAGAGTTCAAATCCAACCTGGTTACATAAATCAGTTGCAGGCCATACAAGGCTGCATTGTGAGACCTTGTCTCAAACAACAACAACAACAAAAGTTTCTATGAGTACATTTTGTATTATTTGCTTAAAAGAGGGACTTTCAGAATTAAATGTTATGTATTGATCTAGTGAAATGACTCGGTTAAGAGGACCCAAGTTCAATCAAATGTGACACCTCAGATCTGTCAGTAATTCCAGTTTCAGAGGGATTTGACACCCTCTTCTGCCCTCCTTGGACACCAGACAAGCATGTAGTACAAAAAAATACTATGCACAGAATAAAGTAACTTTTTTTTAAATTGCATATAAGGATTTGAGAAGAAAATATTCAGTGGTCTTGTGACAAGTGAAAAAAAATAGCATTGGGTATGTTACGATGCACTTTGTGGGATAATACCTGTTACATAATCTGCATTTGAATGTCTGAGAAAAATGTCTGAGTTATATTTAAATGTTTCTATCCACAGTTCTCTGGTAGATGGTGACAAGAAGATTGATGTATAATTTACGAACTTTAGACATGTTGTCTGCCAAGAAACATTGAAAGATGTTTTGGCAGATAGTGTTGTATTTGGTAAACTTAGGTGACAGATCCGCAGCCGGCTCACCCCCACCCCCCACCCCCGTGCCTGGAGAATTGTATCACTCCCATATTCCTGTGTTAGTCAGTGTAAAGGACCTTTCCTTAGTTAAGAAGGTGCTCTTCTCTTGAGCATCTGTTGATGATAGGTAGGTAAGTTTTATTCTCACATAACTGAGGCTGACTCTGCCTCCTTTTTCTAGGAGTTAGGAAGACAGGCATGTGCCACTGTGCCCATTGCGGGAGTAGGGTAGGTTTCAGGGAATGCCTAATTGCAGATATCTGCTTTGCAGAACTTCATTTGCAGGATTCCAAATCAAAACCAGCACTGACCATGTCATATATAACTGTGTAGGATTATATATCTGGTACAGACAGATAGTGTCTTTTCCTTGTATTAACTGAGGAACTTTTTTTCTCTTGAATTCAGTGAAGAACGACCTACTCAGAATGAGAAGAGGAAGGAGAAAAACATAAAAAGAGGAGGCAATCGCTTTGAGCCATATGCCAACCCAACTAAAAGATACAGAGCCTTCATTACAAATATACCTTTTGATGTGAAATGGCAGTCACTTAAAGACCTGGTTAAAGAAAAAGGTAATGGTACTGGTGGTGAAGTAGGGTAAGAAGGTCAATGTGTCATCTTCTCTGTGGCTATCTTCTGGGTTTTTGTCAGTGGAAGCTGCTCTAGGAAGAGCATGTGTTCTGTTCAGGTTTAGCACTATCCCTCAATCCACCCCCATCCCTTTTATGTGATCATGCCCATGTGTTAAATAGGGTGATTTATATGGTCCGTTGCCCTACAAATGATTTTACTGGCTTAATATGGTTATTGGGACGCCAGTTAGTGAAGGGAGTTTTTATATTAAGGAAATGTATCAAATTCTTCACATTAATTTGTTGTTTTGGGGTGTGTGTGTGTGTGTGTGTGTTTAATTTTTTAAGTTTTTTAAAAGTCTGGTTAGGAGATAGTTTTAAATTTTGTGGGTATCCTCCTGGGATCAAAATTTAGTGCCTAGAATGTATGCTGTTCAGATTCTAAACTCTGCAACGGGATTTTCTGTTTGAACTATGAACTCTCCTCTGAAGTCAGAGATTGGCAATGGGAGATTTCAGGTCATCTGTGCATGTGGTGCCTTATGGTGTCCCAGCCCAGGCATCCAAATTTTGGGCTAAGACAGGGCAAATGAACAAGTATCTCTGCACGCTGAAGCGTCGCCCTCTCCTGTACTGTGTTTGCTTTTGTCCTCCTTTCCTTCATGATTCTTATCCTGTTGGTGGCTCTCGGAACTGAAGAGATTGCTGGGTCCTGGTTTAGATAAGGTAGGGTGCCTTGAGCAGCTCCTCTCCTCCAAGGGAACATAAGATCAAATCACCCTTAATGGAGTTTCTTTGAAGGACTGAAAGGAATTGGTTTTTTGGGAAGCATTCATAATGAAGAGAAGTTTGAGCTTGATTTGTTGAATGGCTAATTCTTAGTGACAGGGGTACCACTTGGATGGCCCTTTTGGTGTGTGTACTGGTGCCCCAGCATTGAGTTTTGAAACGGGTCATTATTCTGTCACTAACTTGACCGTGACATGCCAGAAGCACTAGGCACTGTGAACTTCAGTCACATGTGCTGCTCCCATGTGAGGTTTGTCTCTTGCCTTGATCAGCCAAATCATTCCTGCCAATTCTCCTAGAGCAAGAGGGAAGTTTCTTTTGTCTGAAGGGAGTGTCATGTGGCATCCCAGATACAGTGTTCTTGGTTCTATGGCACTGCTGCTATAATGTATTATAATTTAGAATTTCTGTACAGTACAGTTGGATCTCATTCAAATTAGTTTTTGGAATAAACCTCAAATTTGTGTTCTTTTGTGATTTGGTTGAACCACTGAATTGCTATCTCCATTGACAATAAGGTATAGTAGTTCCAAGAACCAGGAATGTGGCTTTGAAAATGAAATTGCTAGAGTTTTGTAAGAGATTGCAGGCTAAACTTTTCAATTTTAGGAGTGTGTGAACCAGTTTTGGGACATGATAAAGTAGGTGACATTTTTACTGCTTTACCATTCAGTAATTAAGTTTTGGAAGCCATAAAGTAGCAGCCATGATGTTTCTGGATGTAGAAGCAGTTCACCTCAATGTACTATTTTGTCCTGTATTAAGTGTGGAGCCAGCCTGGTGATTTATTTAGATCCTTACAAACTGGTTCTCATATTCCCCTGGCATACTGCCATGGATGTGGGTGCTTCTCCCTCTCAGTGTACTTTTGATGGTGTTACTCAGAATTACAGGTGTGCAGTAAATCTTGTTTTTAATTGAACATTAAAATGTTCTTGTTTAGAGCTCCCCAGTACAATCTAATCTGCTGTATAAAAGAAATTAGCAGTATTAGCTTGGGAATAAAATGATTCATAAGAGAAAGTTTAATTTTTCTATAGTAGTGTTGAGATTCAGTGAAGTGTAGACATTTACATATTGATTTATATATTGTATGGTTTAAAATGTCCTTGTTTGATTTTTTTTTTTTTAAACCTGTTGTCTTTCCTTTGTCTACTTCCCCCTCCCCTCCCTTCCCCCCAAGACAAGGTTTCACTTTGTAGCCGGATATCCTGGAGCTCATTATATGGACCAGGGTAGTCATAGAGATCCAGCTGCATCTGCCTCCAGAGTGCATAATGTGTTGTCTGAAAGCCCTAAGTTTTTGAAAAGCTTAAGTGGCAGATAGAGGTGCTTACATCCTAAAAGGATTTGTTTCATAGTAACCATAACTAAACGATAATAGAGATTAGACTGATACAATCAAAGCAGTTTTCTCAGTCTGCAGCTTACCCTGATAAAACTATGTCCTTCTCGAATAAGAGCTAGGATTAGTTGTCTTTACCTCCCGTTTCGACCATTGCAACAGTGTCTTTAGTTGTAGCCTCTCAGAACAAGACAGGAGGAGCAACAATGCTGGTAATAGCATCTCATGTACCCTTTTCTCCTTTTCTGATCTTCCCTTTCTCTGATATCAAGTGTATATTTTGTGTTTAATTTTAGCACTTTAGAATCATCTATAATGATGCAAAATTTGCTTGGTGGTGTTAATGGTGACATCAGAGTGTTACCTATTTTGAAGACAAGATGCATGGAAAGCATTATTTTCCTATGAGCCATGTTGCTGTTTTGTTCAAATCCTGTTAGTGTAGGGCCTAGATTAAGATACTATTTGTGGACTTTACTGTTTGCTTGAATGAATACCTGCTCCTTGCTCCAAGGTGTTCCAAAGGAACAAAGTGAAGGTTTTTATTTATTTTTATTTTTAAATTTTTTTTTGGAGACGGGCTCGTCTAAGGTTTGCTTCTTGATCCCTCCTGCCTTAGTCATCTTCCAAGTGCTAGGGTGACAGATGACTTTCACAACTTAAGCATTCTTTTTAATGGAGGCAATGGTTGTGGTGCAAGAGAGTTCCCTGATTGAAAAAAAAAAAATGGAACCACTTTTATATGAATTTAAATTAGAGGTTCCAGAACTATGTTTGAAAGTAACTTTCATTATCCACAGCTACTCAGATAAATTACAATAGAATAATGGGATACTGTCTTAAAAGTGTTTGACTGTAGGGCATGGGTACCAAAAATGAAGATTTCTTTTAAACAAAAGGTGGTGGTGGGTGGGTGTTTTTGCTTTGTTTTGTTTCTGTGTTTTGGGTTTTTTTTTTTTTTGCATATTAATGTGTTAGAGACCTTAAAATTCTCTGAATGAAGAAAGTTGGGTTCTGAGCTTCTTATTTCTGAGGGGCAGCTGCCACTCAGGCAGGACTTAGCAGTACTGGTGAATAAATACTTGCCCAGTTTGAGGAAGAAAGAAAAGTCAGTGATACAGTTTACTTTCAAATCCTAGTTTAGCAGCGGTCAGTTTACTTTGTATAACCAAAGATTTCTTTAAGCCTTTAATCCTTCCACTCTTATTTAATGATCATAACTTTGAGTAAATTTCAGATTGCTGCTGACAGAAAACTGAGGCCCAGAGGGCAGGTGTAGCCCAATAGAAAACCTCTCCTGTTTGCAATGTGCATTGTGGTAAATGAGACAAAACTGCTTTCAATTTAAATGAAGTTCCTATCCAGTCTATTCTTCATACTTTCCTGTTTTAAATCGAGCTGTTATTTTGCAAGACCTGCTATGCAAAAAAGCACTCAGATGTTTAAGTACTGCTGTTGAGCCCCAGCAGTACAGCCTGTGAAGCTTTCTTATGTGGTCTCTGTAGTAGAAAGTTTTCTTACCCTCTATAAGTCTGAATTTGGCTTAGTCAGTTGCTTTCTGATCTGTCTATAAGTCAGCTCCTTGTATAGAGTAGTTTGCCATATTTGAAGTTGTCTTTTTTTTTTTTTTCTTCTTCTTCTTTTGAGACAGGGCTTCACTATATTAGACCAGAGAGACCTTGAGAGCCACCTCCCTCCAAGGGGCTAAAGGCATGCTCCCAACTGAAGTTGTCTTTATAGAGAAACTTTCTGGACTATGCAATTTTCCCTTAGGTTGACTTAGTATTGACCATTATGATACAAAAAAGCATGTTCAACAGTGTGTCCTGCTTTCTTTCATGTACATATTCCCTTTAAAAAAAATAGTATCCAGGTATGGTAGCACACCCATGTACTCTCCAGCATGTGGGAGGTGAACACAGAAGGATTGGGCATTTAGAGGCAAGTCTGAGCTACATGAATGAGACTTTGTCTTAAAAACATGGACTTGTTCTGTAGGTAAAGGTGTTTGCTGTACATGCATAAAGTCTAGCTTGAATTCCCCATAACAGTACAGTAATCTTACTGGTCCTACAAGGAGATTGTGGCAGACTCCTCAGAGGCTCACAAGCCAGCTACACTGGTGTGTGCAGAGGCAAAAATGAGAGTGCCTTAATCAATGTGGGGAGGCACCGACTGATATACCTAAGGTTGTCCACTGACCTCTACAGTGGTGTCATGGAACACACACCCCATCTCATACGACTATGTACATGTATATACAAATACAAGGATTCCAAAAAAAGATGAAAGAAAGATCCTAAGTTCAATCCCTAGCACACAAGCACACATCCGTATTCTCTTCAGTAAAGCTTTCGTTTCTTTATTCTTTTACTTCTTTCTCAGTTTCTTCTTGTATTTAGATACGTTGAAATTTAAAGGTACAGTAGACTTGTCTTAGAAGTCTACTCTTGGGAGGCTGTGGAATCCAGGTTGGTGATCAAGGAGCTGTAGCGTTTCATTAACTAAGGGTTCCACTTGTGTGGCTGCTGTTGTCATTTAATTTACCTCCTGACTGCATACTAGTACAAAAAATGAAACAGCCTTTTTAAAGCTTTCGTGGGGGCTGGAGAGATGGCTCAGTGGTTAAGAGCACTGACTGCTCTTCCAAAGGTCCTGAGTTCAAATCCCAGCAACCGCATGGTGGCGCACAACCATCCGTAATGAGATCTGACTCCCTCTTCTGGAGTGTCTGAAGACAGCTACAGTGTAATCCTATAATAAGTAATTAAATCTTTTTAAAAAAACAAAAAACTTTTAAAGCTTTCATCATTATCTTCCTCTGTAGATATGAATTACAAACAGTTGGCAGATTCCCTAAAAATAACCAGATGAAGTCTTTCAGGGTATCAAGATTGGAATGTTCCAAACTTGTGTCGTGTATGATTATGCTGATTGTACCTCAGTATAGAAATACTTATTTCTGGGCCACAGAAAATATTTCTAAGAGGGATATCATTTTTAAATCAAATTTTTAGTGCACAGAATTGAAGCTGGAGGTGTGTCATTACTAGAATGTCAAGTGGGAAAAGCTGCAATTTTCTTAACTTGGTATATTGTTAAATGGTTATGATTGTGGAAAAAGTTTGTTTTGGACTTGTTGTTTTCTAGGTTGCAATTAACATTGTTTTGGATAAAGTGTCTTTGGACACAAACTAGAAATTTCAAATGCAATAGTCCTTGGATTCTGACAAACTTAAAAGTTGTCTTGAGGTTGATATAGTGATTCTTTTATTTAAGGGCAGTAGTCACAGCTGGTAGGAAATTAAACTTGGAATTTCTTCACTGGTTTGACACTAGGCATTTTCATCAGTGGAGATAAGAGCTGTTGGTCATTGAATGGCTGCTGCTGTTGAAATAAATGGCTTTTTAAAATGGCGTTAGAAGTGGTCATGGAGTTATGGAACTGTTTTAATTATTGAAAGGGTAACATAAAGCCAACCTGTACAACTGTCACTTGGCTATGATCAGGTTTTTTTTGTTTGTTTGTTTGTTTGCCTCCATAAAGTATGTACTCAAAGTCAAATGTAATGGCCCCTTCTATTTCCTCCCCACACCCCCTTTGCACTGATTCTCTTTGTTTTGTGCAAAGTACCAGTTTTGTAACATTTCAGGAAAGGACTAGGAGGATGAGGCTATAAAGTTTAAACATGGAATACTTGGCCTTCAACCACTCACTGTACAACTCAACTCCATTAATAAATGCACCCTTAACATGTTCACAAGTGTTTGTGAAATAATTATATTTTGTTATCCATTTGAATCTTTCTGTATTTGAAACATTCTAATTCTAATGTCCTTTGAACAAAGGAGTTGTAAGCAGGGAAGACCAATCAAGGCCATTAATGGGTCATGTTTACCTAGGCACTGCTAAACCTAAGTGAGTTGAAGACTTTAATCATCCTTCTAAGGAAGGAGTGATTGATTCCTAAGAATTCCTCCATCTCTCTTTTTTAAACTTTGGAAAATGGATTTAGATGTTGTTTTCTACAAGTTAATGCTTTGAGCCATCTTCAAGTTCAGCAGCCATTTTGGTGGTTGTCTAGATGATTCTAACATCTGGTTCTGGTGGTCATGAATTGGCAATCCAAACCTTGAGGAAAATCTGCAGAAATTTTGAAAATCTGCTATTTTTTCCATTGCATGTAGCTTAGACTCATTGTACTGTTTAACTGGCTTGTTGCCAACTGGACCCCAAACTTGAATTTTTACCCTCTGACAGGGATTTTTAAAACTGGAAAGAATCAAAGCCTGATGCTATTCTGATTTAACAATTGAATAGCCAATATTCTTCTTCCAAACCATGGTGTCTTGAACTGTATGCAAAATATAGCTATAGAATTTGAGGAGCCCAGTATAAAATGAGAGGCTGCTTGTTAACACTAGAAATTTCAAGAACATGGTTCAGGCTAAAAAACCTGACCTGTTACACAGTTTGTACACACAAAGCTGGCCCTGAAGTTGTGTCTATATGCCTTTTGGTTTATGTATAGGCACATTCTTGTATTTGTGACTTATGAGCTCAGTTCAGTGGCATTGTAATGTGTGTGCTGTTTATCTTGACTTCACCAGTAAGAGTATATCTGCAAAAACATCTTTTCTTCCTTCCCTTGAAAGTGAATCTTGCAGAATTCTTTCCTGTAGATTTGGATTGCCTCTAGTCATGAGTGAGCATTACAGACAGGGAAATTGATAATGGAAATCGGAAATCAGTGGAAGTAGTGTGCTTGTGGTGGGAGGAAAATCAAGGACATATTGTTAATGAGTTTTTACCTATTTTACTGCACACCTGTAATGCCTAGTTTGGTGGTTTAGAGAATATGGAGTGTTTCTGGGCTTTCTTATAAGGCAGAGGCTCCATACAAGGTTGCTGATGATTGTTCTAAATTCCCATTGTTTTCTTGGCTTTTCTCCCTTGGTTTATGTGTCGTCTGGAAACTGATTTGTAGTTGGTGAGGTAACATACGTGGAGCTCTTAATGGACGCTGAAGGAAAGTCAAGGGTAAGTGTCTGAGAGAATTTCTTCTGTGGATTTACTACATGACAAATGTAACTGTATGGTGGCGTGGACTCGAATGAAATCAGGAAGGCAGTGAGTGCTCATGTTACTGTAGCCATGTTTGATTTTGCCAACATTCCAGTAGGGTGGGAGGGGGCTTGCAAACAGGAGTCCCGCTTTTCCAAATGGCTGGCCAAAGAGCTTTCTGGTATTCTGTTTGGATGCCCAATTTGGATAACTGGGGACCAATAGCAGCATTGTCTCTTTGTTTAACAGGAATTGGCTGTGTGTGAATTATGCATGGAATTTTAGTGGTGGTATAATTAAAGTAAAAGTGTGTTCTTGTCTAGAAAATGTTACTCTTGGTTGTTTGCTGATTTGAAAGTTGTGTGAACCAAAGATTCTGAAAAGTAGCCTCTGTGCCAGTAAATTGTAAAGCACACCTTACAAACCTGAATGTTCAAACTTGGCCTAGTTTAATGAGAACATAAACTATTTTCTGTTGTGTAATAGAATGGCTTAGAATAATCAAAAGGAGGATTTTAGTTTATGGAAAGGATGGATTTATTTAGTAGGAGTATGGTAAGGATTGATTGAGTATAGAGGGAAGCAGATCAAAAGTTTGTGTGATTTCTTGGAGAACCTGATTTAGGTCTGCTCAGGAGCTTTAGTGCAGTGCGGTAATGTGTAGGAAGAGGAGATAAGGAGCCCAGCTTTTTACGAGGAAGGCTAGGTCATGCACTTCTGTCAGCTTCCCCTTAGAAGGATTAATTTTAAAAATCTTGACTTTTGTTACGTACATCATATCTTTTAATTTGTTCCTGTCATTGATATTTACTGTTTGTGTTTTTTTGTTTTTTCTTTTTCCCCCTTGCTCATCTGACTGGTCTGTGGCTTCTTTCAAAGGGATGTGCGTAAGTATTACTTACTTATACTTACTGGCATTTGAGTTTTTCAAGTTGTGGGACTGGTTTTATTCATTTTTTTTTTTGACTTTTTCTTATAGTGTTGTTGAATTCAAGATGGAGGAGAGCATGAAAAAAGCTGCTGAAGTTCTAAACAAGCATAGTCTGAGTGGAAGGCCACTGAAAGTCAAGGAAGTGAGCTCTTTTTTTCCTACTCTTTCCTTGGTGGTAGTAATGGAGCCCAAGGCCTTGTACATACTAAGCAAACAGTATAAACTGAATGATATTCCCAACTCGAAAAGTAAGGCCTAACTGTTTGATTAGGATAAGAATGGTCTTTGACTAGAATGTACTGAGTGGACAAACTTACTGTTTTTGGTTTATTTGGTTTTTTTGTTCTTTTAAGGCGGGCCCTGTAGTCAAGACTGACCTTGAACCGTGATTTTTCTGTCTTTGTCTCTTAATTGCTATGCACTTAGTCTGATGTTTTAATAGAAGGTAGTGACTTTGTAATAGCAGATCCTGAGTAACCTGAGCTGACCACTCTTCAATCCATGTGTCTCAGAAATACAAAACCTGAGCCTCTGGATTTTAGAATTGGAACACTATTCTCTTTTGTTGCCCATCTGTTTTGTTGTTGTTGTTTCTGGTGGTCTCAGCTTCCTAAGTGTTATGATTGCAGTGATGTGTCACTGAACACCTGCCTCTTTATTTTTGTGTATGTAGTATGTACCTATGTGTACACATGTGTGTACAGGTGGCCATGCTAGTAGTGAATGTTTTTCTTTCTCAATCTCTCTACTTTAGATTTTGAGATAGGTGCTTTCACTAAACTTGGCCTCACTGTTGAAGCTAGACTGGCAGGCCAGTGGACTGCTTTCCCATTCCCTTCCTAGAATTACAAGTGTGCCCCTCAACCCAGCTTTTTTATTTTCCCTTGGGTGACTGAGGATCTGAGCTCGGGTATTAATGCTTATTTATTTACCTGCTGAGCCATCTTATCCCTCTTTGAATTTTATAAAATGAATGTATTCATCTTTATTAAATCCAAACCATGGGGTTTTTTATTTGTTTCATTGTTTTGTTTTTGTGGTGGTGGTAGCAAAGATTGAACCCAGGGCTTTTTGCCTACAAGATTGCCACTGTACTTTTTTTTTTTTTTTTTTTCCTATAGAAGGATTTGGGGGGGGGGGCTGTTTCGAGACAGGGTTTCTCTGTGTAGCTCTGGCTGTCCTGGAACTCACTTTGTAGACCAGGCTGGCCTCGAACTCAAAAATCCGTCTGCCTCTGCCTCCCGAGTGTTGGGTAGAAGGATATTTTATTAACTGCCAAATATTATTTGCCTCCTTGACTGTGTGTGTGTTTGGGGAACAGTGTTAAGATATCTGAAATTAGTTCTTAGCTGTGTATCCCAGACTAATTTATAACTCAGGATTCCCCCTGCCTTACCTGCCTGAGTGTGTAGATTAAAGGCAGGTAAGGTCACTCTTATAGACCTTTTCCTTTTGGAAGAATACAACATATTTGAGACTCAGAGGAAAGCATGGTCAGGTATAAGTCAATTCTTATATGTTAATGGTAAATTGAAGAGGCAGGCTTCAGGAATTGGGTCACGCTGTAAAGATGGCTCAGTGGTTGGGAGTGCTTTTTGCTTTTCCAGAGAGGATCTGCATTTGATTTCCAGCACTCAAGCAGGAAATACACAGTGCACGCAGATGTGCTGTACACCTCCATATGAACACATAGACACAAATAAGAATAAGATAGATAATCATGCCAGCATCAAATTTCCATAATTCTGTTCAGGTACTGATGCACAGCATTGACTGTACTTGAATGCCAACACTGGTACCCTTGAAGGATTTAGGGAACTTGGGATTATAGAATGATGACTTAAGACTTTGTGAAAAATCATTGATGAGTTTTACATAAGTAACAATTAGTAAGAGTCATGCCCATGAAGATCTTGTTTCAATTTGGAATTTTTAACTCAGGTCAGCCAATCCTTTTATCCCTTACCTGTTCATTTTAGTTAAAATTGAAGGTTGTTTTTAGATTTTTAGTTTTATGCTTTTTGTTTCTGAACTGTTGCTCTTCCTAGAACTCTTCTTGTTGCTGTGGTTTATTTTATTTGTTAATAATTTGAGGAATACCTTTCAAACTGTCTGTTGGTCTGCAGATTTTTGTTTGCTTTTTTGGTGTTGATAATGGGAGTGGCTGGTGTATACTGTGCCATTTGATAAGGTCTGCCACTCTAAGTTGTATCCAAAGACAGACTTACAGAGTACACATCAAGAGGTGTCAGACTGGACTGTGACAGAGTCCTACCGGAAGCTTTTTACTTCAGCTTTGTAGGCTGGCTTTTGACCTTGAACTGCTTTAGCAATCCTGAGAATTAAGGTTACAGACCTTTACCATCACTGCTACTGTGCTTTACTGGGAGCCTTTTTATTTTATTTGTTTAAGTGATTGATGCTAGGGATTGCACTTAGGAATACTAGGCAGAAACTCTATCACTGAGCTGCACCTCAGCAGACTAGAGCTTCTATAGTGGTGAAGGCAGCAGTTCCACTAGTTTCTGCAAGCCTACTTCTGACCTACTTCTAGCTGTAACGCTTTATGCTTTTTTCAGGATCCTGATGGTGAACATGCAAGGAGAGCAATGCAAAAGGTGATGGCTACGACTGGTGGGATGGGTATGGGACCAGGTGGCCCAGGAATGATTAATATCCCACCCAGTATCCTAAATAATCCTAACATCCCAAATGAGATTATCCATGCATTACAGGCTGGAAGACTTGGAAGCACAGTATTTGTAGCAAATGTAAGTAAATGGGAACATTCTCTAAAATAGAAAAATAGGGAGGGATGGAAATAATGTGAAAATAGTGTGCATTTAATTTAATTTTAAATTAAATGAAAACAAATTAGAAAAATGTACAAAACACTTTATATTGATTGTATCACTGTTATACGAGTAATTTAAGTTAGACTTGTGGTAGATAGCTTGTTTTCATTTTAAGTAGGCCTTCTACTTTGTTCTCTTGTGACCACTGCATTTGTGGCTTCAGGATTCACCTCAGCCCTATTAGGGTCTTGTTTACTAAGATTTTCTGGTGTTTACAAAGGTAGTAACTGGGTATGCATCCTTATTGGGGTTTATTTAGGTAAAGGGAAGAATGAATAGACTGTCATTATTTTCACATTTTTTTGTATCTAGAGTAAATGGTGATATTTTTATTCTCTGCAAGGACAAATACTTTTAGAACTTAGTGGGTTCACGAATTAAAAGGGGGGAAAGACTTAAAAGGAGAGTGACTTTTTGGGATTTTCAAGACAGTTTCTCAGTGGTGTTGCATTGGTGGACCTTTGGCTCAAGAGATCTACCTGCCTTTGCCTTCTCAGTGCTGAGATTAAAGGCAGGTACCACCACCATCCTGCTGACTTTTTAAGTATGAGGGGGAAAGCTTGTTAAATGTGAGGAGACTTATGCTGTTCCATTTAAGAAGAGAGACAATAAATGGCAGAGTTAAGGCCCAGTTCTGCAGTCCTATTTAACAATTCCACTGAAGTTAATTTTCTTGTAAAGTCAGTCAAAGCAAGTCTTGATATAGTAAAAGTGTGTCTTTTTCCCCAAAGAAGTAAACCTTGAAGTTTTCACCTTCTTCTTTCACCTAGCTGGATTATAAAGTTGGCTGGAAGAAACTGAAGGAAGTATTTAGTATGGCTGGTGTGGTGGTCCGAGCAGACATTCTGGAAGATAAAGATGGGAAAAGTCGTGGGATAGGCACTGTGACTTTTGAACAGTCCATTGAAGCTGTGCAAGCAATATGTATCCTTTTGTGGGAATTCAGCTCACGGCAAACAGTGTCCCCAGCACGGTTAGGCAATAGCATACCTAGGTATATGACAACAACAAGGTAGAAGTGACTACTTTCTCTGTGACTAGAGTAAATAGATTACTATGGAATCTGAAAAATTTCTGGAGTAGAACACAGATGGATAAAAGGTGTGGTTGTATCATAGACACATGCTATGAATTGTCTTTTCTTTTCAGAGGAGTTTAGGAAATAAACCATTTATGAGAACTGAGGTTTTTTTGGGGTTTTTTTTGAGACAGGGTTTCTCTGTGTAGCTGTGGCTATTCTGAAACTCACTCTGTAGACCAGGCTGGCCTCGAACTCAGAAATTCGCCTGCCTCTACCTCCCAAGTGCTGGGATTAAAGGCGTGCGCCACCACGCCCGGTAGAACTGAGGCTTTGATTTCTTTATAATATATCCTTATGGACTGGACCCTCTGTTGTAGAGAAGACATTGTGAAGAGATCCCTTTCCTTGCTGTAGGCTTGCCCTCGGGTTACATCTTTTTAATTACAGTGAGTATGTCACACATAACTACAGAAAATAAACTCAGGAGACTATTACTGGTTGCTTTACCGAGAAAGCATGATATTTCAGAAATACTAAAGACTCTTGGTCTGTTGAACACATAGATAACTGCTTTAACTAATTACCAGAAACATTTGTAGTGCAAAGTCATTACTAAGACTTCATACCTAGAGAGTTGAAATTTCTTAAGAGTTCACAGAGAGTTCACTGGTAGCTATGGAGGTGTTACCTTTTTAACATTTTATATGGTATGCTTTAACAGTTGTTAGAAATAGCCTTAATTGTAATACCAGCTATGTTTAATGGCCAGTTGCTGTTTGATAGGCCGATGCACGTCAAGATGGTAAGTTACTAGGATCACTTTTTTTGTGATGTGTTCAAGTAAGTTAGGAAAAATGTAGAATTACTAAAACTGTATCTAGCCCTTAAACTAAAGCTGTTATTTAGTAGGCTGCAGAGTGATGAGTCCCTTTGCTCATGGAAGTTTTTCTGTACATTCCTGCCTGGTTGATTATTACTGTTAACTCCTATGTTCAGGAAGCCCATTGAGTATCCTGCTTGAGCTACAAAGAATCAGCTACAAAGGATCTTTAGCATAGAACTCCAGTTTTCAAAGTATAACATACAGTGTTTGGTTAGTATAATGAACAGATATTTGATTCAGACAGCTTTTAAAGGTCTATTGGAGTTCAGTCTTAATAAACAGTAATCCTACTATAACGTTGCCAAAGATAATAATTTATAGAAACAGTACTAAAAGATGTTGAGGCCAGTCTGGGTTAGGATTCAGATTCAGGAATAAAATAAAAGGAGCTATAAATTTTGTTATTTGAAGGAGTTAAGTCTTTGAATAAATAGCTAATGGATTCATAAGACTCAAAAAAAAAAATTAAAAGAGGGGCTAGAAAGTTGGCTCAGCAGTTAATAGCACTGGCTATTCTTCCATAAGACCCCATTTTAGTTCCTAGCACCCACATCATAGCTCACCACTGTCTGTAACAACAGTTCCAACACCTTCAGACAGATACACATGTAGGATAAAAAAGCAATGCACATAAGATAAACATAAATAATAAAAAAAAATGAAATGATGTTTTGAGCCTCACTAGTACTTATTGCTCAGGTTCTGCTCTACATACCCAATAATACAAATGTATTTTTATCCTTCCTGTTGGCACAGAAGATAACATGCTCTCAAATACCTCTTTGTGTTTGATATACTTATTCTGTGCCATGGCTATGTCATAGTTTATTTATATTTAACTAGTTATCTTGTTTGTTTAATTTAAATTTTTGCTTTTTCCCTGGTGCTAGGGACTAGACACAGGGCCTTGTATGTGATAGGCAGGTGTTTTATCTCTGGGCTACATCTGCAAACCTGTCTTTGTTATTATTGTTTGTCTGTCTTTTGTTTCATTTTTTGTGACAGTTGTGTAATGTAAACTATCCTAGAACTTGCTGTGTATCTCAAAGCTGGCCTTGAATTCCTGATCCTTTTGTGTGAGTCTCTCAAATATTGGGATTACAGGTGTGCAGCACACAGCACCTGGCCTCTTTGGTTCTTTGTTGTGGTAATTGTTTCCCATCTTTTGCTATTGGTGCTCCAGTGGAGATTAAGACCTTTTTGGTTTTCTTTTTTTCCAGGATGAGAGGGCTTTACCAAAGGGAGACTTTTTTCCTCCTGAACGCCCACAGCAACTTCCCCGTGAGTATATGAATTATACTAGATAGAAGCTGTTCCAGTTAAATTTATACTTGCAGTTTTGGAAAATTACCCTGGGGATTCTTGTGATCTGTTTTTCCTGTCACCACCCCACCTGTGTAGACAGGTTGCACTATGTAGCCTTGGATAGCCTGGAACTCACAGAGATCTGCTTGCCTCTGCTTCCTAAGTGCTGGGATTAATGGTGTGCACTGTACCGTGCATGTCTTGATTAGTCGTTTTCTATAGGTTTTTCAGGATAAGAAATGAGTAAAGAAATTTACAACTAAGAGTTTTGATAGGGGCACTGGCTCAGAGGATAAAGGCATCTCATGCAAAACCTGACGACTTGAGTTTAACCCCTGGCACCCACATGTTTGAGAAAGAGGATGATTCCTTCAAGTTGTCCTCTGACCTCTACTCGTGTGTGGCTTTGTTGGAGATGATAAGTCACTGGGGCAGGCTTCAAGGTTTCATAGGCCCACAATATCCACAGTTAACTCTCTGCTTTTTCTTTGTAAAAATTTTAGCTTTTTGGCAGTGGTGGCGCGTACCTTTAATCCCAGCACTCGGGAGGCAGAGGCAGGCGGATTTCTGAGTTCCAGGACAGCCAGGGCTACACAGAGAAACCCTGTCTCGAGAAAAAGAAAGAAAAAAAGAAAAGAAAGAAAGAGAAAAAAAAAAAAGAGCTTTTAATTACTTTTCTAGCACCATATCTGCCTTTCTGTTGCCATGCTCCCTGCCATGATGGTTAGGGAGTCTAACTCCTGGAACCATGAGCCCCATATTAATCTTTTTTTAATGAGTTGACTTGGTCCTGGTATCTTGTCTTATCACAGCATTAGGAAAGTAACACATCGTGTTTCTCTGCTGCAGACACTTTTAAAGAAGGGCTCTTGGATTACACTGCGACAAGGCAGGCTGCCCAGATACAGAGAGCAAAATTATACAGTTTGAAAGTGTCCTGGAGTAGATTGGTGGTTAAACAAATTACAAATGGAATAAATGCCAAGTTGAGCTGGATTTTGCTGTATAGTCTATCAGTATCCCTCTCAGGTGTATTCTAAGGACTAAAACTAATGTCCACATGAAGAAATGACATAAATGCTTGGAGCAGTGTGACTTATTAGTCAACAAGTCAAGCCAGACTTGTTGGTAGTCTAAAGCAGGCAAATATGAGTTCAACACTGGTCTGAGTACACAGATAGATGTTATTTAAAAAGGGAAGGGAGAATGTTGGAACTGATCCATTAATTTATGTATAGATAACTAAAATTTGGCAAAATCAGTTGATTGTTGCCCGCCGCTTTTGTTCCCCCTGGTAAGAACACACTCAGGGCAACCGGAATCTTCTGCGGCACAAGCTTTATTGCTTACCCCATCAGGAGCCAGTGGAGAAGAGAGCCAGAGAGAGATGGCAGAGCCCCCTCCCTTTTATGGAGGACTGTCCTCCGCCTCGGACGTGTCACTCCCTGATTGGCTGCAGCCCATCAGCCAGAGTTGTCGTCACGGGAAAGGCAGAGCACATGGGGTGGGAAACTACCCCAGCGCATGTGCAGATGGTTTACTACTTAGAACACAGGTGTCAGTGCCATCTTATAATGTCGAATGTGAGGATGGCTCCTTACAAGTTGATTAGTCAAAAGGGGGTGGGGGTGGAGGTAGAGCCACAATTTGGTATAGATAAACCTTGTTTCCAACTGTGGGCAATGCCCAGAACAGGTGGGTCTAAAAGGCAGAAGATAGTTCCATGGTGCTGAGGAGAGAGCTGACTGCTATTGGAGATGAGGTTTTTAGAGTGATGAGAAAGTTAATGAAATTGTGATAATTGCTAGCTTGAAAGGGCCTGTAGCTTTAAGAATAGGTCAAAAATGCAGTTACAGTGATTGAGCACTTAGCAAAGGTTAGTTCAGATTGCCCAGTAGCAAAAAAAAAAAAAAAAAAAAAGGGATCAGGGAGACAGGAGATGGCTTGTCTGTTGAAAGGACAATATTTCCTTACTACTTGTCTGCAAGCAGGTGGTCACTTAACATGCTTGTTGTGGTTCTTGTTGATGCTTGTGCTAGAGGTAAAGGAGCACTGAGCCCCAGGGAACCTATTATCCCTGGTTCTTGGTCTCTTGGTATGACTCAAAGGGTTGACCTCAGAGCTTTGAGTACATTGGAATAATAACCCTTGGTGACTTACTGGAGCTGTTGCCATGCAATTAAAAACCTACTTGATAGATTAAATACCTAGAACCTGTTGAAGTTTTTTTGTTGTTCATTATCTTGGTTTAAGTATCAGGCCTCAGTGGCTCTTTCCGATACCAGTCTGCATTTCTTGTTTCTTTAGTTGTGTTTGTAGAGCATAGCAGTGAGGATGTGCCGGATATCAATTTAGTGATTCTTGAGGTGGTAGCACACATCTGTGATACCAGCATTCAGAAGGCGAAGGCAAGATGATCTCAAGTTGGAGGCCAGTCTTGGGCTGCATAGTAAGACCTTGTTTTTAAAAGAAGGGGGCAAAGAGGGCAGGGGAGAGAGAAAGGTTAGATTTCTTTAGGGGGGAAAAAAAACTGGGATGGGGCTCGGGCCAGGGACATGTGGATCTTTGTAAGTTTGAGGCCAGAGAGGGCTACATAGTGGTACTATATATATTGTTTTATTTGTTTCTTTAGTGCGTTCATTTTGTGTGTGTATGTCTGTGTCTTTGTGTGTGTATATTAACGTGCAGATGCTTGAAGGTCATAGGGCAACTTGAATGCACCAGCTTTCTCTACCATAGGTTCTGGAGGTAGAATTCAGGATTGGGAGTAAGGTCCTTAACCCTTGAGTCATCTTGCCAGCCTGCGAACTGACTTTAGCTGCCCTTGTTGTGTAGGTACATATTTCATACTCCAGCCTCTGACTGTATGTAAAAAGCTGCACCTTCATAAAGAGGGACACTCACAGGGATGCAGGTGTATAGGTGTTGAAGTCAAGTCAGGCCCTGGGCTTGCTTGGTCTAGGGATAAAGCATGGCAGCTAGAATATACCAGTTGTCTGAGGGTCACCATGTTTTCAGAAAGGGAAGCCATATTCTTGACTTTCTCTGCTTCTTTCAGATGGACTTGGTGGTATTGGCATGGGATTAGGACCTGGAGGTCAGCCTATTGATGCCAACCATCTGAACAAAGGCATTGGAATGGGGAACCTAGGACCTGCAGGTGAGAATTGTAGTGGGGATGAATGGGGAAAATTGAATTTATTAAAGCCACTATTAGTGCAGTTGAAGTCTGGAGATTTTCAAATATGATTAATGCAATTTGGACAAAATCCCCTTTTCATCTCAGCCTCGTGTTCACAAAAGCAGTATTGTTTTTATTGAGTTGAATTGGTTTTTTAAGCCACTGTGCCTCTTCATCTTAGTCATGATGACTTTTGAGCGGACAAGGAAGAGAGTTGGTCTTACTCAAGGTCACACTGAGTAACAGTGCAGCCCGCTGACTGCATGCAGAACCACAGCTCTACCGTTGGCGCTTTAAGCCTGTCCAGAAGAACATTTTGCACCTGATGTTGACATGACTTTTTCCATAAGTATAAGCATTGATAAAATAAAAGGAATTTGAAAAGCTTTTATGAATGACAAAACTCATGGGTCACAAGGAAAAATGGATAGTATCTTTGTTCAGGAAGACAAGGAAAACATGAGTGAAAGCTTAGCTGTGTGTGTAAGTTTCTGTGTACTATGGTTCTGTGCCATTAAGACATATTTCATTCTTTTGGATCTGGACGTGGACTTTTCATAGACATATTTGAAACGGTGATGTGGATGCTCTGCCTCACCACTGTCACTCTTGCAGATCCCTAATATCATGGCTCTACCAGCCTCAGCACACTTTATTTGATTGGGGCTGGGGGAGGGACTATTTGTAGCTCAGAAACTGCTTTATTATTATTTAAATTTTTGCTTTTAATGTTTATTAAACATCTTTGTGTTATACAACATTTTAAAACAGTAACTTTACATAGTTTGTGTCTGAGTGTTATATTTTATATTTAATGTTGTCTAGCTTGGTCATGTAGTAAAGATTACGTGGCCTCCAATTTCAATCCACATTTAAACTTACTCTGTTAAAAGCTTTTATTTGAAAAACAATCTTGACAGTTGAAATAGTGGCCATCCTACCTTTGAAATGTAGTAACATCAAAGATTTTTTTTTAATTCATTGGTTTGGAATTTTGTGCTTTTAAAGTTTAAGTATTACTGTTTTGATTTAAAGTTTGTTTGCATTGACTTTCTCTTTTAAAGGAATGGGAATGGAAGGCATAGGATTTGGAATAAATAAAATAGGAGGTAAGAAATTTAAAATAAAGTAATATGTAATCAAAGTGTTTTCCCCTCATTTTCCTTATCTTTGAAACCCTGCATGTGCATTCTTCCTTTGGTTTCTAGAAGTCTGAGTCTAAGAATTACTTTATTTGTCTGTCTTTCTAGTGGGTGTCTGTTGCCTTGGTTCTGGCTTTCTAACTAGCTCTGTGACCTTGGGCAAATTGCCTTATCTCTCTGTATTGTGTATTCATGAGGGGGTTGAATCAAGCTAAGTTTAAAAAAAGGAAGTCAACTTTTTTCCTCACCCTAAAGCTCTAAAATTTTGTATATTCATAACGTAATGCCAAAAGTGAAATATAAAAACAGTTTTTCTTGCCTGATGAATGTGAGCAGGCTTGTTGGGATGACATTAAATACTTTTCTTTTAGGCATGGAAGGACCCTTTGGTGGTGGTATGGAAAACATGGGGCGATTTGGATCCGGGATGAACATGGGCCGAATAAATGGTAAGAATGGCATTTCTTCCTGCTGTGTCTTGTCTACTCTTTGATAGTTGAGGACTTCTTGTCCTTTTGTCCCATTTGTTTTTCCACTTAATCACATACCTGGTTGTGAAGAGATGTAGGAAAGCTACATTGTCAGTAATGCAGAGACTGGTTTACATTTCCAATGAACTGAGTTTTGTTCTCAAGAGTCCACATGGTTGAAGAAGAAAACTTGAATTCTGCCGGTTGTCGTATGGTAACTTGGCACATTGCACATCTAAACAAACAATGGAAAAATCCTAGCCCAGCTTGCTTCCGCATCTCTAATTGTTTACTTCCTTGAAAGGATAAGTCTGTGAGCTGCATGCAAGCACACTCACAGTTCTACACTAAAGGTGCATACTACACAGTGCCAATTTGCCTGATATTCCCGAGGAGTGAAATAATACTGTTTTTATTTTCCCTCAATCTGGGCTTAGAACCCAGTGCCTCATGCATGTCAGACAGACATACCATGGATTTCTACTCCCCTATCTATCTAATACTACTGGATTTTCCACTCCCCTATCTATCTAATACTACTGGATTTTCCTATAACTTCTCAGTAGAGAAAAAAAGCAAAGTGATACACATTTGAATCTTGCATGAGAGAGAGAGAGAGAGAGAGAGAGAGAGAGAGAGAGAGAGAGAGAGAGAGAGAGAGAGGGGAATAAAATAGATAGTGGTAGCAGTCATACAAGACTTTTGTTTTTTTTTTTTTTGAGACAGGGTTTCTCTGTATAGCTTTTTGGCTGTCCTGGAACTCACTTTGTAGACCAGGCTGGCCTCAAACTCAGAAATCCGCCTGCCTCTGCCTCCCAAGTGCTGGGGTTAAAGGCGTGCGCCACCTCTGCCTGGCGACTTCTTTTTTTAATGAAGTTTATTTTATGCATATGAGTGAGGGCCGGTGTATATCATAAGCATGCCTGTTGCTTTTGAGGTCAGAAGAGGCTACTGGAACCCCCAAAACTGGAACAGACAGTTGTGAGCCTGTGTGGGTACTAGGAACCAAACCCAGATTGTCTGCTCTTCAGCACTGAGCCATCTCTCCAGCCCCATGAAAGACTATCTTGGGCAGGTATTAAATGTGGTCGGCCTTTCCCTCACAGAACTTCAACATTTTTAAGACACTGCAAAGGATAGGATGACAAATAGCTCTCAACAATATTACAGTGGTTAAAGAACAAATGGATAGAAGTTTGTACTCGGGTATATCTCTTCATTTGATTTGCGCAGCCTTTGCCTCATGCTTGCCAGACATGTGACCTTGGCCAAGTTACTAAAGGGAATTTAGCCTCTTTATGAAAAGGCAGCAGTGGTTATGAGTGTTATGAGTGATATAACAGCTTTTTTTTTATTTAAGGATATATTTATTATATGTAAATACACTGTAACTGTTTTCAGACACTCCAGAAGATGACATCAGATCTCATTACAGATGGTTGTGAGCCACCACGTGGTTGCTGGGAATTGAACTCAGGACCTTTGGAAGAGCAGTCAGTGCTCTTAACCACTGAGCCATCTTTCCAGCCCAATATAACAGCTTTTGGTAATGGATAAGAAGGTTCCATAGGCTCCATGTGGGCAGGGTCCACTTTGGGGCATAACAATACCATGACTTTTCCTGGGTATATATAGTCTGCTAATCTTTTTGTTTCCAGTTGGTAGTTGCCATGTTCTTTGGTTTGTAGACAGTGTCTTTTTTGAGATTTAGGAACTACTGAAACTGTTTCCCAGTATTTGGTGGCTATTCTTGGGTGGAAACTTTTCTTCACAGCGTGGCTAGGGAACAAATGGTTTTCTTTTTAAATTTAGTTTTATATGTACAGGTGTTTGCCTGTGTTTGGTCTGTGTAACGGTTTCATTACCGCTGCCCAAGGAGGCCAGAGAGAGTGTCGGATCTCATGGAACTGGAGTTACAGACAGTTGTGAGCTGCCATGCTGGTGCTGGGAATTGAACCCACGATCTGGAAAAACAGCCAGTGCTCTTAACAATCCCATAAATGGTTGTCTTAAGTCTGACCTAACATGGGTGCTAGTGAAGGTGCACTTACTGCCTCTGACTTTATCTATGGAAATCCAAACAGGCACGAGAGGCACGAGAGGAGAAGTAGCAAAAGAGAGGAGTAGTACATACGATATATGAAAGAGCTTAAAGGGCCTAGCATCCTATGGAGGGTTGAGGGAGGAGCAAGCAAAACCTAAGAGGAACAAAAATAGCATGAAGAAACTTCTTCTTGGTTTGTTAATAAATAAAGAATAAAGCTAGGTCAGTAATAATAAAGGCATCTAAGTCTGAAAGGGGGGAAACTTAGTTTTTCCTGGACTTTGCCTTGACTATCTGACTAGTTCAGATTCTTTAACCTTTACATTTTATGAGTGAGTTCATACGTGTATCTGACTAGGATGATTGAATTTCCTATTGCTACAACTAATTTGTTTTGATATCTAAAATAGTACTTCATAAAAGATGTATTTTAAAACATGTCTGTGGCAAAAAGAAAATGACATAATGTTATGCTATGAACCTTCCATCATTGCCATTCTGTTATCCCTCTCACATATGCGACAAAGGTATCAACTGTTCCTGTCCTGAAGTATCTACGAAGTTACATGACAACAGGAACAGGTCCTGTTCTGACCTGGATGGAAACATTACCTTGCTACTGTTCATTAATACTATTGCTTTCTAATTAATACTATTTAGTCATTGAATTCCCTGTTACTGCTTGTGATCAAACACAAAGGAGTAGAACATTCTGTACCAAATAAAATAGTGAAGATGAATTTTCAGAGTAATGGTCTGGATTGGTTTGGGTTTCCTTCCATTTTTTATCTGTTACCCCCTTCCTACACATTGTCCCTTTCCAATCATAGCAGTAGATCTTTGCACTTCTTGGTACTTTAAAAATAGGTTTGTGGTCCTTGATCTTGGATGCAGTTGAAAAGATGATAGCTATGAATGGCCAGGTGAGTGGTCTGATGAGTAGGTAGGTGTGTGAGAGCTTTTGTTTCCAGGCCCTAGGCAGCTATATCAGCAGCACATGAAGTATGCGAAGACCTAGAAAAGATTGTTCTTTACAACCAGTACATAAGCTATGCTCAAAGCAAAAATGTAGGGAGACAGGGTAAAGAGACCATTGGAGTTGAGGACTTAGAGGCCTAGAGGTTTGGCACAGAGTTAGTTGGCATTTGCATGAGGGCAAGGGTGGGGTGTCTATGAATATCTCTAAAAAGTTTGACAGTTTCAATTTATTGAGTACATTTTTCCCACATAGCAGAAGACTGAGGAGAATGCACACTTTTTTATTTTTTTTTGGTTTCTCTGTGTAGCCCTGGCTGTCCTGGAACTCACTTTGTAATCCAGGCTGGCCTCGAACTCAGAAATCTGCCTGCCTCTGCCTCCCGAGTGCTGGGATTAAAGGCGTGCACCACCACGCCTGGCTGAATGTACACTTTTTTTTTTTTTTTAAAGATTTATTTATTTATTATATGTAAGTACACTGTAGCTGTCTTCAGACACTCCAGAAGAGGGCGCCAGATCACGTTACGGATGGTTGTGAGCCACCATGTGGTTGCTGGGATTTGAACTCTGGACCTTCGGAAGAGCAGTCGGGTGCTTTTTTACCCACTGAGCCATCTCACCAGCCTGAATGTACACTTTTAATCCCAGCACTCAGGAGTCAGGTAGTTGGATCTCTGAGTTCCAGGACAGCCAAGGCTACACAGAGAAACCCATCTCAAACAAACAAACAAAGATAGGAAAAAAACAAGGTGTTTTTTGGAGGGGAGATTATATTCCTTTTCAAAGTTGTCCTTATGACATACAAGGTGAAACTTGTCTACCTTGAAAAGTACAAGAAAGATAATAAAATGGGTATTTTCTCATTAAATATTTTCATGTATATATATATATGTATGTATATATATATATATATATATGCTTTATCAAATGTTAAAATGGTTCTTTTGCAAAATAATAAGAAATAGAACACAGCTGTAGCATGCAAGTTGTGTGTGTTTGTTTTGCTTTATAAATATTTATTTTATTCTTTGGCTATATTTTAATTTTTTCTAGACAGGATTTCTCTGTCTGGACCTGACTGTACTGGAACTTACTCAGTAAACCAGGCTGGACTTGAAGTACAGAGATCACCTGCCTCTGCCTCTGCCTCTGCCTCTGCCTCTGCCTCAGGGTTCAGATAAAGATGTGTGCTACCACCGCCTAGTTTCTAAGTCTACAAATCTGTGCTCCTTAAGAAAAAAAACTGTTAGTAAACTCCAGTTTCCAGAAGTTTTTTATCATTTCTTTTGAAAGCCCTCTTCCCGTCTAATTAATTCTGACCTGATGACCTTAAGTACACATTAGGAGAGTGAGCAAAACTTTAATGATAAGAGACTCCTGTTGTGAGCATTCTTAGTAAGTCAGTATTCTGTGAACCCCAAATAAGTCCTGAATGAGTCTCAGGTGTCAATGTAGCAAGGTTGAGCATTTTCAGATGAATACCAACTCTTGATAAAGAGCTTCCATTTCCTGTGTATTTTGTTGCCCAAGAAGCAGTGTTAGTTTCCAGCTGCAATGGGGAAACCAGGTCTAATAACAATACTTAGGTATCCAGTGTAATACAATGTAATACAAATTATTAATCACAAAGGCTTGCAACAATCTCTCTCTCCCTCTCCCTCTCCCTCTCTCTCTCCCTCTCTCTCTCTCCCCCCCTTCCCCCCTCTCCCCCCTCCCTTTCGCCTTCTCTCCCTCTCCCTCCCCCCACCCCCCTCTGTTATGGCCAGGACCTAGCTTTCCTGCCTTTTCTGGTAGGCAAGCTTCAGCTTCATTCTTGCTATTTCAACACAGGTGGACCTGTATACAATGCCCTTAAACAGCACTGACTGACACACTTCATAGCACTGCACTAAGTTTACCTTTTGTCTCCAAAAGCAATTAGAGGAATGTCTTCTGTCTGCCAGGTCCTGTGGAACTGGGTCTTTGGCTCACACCCCTCTAAGCTTGCTGGGTCTGTGCTTAAGCTGGGAGCCAAGTAGCCATTCATTCTCCCCTTTATTTTCCCACATGCCCAGCATGATTATTATTCTACTTATCTCTCCATCAGCAGTCAGGGTACATTTAAGTGTTCCTTGCGAATACTGTGTCCATTATGTTATACATTCCTACAGAGATGATGACCAGGGTGACCACACAGTAGTGGCTGTTTCCCAGCTAAAAGGAGATGCCAGAGTCTGTAGGAACAGCTCTGTGGACCTCAGGAGGGCAAAGGTGCCTGCCATTGGCAAGTATGCTGTAAGATTGCTATGGCTACATGGCAGCATAGAGCATGACACAGACATGTGGTCCTAAGAGATGGCCACAGAAAGTGCATCTGCTCGTGTATGTTATTCTATAAGATTTCCCCTGTGGTCTGCTTTGCAAACCATTATGACTGCTGGGAAGTTCAGCTAGCAAATTTGATGTATTTTAAGGACCCATGATAGAAGCTAAAGCTTTTGATTTCTAAGGAGGGTATTAATAGTAGCTGTAGCAAACTTAAGGAGGCTTAGATGAGCCACTGGCCAGCAAGCAACAATGTTCTCTCTATGGGACAGTGGGGCAGGAAGATCATTCTTTGTCACCACCACATGCTGCTTACTCATTAGGTGCTCAAGTCCTGCTCTGTCCAGGTGATGCAGAGAAGAAGAGTGCATGCAGGCTCTAGGACACCCGAAGAATCCTTGCTTTCCTGCCCACTGAGGACGTCTCAGTACTAAGTGCCAGACCACCTTTAGAAAACTGCTACTGAGCAAGGGTTGAGGGCCCTCTTCTTTGTTCTCTTTGCTGGACAAATTTGCAGGCACCCCTGTAAACTGGGCCTTACTCAAAAGTTACAAGAGTCCTAGCACTGTGACTTTCCTGTTTTTTTTTGGTTTGGTTTGGTTTTGGTTTTTCGAGACAGGGTTTCTCTGTGTAGCCCTGGCTGTCCTGGAACTCACTTTGTAGACCAGGCTGGCCTCAAACTCTGCCTCCCGAGTGCTGGGATTAAAGGCGTGCGCCACCACACCCGTCCTGACTTTCCTGTTTTTTGTAAAATGATGTTTTATGTATGTTTCTCAAACCCGTTTCCTTTTCTTAAAATATATATACTTTTAGAACATAATGAGCAGGTTTCTGTTATAGAACAATTTGGCTAATTATTTTTTCTTCCTGATTTCCTTAGAAATCCTAAGTAATGCACTGAAGAGAGGAGAGATCATTGCAAAACAGGGAGGAGGTAGGAAATCACTTAGCTTGATGTTCTGTGTTGTTGTTGTTGTTGTTGTTAGAACGAGCACTTAATGGGAAGTCAACAGTAATGTGACAAAAATGGGCTATGACACAGGTTACCCAGGGTGGTATCAATTGTTGCCTTTTCCCGTATGGCTTATGACAAGTGACAAAACTCACCTATAAAATGGGGGGAGGAGATTAATAGGTACAACCTCCAAAGGCTATAAAAGAGCCAGTGCATGTAAAAAGTCTTAAAATTGAAAAGTGCACCACCTAATGCAAGACAAATGTTTGTTGGAAGCCTCATGCAGGCCCAGTGTGCATTGAGTGTTGCAAACCTTTTGGTATATGATCATCCATGATATTTTTATGAGCACTTAGAATTAAATGTACTATGAAGATTTAAGAGAGTGAGTGTGTGTGTGTGTGTGTGTGTGTGTGTGTGTGTGTGTGTGTGTAGATGCAAGTGGAAACCAGAGGCAGCAGATGTCTTGAGAGTTGGAGCTATTTGGTGGTTGTAAGGTGTAAGGTGTGGGTCTTGGGAACTGAATCACTTCTGGTACTTTGCAGGAGTAGTTAAGTTCTCTTAACTGCAGAGCCAGCTCTCCAGCCTAGCCTACCTTTTAAAGCTTACCCGCTCCACCTTCCCTTTTCCCCTAATCTTTGAGTTTGGCTTTCCCATAGCAGCCCACTTGCCAGGCATTTCTGTAGGATCCTTGCTAAATTCTTTCCTGGGTCTGCTGCTGTGGACATATTACTATACTGCCAGCATCACTACTATATTGTGTGTTGAGCCAGCAACTCTTTTCCCCTTGCAAATGTGAAGAAGTTGCTTTTTGAGCTACTTGTGTTCTGAAATGCTATTCTTGAAGTTGTGCTTGGATTTTGCCAACCAGTGTGCTACATTTCAGTCACAGAAGTGGGCACAGAAAGATGAGTTGATTTGTGCCAGGTCACATAGTTTTGGCCAGTTATATACTGTTAGAAAACTTGCTGAGTGATCTCTTGTAAATTTGTACTTGTGTCAGTAGTAGGCCGGCTGTGGGCTAGACTGCTATACTGAGAAGTGGGCACTATGAAACTTCAGTTTTGAGCTCTGCTTGCTTAAGTAGTGAGGTCATGGCCTTGGTGATAGTCAGACCTTCCCTGTTAGGTTTGCAAGCATTATGGATAAGAGTCATTGTGCACTGGTCTCTGACCCTTAGCCTCTTCCAGAATTGAACTTGCCCATGGTGTCAGCATCTTTCTTCCAAAGCCAATGAAGTAGGTATCAATTTCCCTTAGAGAAGGAAAGGTTCTAGAAAATGATCAGTTTGTATGCTTGTGTATATTGAGGGTCATTTTTGTTTTATCGTCTGCTTACGTGGCTGCTTACATGGCTGTGTGATTATTTTGTGCCCTGGAAGTGCTAAGGAATTGCAGCCATAGTGGAGATCAGCAGGGCATTTTAAGAGGGACAGGTTCTCTCAACTTGAAGGTTGTAAGTGACTTTGAATTGTCTCCTGTCAGTTACCCTGAGTATGAAGTTTTCTGTGCTTTTTTAATGTTTGCTGATGGGGAAACTACAAAGGTTTTTAGAAATAGCCAGTATGGAGGTGAAGTTTTATTCCTTCTAAATTTTTACCTGTGCTATGTAGTGGAAAGGATGATTGTGTGGATTTCAATGTGAAAACTTTTGAGAGTTTTGTTTGTTTGTTTGTTTGTTTGTTTTTTAATAGTAAATTACTTTGAGCATGACTTCTTGATTTGTGGTTGAGCTTAGGATCTGAAGTGCCCAGCCAGGCACACATTGGTATATGAACATCTATATAAGTCTCTTGACTTCCACTTGTGCTTTTTATTCCTGTTTCAGGTGGAGCTGGAGGCAGTGTCCCTGGGATCGAGAGGATGGGCCCTGGCATTGACCGCATTAGCGGTGCTGGCATGGAGCGCATGGGCGCAGGCTTAGGCCATGGCATGGATCGAGTGGGCTCTGAGATTGAGCGCATGGGCCTGGTCATGGACCGCATGGGCTCAGTTGAGCGCATGGGCTCCAGCATCGAGCGCATGGGCCCACTAGGCCTTGACCACATGGCCTCCAGTATTGAGCGCATGGGCCAGACCATGGAGCGCATTGGTTCTGGCGTGGAGCGCATGGGTGCCGGCATGGGCTTCGGCCTGGAGCGCATGGCCGCACCCATTGACCGTGTGGGCCAAACCATTGAGCGCATGGGCTCTGGTGTAGAGCGCATGGGTCCTGCCATTGAACGCATGGGCCTAAGCATGGATCGGATGGTGCCCACAGGCATGGGGGCCAGCCTGGAGCGCATGGGTCCTGTGATGGATCGGATGGCCACCGGCCTGGAGCGCATGGGCGCCAACAACCTGGAGCGCATGGGCCTGGAGCGTATGGGAGCCAACAGTCTTGAGCGCATGGGCCTGGAGCGAATGGGCGCCAACAGCCTGGAACGTATGGGCCCTGCCATGGGCCCAGCATTGGGCGCTGGTATTGAGCGAATGGGCCTGGCCATGGGTGGAGCCGGAGGTGCTAGCTTTGACCGAGCCATTGAGATGGAGCGGGGCAACTTTGGAGGAAGCTTCGCAGGTTCCTTTGGCGGAGCTGGAGGCCATGCACCTGGAGTAGCTAGGAAGGCCTGCCAGATATTTGTGAGAAATGTAAGTGGTTCTTTAGTGGAATTTCTTGTGGTTGTTGTGAAGTGGGGAGGCCAGTAGACTGAGTGTAGACTGGAGAGGGAAGTTTGAAGAAGGGGAACTGGGCAGTACGGGTGATACAGCTTGCCTATCTCCAGAGTTGAACTGGAAGTTGAGGGATTACTGGAAGAGCAGTAGTCTTAGTGCCAGGCATGGTGGTCCATTCCTTTAATTCCAGCACTCTAGAGGCAAAGGTGAAGTGGCACTCTGAGATCCAGTCTAACAAGAGCTACCAGGTGAGACACTGTCTCCAAAAATCAAAGAAACAAAAATACAATAGCCTGGCATTTGCCTGTGATATGCCAGATGAGGAATAGACTGAGCTCTAAAGGTCTGTGGTTTCTGATCCCTTGGCTTGAGGAGCATTTCAGTCTTGGCACAGTGATTCTGAGAAAGGTAGCTGTGCTTGAGTTATGTATTGTCACCAAATTGTGAGTTGTGCCACTTAATAGCCTAATTCTACATGGACTTGTTTTGTTCCCTGCTGATTGTCTTAAAGAGGTCAGGAAGTGAGGATTTTGGGAGGATTTTGAGGGATTAGTGGGGATTAAATCTAGGGCTGTACACATACTAGGCAAATCATTGTATACCCCATAAGCTGCACACCCAGCCCAAGTGCCTTCAAGTCATATTCTCGTATCTATTATAATGTTTGTACATTAAGACTTTGTTGTATCACAGATTAGTCTACCTCTTTTTTCCTCAGCTCCCATTTGATTTTACATGGAAGATGCTAAAGGACAAATTCAATGAATGTGGTAAGTGTTTAACATAGGCTCTCTGTGCTTCCTGTGTTGTGGCTTGTTGATGCTGTTGAGTTGGAGCAGTGAGGCTCCTTTCCTAGTCTTAACAACCACTGTCCATGGGCTCTAGAGCAACCATGGGCCTTGCCATTGTTCTACCTGCAGATGTACAGGCAGCTGTTGGGAGTCCTGGTATGTGTCATGCTGTGTGCTCATTTCATCCTTACAGTTCTTTTCTAGTTAGTTTTTGGAAGCAGACTCTCACTTTATAACCTAGGCAAAACTCGAGTTCATGATTCTCTTGCCTCTGCCTTGCATTTGCTGGAACTATAGGTGAATGCTACCACTCCTGCTTTTTCAGAGTTTCTGAGAGGAGGCAGCATTGTCATCTTTTTACATAAGAGTCAGTAAAGCAGTATTCCTATGGTCACAGACTTATAAAACGCAAAAAGTAAATTTAAGAAAAATTGATTTCCTCCATTAAACTCAGAGCTGGTTTGGTTCCTCGGAGAGGTCATGCTCAGCAGTTGTAGATGTGAGCACACAGTATGGGGTGAAAGTCTGGTTGTGGATTCTTAACACGAGGCAACCTTTCTAGAAGGCTTCTTTGATGACCAGGATGCGGTCTTCCCTGCTCGCATCGCACCTTCTCAGCTAAACCAAGATGTCGCTGGCTGCTGGGTCAAGACACCTGTTTCTTGTTTCCTCATGCGGAAATGGCTCACATTCCAGTGTTCTTGGTGCTTTCCTTGATTCTTTGGAATAAGCTGTAGAGTCAAAGCCAACCTTCTTTCCTAGTCCCGTGATTCTCTGAGTTGCAGTTTTCATTAACAGTCAATACTGTAACTATATATTACAAAAACTGGGAATAGAATGTGCCCACTTCTGAGAAAATACAAATTCAAAAGATTTTTGGAGACTTGGTTCCATTTCTCTCCTGCCCTTGAACATGAGTTATATGTTCAGGTATATTCTCTGCTTTCCTGCCAGAAAATTCTCTCTGCCCCTTTGCTTTTTTCCTCCCCCTTTTCTCTTTTTGAGATAGGCTCCGAAGTCCTTATGTAGTCAAGAATGACCTTAAACTCTTAGTTGTATTTTGGGGTTGGGGAGACGGGGGGGGGGGGGTATAGATTGGGCCTTTTAAAACTCAGATGGGCCCTCACTAAATAGCTGGAAATAACCTTGAACTTGTAGTCTTCTTACTTCTACCTCCTGAATGCTTAGATTACAGAGGTAGCTACCCTGCCTGGTTTGTACAAATGCTAGGGTTCAACCCAAGGGTTTTATGCATGCTAGGCAAAGCACTGTGCCCACTGAGCTGCATCCTTAGTGGCCTTGAATTCTTGATTCTTCTACCTCCAACTTCCAAGGGCTGGGATTACAGGTGAGATACTTTCCCTCTGTTTGTCTTCTGTCATGTCATTCTCTTTTGATCCTGGGCCTTGGCAGGGAGCTCCAGACTGGCCTAGAACTCAAAATCTTGCTTTAGCTTCCCAACCACTGGGATTGCAAGTGTGTACCATTGTGTCCTACTCTGGCAGGAATGTTTATTCTGATGAATTTGTACTTACTATCTTTCAGAACTTTATTATCATGAGAAGCCACTGGAATGTCATCTCTCCCCAAGCCATTAGTAGGACTAGAATTGTGGGCCTTAACAGTACTAATGTGACTTTGACTCTTACTTTATTATCGACCCATTTCTTTTGTGCTTGACACATACCTGGGTACATAATCATCATATAGGTCCGTAAGCTGCTCACTGAGTATCCCTGTCTTACAGAACCATCATTGGTAATGGCCTTGTGACAAGATGGTTGTATTCAATAGTCAACCCTCTTGAATTCTAATCTAGAGTTGGCTCCACAGTTCCCTCTCTCTGTAACTTGCTGGAGCGTAAGGACAAACATTTGAAGCCATTTGGCAGGTTCGTCACAGCAGGTTAGGCTGTTGTCATGCTTGGAGAACAATGGCAATGTAGTGGAGGGGGCTGTAGTTGCTGGCGCTGCCATACGTGGTGTTCTAAGCATTCACTTCATACGCAAGGGTCTCTCCTTTTTGACTATGTCACCGAAATCCAACAGGTGATCTGGACTGAGTGGAGCCCAGACTGAGGCTGAGCTCTGGGTTTGCCTGATGCGTGTGGTCTCTTCTTCCCTCCCTGTGCCAGGCCACGTGCTGTACGCCGACATCAAGATGGAGAACGGAAAGTCCAAGGGGTGCGGTGTGGTTAAGTTTGAGTCTCCCGAGGTGGCTGAGAGAGCCTGCCGGATGATGAATGGCACGAAGCTGAGTGGCCGAGAGATTGATGTTCGAATTGATAGAAATGCTTAAGCAGTTGCCTTTTTTAAACATCAATACCAGACCTCTGAATTTGTATTTTTTCTTGTTAACCATTTTAATTTGTTGGCTGGATGTATAAAGATGTTTAAAAAATTCAGTTGCTTTTTTGGGGTAATTTGAATTAATTTTTTAATGATTGGGGTTCCATTTGACTGTTTGCATTGAGATTGCAATGTGCGCAATTTTTTTTGTAGTTGTGGCATCTTGTTGACATCGAATATGACTTTGATAATAAATACCAGTTCCTGAAAGTGGCTTGCCTTTTTTGTTTTTGTGTATTTTGTAGAGGTGGCCATTTGAGATCTGCAGAGCTATCAACACCAGAGATCTCACCCTCATTGTTGCTTGTGTGTGGGCCCCAAGGTTTGAAGAGAGAACCTGGTTATACACTTATTAGTAAAGATTCTAGAAGGTCGTCATTTTCCTAGGTGTGATAATAGCAATCCTGAAAGTCATCCTGTAGCTTTATTCTGTAAGTCCCAGCTCACTTCACTTTGGCTTTTCTTTGTTCAAGCCCACTGAGAATGTCACTGTTTATGGCATACTTCATAATGATGTCTTGTTAGGCAGGAGCCCCACCATAGACTCTCTCTTGGCAACACAAATGTTTGCAGCCTACAAGGGGTTTTTGGGTGCAGCTACTAGTCATCCAAGTTATGTGTGGATATATCCTCTCATCAGCTCCTTTCAGTTGGGAGGGTAATTGATTTTTCCCCCCACCTTTGGTTCCAGGCATATGCCTGTGTTCTACTGTGTGTGCCAGTTAGGAAGGAGAGAAAAGACAAGAAACAAGGATATTTTAAAGAGGAGTTTTATATAAGCACATGCTTTTGGGTGTCTGTTTGCCAGGCTGGGATCCCGGGCTCCTGAGTGAGCAGTGGCTGGACTGTTGGTCCTGGAACCCACTTAACTGCTGTTCCATACTGTCACCGAGGAAATGGTTGCATGTCCAGAGGGTCTACAGAGAAGGATGAATTTCAAGTGACCCTGTGCCGCAGAGGCATGATACAAAGCATCCCTATGAGGAATCACTATACATACCCCCAAAGCTGACGTCATCATATACCTCTGTTTCCCTGGCAGAGAGAGCATTATATAGTCAGCAGAAGCCAACCCTGGTGTTCCCCATTCCACCCAGGCAGGACCAACACTTACAAGGGCAACAGTGCAGTTCTGGGCACATAGCCATCTGCAGGAGAGAATGGGTAGAGTGAATTCTCAGCCTTAGCACCCCTCCTTTCTCTGGATGTAGGCCAAGCACACTTACACTTGCCCTTGGGGTCCCGGCAGAGCATCTCATCCTTGCTAGTGAACTCGATCACCTCTAGGATCTCTCCACGCCGGATGCCCAGGTGCTTGCCACCCCCACGCCGGGTCTTGGCATTGGGGTCAATCATCATCTTCGTGTGAATCACAATCTCACCTTCAAACTTGGAGAACATCATGTTAAGACTTAACTTCTGCTGTTAGTTTGGTTTCCTCAGGATGGAAGTCCTGGGTCCTAGATACCAATCCTCCCAGAATTCTTTACTCCATGTTCTCACCTTAAATTTCTTTCTAAACTCTCTCTCAGCCTTTTCTGCCTTCCTGATCTGTTTCAGCAGCTTGGGGTCTGTAGCTGGCAGCTGCTGTGGCTGAGTGGCCTTCTTCCTGAAAGACCCAGGTATTGGAGTATTTATGAGCAAGAAGTAGCCCCATCCGAGTACCAGAGCTCAGCCCAACACCTTAACACCCCATTTGCCTTGTGTACCTGGGCTCTGGCTCCTGTTGAGGCCATCTGGTGGCTTGCTGGGTAGACTGCATTTCATCTGAGAGCATTGGACAGAGTCAGGACAAAGGCCCCCTGTTGTATACCTCTACCCTAGTGACTTGTGAGATGATCCTACCGACTCTGGGTTTTCAGTGACCCCTGAATCTCAACCACTTTTCTCTACCTTTCTCATTAGTTCTTGTGGGTAAGGTTCACTTTGGTGAGGAAAATAAAGGCTGAGAAGTTTGTCAGCTCTCTAAGGCTACCCAGCTAGTAAAATTGTAGAGGTGGGATGGATTTGTGGGGTGGGCCTTTCTGTTACTATGTAGACCAAGCTACCCTGGAATTCAGATCTATCTACCTCCTCCTTGAGTACTGGGATTAAAGGTGTGGCCACCATGACCAGTCTACAAGTTGTAGGCTCTGGGAGCCATTTTGCTTCTGCCTCCCAGAATCTGGTGGGAGTTTGGATTCAGAGCTAAAAACTGGCATTCTCTTCTGGCATCCACTGCTTGCCTCTGAGGAGTAGTAGCCAGGGTGGGGTTCTTCGCCTGAACCTTCTGCTGCTGCTGCTGAATGGTCCTTTTTTCAGGGGGCTAACTTGTAGTAAGCCAGCAGTAAGCCAGGCTTCCAGAGTGAGTCCAACTGTTAGCAGAGAGCTTGCATGCCAACCTCTTGAAGCCTGAGTGAGTGAGGGCCTGAATCAAAAGCTTCCTTTTGTTAATGACCCAAATGTCACTGTGGACAATGATGAGCAGCCCACAGAGGGGGTATCTATGCACTACTTGATCTCCACTCCAGCAGGTACCTGGTTCCTACCTAGAACCTGTACTGCACCTGTTTCTCTCATCTGCCTCAGCCTTGTGTGGTCTCACAGAAGCAAACTTGACTGTGATATTACTGGATCCTGTGGTCCTGGGTTATCCTACAGCTTGTTCTGAGCAGGCCACTGAAAGTCTGCCCTTTTTTGGTCTGCACATATCCTGGAAAGGCTGAACCCTGCCTGTCTCCCAGATGAGTCCCCAGCTGAACAAAGAGGTGGGCTGTCATGCTTCAAAGGAACCCAAGTGTAGGAGGGAGAAGCTAATGGTTTCAGGCCACTCTGGTACTAGAAAGATCACCGAAATGCTCAAAGCAGCAGCCTTTAAGAGGCTCTGCCCAGAGGAAGGCTCACACCATGTTCCACTGAAAGAAACTCAAAGAAGTCTGGTAAATTTTATCATCTTGAAGAAAGGTGGATAAAAACTGGGAGGATGTTACTAAAATCATTGGGGGCCAGGGATGTGGTCTATTTAGGAAAAGCAGTCCTTGGAAATAGTAGTCAAGGCTCTCACCAGCCTCTCTGCAAAGCTGAACCCTATCAAAAAACCAAAACAACCCCTCACCCCCCCCAAAAAAAACCCCATAGAGTATCTTCTCATGGAAGCATGAGGGGGTGGGGGTATGAAACTACCACCAGCTCTTAAGAGGCAGAGGTAGACAGATCTTTAAAGTTCAAGGACAGCCTGGTCAGAGTGAGCTCCAGGATGGCCAGGACTGTTAAACAGAAACCCTATCTCAAGAAATAAAGAAGAACTAAAGGAAGTATTGCAAATATTGTCATAGTTATACCACAATAAGCAAAAAGGGACCCAGGAAGGAGCAAGGGCAGGAGAATTTGAAGGCACCTGGCTTTGTATGAGGACCTCCAGCTGGGACCGGGAGAGCAAGTGGATCTCAAAGCCTAGAGTCCCCTCCTAGGAGGCCCAGTAAGACAGTCAGGGGAAGGGAAGCTCAGCTGGAATCCCAATAGATGGAATCAACTGGTTGACCTAGTCTTAGATATTTGAATTTGGTAATGGGGTACCTTCCTTGGCTGTAGCTTCAGAATCGCAGTTTTCTCATAGAAACTCATGTTACCATGAGGCACCAGTCCTGGAACCCCTTGAATTGACTTAAAAGAACCTTCTGCCACACTGCTCCAGCCTAAACTCCTGATTTCAGGGATACATCTTGCTGGGGCATCCTCCTGGGATGGGCTGCAAGGAACCGGATGGGTAGGACTTGCTTTGGTTTTGTTGCAAGGTTTCATCTAATCCAGGTTGGTCTTGATTGCTAAGTAGCCAAGGTTGATCATCCTGCCCCCTTCTAAATGCTGAAGTTACAGGTGTGCATTATAATTAATTGTACCCAGCTTTGCAACCTTAATGCCTTACTCTGCCATGTCTCTTCTGCACATGAGTGCTAGGCTTTATAAAGGGTACATGCCATACCATGATCTCACTCACACTGTCTAGCCTTGTTTGCCAACTTTGATTTCTTCAATTCTTTCATTGCTGTTCATTCTCTTGTCATCTCACTGGACCATGCCTCTACCTACAGCAAACCTGGCTGCTTGGGTACCTCTGGGTTTTCCCTGCCTCACCATCTGGCCTGTCTGGATCACTTCATGGTCTTAAACCTGGGGCATGAGAGAATGAATGCCTTTTGCAATTAATGTTTCATGGGTGCCCAGGCCAACCACCAAGACCACCTACAAACCTCTGCCTCTGGGGCTGATACTAGAGTCATCTGTGGCCTCCACGGCATCATACAGTTCATAGATCTCATCCGGGTTCCTGGAAGGATACTTAGAATGAGGACTTTCTTTAGCCTTACACCCATGTCTGACCCCACTCTCCGTACACTCACTGTGCTATATGTTGAGGTGGTTGAGCTTGGAAGTGGGTCCCGGTAGAAGAGCCTGTCTTCAGTACAGCTGTGGAGGAAAGAGCAAGGAAGGGAAACGGCTCTGTGCAGATATTTAGCACCCTCTTCTGCCTGAGCCTTACCTGTGGCTGTTGCTGAGGCTCTCCTGAAGCTTTGGATATTGATGGGGCCAGGTGGTAGTGCAGGCTTGGCTGGGGGGTGTCCCAGGCTGCTGGCTGAGGGCAGGGGCCGCCGTCGAGGTGGGCGCTGGACTTGGAAGTCTTCTGATCTCCAGCGGGGTATCCCAGGGACTATAAGCCCAGGGCTGAGAGGGCACTGGGGGCTGGAGCCCACACTAGCAGAGGGCAGGGAGCATTCAGACACTGAACCAGGAAGCTTGGGCTTTGTAGGCAGACCCTTGGGGAACTCAGGCTGGAAGAACCTGCCGTGTTGAGGCTGCAGAAACTTCCTCGGGAGCGAGTTGAACTCGGGGTCCGAGGATGTTCTAGGGAGGTGACCCAATTCTGGCTGAGAGGGCTTCTGAGAAAGCACATTGGGGTCTGGCTGCTGAGTCTTTTTGGGAACCTTGCAGACTTCAGGCTCCGAGGATGCCCTGGTAAGGTCACTTGGCTGGAGCTGTGGATGCTTCTTAGGGAATGCATTGAAGTCTGGCAGCGGGGAGTGAGACTGCGGGTTACATGACTCAGGCTTCCAAGGGGGTGTCTGCGGGATCTCATAGAACATGGGCTGCTTTGGGGACTTGGGGCAACCAGTGGCTTGAGGGTATGAAGGTTTCCTAAAGTTCTCATTGAACTCAGACTGCTCGGGGTTCTTAGGAAAGGTACTGATGTCAGGCTGTGGGGAGTGAGAGTAAAATTCACTGGACCCACACTTCGAGGGGGATTTCTGAGAAACTTCGATGGACTCTGACTGTGTCAGGGACTTCCTAGAGAAACCAACAGCAGCCTCAGGCAGCAGTGGCTTCTTGGGAAAGGTACTGGATTCAGATGGCAAGGGCCTCAGAGGTGCCTCATTGGCCTCAAGGTGCCAAAACTTCTTGGGTTTGAGCTCGACTAGAGGCCTGGCAGGATTGTTAGGCTCGGGCTTCAGGAGCTTCTGGGCAGGAGCACTCGGCTCCTGGGGTGTCTCAAGCTGTGGAGATCTCTTGGAGAGCTCTCCAGACTCAGGTTTGGCGGGCTTCTTGGGGAGATCAGGATGTGGGGGCTTGGGGAGGCTGGCAAACTGGGGCTGTGGGGGCTTCTTGAGATCTATGAACTCAGCCTGGGAAGGCTTTTTGAGACCAGTGAACTCTGGATGTAGAGGCTTCCTTGGGAGTTCAGCCTGTACCGGCTTGTTGGCTAGATGAGTGAACTCGGGCTGTGGTGACTTTTTAAGAGCGCCAGGCTTTGGGGGCTTCCTGGGGAGGTCTGCAAACTGCAGCTGCAGTGGTTTCAAAGACGCTGCACTGAGCTCAGACTGGGGGGACTTCTTGGGCTGCCCACTTAACTCAGCCTGTGGAAATTTCTTCAGGACTTTGTTTAACTCAGGCTTTGGAGTTTTTCTGAAAAGTTCTCCAAGTTCTGGCTGAGAGGTTTGGAACTTAGCTTGGAGGTTTCGGAAGTCCTGATTGCTCCCCTAAAAGACATGGGTCATTCAGGAAGGTTCTCATCACCAGGCGGCAGATGGAGAACCGGTTACAGTTGATCACAGGCACACAAACCCATCACCCTCCTCTTCTCTCAGGTTCCCATTCTAACTTTGGTTCTTCCCCAATCTCAGCTGGCTTCTCTTTTTGGGTAAGAACTACTCCTGGCCCCAGGTTCCTGGAACCCACGCCCTCCAGACTCCTCCACCTAAGCTGTGTCTAACCTCTAACAGGACCTAACTACTTAGGCCTCTCCACTAGCCCAGGGCCCACGCTTCTGATCAACAATATCTTCCCAGTGTCTTCAACCTTTGTGCCGCTGTTCCCCCTTGATCCTCTCTTTGCCCTCTGCCTGATCACCAGGTTCTCCCCAGTCCTTTTTTTTTTTTTTTTTCTGATTTCAAAATACATCCGGAATTCAACTACTTCTCACTGTCACCCCAGGTAGAGGAACTGTCCTCCACAGTCCAGATCACTGTAACGGGCTCCTCCGTGGTCTGCTGCCCTAGAGGAGGCCTATAAAGTGTCTGCTCCCAAGCTCTCAGTGGGTTCATCTCTGAGGAAAGCAAACAGTCCCTCCCCTTCTCATAGCCTCTGTCCTGTCTGTAATGCATACACTCAATGCATGGGTCTCTCCTCTTCCTCCTCTGTGTCTTTATGATAATGCTCCTCAAGGGTGACCTCTGAGATAACCCCATTTTAAATCAGTTTTCTCTTCCCAGTTGCCCACAGCCACCAACATTTTCTACTTTCCACCATTAGTTTAGCTTGCTTGCTTTTTCTTTTTCTCCTCTCCTGTCCTGTCCTCTCCTCTCCTCTCATTTCCTTTTTTTTTTTGTTATTGTTGTTTTGTTTTGTTTTTGTTTAAGTCAGTTTCTCACTATGTAGCCCAGGCTGGGATTCAACAGTTCTATTGCTTCAGCCATCTGAGTGCTGGGATTACAGGTGTATACCACCATACCCAGTTTGACTATAAACTGTTAAAATTTAGTTGGGGGACTAGAGAGATTTCTCAGTAGGCAAAGTACTTGTCATGCAAGTGAGTTCTATCTTCAGTACTCATACATAAGAAAGTCAGGAGCAGTACCTGTCATCCTAGCTAGCTCTGGAGAGCTTAGGCCAGGAGGCCGTCTAGGGCTTGCTGGCCAGCCATTCTAGCTAAGTTAACAAGCTCTACATACCTCTACCTAAGATGTGAGTATTAGGTCCCAAGGTCCCTGACATGGCTCATGAGGACCAGAAGGAAGACCCCCCAAATGAACAGGCACCATATGAGATGTTTAGAACATCTCTGGTGCTCTCAAGTCTGACCTGCTCTTTGCCATAGGTGCTGGTGGATATCCCCAGCCTATCTTCACCAAGGGTAAAAAAGACTGGAGGACAGAGAGGACAGAACCTTGCAAACCTATCTAGAGATGGACTCAGAAGGACCTCTGGGAAGGAAGCAATTCTTGCCTGGGGTCAGACAAGACAGCTTTGTTGAAGCCCCAGTCTAAGTGAGTTGATGACCACAGGGGTAGATAAGGAAGGGTTTAGCAGAGCACAGCTTGGGTAACGGACTGGAGATGGGGACTGGTGTAGCAAGTGCATGACCCATTTAATCACTTCACAGGAAACCTCTGCTTATACCCCAGCTGCTGACCTGGATTGAGGGTTTATCATTCCAGGCAGACCCAACCAGCACCACACTGCCTTGCAGTCACAGATACAAAGCTGGTCCACAAGAGCTCAAGCTATTATGCCTTGGTTGTTTCTTATCTTTTCCTGTGCCATCTCATCCCCAAGACTGTTCTAGCTCTGTTCTGCTAGGTTACCCATGAGGGCATATTTACCAGTTCCCCAGTTTCTACTTGGGCCCCTTGTTACCTGGCCAGAATGAACTTCCAATGGGGGCTGAGGACTCACCATGGCTTCAGGGGGTGATGAACCACAGGGTGAATGGGCTCTGAGCTTAGGCTTCTGCCTTGAGGAAGTTAAGTGTGGTTTCTGCTCCACGGGCTGACACACCAAGTCGGAGCTGTCGGGTGGGGAGGGCAGAGGAGGAAGGAGGCGGAGATGGCCTTTCTGTCCCCTCCTTGAGTTCCTGCCTGTCCACTACTGTCCCCAAAGTCAGGTCATTAGACCTAAGCACATCTGTAAAGCACAAGTTTCCTAGCTGCCACTTGACTCTCGGTTCTCTATCGTCCCCCTTAGTTTTAACACTTTGGGGTCTCTGAAGAAGCAAGCTTAGGTCAAACTCAGGACAGTCACAGTAACAAAGCACCTTAGTGGGGATTTTCTGGCTTTCTCTGGGTCTTAAGAAGTCTCTAAAGAGTTAGACCTAGGATATGGCTGTTGCAATGGTGAGGACATATCTGTCCTCCTGTATTGCTTCATCTACCTTGTTTCACCATTTGTACTCTCAACAGGACTTCCCTGTTAAGGTGACAAATGCCCGCCCCATCGGCCAGGGCTATGCACCCAAAGCATAATCAACTGGGGTAAGCAGATTTATGGGTGGGTGCCATTAAAAGATGTCTAAGTCCTGGGCTGAAGGGATATCACGGTTGCTGTGAAGGTATGGGGTCTTAGGACCTCTCAAGTTCATAGTGGTTAAAGGAAGCAGAGAGAGGAGAAACAAGAAAACTGGATGGCAGGAAAATGGAGCCCAAAGTGGGACAAAGGTAGATATAGGAAAGGAGAGCCCTGAGCACGTGATTCAGTCCACAGGAACAAAGAACACTCAGCAGGGTACAGAGCTATGATTCTCAGTTTGGGAACAGAATAGAATTCTTTGAGCTGTTACAAAATATCTTGCAGAGATTCTGATATCACCAGTCTGGGATGTGGTCCAAGGAGGAGGACTATTTACACCCTAGCAGGATGGTTCTAGTGCATAGATGAGTATGCATGTGTCTATGTCCCTGGAGTCATAAAGTACATGCTCTAAGGGGTGCATACTTGTAATCCCAGCAGAAGCAGGAAGTTCACTACATTTCCAAGGTTAGCCTAATCTACAGAGTGAATTTCAGGCCAGCCAGCACTACATTATGACACTGACTCAGAAACTTAACCAAAAATGTACATGTTCTACCCAGGTATAGTGGCACACTTCTGTAATCCTAGCACGTGGGCGAAGAGGATATTAAGTGCATGACCATCCCCTGGCTGGAAAGTTGAGACCCAGTGAAGGAAGATAACATAAACTAAATCCAAAGTTTGTAGCTCTGTTGGTAGTGTACTTATATACTTATATACTTATGTACAAAGCCTTAAATCTGATTTCTAGAATCTCATAAAACAGTACTTGGGAGTTAAAAACAGGAGGATTGGAAAGTCTGGTACTTTAAGGCTATTGTTGCAGTGCCTTGTAAAAACACAATGAAGCCGGGCAGTGGTGGCGCACGCCTTTAATCCCAGCACTTGGGAGGCAGAGGCAGGCGGATTTCTGAGTTTGAGGCCACCCTGGTCTACAGAGTGAGTTCCAGGACAGCCAAGGCTACACAGAGAAACCCTGTCTCGAAAAACAAAAACAAAACAAAACAAAAAAACAATCTTAGAAACAAAATAAATGTATGTTTTGACTTAGGTGATGGTCCTGCTGTTGGGTATTATGAGGCTGATAGAGTAGCAAGAACCTGTATAACTCTTGGGAATGAGCCAGGTATGGGTTTTATGGTTTCAGGAGCTTATTTAAATGGAAATAAAGCAGCTTAGGTTGTGAGACACACCTTCCTTATTTTAGCACATAGCAGCAAGATTCTGATGCTCGTTTTCCTGTCTTGGGTCACCGTTCCTAGAGGCGAGTCTGCTTTTACAGGAGTCTCAAGTGGATAGTTTCCAGAATCTTGGTGAATGGAGTCAGAGGTAGAAATATGAAAGCAGCTAAGCCACGCCTATAATCCCAGGAACTGGTTGAGAGTATGGCTGGTGGATCTCAGATTCAATTCAGGTTTGGTAACTGAGTGGAGACCCAATCTCAAAACGGAAAACAGTGAGTCAGTGAGATGGCTAGGGGTTGTGGTTATGGTTAAAACATTTGCTACACAAACTGGATGACCATAGTTTTCCTGGAACCCAAGTAAGGTGGAGGGAAAAACCAACCCCACAGCTGTCCTCTGATCTTTATGCTGTCCTGAAAGCACACAGTAGGCCATCAAGGCCAGCACAAGCTAAAGGGTTGAATGGCAGGTGACCCAACAGGGGAGCGTGCAGGGTTGTTGGTAACCTCCCAGCATGGCTGACAGACTTTGTATTTGACCTGCATGAGGATGGCCTGGTGGTTCTAACTAAACTATGGAACTAGAAGTCTAAAACAATCGAGGGCCAATTATTGTGGTGTTCCTGGAAGATCTGGGAGTTCTTTGAAGGAGGGAGCAGGAGCGTGGTCCAGACGCATGAGCTGGGATCCACCTGGGGTTGCTGCTGCTCTCCACTTCTCTTAGGATAAATAGAAGCAATTCGGCATCCCTCAGGTGACAGATCTGTTAGTGCATAATTGCCACGAGGTAGCCTGAAACCTGACTCTGCAGACAAATGTCCAGGAATTTCTCCATCTATTCAAGTCAACCTTGTCTCTGAGCAGCTGCATAAGTTCCTGCCAAGCAGACACTTTCCCCACGCCGACACTCTTGGGTGTTCTCTGCTGGGAAGCTGGGGCACTAGGATGACTTCATTGTTTAGGTGGGAGTTGGAGGTAGAACACTATGGAGTTCCAGTTTAAAGAGGAGGAGGTTGGGGATTATGGGAGTTCAGGAGCAGGAAGTGGGGTGCACAAGCGTGGGGTGAGCTGGGGATGGGGATCCCCAAGGCATCCCAGAAGACAAAGACTGGGCATGTATAAAGCAGTAAGGATAGGTACTTTGGGCAGCAAATGGAGTGCAATGGAAGTTCTGTATGTCCCTGGTATCTCAGAATCCCCGAGTCTTTCCACTCAACCTCTCTCATCCAGAAGATCCCATTCCGTGTGGGTGCCTGAGTCTGTGCCTATGTTTGCAGAGGTTAATGGCCGCCATCAGTGTCCCACTTACTTTCTGAGACAAGGTCTCAGAACTTGAAGCTTACGGTTTGCTAGACTGGCGGACCAAGCAGTCCTAGGTGTCTACCCACCTCCTTCTTCCCTTCCCTACTAACCACTTGCTATTTACTCTCTTACTTTGGCTTAATAAACTCATTCAAAACCAAGTATGGCTGCTGTAAATCATTCTCTGCATCCTACAAACTGTGGTTAAAAAGAAGGTAGGAGGGTTGTGACAGGGATGCAGGGCCTGGAGGACCTAGCTTAGCAGGTGACTGATGTCACCCTTTGGCTATAGATGATACCAGGACAGAGGCGATGGGGGTAATTCTGATTTAAAGTTAGGATACAAGGAAGTGGTGAGTGAGACCAACTAGGGTGGTACCAAGGAGGTCTTTGGGTTTTTCTTTTCCAGATTCTTACATTTCCCAGAAGCAGGTATGAAGAGTAGGGCCATGGAGGTTTGAGGAGGAGCCTTGTGGGCTACTAGAACAGGATCTATGTTTGTGTATGTGTTGTGCATGTGGGGTACCGGCAACCATGGCAGCACATGTGGAGACCAGACAGACAGACGTTAATATTAGAATGCCTTCCTCTGTCACTTCACTTTGAGACAAGGTCTATCAGTGGAACTTTTAACTGTTTTGGCTAGACTGGCTGGCCATCGAGCCCCAAGGATGACTGTCCCCGTTCCCCCCATTACTGGATTACACACATGTGCTATCATATAGTTTTAAAATGGCTACTGGGAATCTGAACTCAGATCTTGTTTGTACCTGCTATGCCATCTCTCCAGCCCAAGGAGTCTTTATCCAGAGCTATAGGGGGCACTGAGGAACACTGGTGAAAGGCTGTTTCCACGGGTGCTCTGACTGAGATAGGAGGGGATGCCCTAGCTAGACAGAGAGATTAAGACCAACCTCTAGGTGATGGCTGAACAACACACTGGACTTCTAAACAACACACTTGGATTTCCAAGAGGCATGGCCAGTCTGGCCTGGACTGGAACAGAAGCAAGGCACCATATTTTCTTTGTGGATATATATAAGAGAGAGGTGAGGTGGGGCGGGGTGTGGGGTGGGGATAAGTGTGTTACATACTTCATATCTAGCCAGGACAACCTTGATTTCCTAATCCTCCCGAGTCCACTCTCCCACCCCTTCCAAGTTCTGGAGGAAATGTATACACTTATTAGCATGCCTGGCTTATGTGGTGCTGGGGATAGAAAGAGCCCAAGGATTTGTGCATGCTAGGCAAGTACTCTACTGAGCTACATCTCCATCCTTAGTACATTTTCAAATGGACCCGACTCTCCAGAATGGAGATTGGGGCAGAAGCCAGCAACAGCACGTTTGCTGACTGAAAGGAGGATGCGGCTAAAGTTCAGTTGTCCATCTTGCCCCTTCTCAGCTCTTCAACTACAGTTACCCAAGGCTTTTCTCTCTCTGAATCCATTGGCCTCAGGAGCAAGGGAGGTGGAGGTCTAATGCAGAAGAGCTTAGAGTTTACTCAGACCTAGATTTCCACATTGCCTTCCTAATTTTTTTTTTTTTTCCGAGACATGGTTTCTCTGTGTAGCCCTGGCTGTCCTGGAACTCACTCTGTAGACCAGGCTGGCCTCGAACTCAGAAATCCGCCTGCCTCTGCCTCCCGAGTACTGAGATTAAAGGCGTGCACTATCACGCCCAGCTTGCCTTCCTAATTCTTGATACTAAAAACAAAATTTCTTGAGATAGTGTTGCTATGTAGCCCAAGATGATGTGAACTTAAAAAGAGTGATCCTTCCCTGTTTTCCAAGAGCTTGGATGTGCCACCACACCCTGGGGCTTCTCCCCCTCCTCCCGCTTTTTGAAACAGTGTTTACTATGTATCCTGGCTGGACCTTGTCACTTAGATCAGGCCCTGATTTTACAGAGATCTGCCTGACTCTGTCTGGCAAGTGCTGGGATTAAAGGTGTGTGCCACAATGCTTTAAACTCGGGGCCTAACATATGAAAGGACAACTTTGGAGACTTGATCTTCTTTCCCTATCTGCCTCACACAGGTCATCAGGGCTGCACGGGCAAGCACTTGAACATGGTAAGCCATGACATTTCAAGACACAGTTTCTCTGTGTAGTCCTGACTATATTAGAACTAGCTCTGTAGAACAGGCTGGCCATAAACTCAGAGATCCACTTAACTCTGCCTCCCAAGTGCTGGGATTAAAGGCATGTGCCACTATGCCTGTTTTTTGTTGTTGTTGTTTGTTTGTTTTTAAATAAAGGAAAACAACCTGGAAAAAAAAGCAACCCTATTCTATCTGGTTTCTGGAAGTTGTGGAACAGAAGAGAGGGCACTGACTACCCCTATCTACAGCTGGCTACGATGGGCACTGAGTTGTAGAGAGATTCCATGGCTGAGGTGCCAGGAAAACAGGAGTACTGATGAGGGTCAGATTCTATGAAGCCAATTCTAAGTCCCCCTCCCATTGCGTGTGAGCACCCTAGTCCAAAAGGTAGCAGCCTAGTGCTTATTTGGGGGGTGGGGGTGTTGCAGGAGAGGGATCACAGTTAAAAGTTTAAAATAAATTAATTTTTAAAGGAAATTAACTGTGACACTAAAAAAAAAAAAATCACTCTCCTACTGCTCTTACAGAAGACCCGAGTTTGGTTCCCAGCACCCATCCCGACAGCTCACAAGTGCTTGGGGCTCCTGTACCCTCTTTTGGCCTCCATGAGCATTAATTACACTTGTGTACACACATACACTCTCATACTCTCTCAAAAAAAAAAAAAATTAGAAAAAAATCTTATCTGGGGGGTAAGGGACCCAAGACAGCACATACTAGCTCAACATGTCTCCTCTATTGTCCCCTCCTTCCTCAAATTACAAAACTCTCTGTATCCCTTCCCACTCAGCCCAACAGAGCTGTTTCAAAGCTTCGATAAAACTAGATTCTCCCCCTCTGACAGTTGCGACACCCCAGGAGCAAACGAGGTTGAGTCTGTATAGAGTTGAGGGGGGCCAGCTGAGCCTGGGCCTCATCCCTTGCCTCTAGCTCTATGCCTAAACACTGCTCAGCCTTATCCAACTGGGTGTTGGCACCAAGGAACCCAGGTGTCAGGGCTGTGGGGTCACCAGGGTGATGGTCCTGGAGGTGGACCAAGAAGCTCTTAAAGAAGTCACACACTGCATACACAAATAGCAGCCATGTGTGTGTTTCCACACGATGTGGCTGGGGTCCAGGTACCCTGCAGGCACCTCAGTCTCCCTCCAGAAAGCCTTTCAACCATGGATGGGAGATGTTGGCCAGAACAGATTAGACTTTTCCCTGGGTCCATCCCCCTTAGCTGCCAGGGTCCAGGCAAGCTGGGTTCTTTTTCCTGGGCTTGACTGCCCATCTCTGCAGGCACCACATTTGCCTCCTATCCCTGGACCCACCACAGGAGAAGACCACTCAGAGATTGGACAAGACACAAATGTTTACACAGGAACGCCAGCGCAGATGAAGGCATAGGTACCAGTCATTTTAAAGGTAAAAGTCATGTATTTTAAGGGACAGGCACTGCTGCTTTCCAGCATTCACAAGGCCCGCACAGGGCATAGGAATGAAGGCCCCTCCACCCTGCCCTGGTGGTCACCTGCACGCACCTGAGGGCGCATCAGAGCCACCCTGAGGTCTTCTGGGACTACTGGTAGCACCTGCAGGAAAGAAGCAGTTCAAGTTCAGAATAAAGGTGGGCTCAGCCAGCTTTGCAGGCAACCTGCTCCTCTACTCACCTTGACTCTTCTTCCAGATGGCAGTGCTGGATGCTGGCGGCCCTGGGGTGGCAGCCAGGAATGGGCGCAGTCGAGGGGGACTCAGGCCAAAGGGTGCAGGGTTCAAGTATGGAAGGAAGGGCCCAGTGGGGGCAGAGGTGAAAGGCTCAAGTAGTGGGAATGGCAGGCCCAGGGAAGACGAAGTGTCGGACTCTGGGGGACGCTCGGGTACAGGTGGCTCTTTGTCCAGGGCAGGGGGTGGTGGCGGGGCTGGGTTCTGACCATGGTCTATACAAACATGCAGATGCTTGAAGAGTGAACGGTGAGTGCGGAAGCGCAGGAGGCAATTCTCACACCTGGGGGCAGGCACAGTACTGGACTATCTCCTGGGCAACAGGAAGGGCCTATCCACTGCTACCCAGGGACCAAGATGTAGGAAGGGTATCTATATCAGAATCTCTGTAGTACTGCACACAAAGTAAAGGAGCTTGGCCTACAGGCCCTCCTTTACTGTAGTCTTAATTCTTCTGGACCTTTCCAGCTCAGAATCTCAAGTTTGGTTTTACTTAAGTGCCAGTTTTCCACGTAAGACATGAGGTAGAACTGGACGGAACCACAGCATGTATACCCTGCACCTCCAAATTGAGCCCGTAGCCAGAATGACTTAATCTTAATTCACATCTGTTTTCCATGCATGGTTGGGGCTGGCTTCCCAGGCCACATTCATACTTCAACCCACCCTTCTTCCACATACATTAGGAAGCACTAAAGATCTGGGAATTGACAGAGGGGGATGGTCAGGCTCTCACTTGAAGTAGCGGTTGGGCTTGTAGTGCAGCTTGCCGTGAGCTACCAGCTCCTGCATGCTGGGGAAACTCTCAGTGCAGCTCAGCGCGGAGCATCGGAAGAGTTTGCCTGGTAGGGATAAAGTGCAGATGTGGAGTGGGTGGTTAAGACTAACTCTGGGAGGCTCTGCCTATCTGCTTCACTATCAGCAACCCTCATCTTACCTTCCAGTGACTGTGTGGGTGGGCAGTGGGTACGGAGATGCTGTGCTAGATCACGAACACTGGGGAAACTGAGGCAGCAGCCAGGGCTAGAGCAGGGTATTTGTTTCCCTGCAGGAACGAATGGGTGTCATTATTCTTTTCCTTACTGACCTACCCAAAAGCCTTGATTATTCCCCACCCAGCCACTGTTAGCATAAACTGCCCGGAAGGGCTGGATTGGTTTAGTTCATCTCTGGAGCCACACCTGACATATTGACAAGATGCTCAGTAAATGGTGAAGACCACCCCCCCCCCCCAATGGGATAAAAGGTGATTTCTTGTCCTGCACCATCTCAGCCCTATCAAAGGCATGTGACTCCCCAGAAAGCTCCACAGATAACCTGGCGGTGGACGGCGTCTGGGCAACCGAAGGTCCTCATTGGTCCCCACGCCTGTGTTGGTTGAGCCAGTCTGGCCACTGTCTGAGGCTGGATAGGCAACTTGCTGCAGAGGTCCTCCATGGTCCCATGCTGGTGGCATGGCTGTTGGGTTAGGGCTGGGCTCCTCCACAGAAGAAAAAGTGGCTGGAGCTGCCCCATCTGGAGATGCCACCTCCTTGTCTGGCTCACCGGAGCTGGATTCTACAGTGGTCAGCGTGTCCGAGCTGGGCCTGGATGGTTCCTCCTGGTGCAAGAAGCGGCTAAAATCAGGCTGGGATCCCTAGGTCAGATGCCCTTCTACTACAAAGGTCCACAAGACTGACTCCCTCAACACTCACCAGATATTACCCAGTCATCCCATTTTCTGAGTCACCAGCAAGATACGGGAGATAAGGGCAGACCTAAGAGCAGAGCTACTGTCTCCTAATTCCAATTGCAGGAGTTATCAGGGATTATGCATAAAAAGGCAGTAATTAACATCCCTTCCTCAACTTTGGCAGGAGAGGCACTAGGGGTGGAGGTGTGGCCTAGAGGAGCATCTAGGAAATGCTGGAGGGCCTAGAGTGGATTGTGGGATGATGGGGAATACTGGCTAAGCTAGAGCTATAGACACTCAGGACTGAACTCTAGGAGGGTGGGTGTGGCCCAAGCGAAGTCTGGCCTAACTGAAGGGCTGGACGCACGCTAAGTGACAGTCAGAGGCGGGCGGGGACCCGGATGTGGGGGCGGGGCCAGCTGGAGGGGAGGCGCGCGGCAGGACCGTTCCCTGTCAGTCCCGCTGCTCTTCCGCGTCCGCGTGCGGGGTGCTGCGCTCACCATCCTCTACTCAGTTACACCTCTGGTTCCCGTGCCTTCGGGGGCTCTGGCTCCAGCAGGGGCGTCTTCCTCGGCGACACGGTCTCTCGCTCACATCGGCGCCATTTTTCCGCTTCTCAGATCTCGCGAGATATGGGGTGTGGCCTAATTCTGGGCGCTTCTCTAGGAGGAGGGGCCTGAGACTAGACTGCAGCTCTTATACAGGAACGGTCTGCTTTTGATTGGTCTTAAATTTCAGAGAAAACTGACAAAAGCTCTTCCCCTCCCCACTTTTATAGCCCAGGTTGGCCTTACACAGAAGTTGACCTTGAACTTGGATGCCAATACACCAGGTTTTAGGTGGCACTGAGTATCAAACCCAGAGTTTTCATATAGGCAAACTCTCTACAAAGCAAGCCACATCCTTAGCTCTGTACACATACACGTACAAATGAATATGTATATGCACAGATGTGAGCAGGTAAGAGTGGAGGTCCAAGGTAGACATTGTCTTCCCTCATTGCTCTCCACTTCATTCACTGAGGCAACATCTCTCACTGAAGTTGGAACTCACCAGTTCCCACCTAGCTAGCTAACTTACTTGTCAGAAGATTCCTGTGTCCACCTCCTAAGTGCCCTGATTACAGGAAGCTGCTATGCCTCACAGGGAGGGCTAGAGATCCAAACTCTTTCTCATTTACATGAGTGTTGTGGGTTTGAATCCTGGTCCCTTGTGTCTGCACAGACCCATCTTCCTAGCAAGCACCGTAAAATTTTCAGCACATCCCGTCTGCAGCAAGAACGAATCTGTTGTCATAGCCCAATGTGAGAAACACTCTAACTAATGGATCTTCAGGTTAGGTGAACAAGCAAATTCCACAGGTAGAGAGGTGTGAACATGAGTCCCACGTGCACTGCTACTGAGAGGTTCCCTGGCCACCCAACTTTCCTTAAGTGCATCCTATGTGCCAGGAACTTAGTACTGCTCTTGGGAGACGCTAGTCAACCAAGAAAATGGAGAGACAATAAATCAACAACAGCAGAAAAATGATCTCGGATGTATCCTAGGAGATAAGAAAACAAACAAAACAGATGTGAAATGAGGAGTCAGGGAAGCCTGTCTAAGGGGGTGACTTGAGCTGTGCCTTGATGCCTACGGAAGCAGAGCACTACAGGAAGCTGGCACAGATGTCCTGAGCTGGCAAAGAGCAAGCTTCCCTTTCGTAAGCAACGGCGAGACCTCTGCACAATTGAAACAGAATAAAGATGTAGTATGGAGGTCAGAAAGAGAACTTGGGTGAGTCCTGTAGGACTTTCAAGAGGTGGAAGAGAGAGAAACCATGGTTTCTGAAGAGGTCATTGATGAATGTTCGTCTTTCCATTTTTGTGTATGTGGTTGCATGTATACATGCATACATGTTTGTGCGGTATTTGTTTGCAGGGTACATGTGCACTTTGTGGCTTGTGCATGTGGAGGCTGGTGGTTGCAGTGGGGGAATAATCCTCCATGCTTCTTCCTCCTTATTCAATGAGACAGAACCTCAAAATCAAACCCAGAGCTCACCAATGTGACTATCCTTGCTCTGAGGATGCAGGGTCTCCACTGTCTGAGGCTGAAACTGCAGGTGGGCCACAGTGCCTACCTGGCATTTACCTGGTATCTGGGGATCTGAACTTAGGTTGTCATATTTCTATGGTAGGATCAGTTGTATGACCAGACTTTCCCCAGGGAAACACAAACACCTCTACTCACCTTAGATAAATAGCCCATGACAGAGCAAAGTATGAATAACACCAAAGCCACTATAGTGAACCAAGGGTTTTTTTGAGTTATTACAGGGATATGGGCAAGGGGTTACTTACTGAGGGAGAAATGACTCAAAGACATTTGAACCTGCCTTACCAAATTCCACCCCTTAATGGGTGTCTTAGTTAGGATTTTTTTTTTTTTTTTTTTGGTTTTTCGAGACAGGGTTTCTCTGTGTAGCCCTGGCTGTCCTGGCACTCACTTTGTAGACCAGGCTGGCCTTGAACTCAGAAATCCGCCTGCCTCTGCCTCCCGAGTGCTGGGATTAAAGGCATGCGCCACCACGCCCGGCTCCTTAGTTAGGATTTTACTGTTGTGAACTAACACCATGACCAAGGCAAATCTTTTTTTTTTTTTTTTTTGAAAATTTTTTTATTAGGTATTTATTTCATTTATATTTCCAATGCTATCCCAAAAGTCCCCCACCCACTCCCACTTCTTAGCCCTGGTGTTCCCCAGTACTGATGCATATAAAGTTTGGATGACCAATGGGCCTCTCTTTCCACTGGTGGCCGACTAGGCCATCTTTTGATACATATGCAGCTAGAGACACAAGCTCCAGGGGGTACTGGTTACTTCATATTGTTGTTCCACCTATAGGGTTGCAGATCCCTTTAGCTCTTTGGTTACTTTCTCTAGCTCCTCCATTGGGGGCCCTGTGATCCATCCAATAGCTGACTGTGAGCATCCACTTCTGTGTTTGCTAGGCCCCGGCATAGCCTCACAAGAGACCGCTATATCTGGGTCCTTTCAGCAAAATCTTGCTAGTGTATGCAATGGTGTCAGCGTTTGGAACCTGATTATGGGATGGATCCCCGGATATGGCAGCTCTAGATGATCCATCCTTTCGTCTCAGCTCCAAATTTTGTCTCTGTAACTCCTTCCATGGGTGTTTTGTTCCCAATTCTAAGAAGGGGCACATTGTCCACACTTTGATCGTTGTTCTTCTCGAGTTTCATGTGTTTAGCAAATTGTATCTTATATCTTGGGTATTCTAAGTTTCTGGGCTAATATCCACTTATCAGTGAGTACATATTGTGTGAGTTCTTTTGTGATTGGGTTACCTCACTCAGGATGATGCCCTCCAGGTCCATCCACTTGCCTAGGAATTTCATAAATTCATTCTTTTTAATAGCTGAGTAGTACTCCATTGTGTAAATGTACCACATTTTCTGTATCCATTCCTCTGTTGAGGGTATCAGGGTTCTTTCCAGCTTCTGGCTATTATAAATAAGGCTGCTACGAACATAGTGGAGCATGTGTTCTTCTTACCGATTGGAAAAGCTTCTGGATATATGCCCAGGAGAGGTATTATGGGATCCTCCGGTAGTACTATGTCCAATTTTCTGAGGAAGTGCCAGACTGATTTCCAGAGTGGTTGTACAAGCTTGCAATTCCACCAACAATGGAGGAGTGTTCCTCTTTCTCCACATCTTCGCCAGCATGTGCTGTCACCTGAATTTTTGACCTTAGCCATTCTGACTGGTGTGAGGTGGAATCTCAGGGTTGTTTTGATTTGCATTTCCCTGATGATTAAGGATGTTGAACATTTTTTCAGGTGCTTCTCTGCCATTCGGTATTCCTCAAGTGAGAATTCTTTGTTTAGCTCTGAGCCCCATTTTTTAATGGGGTTATTTGATTTTCTGGCGTCCAGATTCTTGAGTTCTTTATATATATTGGATATTAGTCCACTATCTGATTTAGGATAGGTAAAGATCCTTTCCCAATCTGTTGGTGGCCTTTTGTCTTATTGACGGTGTCTTTTGCCTTGCAGAAGCTTTGCAATTTTACGAGGTCCCATTTGTCCATTCTCAATCTTACAGCACAAGCCATTGCTGTTCTATTCAGGGAATTTTTCCTCTGTACCCATATCTTCAAGGCTTTTTCCTACTTTCTCCTTTATAAGTTTCAGTGCCTCTGGTTTTATGTGGAGTTCCTTGATCCACTTAGATTTGACCTTAGTGCAAGGATATAAGAATGGATCAATTCCCATTCTTCTACATGATAACCGCCAGTTGTGCCAGCACCATTTGTTGAAAATGCTGTCTTTTTTCCACTGGATGATTTTAGCTCCCTTGTCAAAGACCAAGTGACCATGGGTGTGTGGGTTCATTTCTGGGTCTTCAATTCTATTCCATTGGTCTACTTGTCTGTCGATATACCAGTACCATACAGTTTTTATCACAATTGCTCTATAGTACAGCTTAAGGTCAGGCATGGTGATTCCACCAGAGGTTTTTTTATCCTTGAGCAGAGTTTTGCTATCCTAGGTTGTTTTTTTTTGTTTTGTTTTGTTTTTTGTTTTTTGTTTTTTGTTTTTCGAGACAGGGTTTTTCTGTATAGCCCTGGCTGTCCTGGAACTCACTTTGTAGACCAGGCTGGCCTCGAACTCAGAAATCCGCCTGCGTCTGCCTCCCGAGTGCTGGGATTAAAGGCGTGCACCACCATGCCCGGCCTATCCTAGGTTGTTTGTTATTCCAGATGAATTTGCAGATTGTCCTTTCAAATTCGTTGAAGAATTGAGTTGGAATTTTGATGGGGATTGCATTGAATCTGTAGATTGCTTTTGGCAAGATGGCCATTTTTACTATATTGATTCTGCCAATCCATGAGCATGGAAGATCTTTCCATCTTCTGAGTTCTTCTTTAATTTCTTAATTCAGAGACTTGAAGTTCTTATCATACAGATCTTTCACTTCCTTAATTAGAGTCACGCCAAGGTATTTTATATTATTTATGACTATTGAGAAGGGTGTTGTTTCCCTAATTTCTTTCTCAGCCTGTTTATCCTTTGTGTATAGAAAGGCCATTGACTTGTTTGAGTTAATTTTATATCCAGCTACTTCATTGAAGCTGCTTGTCAGGTTTAGGAGTTCTCTGGTGGAATTTTTAGGGTCACTTATGTAAATACTATCATATCATCTGCAAAAAGTTATATTTTGACTTCTTCCTTTCCAATTTGTATGCCCTTGATCTCCTTTTGTTGTCGAATTGCTCTGGCTAGGACTTCAAGTAAAATGTTGAATAGGTAGGGAGAAAGTGGGCAGCCTTGTCTAGTCCCTGATTTTAGTGGGATTGTTTCCAGCTTCTCACCATTTACTTTGATGTTGGATACTGATTTGCTGTAGATTGCTTTTATCATGTTTAGGTATGGTCCTTGAATTCCTGATCTTTCCAAGACTTTTATCATGAATGGGTGTTGGATTTTGTCAAATGCTTTCTCCGCATCTAACGAGATGATCTTGTGGTTTTTGTCTTTGAGTTTGTTTATATACTGGATTACATTGATGGGTTTCCATATATTGAACCATCCCTGCATCTGTGGAATGAAACCTACTTGGTCAGGATGGATGATTGTTTTGATGTGTTCTTGGATTCAGTTAGCGAGAACTTTATTGAGGATTTTTGCATCGATATTCATAAGGGAAATTGGTCTGAAGTTGTCTATCTTTGTTGGGTCTTTCTGTGGTTTAGGTATCAGAGTAATTGTGGCTTCATAGAATGAGTTGGGTAGAGTACCTTCTGCTTCTATTTTGTGGAATAGTTTGTGAAGAACTGGGATTAGATCTTCTTTGAAGGTCTGATAGAACTCTGCACTAAACCCATCTGGTTCTGGGCATTTTTTGGTTGGGAGACTATTAATGAATGCTTCTATTTCTTTAACTTTGGTACCTGGTATCTGTCTAGAAACTTGTCCATTCCGTCCAGGTTTTCCAGTTTTGTTGATTATAGCCTTTTGTAGAAGGATCTGATGGTGTTTTGGATTTCTTCAGGATCTGTTGTTATATCTCCCTTTTCATTTCTGATTTTGTTAATTTGGATGCTTTCTCTGTGTCCTCTAGTGAGTCTGTCTAAGGGTTTATCTATCTTGTTGATTTTCTTAAAGAACCAGCTCCTTGCTTGGTTGATTCTTTGAATAGTTCTTCTTGTTTCCACTTGGTTGGTTTCCCCCCTGAGTTTGATTATTTCCTGTCATCTACTCCTCTTGGGTGAATTTGCTTCCTTTTGTTCTAGAGCTTTTAGGTGTGTTGTCAAGCTGCTAGTGTGTGCTCTCTCTAGTTTCTTTTTGGAGGCACTCAGAGCTATGAGTTTTCCTCTTAGAAATGCTTTCATTGTGTCCCATAAGTTTGGGTATGTTTTGGCTTCATTTTCATTAAACTCTAAAAAGTCTTTAATTTCTTTCTTTATTCCTTCCTTGATCAAGGTATCATTGAGTAGAGTGTTGTTCAGTTTCCACGTGAATGTTGGCTTTCTATTATTTATGTTGTTATTGAAGATCAGCCTTAGTCCATGGTGATCTGATAGGATGCATGGGACAATTTCAATATTTTTGTATCTGTTGAGGCCTGGTTTTTGACCAATTATATGGTCAATTTTGGAGAAGGTACCATGAGGTGCTGAGAAGAAGGTATATCCTTTTGTTTTAGGATAAAATGTTCTGTAGATATCTGTTAAATCCATTTGTTTCATAACTTCTGTTAGTTTCACTGTGTCCCTGTTTAGTTTCTGTTTCCATGATCTGTCCATTGGTGAAAGTGGTGTGTTGAAGTCTCCCACTATTATTGTGTGAGGTGCAATGTGTGCTTTGAGTTTTACTAAAGTTTCTTTAATGAATGTGGTTGCCCTTGTATTTGGAGCATAGATATTCAGAATTGAGAGTTCCTCTTGGAAGATTTTACCTTTGATGAGTATGAAGTGCCCCTCCTTGTCTTTTTTGATGACTTTGGGTTGGAAGTCGATTTTATTAGATATTACAGTGGCTACTCCAGCTTGTTTCTTCAGACCATTTGCTTGGAAAATTGTTTTCCAGCCTTTCATTCTGAGGTAGTGTCTATCTTTTTCTCTGAGATGAGTTTCCTGTAAGCAGCAAAATGTTTTGTCCTGTTTGTGTAGCCAGACTGTTAGTCTATGTCTTTTTATTGGGGAGTTGAGTCCATTGGTATTAAGAGATATTAAGGAAAAGTAATTGTTGCTTCCTGTTATTTTTGTTGTTAAAGTTGGCATTCTGTTTTTGTGGCTGTTTTCTTTTAGGTTTGTTGAAGGATTACTTCCTTGTTTTTTCTAGGACGTGGTTTCTGTCCTTGTATTTGTTTTTTTTTTCTTTCTGTTATTATCCTTTGAAGGGCTGGATTCGTGGAAAGATAATGTGTGAATTTGGTTTTGTCGTGGAACACTTTGGTTTCTCCATCTACGGTAATTGAAAGTTTGGCTGGGTATAGTAGCCTGGGCTGGCATTTGTGTTCTCTTAGTGTCTGTATAACATTTGTCCAGGATCTTCTGGCTTTTATAGTCTCTGGTGAAAAATCTGGTGTAATTCTGATAGGCTTGCCTTTATATGCTACTTGACCTTTTTCCCTTACTACTTTTAATAATATATCTTTATTTAGTGCATTTGTTCTGATTATTATGTGTCAGGAGGAATTTCTTTTCTGTTCCAGTCTATTTGGAGTTCTGTATGCTTCTTGTATGTTCATGGGCATCTCTTTCTTTATGTTTGGGAAGTTTTCTTCTATAATCTTGTTGAAGATATTTGCTGGTCCTTTGAGTTGAAAATCTTCATTCTCATCCACTCCTATTATCCATAGGTTTGGTCTTCTCATTGTGTCCTGAATTTCCTGGATGTTTTGAGTTAGGATCTTTTTGCATTTTGCATTTTCTTTGATTGTTGTGCCGATGTTCTCTATGCAATCTTCTGCACCTGAGATTCTCTCTTCCATCTCTTGTATTCTCTTGCTGATGCTCGCATCTATGGTTCCAGGTTTCTTTCCTAGAGTTTCTATCTCCAGTGTTGCCTCACTTTGGGTTTTCGTTATTGTGTCTACTTCCCTTTTAAGGTCTAGTATTGTTTTGTTCATTTCCATCATCTGTTTGGATGTGTCTTCCTGTTTTTCTTTAAGGACTTGCAACTCTTTAGCAGTGTTCTCCTGTATTTCTTTAAGTGAGTTATTAAAGACCTTCTTGATGTCTTCTACCATCATCATGAGATATGCCTTTAAATCTAGGTCTAGGTTTTCAGGTGTGTTGGGGTGCCCTGGACTGGCTGAGGTGGGAGTGCTGGGTTCTGATGATGGTGAGTGGTCTTGGTTTCTGTTAGTAAGATTCTTACATCGGCCTTTTACCATCTGGTAATCTCTGGAGTCAGTTGTTATAGTTGTCTCTGGTTAGAGCTTGTTCCTCTCGTGATTCTGTTATTCTCTACCAGCAGACCTGGGAGACTAGCTCTCTCCTGAGTTTCAGTGGTCAGAGCACTCTCTGCAGGCAGGCTGTCCTCTTTCAGGGAAGGTGCATGGATATCTGTTGTTTGGGCTTGTCTCCTGGCAGAAGATGAAGGCCCGAAACAGGACCTGTCCCAGAAGCTGTTAGCTTCTGTAGTCCACACTCTCACCTGTGAAGACTAGTCTTGGTGGAGTCCGGGAACCAAGATGTCTCCTGCAGATCCTCTGGCAATTCCCTCCCGGGCCAGGCAGATACCTCTCCTCTGGCCGGGAAGGTGCCCAGATGTCTGGAGTGTGAAAAGGGGGCTGCCTCAGAAGCTCCCAAGGCAACTCTTAAAAAGAACATTTAATTGGGACTGGTTTACAGGTTCAGAGCTTCATTCAGTTATCATAAAGGCAGGTATATGACAGCATCCAGGCAGACATCGTGGAGGAGGAAAAATTGAGAGTTCTACAGCTTCATCTGAGGGCCGCAAGCAGAATACTGGCTTCTAGGCAGCTAGGATGAGGGTCTGAAAGCCCACACCCACAGTGACACACCTACTCCAACAAGGCCACACCTACTCCAACACGGCCACACCCTCTAATAGTGTCACTCCCTGGGCTGAACCAGCACAATAAAAGCTCATAAAAGTTCATAAAAGCTCATAAAAGCTGGGAACCTGGAACGCACTGCATAGCAACTCAACAGGTTAGAGAGTATTCTTTCCAAGTGACTCAGTTGATCTAAACCTCTTCCAGGTAGCTGGCCGGGTCTCAGAGTCTTATTTGTAGTTTCACTTTTCTGAGAGTGACTCTGAGCAATCTGTGTGGTTTACTATGTATGGCAGGGAGGGGCCTGGTGAACCTTGTCAGTTTCAGGGACTTCCTGAAGCTATTTTAAATGTTTATCTTTAGGCTTAAGGAGCTTCCTATGGGGTGGAACAGCTACACAACACCTGAGCCACTTCCCCAACCATATAGATGTCTCTGGGGGGAAGATCTAATATCTTTTTCTGGTGATCATTTGTAGGGTGGGCTTAGGGTTACATGGTAAAATAGAACTTAGATCTCAGATTTCTATACATTTAGCCATTCAAGAGATGTTTATTGAGTCATAAGCAACTGTAGAATTCATATGCAACATGTATTTAGGTAAACATATATTTAATCTGTATGTGCCACTATAGGTAAAGGAGATGGTTAGAAGACATTTAAAAACAGAAAAATGGAGGCTAGAAAGATGACCCAGTGGTCGAGTGGTAGAGAACCCAGGTTCAGTGCCCAGCACCCACATGGTAGCTCACAACTGTCTGTTCCTGGGAATTGGATGTCCTCTGCTGGCACTTGTACTCACACAGATACACACATACACACATACACATAAATAAATAGTATAAATCTCTTAAAAAGTAAAATTGAAACTGAAAAAAGAGAAAACAGTTGAATGCCCAGCTCTAAATGAGACCTATATATCACACCCTTCCCTCCAGGGATCATCTTCTCAAAAGAAATTCATAACATAAGAACCAGAAGGGTCAATAACGTCAAGGACACCATAACCCCTGATAGACTGACCACATACCGAGGCAAGCCCCGCTTCCAAGAATAAAGGGGCAACACAAACTAGATCCAATGAGGGAATTTTTTTTTAAGATTTATTTATTTATTATATGTAAGTACACTGTATTGTAGCTGTCTTCAGACACTCCAGAAGAGGGCGCCAGATCTCGTTGCGGATGGTTGTGAGCCACCATGTGGTTGCTGTGATTTGAACTCTGGACCTTCGGAAGAGCAGTCAGGTGCTCTTACCCACTGAGCCATCTCACCAGCACCCGAGGGAATTTTTAAAAAGAAATAAAGAAATTGTTTAAAGTTCATTTGGAATGGATGAGATGATGGAGAGAGGGTGGGGATGTCACTCAGTAGGCTGTGGTAGAGCCCTTGCCATCCCAGCACTGGCAAGTGGAGGCAAGAGGGTCAGGAGTTCAAAGTCATCTTCAGTTATATGTAGAATTCAATAGCAGCCTGCACAACATGAGACCCTGCCTCAAAAAACTAAAACAAGCCAAGAATGTTAGCACATACCTTTAATCCCAGTATTTGGTAGGCAGAAGCAGTCTGATCTCTATGCGTTAAAGACCAGCCTGATCTACATAAAAGTTCTAGGCTAGCCAGAGCTACATAGTGAAACCCTATCTCACAAACAAACAAACAAACAAACAAACAAACAAACAAACAAACATACAACTAACCCCTAAACAACATCCCCCAAAACAATGATACCAAGAACAAAGGGGAGGAGGATCAAGGAAGTAATACAATGTTGGAATTAAAAGTGTGTTACCACACCCAGGCTTCTTCAGTTTCTTTGGTAATGGAATCACAGGTGTGTCACCATGTGTAGCTAGTAAGATCTTTTTTAAGAGAGGAGTGAAGCCTGGAGAGATGGCTCAACATACAAGTAACACACTCATACACATAAAATAAAATAGTTGGTCAACATGCACAGATTAAGAGACTGTTGAATGCTCAGCTCTAAATGAGACCTGTATAATCACACCCCTCCCTCCAGGGATCATCTTCTCACAAGAAATGTCAGAAAGAATGTAAGAATCAGAGATGGTCAATATCATCAAGAAAACAGTGGCCCCTGACAGGCTACCCACATGCCAAGAAGGAAGAAAGGAAGAGAGAGAGAGAGAGAGAGAGAGAGAGAGAGAGAGAGAGAGAGAGAGAGAGAGAGAGAGAGAGCGCAAGCTTCAGGTTCATTTGGAACCGATGGGAGGGTGGAAAGAGGGTGGTTATGGGAGAATCTAGGGGTGGTAGGGAATATGTTCAAAATATGTTGTATAAAATTCTCAAATATGGGGCTGGTGAAATGGCTCAGTGGGTAAGAACACTGACTGCTTTTCCAAAGGTCCTGAGTTCAAATCCGGGCAACCACATGGTGGGTCACAACCACCCGTAATCTGTAATGAGATCTGATGCCCTCTTCTGGTGTGTCTGAAGACAGCTACAGTGTACTTGTGTATAATAATAAATAAATCTTTGGGCCAGAGTGAGCAGAGGTCAAATTCAATTCCCAAAAACGACATGAAGGCTCACAACCATATCTGTACAGCTACAGTGTACTCATATACATAAAATAAATAAATACAAAAAAATTCTCAAATATGTAGCCGAAGAACACTGCATTTTTCATCTTCCTGGTCTCCACATCCAGAGTGACCAGATTATAAGTATATACCACATCTGCTGCATGTCATATTGGTGACCCAATTCAGGGTTTTGTGTATTCAGGGTTTCTCTGTATAGCCCTGGCTGTCCTGGAACTAACTTTGTAGACCAGGCTGGCCTCGAACTCAGAAATTCGCTTGCTTCTGCCTCCCGAGTACTGGGATTAAAGGCGTGCACCACCACGCCCGGCTCAGCCTCTTTTTTGTTGCAAGGTGGAGAGGTGCTTCTGTGCTGGAGAAGGGAGGACAGGGTGAGGCTGAGGTAAGAACGGGGCCATAAGGAAGGGAGAGGAGGGGCCGGATATAAGAAATGTTGTGCAAGAGCCCACAGGATGTGGTGCTGAGGCCTGGCTAGAATGTAGGTGATAGCAGTTCACAGTGTAGAGCTGTCCCTAACCTAATGATTCAGAACTGTCTGTTAGAATATATCAGCCCACTTTTCTTCTCTCCAACACTTCTCAATCAGGCACCCTTCCCAATACTTAACCGTCCACCCTGCTCATAGTCTTGCTTCCTGTGAATAGGGTGTCCTTTGTACCAGTGCAGTGAGGGGACTGTATTAGTCAGGGTTCTCTAGAGTCACAGAACTTATGGGTAGTCTCTATAGAGTAAAGGAATTTGTTGATGACTTACAGTCTGCAGTCCGCCTCCCAGCAATGGTCAACAGCAGCTGTGAATGGAAGTCCAAGGGTCTAGCAGTTGCTCAGTCCCACACGACAAGCAGTCGAAGGAGAGAGTCTTTCTTCTGCCAATGTCCTTATGTAGGTCTCCAGCAGACCTTGAACTCGGAGATCTCCCTGTCTTAATCTTCTGGAATCCATAGCCACAATGTCTCAAGATCTCCATACCAAGATCCAGGTCAGAAACTTCTATCTCCCAGCCTCCAGATTAGGATCACTGGTGAGCCTTTCAATCCTGGATTGTAGTTCATCCCAGATATAGTCAACTTGACAACCAGGAATAGCCACTGCAGGGACTGTACCCTCAAAGTGCACAGAGGGGAGAGCAATCTGCATAGTGAGTTTGAGGGGGAAAAGATGGAAACCCCTTCTGCTCTTTCTTCCTCCCCCTTGTTATCCTCCTCCTCTTCCTTTTGTGTAGCCCAGGCTGGCCTCATTGCTTTGTAGCCTTGATGGCTGCACTCCCGGGTCTTCTGCTTTCACCTCATGTATGCTGGGATGATGGGGTGCCGGTTTATGGGGTGCTGGAGATGGAAGCAAGGACTTTCTTTGTGCCAGGAAACCATTCCATCTCTTGAGCTATGTCCCCGACTGACTTTGTTTCACTTCTTCTCTTTTGTTCCCTTTTCTTTCTTCTTTAACCTCCCTCTGTCTTCTGTCTTGGTATTGGGTTGGAACATAGAGCTTCATGCGCGATAAGCAAACACTACCAACCAACTGAGCTATCTCCCTAGCCCTTTACTTTTTTATAATGGAAATTTATTTATTTAAAATTACAATTGAGTTCATTTTTTTTGCCATGTGTGTGTGGGCACACATGTGCTATGCTGTGTATGTTGAGGTCACAGGGCACCTAGCAGACTTGGTTCTCTTCTTCCATCATGTGGGTCCTAGGCATGGAACCAAGTTGTCAGACTTGCTAGGAAGCATCTCTACTTGCTGAGTCATCTCACTGGCTCTAAATAATTTATATACTATCATTATTTTAAATATTTATCTGTGTTTATTTTATGTATATAAATGCTTTGTCTACACATGTGTATATGTACCATGTGTGTGCCTGGGCCCAGGAGGCCAGAAGAAGGTGTTTGATACCCTGGGACTGGCGTTATAGATAGTTGTGAGCTACTTTGTGAGCACTAGGATTCAAACCCTGGTCCTCTAGGAGAGCAGTCAGTGCTCTTAACTGCTGAGCCATCTCTCTAGCACCTATATGTTATTACTGGGAGGGAACACACAAAAGAGGAAAACTTTGCATAGTTGGTTCCATCCCTCCACCTTTATGTGAGTTCTGGGGATGAAATTCAAAAAGTCATGAACTCATATGAGGCCTGAATACTAGATAAAGAACTACAGGCAAATAAGGAATGTTGAGAAAGAGAGAAATAGTCTTCCCCCAAGAAGAACATACTAAGTTGTTTCCAATATCAAATGGTCAGCCCTGAAAGCACACACGTACAAAGGATATTGTACAGACTGAGCAAGTATATTTAGGACAGGGAAAATGATTATTTTATAATCTCAAAAAATAATTATTTTATAATTTAAAGTAAATAAATCTTAATTTTTAATACTGGTTGTGAAACCAGACAGAAGACGCATGCCTTTAATTTTAGCACCTACAAGGCAAAGGATACAGAGAGATCTGTAGGAGTTCAAGGCTAACCTGGTCTACAAAGTAAGTTTCTGTCTGTCTGTCTCTGTGGTCTCTCTGTTTCTTTCTCTCTTTCTCTCCTTCAGGGCTGGGTTTAACTTCATGCTAAGCAAGTATTCTCGATCTTAAACTAAAGTGTAAAAGAATTCAGAGATGAAGTTGTCCAGCCACACTCAAGGACTGTTAAAAATTTTTGCAGAACAAACAAGAGGCCTGATGAGGCCCAGCTGCATCCTTGTGCTTATTTTTCAGCCAAGGTTGGTTTCTTGAGGCAAATGCAGAGGGGGAAAGGAAAAAGGACCAGATGGACTTTTCTGGGCAGCCTTCCCCAAACCTCCTCAAAGGATCTTATTGTAGTCCAGGACAGCCTCAAAATCAGCTACGTAGGGGCCGGTGAGATGGTTTAGTGGGTTAAGGCCCTCACCGCCAAACCCCTGATGAACTGAGTTTGATTCAATTCCTGGAATCTGCCTGGGGGAAGTAGAGAATTAAGTTCTCAAGGTTGTCCTCTGACCTACATGCATGCATGTGTGTGTGCCCCCTTCTCTCTCTCTCTCTCTCTGTCTCTCTCTGTCTCTCTCTGTCTCTCTCTCTCTGTCTCTCTGTCTCTCTCTCTCTGTCTCTCTGTGTCTCTCTGTGTCTCTCTCTGTCTCTCTGTCTCTCTCTCTCTACACACACACACACACACACACACACACACACACACACACACACACACACGGTTTTTTAAAAGTCAGCAATATAGCCAAGGGTGACATTGAATTCTTGGTCCCCCTGCCTCTACCTCTTAAGTACTGAGATCGATCGTAGGCATGCACCATCACACCCAATTTTATGCAGACCTGATGAAACCGTGAGGATTATGCTTGAGACGCAAGCTTTTTTACAAACCAAGTCACATTCCCAGCCCCAGAACTCAGTAATTTACTTCTTGCTTTTACTTGACACATGTTTATTACCTCAGTGATGAGAGGAAGTGGAAAGGTCTAACTGTCCACGTCTCCTAACTCTGGGCAGTGCACAGCACTTTGCTCCCAGGGCAGGACATGATTTGTTACATACATACAAGGCAGCTGGGAGGTAGGTTCTGCAGCAATTACTATTGGACACAAGAGAAAATGGAGACTTAGATAGCAAGTCAACCCACAGGAAGGCAGTACCAGGCATGGGGTGCTACAGTGCTCATCCTCCATACACAGGGGTCCCACTGGGCTTGAGGCCACAGCCTGAGTATTCTGGCCAGTGCAGATAAGATAACCAAGGCTTCCACTGGCAGGGTTTGGATCCCAGGCAGGCAAGCAGGCAGGCTGGTGGATGGACGATCAGATCTTCTCCACATAATTTCCTGGAAAGAGACCTTCCTGGCCATGAAGCCGACCCTTCCACCAGCCAGAAGAGTCTGTGGGAGAAAAGAGCTTCAAGTGCCCGGTGTACACTGGAGAAAGCCTGAATGTCTAGTCTGTAGCTATCTTAGATTTTTATTTTAATTAATTAATTAATTATGCTTTTAAGATATGGTCTTGTGTGGCTCGGGCTGTTTTCGAACACACTATGTGTGGGACTAGAGAGATGGCTTAGTAGAGAAAGTACTTTTTTTTACATGTGTGAGGACCCGAATTTGGTTCTTTAGAACCAATGAAAGCCCTATGCAGTGGTAGATGTCACGTCTGTTAGTCCAGCTCAGTGGTGAAACAGGAGAATTCCCCAGAAACTCTTGGGTGACCTAGCCTGGCATATATGATGGCAAGCAACAAGAGACACTATCGTAAACAAGGTGGAAGGTAAGGACTGACCCTAGACTGCCCTCTGACCTCTGTATGTGCACCATGACACCTGTGCATCTTCAGTAAAAGAGAAATGCACATTTGTATGCACACACATACGCACAGATACACACATAGATAAGTGCACAGACACACATGCCCATGTACACGTGCTCACACACGAAGATGTGTGCGTTCTGTGCTATGTTGTTAAGTTTGTCCTTGGATTCCTAAGCCTAACCCTGAATCTTCCCCCTGAGGACTGTGATTATAGGCATGAACAGTCACACTCGGTGCTGTTTTAATTGGAGACTGGCCCAGCTCGGCTATATACTCTACATCCTCTTGAAGTTCTAGGATTATAAGTATGTGCCATCATGAATGGCTCTCAGGAGTTGGATCTGAAGTTGATTGGGATCAAGTCCAGGGCCATGTACCTGCTACTCAGTGTTCTACTGAGTAGTTTACTGACTAAGCCTGTACCCAGACTTCCATCTCTTTCCCACCCTTCCATTCCCCCATCCCTCCCTTACATTGGGAAGGATGGAACCGAGAACCTCATGCTTTGCAGGAAGTGCTCTCCTGCTGACCTGCGTTCACCGTCTCTGTCATTCTCTAGATGATTTCTGTGCGCTCTTTTATCACACTACCTTCTTCCACAGACCCTGTCCTTCAACCCTCAGGTGTAGTCTGGAATAATCAGGTCCCCTTGACATCCAGGAGGCCTTGCAACCCCCTTGTGGAGTGTGAGGAACCTATCTGTGGTTACCCCAGAGGATGGAGGTAGGAATTGGGCAGGGCCATCTAGACCCAAGCTTCCTTCCTACTGTCAAGAATTTGTAAAGTCTGACAAAAATAAAGGTTCCAGCCTGGCAATGTGGTGACCAAGAGGCTGAGGGAGGAAGGATAATGAATGCAAAACCATCCTAGGCATGCCCTTGTCTCTAAATGAAATAAAATAACAAAGATGCTTAGGCACTAGGTGTGATGAAGTCACAGCCCTTGTGCTTTAGGATAAGAGACAAAGATATCAAGACTATGCAGCTCTGGTGAGGCTGTGAGCTGAATACCCCTGTTTATTCATTTATCCTTTTTTTTTTTTCTTGTTTTTGCTTTTTTTGTTTTTCGAGACAGGGTTTCTCTGTGTAGCCTTGGCTGTCCTGGAACTCACTTTGTAGACCAGGCTGGCCTCGAACTCAGAAATCCACCTGCCTCTGCTTCCCAAGTGCTGGGATTAAAGGCATTCACCACCACGCCCAGCTCATTTATCCTTTTTTTTTTTTTTTAAATGAATGTGCACTGCAGTACTCAACTTTAATTTTTTATTACACTTTCTTTTTCAATAATGTTACGTGTATGATATGAATAATGTATGTTGCATGCTTTTGCATGTGTGTGGGAGCCCATGATTGTGGGTGCATGTGTGCATGGAGACCCCATGTCGTCATCCTCTTCTGCTCATCTACCTTATTCAGTGAGGAAGAATCTTCCAGTCAGAATCACAGCTCAACGATGTGGCTAGGCCTGCTATCCAGCTTGCTCTACGGGTCCTGTGTCTTTCTTTAGTCAGGGATTACAGATACACTGCCATGCCTACCCAGCATTTACTGGTATCTGGGAATCAGAACTCTGGTCTTCATGTTTTCTTTTTTCTTTCTTTCTTTCTTTCTTTCTTTCTTTCTTTCTTTCTTTCTTTCTTTCTTTCTTTCTTTCTCTCTCTCTCTCTCTCTCTCTCTCTCTCTCTCTCTCTCTCTCTCTCTCTCAAAGATGTATTTATTTAAGAGGGAGTCAGATCTCCTTACGGATGGTTGTGAGCCACCATGTGGTTGCTGGGATTTGAACTCAGGACCTTTAGAAGAGCAGTCGGGTGCTCTTACCCGCTGAGCCATCTCTCCAGCCCAGTCTTCATGTTTTTCAAGGCAAGAGATTTAACCATGGAGACATCTCCTCAGCCCAGCTTTGGTGTGTGTGCGTGTGTGTGTTTAGGTCAAAGTCCAATCTTTCCTTCTATCATGTGATTGTGTGTGTCCTGCAGATGAAACTTATCCACTGGGCCATCTCATTAGCCCTTGTCCCTGTTCTTGCATGGACGGAAAGGCTATGTAGTAATGTGTGACTGCCTCACTGTATCTGAGTTCTGAAGACTCCCCACTCTCAACCCCTGTCCCAGAATACAAACCTTCTATGAGGATCTCAATGACTTCATTCACGTTAAAGCTCAGCTCATCCACATCCTGGCCTATGTATTGGTATAGTGCCCGGCACCTCGGGCCATGTGTCCGTGGTTGGGGCTTAGGCCGGCCCACTCCTGGCACAGGTCTCTGCCCTATACTTCGCTTCCTTTGCATGCTGTAGGGGGAACAGCATGGGTCTCAGCACAGCCCTAGATACTCCCCTATCCCACGAGGACCTCCCGGGGCTGTGCCCTCCATCTTTTCCCACCTACCCTGCCACACCCTGGTCAGGCACATTAAGGAATTCTGTACTGTGCTCTGAAGGTGGCCGTGCTCGAGGACGTCTGCTGGCTCCTAGGGTTGAGGACGGAGGGCCCCGTGGAGGCCTCTGGGAACTCCTACCAGATGTGATCTCCAGGGGTAGGGACCTTACCTGGGAAGAGGGTGGTACCCCATTTCGATTCAAACCTATGGTGGAAGCAAAGATAGAGATATGTGTCATGAGTGGCTGTGAACATTTGAGGAGTTATCTCTAAGTTCTAAGCCTGACAGAAGATGCAGCCACTCTCAACCCAGTGTGGTCAGAAATGTGTCTAAGGGCCAGGAGTGGTGATGCTTGCCTTTAGTCCCAGCACTTGGGGAGTCAGTGGCAGGTGGATCTCTGTAAGTTCTAGGCCAGCCAGGACCACATAGGGAGACCCTGTCTCCAAAACAAAAACATGTTGATGCACTTAACTCCAGTACTTGGGGAGGCAGAAGCAGATGGATCTCTTTAAGTGTCAGTACTACATATTGAAACCCTATCACACACAATCGCTCGTGCATGCACTTGCACACACACACACACACACACACACACACACACACACACACCACCACCACCACCAAAACTAAAAGAAAAGGACAGAATGTAAATGAGGGACTCTGGAGGTAGGAGGATGTAGAATGAGTGGCTTTAAAAGTTATGTATTATTATTGTTTGTGTGTATAATGCATGTGTGGGATACATGGTACAGCACACACGTGGGGGTCAGAGACCAACTCTATGGAGTTGGTCCCCTCTTTCCACACTTTCTTGCGTTCTGAGGAACAAATTCAGGCCTCCAAGAGGAATTTGAGGGTTTCTTTCTTCCTCTTCTTTTTCCTCCCCCTCTTCCTTCTCTCCCTTTCTCTCTCTCTCCCCACTCCCTTCCACCTCTCATTCCACCTTTGAGTCAGGGTTTCACTATGTAGCCCTGGCTCTTTCAGAGATCAACGTGCCTCTGCCTCCTGTATCCTGGAATTAAGTGTTCACTACACCCAGATCAGATGTATGTGCGAGCGTGTGTGTGTGTGTGTGTGTGTGTGTGTTTATTTTCAAGACAGGGTGTCATGTAGCCCGGTTGCATCACATTCCCTGTGTAGTTGATACACCTAAATTTATATGGCTTTCTGCATGCTAAGCAAGCATTCTATGACTGGGCTAAAAGTGGTGTGGAAATTTAGATAGCAAATCCAAGCAGGGGTTTGGCCGCAAGAATAAATTTGGTGAGTTGACTAAAGAAAACATATTAGGCTAGGGAAGAGGTCGTGACTAGCTAGGGTAGGGTAGTTTTTTTTTGGTATTTATTTATTTATTTATTTATTTATTTATTTATTTATTTTCCAGAGCTGAGGACTGAACCCAGGGCCTTGCGCTTGCTAGGCAAGCACTCTACCACTGAGCTAAATCACCAACCCAGTTTTTTTTTTAAAGATTTATTTATTTTTATTTTATTTATACTAGTACACTATAGCTGTCTTCAGACACACAGGAAGAAGGCATCAGATCCCATTAGAGATGGTTGTGAGCCACCATGTGGTTGGTGGGATTTGAACTCAGGACCTCTGGAAGAGCAGTCTTAACCACTGAGCCATTTCTCCAGCCCTAGGGTAGGTTCTTAAAGGTATTCCCAATTTTGTTTATCCTGCATCTTATAGTATATAGGAGAGCTATGGTGAGGTGAGATACTATTCTTGTTAGCTTCTTAAGTCCACAGCAGACAAAGGAAGTCACCAAGAGAGGTAAGGAGATACAATCCTTACCTCTGGGAGGTCCAGGGGCTGCTCGAGTGGGAGCCTGCGCTGACCTTCGAGGTCTACCCTGGGCTAAGCCCTTCCGTGTAGGCTCTGAAAGAAGAAGAAATCAGAGATAGGTTTGAATTGTGGCCCGGCCAGACTAGGTTCTTGACCCAGTGCCTCCAACACTCCTCCACATTGGTTCAGCTTGAGACCACGGCCCTGTCCACACTCAATGGTTCTTCTACGTTAGTTGCAGGTGGGGATTAATATCTATTTTTTGAGCTCTCCCACTCCAGGATACGCTCCACCGGCTGTTGACAGCTTCGTGTTGATTTTATGGGCATCCCTTTCCACGTTTCTCTTTCTCTTATTGGCAATTTCTCTAAAGCGAGATGTCTTCCTCTATACCTTGACTCTAGAGGCCCGGACCTCTCTAGACTAGCCTAGTTAGCTGGCTCCGCCCCCACAAAGTTGATTGGCCTTCAGTGAACCATGGCCCAGGCCCCTTCCCCATGATGCCCAGTTCTGGTTCCCGCTGACTTACTGGTGCTCTTAGGCAATCCGTCCCCAATGCTGATAGTGAGAGCTCGACCCCCAGCCTTGAGCACAGCCAAGTCACCTGTCCCGCGAGAGAAGGTGACGTTTCGGGTACTGCCTCCGCCCCAGCCTTCTTTCTTCACCCGGAACTGTAGTCTAGGGGAGAGAAAGGAGTTTGGGGGGTGCCAGTTGGGGGTCCCTCTTCCACACCCTACTGGTGCCCGGGACCCTGCAGTAGGTAGGTCGGGCGGAGGATGGTGCTCAAGCTGGCTATGGATTGAGGGGCGTACAGGTCGCTGAAGGTGAGGGGAAGGGGCCTGCGCGCTGCTTCTTCAAAACGCTTGCACAGAAGGCTGACAAACTCGGTCTTGAAGATACTTTCTAAGAAGCTGTCCGCAGCCTCTTCTTGAAGGATGAAGAAGTCATCCTGTCGGGTGCTGGGGAAAAAGTAAGAGAACATTAAGTGAGGGTGTAGGATGACATGATGTGTAGCGTCCAATCTATGAAGATCAAGCTGGGGGAAGGGAGAAGGAGGAACCTGGGAAGGTGGTAACTGAGAAGGACCAGAGGTCAGGTAGGAAGAGGGACAGAAATTGTCTCCACACAAAGATCATGAAAGTAGAGCAGGACCTGAGTTGCATTCTCTGGGACCCACTTGGTGGAATGCCTTTGCACAGACCTCCACTCATGTGCTGTGATGTGTGCCCCTTCCCCCAAATAAAATGTAATTAAATAGTTTGTTGAAGATCATGAAAGTAGAGGCAAGTGAATGTGGCAGGTAGCAGCAAGACAGCTATAGGTATCTTTTTTTTTTTTAAAAAGATTTATTTATTATATATAAGTACACTGTAGCTGTGTTCAGACACACCAGAAGAGGGCATCAGATCTCGTTACGGATGGTTGTGAGCCACCACGTGGCTGCTGGGATTTGAACTCCAGACCTTCGGAAGAGCAGTCGGGTGCTCTTACCCACTGAGCCATCTCACCAGCCCCAGCTATAGGTATAATAGCACCTAAAGTTACCATGGTAACAAGCAAGGAGGCAGCACAGGAACACCTGACAGATGGGTTACTACAGGACAGGTGGCTACTTGGCCTTACCTGAGAGACACCCCTCGGAGGGCCTGGATCTCCAGTTTCTTCTTCAGGACTTCACGCACCAGACCCTTCTCTGGTCCCCTTTTCACCTTCTCTCTCCCAATCACATACACACACTTTGGGGTCAGGATCAAGTCCCGTTTGATAGGCTGCAGGAAGACAAAGCCAGAAGCTGATGGGTGGTCCCCAGGGGATGGGCAGCCTGGCCAGAGGATCAACCCTAGACAAGGGTGGAGCTTTCAGGGCAAGTGACTAGGAAACCTCTTTGTGTGTGAGTTGCTAAATCATGTAAGAAATAGAGTAAAGGTAAGGTTATATTGTTTAGAAAATGTATGTCAGGGCTAGTCGACAGGTAGAAGATAAAAGAAACACCTGATAGCTGTGTGTGTGTGTGTGTGCGCGTGTGCGCGTGTGTGTGTGTTGTGGAATGCTGCCTTCTGGGTATGACATGGCTGTTGCCCTCTGCAGCCAAATTTACCCTCAAGAGACTTGCACAAGATTGGGCCTACTAACTTTTGATTTCGGGTGAGAGATTCATGTGGCCCTGTCCTTCCTTGAACATCTCGAGGCAGTTAATGGTTTGTGCGGGAGAATGGGAGGTATTTTTCTCCTGCAGTCTGGCCAATTTTAAGTTGCCAGTGCTTCTGTAACTAATCTCTGATCCACGTTCCTGGAAATAACCCAGAATAAACTTATCGCGTCACTGAGCTACACTTCGACGGAATCATTTCTTTGCTCTATCGTTAGTGTCCTATTTGGAGTAAAGAGACATTTTGTTAGTCTCTCTAGGAAAAGTTCACAAAACTGTATGCATGTGTATACATTTGTGCTGGGAATGGAAGCCTTGCATGCTAAGCATGAGAGGCCAAATCTACTCCATCTTGGGATCAGCCTCCATTTTAAAGGAAAAAAAAAAAGCCTGAGAACTTGAGCTGCAGCTGAACCCAAGCTCCACCCAAGTACCAGAAAGGACTCCTTGGCTTCTCCTTGGCCCATACCGCAAATTTACTCCCTAGATACTTCCTAGCAACAGTTAATCAAAGATGAGTCTGATTGTTTCAGCTGTACTTGCAGACTGGTGGTGACTAGATGTGGTCTTGCTTTAGATTGCCCACCTGTCAGCTTATTGTCATTCTGTGAGATGCTTGCCAGGCTGGATACCCCTCACTTGTTCCCATTTCCTAAAATAGATTGTCCTGCTGAGGGTTCAGGCTGCTCCACCTTCCTGTTCTGCTGTGTCAGGGTTGGACTGGAGGAGAGCCCAAGCCTGAGCTTGTAGTAAAGAGACCCTAATTCGATTGCATTGGAAACAGCTCCCTGGTGTTTTTGGGGGATTCACAATGCTTCCTAGAATACTAAGCACACACTGAGCCACACGCCCTCAGCTCAGCTTTTGTAAAGGTATGGATTGAGGTCAGGTACTGGTGGCATACACTTTACATCTCAGTACTTAAGAGGCAGAGGCAGGTGGATTTCTGTGAGTTCAAGGCCAACCTAGTTTACAGAGTGAGTTCTAGAATAGCTAGCCAGGCCTGTACAGTGAAACCCTATCTTGGGGGAAGGGGGCGGGGAGAATACTGATGGCTTGAGTGATTGAATGCACATCACAGAGGCAGGTAAGAACATATTGTCCAGTCTTTTGTGGTGGCACACACTTGTAATCTCAGGCCTTGGGAGGTTAGGGGTGGCACACACTTGTAATCTCAGGCCTTGGGAGGTTAGGGGTGGCACACACTTGTAATCTTGGGTGGGGCTTGGGAGGTTAGGGGAGGAGGATTGTTCATTTTAGGCCAGCCTTGGCTCAAAGGAATGAATAAAAGAAAAGTCATGGTCACAAGTAAGGGGCATATGTGTATATGAGCCACATGAATCTATGAGTTGTATAGGAAGGGGGGTATTACGGTTAGTTATATTTTATTTTTACAGTTATTTATTTTGTGTGTATCTGTAGACATGTGTGTGACATGGCGCGGAGGTCAGAGAACAGCCTGTGGAAGTTGGTTCTTTCCCTCTACCAACTGGGTTCTAGGGATTGAACTCAGATCTTCAGGGTTGTGAGCAAGCACCTTGACCTGCTGTGCCTGCCATCTTGCCATCTCATCTCATAATACATCTATACAACTGCATGTCTATAAGGGATTTTCTAGATTATGTTAACTGGTCATGACTATTAATGATTTCTGGAACAGTCAGGCGTGCACTTGTGAACAAGGCTTCCTTGACCTGGTTTGAGTGTTTATATAGACAGGGGCTTCAGAGTCAAGTTAAGGTACAATGGACATGTGTGTCTAAGCCAGGTGAGGGAAGTGGTCCTTTGGAATAGGTTACTGGATCAGGTGAATACGTCATAGTAGACACATCTGGTAAAACGAGGGTGCATCTGATGTAGGTATGTCTGGGTTACACAAGGACAGGCCTGAAAGACAGCTCTATTACCGGCTGTGGGAGTGGGACTGGGTGTGACATTGCAACGTGAGATGTTTCCTTTCCCTCCGCCCAGGGTTTCATATAGCTCAGGCTGACCTGGAGCTCACTCTATAGTAGAAGATGTCCACGAAATCCTGATCTCCCTCCCCTCCCCCAAGAGCTGGGATTGTGGACATTAGCTACCATGCCTGGTTTATGTTTACTGGGAATGGAACACAGAGTGCATGCTAAGCAAGTCCTCTGCCAATTCCGCTACAGCCGCACGAGGTCATGTTTGATGGACACCAGTATCTACCACAGTGGAGGTTTTACTTGTGGATAGGTGTGTCTGGGCCTGGTGGGGGCATGTCTGTGAGAAAGGATGTCTGGAGGCCAGGTGAACACACTTATGTGGAAAGATGCATCTGGGTCCCGTGGGTTACGGTGTGTTTTTGGTGTGCTTCCTCAGCAGAGGCACAACCTCAGTTGCAAACACCCACCCAGGTCTCACCTTGAAGCGGCGGTCATACTTGGTGACTGAGTCGGCAAAGTCCACTCGTTCCCTTTTAGCCAGGAACTGGCGCAGCTCAGGCCGCTCCTCCAGTCCCAGATAGTCCCCAACGAAGTTCCGGTTGATGCTGTTTCGCCTTCGTTCCTTCTTGTTCAATAGGAAGTTAGAAGCTGAGAAGACATGTGTGTAGTTAAAAGTCATGGCCTCTCCTTAATCCTCTTGCCCCCAGACTCTTAATGAAGGCCCCTCACCTTCTTCCCGCATCTCTTCATACTTTCGAACTGCTACATGGCGCCGCCAGGCTTTCTGGATAGTGCGAGCAAAGCCGTCAAACTTCCTCTCTCGCATCTCTTCCAGGAGGAAAAGCTGGACAAGAGGGAGGGAGAGTGGCGAGTGGCATCTCTCAAGTCCCTGACTTCTCATGGACCCTCCTGGATAGCCTCACTCTTGCTATGCAGTTCAGGATAACCTTCTGCCTCTCCCTAAGTGCTGGGGTGATAGGCATGCACCATTACATCTGGTTTATGGGCTGCTAAAAGGAACCCAGGGCCTTGTGTATACTAGGCAAGCACTCTATCAAATGAGCAACATTCTCAACATCGAAAATAGTTTTTGTTTTCTTTTCATGACTGCACCCAGAAGTTCTTCCCATTTAGGGAATTGAAGAGATTGTTCAGTGATTAAGAACACTGGCTGCTTTTCCAGAGGGCCTGAGTTGGTTTGGTTCCTAGCACCCACATGGTGGCTTACAACTCTCTGTAACTCCAGTTTCAGGGATCTGATGCCCTCTTCTGGCTGCCACAGGTACTTCATGCACGTGGAATACAGACATATAGGCAGGTAAAACGCCCATACACATAAAAGAAGTAAAATATTTACAAAATTTATTTGTTTATTTGCTTATTTATCTGAGATAGATTCTCTCCACATGACCCTGGCTGTCTTGGAAATCACAGTGTAGACCAGGCTGGCCTTAAACTCACAGAGAGATCCTCTTGCTTCTGCCTCTGAGAGGTGGGATTAAAGGGGTGTACCAGAACACGTGGTTGGTACACACCTTTAATCCAGCATACAGGGGGATCTTTGTGAGTTTGAGGCCAGCCTGATATATGTAGAAAATTCCAGGCTAGCCAGGGCTACATAGTGAGACCTCGTCAAAAACAAAACTCTCAACAAATAATTCTGTTCCCCCATACCCCCCCATTCTAATAAAAACTGACCACTAACTTGTCATGTGTTAATAGTTCTCACTTAGTAAAGTTTCCCAAAATTCAAGTCTGCACACTAAAAATTTTGTCACAATAAATTTTTTTAAAAAATATTTATTTATTGTATGTGAGTACACTGTAGCTGTCTTCAGACACTCCAGAAGAGGGCATTGGATCTCATTACAGATGGTTGTGAGCCACCATGTGGTTGCTTGGCTTTGAACTCAGGATCTTCAGAAGAGCAGTCAGTGCTCTTAACCACTGAGCCATCTCTCCAGTCCCCCACAAATAAATTTTTTGAGATAGGGTCTCTTACTAAGCTGGTCTGGAACTGGTCCTAATGCCTCAGCCTCCCAAGTTTTGGCATATAGGTACCATATCCAACCTCAAATTTTAATTTTTCTTATATAGCTTTACCAGAGGGACTGGGATGTACCTCAGTTGGCAGGGTGTTTGTTTAGTATTCACAAAGTCTGGGTTCCACTGCCAGAACTACCAAAACCTGTGGCTGTGATGCACCAGGTATGAGGTGGTGATAGGAGGAACCAAAGTTTAAAGATGCACAGTGAGGTGGAGGTCAGCCAGGGTTTCATGGGACTCTGTTTTAAGAAAAAGAAGGCTTTGGCCTAGCTCTTTTTATTCTATGTATTTTTTCTACCATGTGTCAATTTTTGGAGGATTAATTTCTTGTGGGAATTTTGCCTGCAATAATTAGGAAGTTGGGATTCTCTTTCCCATCCTCTCATTCTCTTTCCTTCCCCCATTTGCCCCCTCCTGTGTCCTGTCTTACATGTTACAACTAAGTTTTCCTGGGCACAGTTTTACACATTTGCACCTTTGTTCTTTGATAACCCTTTACTTCTCCCACCTTCTTCCCCTCCTCTCTACTCAGCCTTTCCCTTCCTTCCCAAGGTCTCACTCTGTAGCATAATATGGTCTGGAACTCACAGGGCTGGAGACTCCTGCTTCAGCTGCTAGTGCTTGCATTGTAGGTAAAAAATTTCTATTGGATATTTTATTTATTAACATTTTAAACTTTATCCCCTTTCTCCATTTCCTCTTCGCAAACCCCAATCCTATTCCCACTCCCCCTGCTTCTATGAGGGTGCTCCCCCACCCACCTACACACTATCGCCTCTCTGCCCTGGCATTCCCCTACAATGGAGCATCGAGCCTTCACAGGACCAATGGCCTCTCCTCCCATTGATGCCGGACAAGGTCATCCTGCTACATATGCAGCTGGAGCCGTGGGTTGCTCCATGTGTCTTTGGTTGGTGGTGTAGCCCCTGGGAGCTCTGGGGTGTCCGGTTGGTTGATATTGTTAGGTAACAATTTCTATTAGTAATACTTTGAACTTCTTTTCTTTTTATGGTGCTGAGGAATGGAGCACAGGGATTTTTAGGTTAGGCAATGGCTCCATCATTAAACGGCCATGCCAGCCCCTCACTGGGGGATTCTAGGAGGTGCTCATCCTTTAGCTCGCCCTCTCAGTCCCTACTAGCAGATTCTAGGTGGGATATATATATATTACATCTAATAATATACATGTATATCTGTATATATATTAGGAGGGGGAGAAGCAGAATGGGGGAGAGGAGCAGAAGGAATGAACAAAGGAATCAAGAAGGACGATGGAAAGGGATCTCTGCACAAATGAGGGCTCTTTAGTCTACCTAAGGGGCACCACTACACTATACCCTGTATTCGTCCTCTCCCTGATCTGGTCCTCAAGAACTGGCCACTAAACAGGGCCTTTTCTGAGTGCATACATATGTCTCAGGTACTATGCAGGTGACTTCCTGCTTTGTTTAATCCTCATTCCAGTCCTGGAGGGTGGCTCTTACTTTGCCTCATTTCCATATGGGGAAACCGAGGCTTGAAGAGGTGACAAAGTCTGATGAAGGTCACATGGTGGTGTCACAAAGTAATGAAAGCCTCCCCTTCGCCCCATCAGGGTCTTCCTATGTACCTTTACTTTAACTTTGAACTTAGAGCCTCCTGCCTCAGTCTCTGGAAGGCTGGGATTATAGGTGTTGTGTACTACCAGACCAGCACATGCACTCTCTCTGTCTCTGTCTCTCTCTGGTGCTGAGGATGGGACCCAGGGCCTCAAATATGCTAGGCAAATGCACTGTCACTGAGCTGTATCTCCAACGTCAACCTCAACTTTCCCTTCATCTACCTACCCCCTGTCATCTTCTTTCTTTGTTTTATTATCTTTTTATATTTTTCACTCTTTAAAAATGTGTGTTTGTCTGTGTGTGTGTGTCATTGTGTAAATGTGTTTGTGTCTCTCTCTATGTGTGTGTGTGTATGAGAGAGAGAGAGAGAGAGACAGACAGACAGACAGACAGAGACACACAGACACACACACACAGACACACAGACACACACACAGAGAGAGAGAGAGAGAGAGAGAGAGAGAGAGAGAGAGAGAGAGAGAGAGAGAGAGAGAGAGAGAATGGTGCAGGAGTCCCAAGGTACAGTGTGCATGTGTAGGTCAGAGGAGGACAAGCCTGTAGACCTGGTTCTCTACTTGCACGGTTATGTGAGTTCTTGAGATTGGTCCTCAGAACTCAGTTTGCTGGGTTTGTTTGTTATGCACTTTTACCCACTGGTCCCCCATCCCTCCTTCTCTCACACACACACTCACCGACTCAGGATTCTTAACAAAGACCTTGGTACTCCCCATCTGGTACTGGTCTGGCTCCATGTTGACAGCACGAAGCAGGTGCTGGACACCCTGGCGTTCATCTCCACGCCACCGTGGCCATGTCTCAGGGGTCAGAATGGCATACCTAGAGGTAGAGGTGATGAGGGTGTGGGGACATTTGGAGCAGGCCTGCTGGTTGGCCATTTCAATAGGAGAGGCAGTCAAGGCAGGAGAGCCAGGTTCATTACCTTTGCAGGAACTTGGAGAACTGCCGACGGTAGGCGAAGCCTGCCCTTCGCACTCGGATGTTCTCCCGCAGGCCCAGGTACTCCACCTGGTGCTTCACTCTGTGGGAGTGAGGTTTCCTGAGATCCAGAAAGTGGCAGATGCCCAGGGAAAACTAGGGGCATGAGGCCTGGATTTGTGCTGGAGGTATCTCATGGTCTATCCATGTATGCATGTATGCATGTATGTATGTATGTATGTATGTATGTATGTATGTATGTATCTATCTATCTATCTATCATTTATTTATGATTCTATCATCGACTACCTATGTATTATCTATCTGTTGTCTATTATCTATCTATTTATCTATTAATCATCTATCTAATTTGTCACCTGTCTACATATTGCCTATCTAATTATTGTCTTCTACATAATCTGTCTGTCTATCTGTCTATGGCAAGTGTCTCTCTCAGTTGCTTAGGTTTCCCTTGAATCTATGATCCTCCAGCCTCTACCTCTCAAGGCTGAGAATAAACATGAAAGCCACCATGCCTAGCCTAGCTTGGGGGTGGTTTAGATGGTGAATTTTGAGTCCCAAGGAGTTTCTCAGCTCAGTCTGGGACCAAATCTTGGGCTGAGACCTGAGGGAAAGATTCTGGGCTCGTCCTGGAGGATTAGTTCTGGAGTTTAGGTTTGAGAAATTGTGTTTTGATTATTTCACAGTCAGTCTGGGTTTACCAGAGGATTGGATGTGTGTATGGGGTGCCTATGTCAGTTCAATGTAAACTCTGAGGCCACAGAAGTTTTATATTTTTAAGTTATATGTTTATGTGTATGCACATGCATGTTACTGCATGTATGTCATGGTCGGAATACAGTTTGCAGGTTTCGGCTCTTGCCTTCCACTGTGTGGAGCCCAAAGGATTGAACTCAGATCATTAGATTTGGCAGCAAGCACCTTTAAATGCTGGGGCATCTCTCTGACCCCCTGCAGGAGTCTAAGGTGGACTTCAAGTCCAGTCTGCAGTGGTCTGAAAGTTGGTGCTTTGTCTGTGAATCAAATGTAAGTGATTGGTCCATCTGGTCCATCTAGATCTTGTGGGAGATGTGAAGGGGGTGGTCAGTTCACCTGCTTTCCTCCCAGTCCCGGGGGCGCTTGGTCTCGTTAGGTTTGATGCAGCGGATGTAGTGGGGTGTGCACTTCTTCAGCGTGGACACCAGGTCGTTGGCTTGTTTCTGAGGCAGAGGGAAAGTCAGGAGTGAGGAAGGATTGAGGATGGCTCGACTGTCTAGACTGGCTCTCCCCATTCAAGAAACACTCATTAAAGAGGGGGTCGGGGAAGCTGACTGGGCAAACCTCAGGTGTGCATAACTCCTTCAGCTCTCATCATGAGGGCTGATATTGTGCATCTACCCAACTCTTTTTTGTTTGTTTGTTTTGAGACAGGATTTCTCTGTATAACAGTCCTGGTGGACCTGGAACTCCCTCTGTAGATAGGGCTGGCCTTGAACTGGCAAAGATCCACCTTCCTCTGCCTCCCAAGTGCTGGGATTAAAGGTGATCTACCCACCTCTTAAATCCCAAACTTGGAGTTTTAGTGTCAGTCACATTTACCACATAGCTTAACACATAATAGGTACTTTGGAAATGTTTGATGACTGAGTAATAGAAAAATCAGAACAACCCACTGCTTAGACTTCCATCTGTCTTCAAGGGGACATTGACTTTGGAAATAAGAAATGTGTGTGTGTGTGTGTGTGTGTGTGTGTGCATGTGTGTGTAAAAGAGAGACAGAGACAGAGACAGAGATGAGGTGGTCAGGCTTGGGTTCTTGGGCTAAGCATTTTAGTCTTCTGGGCAAAAGTTGTGGGGGCAGATGGGAAGACTAGGGAAGTGATATGAAACATTCAGGTTCAAACTCTGTTTATGATCTGTGTCAGTGGCTGCCTGTTTCTGATCATTAACTTCTTCATCTACCAAATAGAACTGGGCTAATTCCTTGTATGTGTGAGGATCAGCTATCATCACAAAGTCCTCAACAAACAATTGTGAATGTGACCTTTGGATGGGACTCTGTGTTCCTTGCAGCATTATTCACCCTCAACAGAAGGTAGACACAACAACCCTTCTGCACAATGAATGAAAAAAAAATGAATGTAACATGGTATATCCGTACAGTAGGATATTATTCAGCCTTCGAAAGGAAGGACAGTCTTATAACAAGATCTAACATGGATGGACTCTGAGGACATTTTGTGACTGACATTTGTGTTCTGGATGATGCCACTGAAAAGAGGTCCTTACAATCTCCAGATTTATATGGACAGAGTCTATGACCATAGGATGGGAATCAGGGGCTGTGGATGTAGTTTTGAATGGGGACATATTCTGAATTTGCAAAGATGATAAAGTTTGGAGATGGCTGGCGGGGATGGCTGCACAACACTGTGAACACAGCCCATATGTCACTGATCTGCACACTTAAAATGGGTAAGACCGCCTGTTCTATGATATGTGTAGTATTTCCACTTTTACAAATAAGTGGTCTGGAAAGTGTAGCCCAA